>NC_044555.1:117565603-118198718 GCF_007565055.1 Rhinopithecus roxellana | reverse complement strand
CGAGATTGACTGTGAGAAAAACTGCATAAATTTCAAAGAGCAATCCAAGTGTCATCATTACCGATTGACCCAGCTATTGATGAAATGTATGTTTCAGTTATACCATCTGACCCTTTATTATCTATGCATTTTTGGAAAAAGTTTCTCCTCTTGAAAGAAAAAAAATGGTACATGAGAAAGGCAATAAAGTACTATTTATGAGATATGGCAAACTGAGATATTTGTTTGAAGGTCTTATGTGTTGTTACAATGACTGGAGGCTAGGAAGTCATGTTAGGAGAGGTGAGAGAAAGATATGGGAGGTCAACAAGATATGAATCAATCTCTTTTAGTTTGCAAAAGTGTCCTGAATTTTATTTTGTCATAAACGCTTCACTATCACCTCAAATTTTCTGATGTAGATCTGGCTTTTAGGTAACTTATAAGATGGTTACTATTAGCACCATTTCATGGATGAGAAAAATCCAGTTCGGTGACAATACGTACTTTGGCTCATGATATAGTTTGGCTCTGTGTCGCCACCAAAATTGCGCCTCAAATTTTAATTCCCCAAATCCCCATGTGTTGAGGGAGGGACCTGGTGGGAGGTGATTGGATCATGGGGACAGTTTCCTCCATGCTATTCTCATGATACTAAATGAGTTCTCATGAGATCTGATGGTTTTATAAGGGGCTCTTCCCCCTTCACTCATTCACTGTCTCTTGCCTGCTGCCATGTAAGATATACCTCTTCCCCTTCTACTAAGATTGTAGGTTTCCTGAGGCCTCCCCAGCCCTGTGGAAGTATGAGTCAATTAAACCTCTTTTCTTTATAAATCACCCACTCTTGGGTATGTCTTTATAGTAGAGTGAAAATGGAGTAACATAGTAAATTGGTACCAGTAGAATGGGACACTGCTATAAGGATACCAGAAAATGTGGAAGCAACTTTGGAACTGGGTAATGGGCAGAGGTCGGAACAGTTTGAAGGGCTTTGAAGAAGACAGGAAGAGGTGGGAAAGTTTGGAACCTCCTAGAGACTTGCTGAATGGCTTTGACCAAAATGCTGATAATGCTATGGACAATGAAGTCCAGGCTGAGGTGGTCTCAGATGGAGATGAGGAACTTCTTGGGAACTGGAGCAAAGGTTACTCTTGCTATGCTTTAGCAAAGAGACTGGCAGCATGTTGTCTTTGCCCTAGAGATCTGCGAAACTTTGAACTTGAGATAGATGATCTGAAATTGGAATTTATGCTTAAAATGGAAGCAGAGCATAAAAGTTTGGAAAATTTGCAGCCTGACAATGCAATAGAAAAGAAAAACACATTTTATGAGGAGAAGTTCAAGCTTGCTGCAGAAATTTGCATGAGAAATGAGGAGCCAAATGTTAATCACCAAGACAATAGGGAAAATGTCTCCAGGGCATGTCAAAGACCTTCACAGCAGCGCTTCCTATCACAGGCATAGGAGAGAAAAATGGTTTCATGGGCTGGATTCAGGAATCCCCTGCTGTGTGCAGTCTCAGGACTTGGTGTCCTGTATCCCAGCCACTCCAGCCATGGCTAAAACGGGCAAGATACAGCTCAGATCATTGCCTCAGAAAGTGCAAGCTCCAAGCCTTGGCAGCTTCCATGTGGGGTTGGTCCTGTGGTTGCACAAAAGACAAGAATTGAGATATGGGAACCTCCACCTTGATTTCAAAGGATGTATGGAAATGTCTGGATGTCCAGGCAGAGGTGTGCTGCAGGGGTGGAGCACACATGGAGAGCCTCTGCTAGGGCATAGAGAAAAGGAAATGTGAGGTGTGAGCCCTGAAACCATGGACACTGCCTAGTGGAGCTGTGAAAAGAGGGCCACTGTCCTCCAGACCCCAGAATGACTATGCACCTGGAAAAGCTGCAGGTGCTCAATGCCCACTGGTGAAAGCAGCTGGGAGGGTAATTGTACCCTGTAACAACTCTGTAAAGGCAGAGCTGGTCAAGACTATGGGAGCCTACCTCTTGCATCACTGTGCCCTGGATGTGAAACATGGAGTTCAAGGAGATCATTTTGGAGGAGTTTTAAGTTTTAGAAACAAACTGCCTGCCTGGTTTCGATTGCCTTCGTGGGGCCTATAGCCCCTTTGTTTTGACCAATTTTTCCCATTTGGAATAGGAACATTTACCACATGCCTGTACCTGCATTGTGTCTTGGAAACGACTAACTTGTTTTTGATTTTACAGGCTCATAGGCAGAAGGGACTTGCATTGTCTCAGATGAGACTTTGGACTGTGGACTTATGAGTTAATGCTGAAATGAATTAAGACTTTGGGGGACAGTTGGAAGGCATGTTTGGTTTTGAAATGTGACAAGACCTGAGATTTGGGAGGGGCCAGGGGCGGAATGATTTGGTTAGGCTCTGTGTTCCTACTCAAATCTCATCTTGAATTGTAATCGCCGTAATTCCCATGTGTCAAGGACAAGACCTGGTGGGAGGTGATTGGATCATGATGGAGGTTTCCCCATGCTGTTTTCATGATACTGAGTGAGTTCTCATGAGATCTGATGGTTTTATAAGGGGCTCTTACCCCTTCACTTTCTCTCTCTCTTCCCTCTCTCTTTCCCGCTACCATATAAGACATGCTTCTTCACCTTTTTTCATGATTGTAAGTTTTCTGAGGCTTCCCAACCTGTGGAACTGTGAGTCAATTAAATTTCCTTTGTTTATGAATTACCCAGTCTCAGGTATATATTTATAGCCATGTAAAAATGGACTAATACAACCCAAAACACACACTAAGTGGTATTGCCAAGCTAAGGACCCTGATCTGTGTGATTTCAATGCTTCCCTTCTAAATGCTAGCTTAAATTGCAGGGTTGTGTCCCATTATTGAACACATAGTGGGCCCAAGAGGAAGGAAGAGGTTTATTTTGTAATTTTTTGCTGCGGAATTTAGACGTAGAACTAAGGTTTGCTTTTGTTCCCTCGACATTCTCATGTCTTTCACACATGCATTTAGTTTTTCTTTGGAAACAGCATCCCTCCTTTTTATTGTATTTTATTTTTTTCGTGTGGAACAAAGTCAATCATAAATACTGACACACTTCAGGCTGAGCAAAATAAAGCCCTTTGTCAAACAAACATGTATTAGCCACCTACTGCCTGCCAGGCACTGCAGTATGTATCAGAATCACAAGGATGAGAGAATTATTGAAATATAATGACATTCCTATAATAACAATATGTACTAACTGCTGTAAGAACACAGTGAACCGAGTGATTACATTGAATGTATTTTATTTAAATTTAAATCTAATGCAATTGATTGGTTTTCTATCTTTAAAAACCCCTGGCACCATATGATCCTGGTGCTTTTTTTTTTTTTTTTTTTTTAACCAAAAACTGACTTGTTCAAAATCCTCCATTTTGCATGTGTATATAAATTAAAGAATAAGTAACTATTTCCAGTATTTTACAATCCTAATGAATAATATACACTTTCTAATTATAAGGCTCAAAAAGCTAACCAAAATGTAAAGCACTTTTGCTTTTTGACTGGTTGATATCAAACTGGTATCAAAGGAAGAACACTTCACTGACTCTTGACAACTTCATAGGAATTTCTGGGTGGGTGATAGTTGTACCAATCATGGTTAACCCCATGTGAGGTAGTTATAGTACGCAAATTAAATACACCCAGTGTGTAACTAATTTTGGACTTGATCACAGATTGATGACCACATTTAAGTGATTGGTATTAGTGAGCAGTACATAAGTTTTTTGCAGGCTTGCTTGACTTTATAGCTTATCACAAACATGACAGTGACTTATGTAATTTCATCATATTATAAAATCTTCATAGCTATGGATGGTTGGTAAAAATCTGAATCAAAAGTGAAGCTGGTAAATAATAATAATACAGATGGCATGAATTAATTATGACTTACCAAATGTAATTTGGTAGGAAAAATAGTTCCAATGCAGGGCCCAGGGTAGAAGTAAACATTATAAAAGGTGATTTGAAGGTTGGATACCAAGGGATTGGCTCCTTTGGAATCCCCAGTTTTCCCTGTTTGTCTCTCCTATTTTTTAACCAAATCTGTACTTCATTTAATAGTCATCTGAAGCTTTATATGTAACAGGGGAAATTAATTGGTTCCTTTTGTTCTGAGTCATTACTGTAGTGTATGTTTCTGTGAATTAACTAAAGGTTTTCTTCTTCATCACCAAAACATAGGTATGCAGACAACATACTTTGATGAGTAATTGATATATTCTTCTTTACAGAAGCCAATGTGAATGTTCAATGACTATTTTTAATAATGACATTTTATTGTCTTATTCAAAAGTACCATAGTCATACTAATTCTGATTACTTCCTGGGTATCTGATTCCCATATATATTTTTTCAAAGGTCTTAGTCCTGCCAGAATTTTCTCATAGGCCCAAAGTCAAATGTTCTTATGTGTAGTGTTTTAATATTAACAATTTGTATGCATATATTATTGGGTTTCTCTGAAGGACAGCCAAATCTACCATCCTGTCATAGTTATTTGTGCTAGCCATATTGCTTTTACACATATCCCCTTTTCAAAACTTACTGTGTACTAATATTTAAGAGCAATTTTTCAAATAAAAATCAAAGTACATTATGACATGGCTGTAAGACAGCACTGAGAACACCACTTTTTTTGTGGCAAAGTGCACACATTTTCCATTTAAAATATTTTAAAGTGTAGAATTCAGTGGCTTTGGAACATTACATTGTAAATGTCTTTGGGAAGCCTCTACAACTCAAGGGCCAAAATGAAGTTTTCTCAGGGCACCAACAGACTTATGAAAATATACAACCCCAAATGTTTTTGGAACAGTGTTCCTACTGGCCACTGTGGCACAAATCAGGTACTCCAAAAATGTGAAATGCTTATTCCCACAGCTAAGGTGAGGGTAAGGAAGGGGGAATGGTAGCTGTTTTGTGCAGGCTGTCCCCTTACACATGGTCAGCATCCTTTCCCTTCATCAAGCACCTCCCTTCCTGCTGTGTTTCCAATAGGTCTCAGAATTCCAGAATAGATGCTTCTAATAGTTTTGGTTTTGGGGTTGTTTGTTTTTTCAGTTTAAGGGTTGTTTCAGTGAAGGGATTGACTTCTAGGGGTTCCTATTTCACCATTTTGTGTGATATCCTCCTCTGAGAGTTTTGCAAGTTTTAATTTAAATATGGGATTACTACTTCAATCACTCCAGATGATGGAGACAGTAAAGACATTGTAATTTGTAGGACAAATAAATATCTTATTGGATTTCTTAGAGGACTTTACCAGTGAAGTGGACAATGTATTCTAAGGGGAAGTGTAACAACAGTAGTGGTAGTGAATTTTTTTTTTTTTTTTTTTTTTTTTTTTTTTTTTTTTTTTTTTTTTTTTTTTTTAACATGGGAGAGCTTCTAGCCAATGAGAGAACATGTGAATAATGGTAAGGGCATATGCTTGAGCCATGAGATGTAGGGAGTCAAACAAAATCTAATTGCCAATGAAGAAAGTCACTGGAAATGGCTTTCTATGTTGTTCTACCCTTACAGTTTTGCCAGGATTAAGGTTTTGGAAGATGTGGCAAGAGAATACCATTTGTTTGAGGTAAGGGGTGTAATTTCACCTCCAAGATCAGCATAGAAGTTGATTTTGTTATTCTTGCTCATGATGTGTAATCTTGCAAAGGTCATAGAATACATTTCAGGCAAGGAACTGAGGAGAGACCAAGTGGATGTCTAAATGTCTCCAAAGCTTATCAGGGTGGATAAAACAGACATTTCTCACTTCCGTCATTCGAGGATGAGGTGGTAATCAGACTAGATTTTAATATCTTGTCTGATGGTGGTGGGATTAGGACAGATTTATAAACTGCTAGCTTAGCATATTTATAAACTAATGAGTTTCCCCTCGCCTCAGATGTTTTATTGCACATGTGAGCTTCAGTTTTGAATAAGGTCACCCCTTGTGGTAATAAAGTCTCTAGGAGGTCAGCTGCCTGCTTCTCATTTTTAATTGATGTTTCTGGTGCAGTCATAAATCCTTTGGCTTTCCATAACATACCAAATTCATATACTACTCCAAAAGCACATGCACAACCTACATAGGTGATAACTCTTCTATCCTAGGTGATAACTCTTCTATCCTAGGTGATAACTCTTCTATCCTAGGTGATAACTCTTCTATCCTGAGCTAAAGTGCAAGCTCTTTAGAAGGTTTGAGATCCACTATCTGAGCTGAGTTTACATCAGTAGAGGCTCATATTCTACAGGATTGTGAAAATCTGTAATGACATGCCTCACCTGGAAACCTCTTTCTGAGTAGCAGATGTGTGAACCGTCAACAAAGTGGGTGAAATCTGGATGTAGAATAGAAAATTCAGCAAGATCAGAACAAGGAAAAGCTAAAGTTTGAGCAGCTGCAATACAGTTAAGGGATTTAGACTCTGATAGCAGTAGACAGTAATATGAAAAGGACAAAGCAAAAGGATCTCATATAATATAAGGCGAGAGGTTTAAAAATGTTTTTTCTTCAGTCAGGAGAGGGTTTTGGACTGCATGACATATATAAATATTCAAAGTATGATCCAGCACAAGATCAGTCCTTGTTTGAACCAACTTTGGTGCTGCTATGACTGCTAATAAGTAGGGCATGAAGGTTTGAGCTAAAAGGCCTGCTGGGAGGCTAAAATATTCAATAGGTCTCTGGTTCCTGTTGTGCTTCTGAGATAGGATGCCTAAAGCATATCCTTCTCAGAAATGAATGGCAAGAATGGCAATAAACAATATTAAATCCCCAAGGTGGGGACAGAGGAAAGGGAAATTTCTGAAAATTCAGATGCTATTGTAGAGGATAAGTCCCATGGTAGGGATTTAACACTGTTTCCTTAGTCATACTATATGAAGGGGATGTTATAGCAGAAAAATTAATAATCTACATCTCATAATGGCCAACCCATCCTGGAAAGCCCCTGAGTTGTCAGTTCTTTACGGATAAAGGTTAATTGAAGAAGTTTTTGGTGTACTCTGGGGCAAAGATTTTCCCTCAAGGGAGATGTTATATCTTTGACAATAAACCTCAGGTTAACAAAATTGTATTTTGTTTCTGAAAATCTTATGTTCCTTTTGAGACAGTGTTTCTAATAGATATTGGCTATCTATAAATTATAGAATAAGAATGATCATATGATCTAGCAATTTCACTTCTGTGCATATTTTCAAAAGAATTGAAAGCAAACATCTTAAAGAGATATTTGTACACCCATGTTTACAGCAGCACTATTCAGAATAGATAAAGTGTGGGAGCAACCCAAGGGTCCATTGAAGGTTAATAGATAACCAAATTAGAGGAATCATTAAGACTGCAGTTTTTTGAATTACTATTTTTTGGACAATCTTTATCTCAATGTCCCTTTTCCTTGTAACATTTATAGATGTATGAGTCTATGGGAGAATTTAGGGAAGTTAAAGGTGGCTTGAAGGCCTTGGGATAATTTCCTTGGAGTTGTTTTAGTTAGAGGGTCAATACTTTATTTTGTGTAGACGCCAGCCTGTGCATCTTCATGTTATTGTGTTAAAAGCATGGATCTCAGGCAGAAGGTAATTTTGACAATTAGTGTAATCTTATCTTAAAAAAATTCCCAGTGCCATTTATTGCATATATTTCTGCACTGAATTCAAACACTTCACTGACTTTCTGTATTAAATTCAAATATATATATGAGATTTTTGTATTTATTCATCCCTGGAATAAATACAAAATTCTGGAGCACGCTGCTTCACAAATACCACGTCATTGTAACTTCTTTTTTAAAAATTGTTTAGTTCCACAGGTTTTTGGGGAACAGGTGGTGTTTGGTTACATGAGTAAGTTCTTTAGTAGTGATATGTGAGATTTTGGTGCACCCATCACCCAAGCAGTATACACTGAACCCAAATTGTGGTATTTTATCCCTCAACCCCCTCCCACCCTTTCTCCTGAGTCCCCAAAATTTATTGTATCATTCTTATGCTTTGCATCCCCATAGCTTAGCTCCCACTTATGAGTGAGAACATATGATGTTTGCTTTTCCATTCCTTAGTTACTTTGCTTAGAATAATCATCTCCAATTCCATCCAGGTTGCTGCCAATGCCATTAATTCATTTCATTTATGTTCTGAGTAGTATTCCATCATGTAGATACATATGTATATGATATATATATGCTATATATGTATATGATATATATATGCTATATATGTATACAATCACAGTTTCTTTACTCATCAATTGATGGGCATTTCTGTGCTGTAGTAACATGCGTGTGCAAGTATCATTTTTATATAAGGACTTCTTTTCCTCGGGGTACATAGCCAGTAGTGGGATTGCTGGATCAAATGCTAGTTCTAGTATTAGTTCTTTAAGGAAGCTCCACACTGTTTTCCATAGTGGTTTCACTAGTTTACATTCCCACCAGCAGTGTAGAAGTGTTCCCTGATCACCGCATCCATGCCAACATCTATTTTTTTTTGCATTTTTTTGCTTATGGCCATTCTTGCAGGAGTAAGGCGGTATTACGTTGTGGTTTTGATTTGCATTTCTCTGATCATTAGTTATGTTGAGCATTTTAAAAACATTTTTTGTTGGCCATTTGTATATCTTCTTTTGAGAATTGTCTATTTATGTCCTTAGTCCACTTTTTGATGGTATCGTTTGTTTCTTTCTTGCTAATTTGAGTTCCTTGTAGATTCTGGATATTATTCATTTGTTGGATGTGTAGATTGTGAACCACTCTGTGGGGTGTCTGTTTACTCTGATGACTGTTTCTTTTGTTGTGCAGAAACTCTTTAATTAAGTCTCACCTATTTATCTTCATTTTGTTGCATTTGGTTTTGGGTTCTTGGTCATGAAGTCTTTGCCTAAGCTGATGTCTAGAAGGGTTTTTTCCGATGTTATCTTCTAGAATTTTTATAGTTTCAGATCTTAGATTTAGGTCCTTGATCCATCTTGAGTTGATTTTTGTATAAGGTGAGAGATGAGGATCCAGTTTCATTCTCCTACATGTGGCTTGCCAGTTACCCCAGCACCATTTGTTGAATAGGGTGTCCTTTCTCCACTTTATATTTTTGTTTACTTTGACTGTCATAGATCACTGGCTCTAAGTATTTGGGCTTATTTCTGGGTTCTCTATTCTGTTCCATTGGTCTATGTGCCTATTTTTATACCAATACTATGCTGTTTTCGTGAATGTGGCCTTGTAGTGTAATTTGAGGCCAGGTAATGTGATGTCTCCAGGTTTGTTCTTCTTACTTAGTCTTGCTTTGGCTATGTGGGTTCTTTTTTGGTTCCATATGAATTATAGGATTGTTTTTTCTATTTCGGTGAAGAATGATGGTGGTATTTTGATGAGAATTGCATTGAATTTGTAGATTGTTTTTGGCAGTATGGTCATTTTCACAACATTGATTCTACCAATTCATGAGCATGGGATTTGCTTTCATTTGTTTGTGTCATCTATGATTTCTTTCGGCAGTGTTTTGTAGTTTTCCTTTTAGAAGTCTTTTACTTCCTTGGTTACGTATATTCCTAAGTATTTTATTTATTTATTTATTTATTTATTGCAGCTATTGTGAAAGGAGTTGAGTTGTTGATTTGATTCTCAACTTGGCCGCTGTTGGTGTATAGCAGAGCTACTGATTTGTGTACATTAATTTTGTATCCTGAACTTTGCTGAATTCATTTATCAGTTCAAAGAGCTTTTTGGAGGAGTCTTTAGGGTGTTCTAGCTATATGATCATGTCTTCAGAAAACAGCAACAGTTTGATTTCCTTGTTACCAATTTCCTTGTTACCAATTTGGATGCCCTTTATTTCTTTCTCTTGTCTGATTGCTCTGGCTAGGACTTCCAGTATTATATTGAAGAGGAGTGGTGAGAGTAGGCATCCTTGCCTTGTTCCGGTTCTCAGATGGAAAGCTTTCAACTTTTTCCCATTCAGTATTATGTTGAGTGTGAGTTTATCATAGATGGCTTTTATTACATTGAGGTATGTCCCTTGTATGCTGATTTTACAGAGGGTTTCAATCATAAAGTGATGCTTGCTTTTGTCAAATGTGTTTTTCTGTGTCTATGAGATGATTGTGTGATTTTTGTTTTTAATTCTGTTTATATGGTGTATCACATTTATTGACTTGTGTATGTTAAACCATCCCTGCATCCCTGGTATGAAACCCACTTGACCATGGTGGATTATTATTATTTCTTTGATACACTGTTGGATTTGGTTACCCAGTATTTTGTTAAAGATTTTTGCATCTATGTTCATCAGAGATATTGGTCTGTAGTTTTCTTTTTTGTTATGTCCTTTCCATGGTTTTTGTATTAGGGTGATACTGGCTTCATACAATGATTTAGGGAGGAGGCCCTGTTTCTCTGTCTTATGGAATAGTGTCAATAGGATTAGTACCAATTCTTTGATGAATGTCTGATAGAATTCAGATGTGAATTCATCTAGTCCTGGACTTTTTTTGGTTGCTAATTTTTAAATAACCATTTCAATCTTGCTGCTTGTTATTTGTCTGTTCAGGGTTTCTATATTTTTCCTGATTTAGGCTAGGAAGATTATATATTTTCAGGAATTGATTCATCTCCCCTAGGCTTTCTAGTTTATGTGCATAAAGGTGTTCATAGTAGCCTTGAATGATTTTTTGTACTTCTGTGGTGTTCTTTGTAATATCTCCTATTTTGTTTCTAATCAAGCTTATTGTGGATCTTCTCTCTTCTTTTCTTGGTTAATCTTGCTAATTGTCTGTCATTTTTATTTATCTTTTCAAAGAAGCAGCATTTTGTTTCATTTATCTTTAGTATTTTTGTTTGTGTGTTTGCTTGTTTCAATTTCATTTAGTTATGCTCTGATCTTGGTTATTTCTTTTCTTCTGTAGGGTTTAGGCTTGGTTTTTTCTTTTTTCTCTAGTTCCTTGAGGTGTGACCTTAGATTGTCTATTTGTGCCCTTTTAGATTTTTTGATATAGGCATTTAAGGCTGATGAATTGAATGTATATTCTGCTGTCGTTGCGTAGAATGTTCTGTAAATATCTGTTAAGTCCGTTCGTTCCAGGGTATAGTTTAAATTCATTGCTTCTTTGTTGACTTTCTGTTTTGATGACCTGTCTAGTGCTGACAGTGGAGTATTGAAGTCCCCCACTATTATTGTGTTGCTATCTATCTCATTTCTTAGGTGTAGCAGTAATTTTTTTTTTTTTTTTTTTTTTTTTTTTTTTTTTGTAAATTTGGGAGCTCCAGTGTTAGGTTCATATATATTTAGGATTGTGTTATTTTCCTGTTGGACAAGGCCTTTTATCATTATATAATTTTTTTTGTCTTTTTTAACTGCTGTTACTTTAAAGTTTGTTTTATCTGGTATAAAAATAGCTACTCCTGCTTGCTCTTGGTGTCCATTTGCATGCAAATTCTTGGTTGGTAAATTCTTATCCATTCTGCACTTCTGTATTTTTTAAGTGGAGCATTTAGGCCATTTACATTCAATGTTAGTATTGAGATGTGAGGTACTATTCTATTCATCATACTATTTGTTGCTAGAATACCTTGTTTATTTATTTATGTATTTATTGTATTTTTGTTTTATAGTTTATGTGAGATTCATCCTTTAAAGGAGTTCTGTTTTGATTTGTTTCTAGGATTTGTTTCAAGATTTATAGCTCATTTTAGCAGTTATTATAGTGCTGGCTTGGTAATGTTGAATTATCTCAACATTTGTTCATCTGAAAAAGACTGTATCTTTCCTATATTTGTGAAGCTTGGTATTGCTGAATATGAAATTCTTGGCTGATAATTGTTTTGTTTAATGAGGCTGAAGATAGGGTCCCAATCCCTTCTAGCTTGTAGGGTTTCTGCTGAGAAATCTGCTGTTCATCTGATAGGTTTACCTGATGTTTCTGCCTCACAGCTCTTAAGATTTTTTTTTCATGTTAACTTTAGATAATCTGATGCTGCCTGCTTAGTTGATGGTCTTTTTATGATGAATTTTCCAGGTGTTCTTTGAGCTTCTTGTATTTGGATGTCTCGATTTCTGGCAAGGCCAGGAAAGTTTTCCTCGATTATTCCCAGATATATATTTTCCAAACTTTGACATTTCTCTTCTTCCTTAGGAATGCCAATTATTCTTAGATTTGGTCATTTAACATAATCCCAAACTTCTTGGAGGGTTTGTTCATTCTCTTTATCTTTCTCTTTGTTGAATTGAATTATTTCAAATCCTTGTCTTTGAACTCTGAAGTTCTTTCTTCTTCTTGTTGGGTTCTGTTGCTGGGGTTTTCCAGTATATTTTGCATTTCTCTAAGTGTGTCCTTTATTTCGTGAAGTTGTGATTGCTTTTATTTATGCTATCTATTCACTGAAGATTTATCCCTTCACATCTTGTGTCTTTTATCTTATTTCCTTAAGTAGGACTTCACCTTCTCTGGTGCCTCCTTGATTAGTTTAATAATCGGCATTCTGATTTCTTTTCTGGCAATTTGGGGATTTCTTTTTGGTTTGGATCCATTGCTGGTGAGCTAGTGTGATATTTTGGAGGTGTTAAAGAACCTTGCTTTGTTATGTTACCAGAATTGCTTTTCTGCTTCCTTCTCATTTGGGTAGGCTATGTGAGAGGGAAGATCTGAGGCTCAACGCTGCTGTTCAGATTGTTTTGTCATATGGGGTGCTCCCTTGATGTAATACTCTCTCCCTTTTCCTAGCGATGTGGATTCCTGAGAGCCATACGGTAGTGATTGGTATTTCTCTTCTGAATCTAGCCACCCAACAGGGCTACCAGGCTCTGTGCTGGTACTGGGGAGTGTCCACACAGATTCTGTGATGTGAACCATCTTTGAACCTTTCAGCTGTGGATACCAGCACAGTATTTGGACTGTCTCCCAGGTCCTGCAGGAGCGATCTGTTTCCTTCAAAGGGTCTGTGGATTCTCTCGGCTCCTGGTATATTCCCACAGTAGTTCTTGGAGCAAATGTTCATGATGAGAGTTGACATTAACATCAGTATGATGTTTTTGAAATAGTTTCTCTGAGTTTAACATAGAGTCCATTAACAAAACTCATAAATAAAGCAGGTTCTATACTGCTTATCTAGGGTTAGAACCTGAATAATCATTCCAGATGTTTCCTAAGTGATGCTTATCATTAGAAAAAGATTCATCTCCTTGCTGTCTGCATTCTTGAATATTTATTCAGTTGATTATTGGTAAAAAGGCCATGGGAATAAAATCTCATCGAAGGGAGGTGGCAACTAAAGTCCTACAGCTTCCTGTCTTTGTATGCTGACGACCAGAGACATAAGACCAAAGTTGTGAGTACCTCTAAGGAACTGGAGGACTGGCACAGTGAGGTTAGGTTTGGGTTGAGTGGAATTTAGAGTTGGGGGCAAAGATAACAGAATGGTCTTGGAGAATTTGAGGAATAATGAGAGGAAAGAGAAGAAAATGGAAGTGATGCTGACATTGGAGTAAGTAACGGAATGACATTTGAGAAGAACAGATAATCTTTGAGAGATTAAATAGCCTCACATAAGGTAGAAGACTGCGATTGCTGAATGGCTCGATTAAATTTAAACTGAGAATGTTAGTTTTCAGTTTCCTCACCAAAAGGAAGAAGCAAATCATTGTTTACAGGGAATTTTGGATGCACAGGATTCAAGGGCCCCCAGAGATAAACCTTAGAGAAGCCATTGTAGTTCCAAACTACACTTAATGAAATCATATAATTTTTGTAGATACGGGATCAAATTGCTGCTATATTAGCAGTGCATATAGTCACTGGGAAAAGAGGAGGGAGAGCACTCAGTAGAGTGAGAATTACCTGTAGATTTAGCAGCCAATTACCCTAAGGAGAGACCTTAGAGAATCTGAGGAGTCCCATTTGATTATTTCTTTATTCAGTCCTTGCCTGAGGAGCCAAGGAGATTTCTTCACACAATCCTTAACAGTGGAGCTAAGGAAGAACAGAAGACACATCCCAGAAGGGCCAAATAAAAGTCTATTTGCCCAAATAATAAAAGTACTTCTTACTTTGCTTCAACACATAAGACATCTGTAGCACTGGTTCTAGAGTTGTACTCACGGAAGAATCTCCAGATTGATGAACAGGAGAGGAGTTAGGAGGACTCATAAAGCACTCTTATCTGGGCAGGAGTAGCGGGTTCTGTAGGTGAGTTCAATCTCAATCCGAGTTGTTGTACCAGTAACTCTCAAATGCAAAAAAAAAAAAAAAAAAAAAATCTGGGGATATGTTAACAAAAGCACAGTCAATACAAGCAAAAATGGAGAAATGAGACTACATAAAACTTAAAAATGTGCCAAACAAAACAATGAACAGAACAAAAAGGCAGTCTATGGAATGAGAGAAAATATTTGCACACCATGTATCTGATAAGAAGATAATATGGTGAATGTATAAATAACTCCTAAAATTCAACAGCAACAACAAAAACAGCCCAATTAAAAAATGGACAAAGGACAAATCATCCCATTACAAAGTGGGGAAAGGACACAAATAGACATTTCTGTAGAGAAGGCCATATACGACTATTGAAAAGAGAAATAGTCTCACAGAGAACTTTGACTTCCTTAAGCTTAACAATGAGGGTGGTTAATTTTTTCTCCCTTAGGCAGTTAGTTTTGGGGACATAACAGTACTAGGCATTAATAATTGAGAGAGTTCATGGTCCTCTACATGCCCCACTAAATGGACCTAACTGTTGGAAATTGAGTCAAGGTGTTGGGGCAAAGGGTAATGGAATTGCACATACACACTTTATCTATACCAACAATGCTCTTAATAGTTGGGGCCATAACAATGGAGATTTATGGGACCAGAAGACACTCTCCCACCTGGGCATTGTCAAGGATCCCAGTAGTGGTAACCTTAGATCCTCAATCAGAGAGCATCAGTTGTTTCCATTTTATCGTTATGCCAGGGGTTGCAGGAATCATAGTTACCTGTGCATAGGTATCCAAAAGACTCAAGAGGTACAACTTTACTCTCCCTCCCCATTATCCTGATTTTGATACAGGGCATTTGTCCCATCCTCTCCCCAGGGACAGAGAAATCTCACCCTATTGAGTGATCTGGGTAAAGGTTGGCAAATCTCTTTATCTTCAGACTTAGTGGAAGGGTCAAGGTGATAGCACTTCTATCAGTCACAGAGGCTGTCATTGTTGGGACCCTAATGGAGGTACCCTTATGCTCCCCTGCCATGGTCCAACATCAAGCAATCAGTTTTCTTCTGGGATAGGGGAGAGGAGAGCCGAGTAAGACACATGTCCAGGATAGGCAGCCATTTCTGGGTTGGGACCCCGAGTGGGGGTTCAAGGTAGGGTGGTTAGGGCACATTTCATGAGGCAAGTAGTGCCTGGAAAGCCATGGGCACACAACATGGACACCCTGTCCCACTGGCACTGCACAGCAGTGGTGTTGAAGTGGAAATCCCAGTCATCCATCTCTCTCTCTCTCTCTCGCTCTCTCTCTCTCTCTTTCTCTCTCTCTCTTTCTACTGGTCAGTCTTTGAGGGAGGAGGCACCAGGAGCCACATTGCTATAATATCCCAAAGCCAGAGTCAGTGTAGCATGGGCTCCTCTGGCCACCAAACAACATGCAGGTGGCACCACTGTTACTGATGCTCATGCGTTGCTAAATTGGCAGTGGTTACTGCCAAGACTCTCTGAAGGAAAAGCTCTATGGTAACTTGCTCCACATGCCATAACTCCCTTAATAATCTTAATAATAATATCTCCTTTATCATGGAGGTGAACTCACCAACTCTCTAATATCTCTGAAAAGCCACTGGGAGAAGTGAGCCTGGAGGGAGATATATGTATGTGTGTGTGTGGTGTGTGTGTGTGTGTGTGTGTGTGTGTATTCATATATATTCATTATCTATATATATTCATATATATTCATTATATATATGTATATATATATATATATTTATTATATATATGTATATATATATATATATTTTTTCCTCTGAATCTCAACAGTTTGTTGTGACAGAAGGTGTTTATTAGCACCAGGAACCTACTTAGAGCTCAAAATACTTACTTGATGCAACTCAGCTCAAGTGGCCTCTGGCCATCTCTGGTCCTATTGCCAGAGGACAATGAGCAGTTGCTAAGAAACTACTTCCCTAGCTTCTTTAGGGACCCTTTTTTATATTGCTGATTTGACCCATGCACTGGGTGAGCTCATCCAGGTAGTCAGAAGCAAAAGAGAAGGACCAATGTTCCCCGTCAGAACTAAAAAGTTTCTGTAAACAATCCATCAAACTCCTCGAGACCCACTGGTGAAGTGCCTCCAGCTCTTGGAGATATTTCTTTAGCACTTACCAAGATTGCCCCATGGGGCCCTCAGACATTTTTTGTATTTCAGAACAGCATTGTGCTCAGTTGACCATGCTTGCTGTACCTGTTTATCAACCTGCTTGGTGTCAAGGTAGTCAATGGTAAACTAGGACAAGAAACAAAACTGAAAATAGCAGAATCAATCCTTTATTCATGTATTAGGACAGTACAGGAAAAAGACAAAAGAAACAGGTGTCAGCTCCCCAGTATTTGATTTTCACCCACAGAATGGCACTGGATGAGGATTAGATGACATGCAGTGCAAGAAGGGGTAATCACTCATTCCTCAGGAGCCCTGAACACAGAGCTTTTTTTTTTTTTTTTTTTTTTTTTTTTTCTGAAGGTTGCTGGGGGCAACGAGAGAGTGTAGGATAGGAATGGGAGAGTACTGATCCAGAATGGGGACAAAGTGCCTGATATGGTTTGGTTCTGTCTCCACCCAAATCTCACCTTGAATTGTAATCATTCCCACATGTCAAGGGTGGGACCAGGTGGAGGTAATTGGATTATGGGGGAGATTTCTCCCATGCTGTTCTCATGATTGTGAGTGAGTTCTCACGATTGTGAGTGAGTTCTCACGAGATCTGATGGTTTTATAAGCATCTGGTATTTCCCTTGCAGGCACGCATTTGTTTTCTCCTGCCACCCTGTTAAGTGGTGCCTTCTGCCATGATTGTAAGTTTTCTTAGGCCTCACTAGCCATGCGGAACTGTGAGTCAATTAAACCTCTTTCTTTTATAAATTACCCAGTCTCAGGTATTTCTTCATAGCAGTGTGAGAATGGACTAATACAGTGCCTCAGTCAAGGCTCCTCAACAAGGATGTCTCATTGGAGGCACCTGGGGAGTTCCTTAGCTGAAGCCCCTCATACGAGGACATCTGAATGAAAGCTCCGGGGCTGGAAATGCAGATACGTGTGTGAGGATGGCTGTACCAGTGAGAGGCTGAGTTCCTGACTGCAACTCCCTCCAAAAAGTTGCTGTTTTATTCTGTTGTGGCTACTATAACAAAGTACCATCGACTGAGTGACTTATAAGAAACAGAAATGTATTTGTCACAATTCTGGAGGCCGGACACTCCAAGATGAAGGTAGATAGTGTCTAGTGATGCCACAATTTGTAAATCATAGTGGTACCATTTTGCTTTGTCCTCACATTGTGGGAGGGATGAGGGATCACTCTGGGGCCTCTTTTTATAAGGGTCATAATCCCAATAATTAGGGCTCCACCTGCATGACCTAACCACCTCTCAAAAATCCCACCTCTCAAAACTATCACTTAGGGGGCTAGAGTTTCAACATATGAGTTTTAGGGGGACAGAAACATTCAGACTATAGTCTTTGCAATGTAATGTCTGTGCCCCAAGTCTGGTGTGGGGACGATAGCTTTACCTCATGAGGCCTGCCAGGGAAAGGCTGGTGATTGCTTGTGGTTGGGCTTGAAAGATCACATGAAGATTTTGGCCTAGAGCTAGACTCCTCAACACTGACAAATATAAATAATTTATTATTTTTTCAAAAATTTATTTTTATTGTACACGCATAAGGTGTGCAACATGACGTTTTGATGTAGATATACACAGTGAAATGATTACTACAGTCAAACAAATTAATATATCTGTAATTACCATAATTACCTTTTTTTGTGTGGCAAGAGCATCTAAAATCTAATCTCTTAGGAAATTTTCAGTATACAATATTATTAACCATAGTCTTCATTCTATACATTACATCCCTTGACTTATTTGTCCTACCTAATGGCAAATTTTTACACCTTTACCTAATTATCTCAGTCTCTTCTTCCTCCTTGACCCTGGTAATCATATTCTACTTTCTGTTTCTATTTATTTAACTTTTAAAAGAAAGATTCTGTATATAAGTGTGATCATGCGCTATCTGCCTTTCTGTGTCTGGTTTGTTTCACTTAGCGTAATGTCCTCCAGATTCGTTCATACTGTCACAAATGACAGGATCTTCTTTTTTAGGTGTGAATAATATTCCATCATATACCACAATTTCTTTATCCATTCATCTGTCAACCGACAGTTAGGCTGTTTTTGTATCTTTGCTATCATGAATCATGCAGCAATGAACATGAGCATGTGGATATCTCTACAAGGTGCGGATTTCATTTATTTTGAGTGTATGCCCAGAAAACAGACTGATGGGTCATATAGTAGTTCTATTTTTAATTTTTGGGGGATTCTCTTTTCCATCTAGTTGTACCAGTTTAAATTCCCACTAACACTGTACAAGTATTCCCCTTTCTCCATATCTTTGTCAACAAGTGTTGTCTTTTGTCCTTTTCATAGTAGTCATTCTAACAAGTGTGGGGTGAGAAATCTCATTGTGGTTTTAATTTGCATGTCCCTGATGATCAGTGATGCTGAGCACTTTTTCATAAGCCTGTTGGCCATTTCCATGTCTTCTTTGGAAAAATGTCTACTTAGGTCCTTTGCCCACTTTTAATTGGGGTATTTGCTTTTTTGCTATTCAGTTGTATGAGTTCTTTATATATTTTAGATATTAACCTTACATCAGACATATGGCTTGCAAGTATTTTCTTCCAATAGTAGTCTGCTTTTCTTGTTTTGTTGTTTGTTTTATTTTCTGTGCAGAAACCTTTAAGTCTGATGTAGTTCCACTTACCCAGAGATGTACAGATTCAAAGCAATCCTTACCAAAATTGCAATGACATTTTTCACAGAAATAGAAAAAAATGTAGTATTCATATGGAAACACAAAGGACACCAAATAGCCAAAACAATATTAAGAAAGAAAAACAAAGTTGGAAGCATTACATTTCCTGATTTCAAGTTATATTACAAAGCTACAGTAATCAGAATAGTATAATAGTGTCATAAAAATAGGAACATAGACCAATGGAACAGAAAACAGAGCCCAGAAATAAACCCCAGCATATACTGTCAACTAATCTTTGACAAGCCCACCAAGATGACACAATAGAAAAAGGATAGTCTCTTCGATAAATCCTGTTGGGAAAATTGTCTATCTACATGCCGAAGAATGAAAATAAATTCTTATCTTACATCATACACAAAAATCAACCCAAAATGCATTAACAACCTAAATGTAAAAATCTAAAACTGCAAAACTCTTAGAAGAAAACATAGGGGAAAAGTTTCTTAATATTAACCTTCACAATAATTTTTTAGATATCACACCGAAAGTTCAGCCTTAATAAAAGGAAAAGAAAAAAACAAAACAGCACAGCGATTTATTTGTATTGATGCTCTTTCTAAAACTTTCAGGTGGTATACATAGGAATTGGGTGTTATAATGTGATTTACCATTTAGACTTGGCTACAAATGATTATCTAAAATTTACAGGTTAATTTTTATAGCAGATAGCTACATGATTTAATAGGAGTTGTTTTACCATTAATATTAAGTGCTCCTAGTAGTGACTAGAATTTAATCATCATGCTATATTGCTTTGATTTTTGGCATGCTGGGGAATATATCTGTCTATTGGTCAAATTTTGTTGGAAATAACTTAAGAGATTGTCAGTTCTCCTGTGTGTGCTATGAGCTTGTATTTAAAATTGCTTGATATCAGTGTAATGTCAGTAGGAGTTTGGAAATTTGTTTTGGTATACAGTAATATTATAATCATATTTATTGTATTAGTACTTGATTTGAAGTCACTTTTAAAAGGGGGAAAACTAAAAGTAGAGGGAGAGACTATTTCTATTTGTTTATCTTTAATTACTGTCTTTTTTTCTGACATTTCATATCCCGGTGTGTATAAATACAAAATATTACCGCATTAGAAAAAGTGATACATCTTATAAACATTGTCTTCTGCTTGTTGGCTATTACACATGACTTGTCCTTATATAATTTTTATTCCAATTTCATGAGAGATCCAAGCGTGGCAGATTATTGTAACCTAAGTATTTTTGGTTTAATAAACGCTTATTTACTGAATCATAGAATTATGGAACTGGGAGAAACCTGAGAGTATATTTTCAGATACTCAAGGACTGGGTTTGGATCCTAGATCTACCACAGTTTTGTGGTTTGAGGCAGGTTTTCTAACCTGTGTCTTAGTGGCCTCATCTATAAAATCAAAACATTGTACCAGTCCTGTTTACTTTCCTGAGTTCTAAGTAGGCTTATAGCCAACTAACACAATTTGAAAAGAAAAATCAGCTAACAAAAATTAAGTGTAATTTATCTTTAACATGAGGAATGTGTAATTAGATGGCACAAGGCCACAGTGTAGTTCAGTCGTAAAGCAAGAAAGAAAATCTAGGTCTTTTGATTCTTCCTATGGAAGTATTAGTGAAACATTGTTGGGGTTCCTTGTTTGCAAGTAAATCCCAGAAAAAGAGCAAGATTGTGTTGGTAAAGTCTGCTACAGCAGTCTTATAAATATAGTGTTTATCAGAGACGGGAGTGTTACCATCTAGGAGATAACACACAAGGTGAAAAGAGGTTTCAGCGACATAGTTCTAAAGAAATAACAAGTTATTCCAATTAAAACTCAAGGATTGTTAATTTTGAAGGCAAGATATTTGCAGAGAAATAAATCCTACAAGTAAAAATGTTTAAATGCAAGTTTATCAAGTGACTTAAGCTGACTTGACAATTAAGCAATTGATAGTTTCTTTCAGTAAATATTCAGGTAGCCCCTGACAGAGTGTGAGTTATACATTTCCCTCACTATATCCCCCACCCCGTCCTGTCACAGCCTCCTTAGCAAATGATATGTTATGAAAAGAAGTGTTTGACAAAATTCTGACAAGTATACAAACTTTCATAAACTGGAAGGCCAAAATAAAACTACATAACCTATGTTATGTAGCTCAGAGAAAGCCTGTTCTCTGACTTTAGACACTCTGCTTGCTCTTTGCACTGTGGATATCATTTACTGGTGGATGCAAAGATTTTGGAATAATAGGACTCTATAGTCTGATAGGCAATAGATTGTCAAGAGCTGAGCTAGAGAGAGCTAAGCTGCCAGGTATCAAGGTGGTCAATTAAAACAAGCCAAAGTGAAAATAACAATTAAGCCTTGATTCACCTGCTGTGATAGCATAAACAGTAGCCCAGGAAGACATGTATAAGTTTCCTAAGGAGGCTATAATGCAGTACCACAAACTGGGTGGCCTGAGCAATGGAAATTTTGTGTCTGAAAGATTTTTAGGCCAGAAGTTCAAGATCAAGGTGTTGATAGAGTTGATTCCTTCTGAGGGTAGCAGGATGAGGGCGTCTTCTATGCCTCTTTTTTCTTTTCATGGTTTTCCACAATCTCAGGCTTTCTCTGACTTGTAAGTATATCATCCTGATATCTGCTTTTATCTTCACATGACATTCTCCCTGTTTGTGTATTTAAGTTTCGCTTTTTAATAAGGGCATCAGTCATGTTGGATGAGGGCACACTCTAATGATCTCATTCTAATTTGATTACCTGTTAAAAACAATAGCTACAAGTAAGGTCACCATTCTCAGGTACCAGGGGTTAGGACTTCAACATATGAGTTTTAGATGGAAAAAATTCAATCTCTAACATGCCAGTTTCTTGGCATTCTATTTTTTTTCCATGGAATAGAACTGAGTGAAGGTCAGATGTATTAGCGCACAGAAGAGGAAACATCTCACTGCCAAGGGAGCCCTTAACAAAAGGCTCCTGCCATTTTATGAACCCAGTTGGCTGAGGGGAGGTAGGAGGAAAAAGGCTAGTGGTAGAAAAGTACTGAAGACTGAGTCGGAGTGGAAAAAAATGATTTCAAATGTCCCTGATAAGGTGGTCTCAGTAAAAATCTCATCCAAGAACCCGTTGATAAGAAGGCTTCCTAATGATGTCATCTGGGCCAGGATTGCAGATATGCTTAACAGTGTGGTCAGCTTAGAGGCCTGAGTCCTTGACTATAACTCCCTCCAGACTATGTACCTTGTCTGCTGTGGGGAGGACAACTTTTTTTTTCCCGTAAGTCCTGCCAAAAAAGCCTTGTTACTGCCTATGGGTGGGCCTAAAGGATCACCTGGATTTTGGCCTGGAGCTGGACCTACACGATGTGGAGAGGCACAAAACTGACAGCGTCTACTCTTCACGCACTGCTCCAAAGATTTAGGTGGCTGGGTTCTTAGAATTTGTAAAGTGAGGATTAAATAATATTCTACCTTAGTTATCGCAAACACTTTTTTTTGGGTAATAGATCAGTGTGGACAAACATCTAATTTAAGATCACAAGTTGTATAACTTTAAGTTTTGTTTTGTTTGTTTATTTCAATTTTAGCAGTTGCTTTTGTGAGAAAATTTTGACTGGCTGGAAAGCACATGTCGTTTGTTCTGTTGAATGACACAATTTCTAAATTTGTTATCTTCTTGTGGTTTAATTTGTTGCTCTATCATTTATAATGAAAATCATATTGAAAACTTTTAGCAATGTAAGAATATAGGTGATGCTATTTCTTTTATGTTTTACATAGGGAGATATGACACCTTACTGTTCCTCTATTAGTCATCCTGAGATTGGCTATGTGATTAAAAGCCTGGTTCCTCCATTGTTTCTCCATTTGTGGCCAGAAAATTATCTGTATGGTGTTACCTGACACCACACAAATGTCTGATCTCCTAACACTCATTCACGTGATGGTTTTAATAGCAGTTGAAAACCCTTGCATAATTAATAGTCTCATTAGGGATTGTATATGGTGACTTTCCAATATTAGCTGGATGTGTCTTGTAAAGTAACATTTTCCCCATCAATTGAAGTGAGTTGGTGTATTATTTTTTATTACTGTATGACAAATTACCACATACTTACTGGCTTAATGCAACATCCATTTATTATCTCACATTTATTTAATGGGAAGTCAAAGCAGGCTCAACTGGGTTCTCTGCAAGGCTGAAATCACACTGCTGACTGAGATGGACTGTTACGCAGAGGCTCTGGAAGCAGAATAATCTGTTTCCAAGCTTGCTTGGACTGTTGGTAGAATCTAGTACCTTGTGATTGTAGTCTGAAGCTGGCTTTTCCTTGCTGGCTGTCAGCCAGGGGCCAATTCTCTGCTCCTGGAAGCCTTCTGCATCAAATCCTTGCATGCTTCAAATTTTTTGAACTTTCTTTTCTGTCACCATATAAAGAAAGCTTTCTTTTTTTTGAAATATTTGTGTGATCAAATTAGACCCGCACTTTGGCATGTGAGGTAACATAATCATATAGTGAAATCATATTCACAGTTTTCATTCATCGGGGAGTAATTCTTAGAAATTTGTCTATCACATTTGGTTACCTTGGACACAGTATTCACAAGAAAGCCCCATACATGTTCAATTCTCCTCTGTCTATTTAAATACCTCTCAAATTGGTGTTTGGCCATAGCTTCTTAAACATCTGTCTCTAGGTCTCCAATCAATGTAGGTTCCTTTGGGTCATTTAATAATATTAATTATGCTAATTCAGTAATTGAAGTTGTCCACAATTTCAGTTATCTGTTACCATGTAAGGTACATTAAAACTCTGTGGTATAAAACAACAACTATTTACTATTTCTTATGATTCTATGTGTTGACTGGGCAGTTCTGCTCATTCAGCTGTTTTTAGCTTGTGGCTAGGCCAGGCTTGGAAGCTCAAAGAAGATTTTTTCACATGCCTGTAGTCTTGCTATTTACTGTTGGCTGAAGTGCCCTAGTTTTCCTGCCAAGTGGCCCCTCTCTTTACATGATATCTCACCTTCCAGGGCTTTTTCACATGCTTCTTGTTCCAGAGAGCAAGACACTGCTTGCATCATGCTTGTTACCCTCCTGTACCAGTTTGAATAATGTTTCCCCAAAATTAATGTTTATCTGGAACATATGAATATGACCTTATTGGGAAACAGTATATTTGCTGATGCAATCAAGTTAATATGAGGCCATATTGGATTAGAGTAGGGCCTTACTCAAATGACTGGAGTCCTAATAAGTAGAGATAGACACAGAGACATAGAAAAAAGGCCATGTGAAGACAGAGATTAGAGTGATGCAGCTACAAACCAATGAATATCAATGGTTGCCAAGAGTCACCAGAAGCTAAGAATAGGCAATATGCAAGAAAGAACACTCCCTTAGAGCCTTAAAAGGGAGCACAACCATGCTGACACCTTAGCCTCTAGAACTAAGAGATAATACATTTCTGTTTTAAGCCAGCTTGTTTGTAGCACCTTTTTACAGTCGCCTTAAGAAACAAACACATTGCCCATTAGCCAAAGCAAGTCACAAGACCAAGCCCAGAGTCAGTGTGGGAGGGGACTAGACAAGGGTACAGTTGATAGGCGGCCACCAGTGTAATAGCCTACCATAGTTTGCCATCTGACACTTTATGGTTCACGTCTCACTTGCATGCAGAATACATGTAACCCTCCTACCCCCACCCCGTCCCCAGCCAAAGCCCTGAAATCTTATTCCATGAAGGCATTGGGCTTAAGTTTGAGTCCAGAATCTCATATCAATCAGGTCCAGATGCAAATGAAGCTCCTTGGTTGCAATTGCTCAACTCTGGAAGTCTGTGAACTAAAACATATTACCTTCCCTCCACACCCAACATACAATGGCAAGACAGGGTTATAAATGCAATGAATACTGTCCTTCCAAAAGGGGATGGTTTGGGGTGCAGGAAATACTTAGCAGTCATTGGTTCATAGCAGTTCTGAAATCCATCTGGGCAAGTGGCACAAGTTCTCTCTGTTCCAGCGGCACAGAATATTTTAACAGTTGTCAAATTACAAAAAATTGTTTGGAATTTAAGAACATTATTTGAAAAGCTTATTGCAATAAGGAGGAAGGGGTAATTGTAATAGGAGAGAATGACTGTCGCAGTAGACAGAGGGAAAATATTACAGTAGAATAAACACTCAACCATGGTATCTACAAGTGTCTCAACAGTCAGGCAGAGAAACGCTTTTCATTTTTTTAGAAAAATAATTTTTAATTGAGGGGATACATGTTCAGGTTTGTTACAAGTGTATATTGTGTGATGGGGGAGAGTGTCGACATGTACTGATCCCATAACCCAGATAGTGAACATGGCACCCAATAGGAAGTTTTTCAGTCTTAGCTCCCCTCCCTCCCTCCCTTCTCTTGGAGTCCCCAATGCCTCTTGTTACTATTTTTATATCCATGTGAATCTAAGATTTAGCACCCAATTGTAAGTGAGAACGTGTGGTATTTGGTATTCTGTTTCTGCATTAATTTGCTCAGGATAACGGCCTCCAGCTCCATCCATGTTGCTTTGGAGGATATTATTTCATTCATTTTATGGCTATATAGTATTCCATGGTGTATATGGACTACATTTTATTTATCCAATCCACTGTTGATGGGCACCTGGGTGGATTCCATGTCTTTGTGATTGTGAATAGTACCTTGATGAACATGTGAGTGCTTGTGTCTTTTTGGTGGAATGATTTATTTTCTTTTGAATATATACCCAGTAGTGGGATAGCTCAGTCGAATGGTAGGCGTGTTTTTATTTGAGAAATCTCCAAACTGCTTTCTGCAGGGGCTGAATTAATTTACATTCTCACTAACAGTGTATAGGTGTTCCCTTTACTTTGCAACCTCACCAAAATTTGTTTTTTGACTTTTTAATAATAGCCATTATCACTGGAGTGAGATGGTGTCTCATATTGGTTTTGATTTGGGTCTCTCAGATGATTAGTGTTATTGAGCATTGTTTTTTATGTTTCTTGGCCACTTCTATGTCTTTTTGGGGAAGTGGTTGTCATTTGCCTTCTTTTTAATAGGATTATTTGTGCTTTTCTTATTGATTAGTTTAAATTCCTTATAGTTGTGGATATTGGTCCTTTTTCCGATGCATAGTTTGCAAATATTCCCTCCTATTATGTTGAATGGGAGGTTCTGTTTCTGTTAGATTCTCTTTTTAACCTGTTGAGTATTCCTTTTGCTGTTCAGAAGCTCTTTAGTTTAACTAAATCGCATTTGTCTATTTTTTGATTTTATGCAATTGCTTTTGAGGTCTTCATCATTAATTACTTGACTAGGACCAAGTCTAGAAGTGTATTTCCTAGGTTTTCTTCTAGAATTTATCGTTTTAGGTCTTATATTTAAGTCTTTAATCTATTTAGATTTAATTTTTGTGTATGGTGAGAGGTAGGGGTCTAGTTTCAATCTTCTGCATATGGCTAGCCAGTTATCCCAGCACTATTTATGGAATAGCAAGTCCTTTCCGCATTGCTTGTTTGTAATCAACTTTATCCAAGATCAGATGTTGGTAGGTATGTGTCATTTTTTCTGCATTCTCTATTCTGTTCCATTTGTCTATGCATTTGTATTTTATTTTCTAGAGTGTTGTAAGTAGTCTTTGCCCCTTGTAATTTCTTGCACTGAAGTCTTTCTGAATTTTGGAGGAAGCCACAGTTGGGTTCATCCAACGTTTATCCTTACCTCCTTCCTACCCCATAGAGGCTGAAAAGCCAGAAATTATACTTCATAGACTCCCTTGTTTCTGAAGATGGTTAGGTTTTGCAGATTAGATCTTATTTAGAAATTAAGTGGGAGATGAGGAGCTGCAGTCAATGACGCATCAGTTTTGCTGGTGTACATCCAGTAGATAGATGTAGCATAGCTCTGGAGCCTCCATAATCATCAAATTACAACTACAGGTAGTGGTACAGCAACAGCTTCCAGCTCCTTGGATCATACTGCGCATCTGGATGCAGAAGTTCAGACAGTGTCCCCATATGTCAGCTTCTTGACTCTTCATCTTCCTGACTGAGAGCGAGAGAGCAGTTTCCTTGACAAGTTTGTTTTCTGGTGGTGTTCTGGTAACTAATCCAAAGCTCAGACTGGAGCTTGGTTCTTTGACCCTTCTACAATTTCACAAATACTTAATTCCTGTAATAAACACTTTTATTTGTCTATAATAACAAGAGAGATTTCTGTTATCTGCAGTTAAGTCCTGACTAATACACAGCTGGTCCTTTCATGACTGCAGGGACCATTTCCGGACACTAAGATGCAGAATTCCTGAAGTTTGGTGATTTACATGTCTAAACTAAATATATGGTCTAGTGAATTGCCACTAATAATATACTCTGCTTGAAAAGTATTTTAACCTAGTGTGGACTGATGTTGCCTCCCTCCTTTCCCCCCTTCCCTATAAAATATTTAGGTTTTAAAGATGATATAACCTTACCGAAGGAAGACAAATGTATACTGCATTCCTTGGCAAATGATGGCAGGAAGGTAAACCTGGGGATGTAAACCTTGATAAAGATAAACCTTGAGGACATTATGCTAAGTAAAGTAAGCCTGTCACAAAAAGACAAATATTGTGTGATTCCACTTATATGAGATATCTAGAGTAGTAAAATTTATAAAAACAAAAAAGTAGAAACTTCTATACCCATAAAAAAACAATTCTCCATTTGCATTTTCCCCAGCCCCTGAGGAGGAAAGAAAGACTCCTGGAGGATATTGCTAAGTCTACAGCCGTAGATTGTAAAAAAAAAAAAAAAACAAGTGGGAAAGATTATATCATCTTTAAAAAACATTTTATAGGGAGGAACACAGAAGAGGGAAGTAACGTCAGTCTACACTGATTTATAATAGTTGTCAAGCAGAGTATAGTAATAATGACAATCCACTAGATCATATATTTAGTTTAGTAATTAAGTAAATTAATTAGTATTAAGGTAAATTAATTTACCTTCCTTTTCAGCTGATACATTGAAAAACATAATAGGGAAGTCAATTACAACTAAGTATTTTCAGGGGCTTTAATTAATTCATTAGTTATTTGGACAATGTAGTCAGTACACCCACTGCTATAACAATTAATAATTGATGTAAGGCTTTTTTGTACCATTATCTCTGAGAATTAAGTGGATATGTAGACTTTAAAAATACCCCTATATCTTTCAAATACTTTATGTTTGAGGAGGTTTCAGCTTGTTTTCCCCCAATTTGCTTTCTGTGAATATTAAATATATACTTTTTTTCTGGTAATGTTTTATTTCTTGATTTACATGGTAGGTACACCAATGTTCAGTTATCAATTACCCCTTGAGTTTTTAAAATAGTGGTAAAAATACACATCATAACATTTATCATTTTAACCATTTTTTATATGTACAGTTCCATAGTTTTAAGTATATTCACATTGTTGTGAAAGCAACATCTAGAAGTTTTTCATCTTGCAAAACTGAAACTCTATAACCATGAAACAACAGCTCTCCATTTCCCTTTCCACAGCCCCTGGTAACCACCTTTCTAGTTTTTCATTTCTATAAAATATGCTACTCCAGATATCTCATGTAAATGGAATCATACAGTATTTGTCTTTTTGTGACAGTCTTATTTCACTAAGCATAATGTCCTCAAGGTTCATCTATGTTGTATTATGTATAAAAATTTATATCCTTTTTTAAGACCGAATAATATTTCACTGTATGTATATGCCACATTTTTTTTTTTTTTTTTTTTTTTTTTATTATACTTTAAGTTCTAGGGTACATGTGCATAACGTGCAGGTTTGTTACATATGTAAACTTATGCCATGTTGGTGTGCTGCACCCATCAACTCGTCAGCACCCATCAATTCATCATTTATATCATGTATAACTCCCCAATGCAATCCCTCCCTCCTCCCCCCTCCCCCCTCCCCATGATAGACCCCAGTGTGTGATGTTCCCCTTCCCGAGTCCAAGTGATCTCATTGTTCAGTTCCCACCTATGAGTGAGAACATGCGGTGTTTGGTTTTCTCTTCTTGTGATAGTTTGCTAAGAATGATGGTTTCCAGCTGCATCCATGTCCCTACAAAGGACGCAAACTCATCCTTTTTTATGGCTGCATAGTATTCCATGGTGTATATGTGCCACATTTTCTTAATCCAGTCTGTCACAGATGGACATTTGGGTTGATTCCAAGTCTTTGCTATTGTGAATAGTGCCGCAATAAACATACGTGTACATGTGTCTTTGTAGTAGACTAATTTATAATCCTTTGGGTATATACCCAGTAGTGGGATGGCTGGGTCATATGGTACATCTAGTTCTAGATCCTTGAGGAATTGCCATACTGTTTTCCATAATGGTTGAACTAGTTTACAATCCCACCAACAGTGTAAAAGTGTTCCTATTTCTCCACATCCTCTCCAACACCTGTTGTTTCCTGACTTCTTAATGATTGCCATTCTAACTGGTGTGAGATGGTATCTCATTGTGGTTTTGATTTGCATTTCTCTGATGGCGAGTGATGATGAGCATTTTTTCATGTGTCTGTTGGCTGTATGAATATCTTCTTTTGAGAAATGTCTGTTCATATCCTTTCCCCACTTTTTGATGGGGTTGTTTGTTTTTTTCTCGTATATTTGTTTGAGTTCTTTGTAGATTCTGGATATTAGCCCTTTGTCAGATGAGTAGATTGCAAAAATTTTCTCCCATTCTGTAGGTTGCCTGTTCACTCTGATGGTAGTTTCTTTTGCTGTGCAAAAGCTCTTTAGTTTAATTAGATCCCATTTGTCAATTTTTGCTTTTGCTGCCGTTGCTTTTGGTGTTTTAGACATGAAGTCCTTGCCCATGCCTATGTCCTGAATGGTACTACCTAGATTTTCTTCTAGGGTTTTTATGGTATTAGGTCTAACATTTAAGTCTCTAATCCATCTTGAATTAATCTTCGTATAAGGGGTAAGGAAAGGATCCAGTTTCAGCTTTCTACTTATGGCTAGCCAATTTTCCCAGCACCATTTATTAAATAGGGAATCCTTTCCCCATTTCTTGTTTCTCTCAGGTTTGTCAAAGATCAGATGGCTGTAGATGTGCGGTATTATTTCTGAGGACTCTGTTCTGTTCCATTGGTCTATATCTCTGTTTTGGTACCAGTACCATGCTGTTTTGGTTACTGTAGCCTTGTAGTATAGTTTGAAGTCAGGTAGCGTGATGCCTCCAGCTTTGTCCTTTTGACTTAGGATTGTCTTGGCAATGCGGGCTCTTTTTTGGTTCCATATGAACTTTAAAGCAGTTTTTTCCAATTCTGTGAAGAAAGTCATTGGTAGCTTGATGGGGATGGCATTGAATCTATAAATAACCTTGGGGAGTATGGCCATTTTCACGATATTGATTCTTCCTATCCATGAGCATGGTATGTTCTTCCATTTGTTTGTGTCCTCTTTGATTTCACTGAGCAGTGGTTTGTAGTTCTCCTTGAAGAGGTCCTTTACATCCCTTGTAAGCTGGATTCCTAGGTATTTTATTCTCTTTGAAGCAATTGTGAATGGAAGTTCATTCCTGATTTGGCTCTCTGCTTGTCTGTTGCTGGTGTATAAGAATGCTTGTGATTTTTGCACATTAATTTTGTATCCTGAGACTTTGCTGAAGTTGCTTATCAGCTTAAGGAGATTTTGGGCTGAGACGATGGGGTTTTCTAAATATACAATCATGTCATCTGCAAACAGGGACAATTTGACTTCTTCTTTTCCTAACTGGATACCCTTGATTTCTTTCTCTTGCCTGATTGCCCTAGCCAGAACTTCCAACACTATGTTGAATAGGAGTGGTGAGAGAGGGCATCCCTGTCTTGTGCCAGTTTTCAAAGGGAATTTTTCCAGTTTTTGCCCATTCAGTATGATATTAGCTGTGGGTTTGTCATAAATAGCTCTTATTATTTTGAGGTACGTTCCATCAATACCGAATTTATTGAGCGTTTTTAGCATGAAGGGCTGTTGAATTTTGTCAAAAGCCTTTTCTGCATCTATTGAGACAATCATGTGGTTCTTGTCTTTGGTTCTGTTTATATGCTGGATTACGTTTATTGATTTGCGAATGTTGAACCAGCCTTGCATCCCAGGGATGAAGCCCACTTGATCATGGTGGATAAGCTTTTTGATGTGCTGCTGAATCCGGTTTGCCAGTATTTTATTGAGGATTTTTGCATCAATGTTCATCAGGGATATTGGTCTAAAATTCTCTTTTTTTGTTGTGTCTCTGCCAGGCTTTGGTATCAGGATGATGTTGGCCTCATAAAATGAGTTAGGGAGGATTCCCTCTTTTTCTATTGATTGGAATAGTTTCAGAAGGAATGGTACCAGCTCCTCCTTGTACCTCTGGTAGAATTCAGCTGTGAATCCATCTGGTCCTGGACTTTTTTTGGTGGGTAGGCTATTAATTGTTGCCTCAATTTCAGAGCCTGCTATTGGTCTATTCAGGGATTCAACTTCTTCCTGGTTTAGCCTTGGGAGAGTGTAAGTGTCCAGGAAATTATCCATTTCTTCTAGATTTTCTAGTTGATTTGCGTAGAGGCGTTTATAGTATTCTCTGATGGTAGTTTGTATTTCTGTGGGGTCAGTGGTGATATCCCCTTTATCATTTTTTATTGCATCTATTTGATTCCTCTCTCTTTTTTTCTTTATTAGCCTTGCTAGCGGTCTGTCAATTTTGTTGATCTTTTCAAAAAACCAACTCCTGGATTCATTGATTTTTTGGAGGGTTTTTTGTGTCTCTATCTCCTTCAGTTCTGCTCTGATCTTAGTTATTTCTTGCCTTCTGCTAGCTTTTGAATGTATTTGCTCTTGCCTCTCTAGTTCTTTCAATTGTGATGTTAGAGTGTCAATTTTAGATCTTTCCTGCTTTCTCTTGTGGGCATTTAGTGCTATAAATTTCCCTCTACACACTGCTTTAAATGTGTCCCAGAGATTCTGGTATGTTGTATCTTTGTTCTCATTGGTTTCAAAGAACATCTTTATTTCCGCTTTCATTTCGTTATGTACCCAGTAGTCATTCAGGAGCAGGTTGTTCAGTTTCCATGTAGTTGAGCGGTTTTGATTGAGTTTCTTAGTCCTGAGTTCTAGTTTGATTGCACTGTGGTCTGAGAGACAGTTTGTTATAATTTCTGTTCTTTTACATTTGCTGAGGAGTACTTTACTTCCAATTATGTGGTCAATTTTGGAATAAGTGCGATGTGGTGCTGAGAAGAATGTATATTCTGTTGATTTGGGGTGGAGAGTTCTATAGATGTCTATTAGGTCCGCTTGGTGCAGAGATGAGTTCAATTCCTGGATATCCTTGTTAACTTTCTGTCTCGTTGATCTGTCTAATGTTGACAGCGGAGTGTTGAAGTCTCCCATTATTATTGTATGGGAGTCTAAGTCTCTTTGTAAGTCTCTAAGGACTTGCTTTATGAATCTGGGTGCTCCTGTATTGGGTGCATATATATTTAGGAGAGTTAGCTCTTCCTGTTGAATTGATCCCTTTACCATTATGTAATGGCCTTCTTTGTCTCTTTTGATCTTTGATGGTTTAAAGTCTGTTTTATCAGAGACTAGGATTGCAACCCCTGCTTTTTTTTGTTCTCCATTTGCTTGGTAGATCTTCCTCCATCCCTTTATTTTGAGCCTATGTATGTCTCTGCATGTGAGATGGGTCTCCTGAATACAGCAGACTGATGGGTCTTGACTCTTTATCCAGTTTGCCAGTCTGTGTCTTTTAATTGGAGCATTTAGTCCATTAACATTTAAGGTTAATATTGTTATGTGTGAACTTGATCCTGCCATTATGATATTAACTGGTTATTTTGCTCGTTAGTTGATGCAGTTTCTTCCTAGCCTCGATGGTCTTTACATTTTGCCAAGTTTTTGCGATGGCTGGTACCGGTTGTTCCTTTCCATGTTTAGGGCTTCCTTCAGGGTCTCTTGTAAGGCAGGCCTGGTGGTGACAAAATCTCTAAGCATTTGCTTATCTGTAAAGGATTTTATTTCTCCTTCACTTATGAAACTTAGTTTGGCTGGATATGAAATTCTGGGTTTAAAATTCTTTTCTTTAAGAACGTTGAATATTGGCCCCCACTCTCTTCTGGCTTGTAGAGTTTCTGCCGAGAGATCTGCTGTTAGTCTGATGGGCTTCCCTTTGTGGGTGACCCGACCTTTCTCTCTGGCTGCCCTTAAGATTTTTTCTTTCATTTCAACTTTGGTGAATCTGGCAATTATGTGTCTTGGAATTGCTCTTCTGGAGGAGTATCTTTGTGGCGTTCTCTGTATTTCCTGAATTTGAATGTTGGCCTGCCCTACTAGGTTGGGGAAGTTCTCCTGGATGATATCCTGAAGAGTGTTTTCCAACTTGGTTCCATTTTCCCCCTCACTTTCAGGCACCCCAATCAGACGTAGATTTGGTCTTTTTACGTAATCCCATACTTCTTGCAGGCTTTGCTCATTTCTTTTTCTTCTTTTTTCTTTTGGTTTCTCTTCTCGCTTCATTTCATTCATTTGATCTTCAATCGCTGATACTCTTTCTTCCAGTTGATCGAGTCGGTTACTGAAGCTTGTGCATTTGTCACGTATTTCTCGTGTCATGGTTTTCATCTCTGTCATTTCGTTTATGATCTTCTCTGCATTAATGAGTCTAGCTGTCAATTCTTCCACTCTTTTTTCAAGATTTTTAGTTTCTTTGCGCTGGGTACGTAATTCCTCCTTTAGCTCTGATAAGTTTGATGGACTGAAGCCTTCTTCTCTCCTCTCGTCCAAGTCATTCTCTGACCAGCTTTGATCCGTTGCTGGTGATGGGCTGCGCTCCTTTGCAGGGGGAGATGCGCTCTTATTTTTTGAATTTCCAGCTTTTCTGCCCTGCTTCTTCCCCATCTTTGTGGTTTTATCTGTCTCTGGTCTTTGATGGTGGTGACGAACTGATGGGGTTTTGGTATAGGTGTCCTTCCTGTTTGATAGTTTTCCTTCTGACAGTCAGAAGGACTCTCTGTTGGTCTGTTGGAGATTGCTTGAGGTCCACTCCAGACCCTGTTTGCCTGGGTATCAGCAGCAGAGGTTGCCGAAGATAGAATATTGCTGAACAGCGAGTGTACCTGTCTGATTCTTCCTTTGGAAGTGTCCTCTCAGGGGTGTACTCCACCCTGTGAGGTGTGGGGTGTCAGACTGCCCCTAGTGGGGGATTTCTCCCAGCTAGGCTACTCAGGGGTCAGGGACACACCTGAGCAGGCAGTCTGTCCGTTCTCAGATCTCAACCTCCGCGTTGGGAGATCCGCGGCTCTCCCCAAAGCTGTCAGACAGAGTCGTTCGCGTCTGCACCGGCTCCCTTTACTTCCCCTGTTGGTCTTCAGCTGTGCGCTGTCCCCAGAGGTGGAGACTACAGAGACAGGCAGGCTTCCTTGAGCTGCTGTGAGCTCCACCCAGTTCGAGCTTCCCAGCGGCTTTGTTTACCTACTTAAGCCTCAGCAATGGCGGGCGCCCCTCCCCCAGCCTCGCTGCTGCCTTGCGGATAGATCGCGGCAGACTGCTGTGTTAGCAGTGAGGGAGGCTTCGTGGGCGTGGGACCCTCCCGGCCAGGTGTGGGATATATTCTCCTGGAATGCCTGTATGCTTACAGCGCAGTATTGGGGTGGGAGTTACCCGATTTTCCAGGTGTTGTGTGTCTCAGTTCCCCTGGCTAGGAAAACGGATCCCCTTCCCCCTTGCGCTTCCAGGTGAGGCGATGCCTCGCCCTGCTTCAGCTCTCGCTGGTCAGGCTGCAGCAGCTGACCAGCACCGATTGTCCGGCACTCCCTAGTGAGATGACCCCAGTACCTCAGTTGAAAATGCAGAAATCACCGGTCTTCTGTGTCGCTCGCGCTGGGAGTTGGAGACTGGAGTTGTTCCTATTCGGCCATCTTGCTCCGCCCCCCGTATATGCCACATTTTATCTGTTTACTTGTTCATGAACCCTTGGGTTGCTTTTACAGTTTAGCTACTGTGAATAACGTTGCTATAAGCCTGGCTGGACAATAGGTCTTTGAGATATTTGCTTTCAGTTCTTCTAAATATATACACAAAAGTGGGATTTGGGGATCATATGGTAATTATATTTTTAATTTTTTGAGGAGCTTTCGTACTGTTTTCTGTAGTCATTGTATTAAATACAGACTTTCCATTAGGCAGTTTGACATGTTGCTATTTATTCTTCTGACAGTAATCATAAAAATATTAAACTTGTTTGTCAAATTCAAAATGCCATTTTCACCCCAACCTATCCATTTCAATGATTTCTTCTGAAGTTTTGGCTACTACCAGTTCAGTTTTCCTGCTCAATCACCAGAATATTTCCAGTTTAATTTTAGTTTTCAAAACAAGTGTGTCTATGTTACTCAAACTTTTAAACAATTCTGTATTTCCTAAAGCAATCATCACTTGGGAGCCACTGCCAGTTCATATTAATTCCTTTATTAAATCTTGCAAGATAATGAGGGAAACCACATCAATCTCAGAATACCTTTGTGGATCTCTTACCAACTTTAATTGTAGTGGGCTTCTTCCCTAAAAAAAATCTTTAGAAACAAGCTCAGCTTGGTTTATTTTGCCTTCAGAGGCCTTATCACCAAACTTTACTGCCTCTTAGGATTGCCTCTGGAATCTAAGGTATTGCCTCTGGAATCTAAGGTATTACCTCTGGAATCTAAGGTTGTTTTCTTGGAACTGGCTTAACTACCTCGTCTGACTGCAGTCTTCTAGAGGATTTTCTGCCCCATTTCTATCAGCAAATGGCTAAAGTAAGCCTACTTTCACATGAGCATTAGCCTACTAAATGCAGAGCATCTACTACTGCCCTTTCCTGCTCCCAGTGCTCCTTAATATGTTAGAGAAATCATCTTGTGAAAAGTGTTATGAATTTCATTTCCCTTATTAAAGTCAATTACTGAATCATAAACTCTACTTTAGTTCCAGTGGGGTGTTAAGTATATTAGTAAACCCATCTATTCATGGCTAGCCTTATCTTTGACTTTAGGAATAATTTCTCTCATTTGCCACTAAATCTGTTAGTAGTTTTTGAGACAGCTCTTTCACTAGGCTGTAAATATTCATTTCATCGGAGAGTTAGAGAAGACTTCTCCATCTTTGAAGGGGACTCTAGACTTTTAAAACATGTTCCAAGTCTTTCATTGTAAGGAGATTTTCTAACCTAATTTTATTTTTGTTAATACAATGGTGTCTATATGTTTAGTGTATATTAAACCATTTATATATCTTGAACATCATTTATTTCATCAATGAAAAAATTCATTTTTTTATTATACTTTAATTTCTAGGGTACATGTGCACAACGTGCAGGTTTGTTACATGTGTATACGTGTACCATGTTGGTGTGCTGCACCCATTAACCCATCATTTACATTAGGCATATCTCCTAATGCTAACCCTGCCCCTTACCCCCTCCCCACAATAGGACCCAGTGTGTGATGCTCCCCTTCCTGTGTCCAAGTGATCTCATTGTTCAATTCCCACCTATGAGTGAGAACATGTGGTATTTGGTTTTCTGTTCTTGCGATAGTTTGCTGAAAATGACATCTGTCATGCTGATTAACATACCTTCAGGTTGTATCTTTTTATATCCGTATTGAAGATGCTTAATAACCTCCCCTGGAGATGGATTCTTGATTAGGGTACATCATATGCTAGCTAACCACCTTTATGATGAAGATGACAGTTATCTTGGATACATCACAATATCTATTACTGAAAATATAAAGTGAGTAATCTAACTAGATAATAGTTACATGAAAAGAAAAAAACATAAATTTGAAGTTTTTCTATATTAAAAGATAAACTTGGCAAGTGCATGTAACATTTATCTCTCCCAGCCTTTCTGTCAGTCCCTCTTCTACCACTAGTGATGGCCCTCCTTCTCCCTGGAAGACAGTTAATGTTCTTCTGATCTTCTTTCTTTATCAAAACAGGTTCTTAGAAAAATATTTGGTGAACTCATACACAGTAAGAGGTTGATAACAGTTTAGAGAAAGTGGTGAGAACAGGTTGAAAGCTTGTTGTGTGCTAAATGCCAGGCTTATTTGTACGTTTGAAGATACTTGAAAAGGACAAATAGTTGAGCAAAATCCTACCATCTCAAGTTACCATTTACTGAGCATGTACTGTGCATGCACCCTGATACATATGTCATATATATATATATATATATATATATATATATATATATATATATGTGTGTGTGTATGTATAAATATAATGTGTGTGTATATACACATACACACACACACATATAAACACATTATCTCATTTAACCCTCATAACCTTATGATGCAGCTAGCATTATTTCTATTTTATCATTTAGGAAACTGAGGCTCAGAGAGGTTAAGTAAATTGCCTAAGGTCTTTTCACTGTAATCACAGTGATACAATTTCCTGGGGCTTGCATTTTAACAGTGAAAAAAGTCTTAGTACATAGGAATTCATGTCTCATTGTGATTTTCAGACTTCACTTAACTGATGGGAAAAATAATTGTTACATTAAACAATTGCTCTCTTTTGTAGTGGGATATCTCAGTGAGAAATTTGCAAGTAAAGGCATCCATGTGTGCTAGGTCTGTATTTTAACAGTTTTGTCTGTTGGTGTTTTTTCTCCCCCATCTATACCACCTTCTTTATACATACACATGCACAGACACTCATATATGCACACATACAAACACACATTATTCCTTGCAGACTTAGCTAATATTATTATAGAAGAGTGTAGTGTTTCGAATGTTATGATATATTTTATTAATATTTTCTGGGAATTAAATGGAGGCTTAATATTCCCATTGGTGTCTTTCAATGTCAGAATATTCTGCCTTCCTTTTTGCTTTGAAGTTCTTATATAAATCCTTTTGTATTGAAACTATCCTTCAGTCAGGTTTTGTGATAAAAATTAATTGCAAGTAAGTTGTACATCGACTCTTATACATTATTTTGCATTGATTATTCACAGCTCTGTATTTCAACTCTTTTGATCAATTGGCAGAAAGACAAACCATCTTATTAAGCTGGCCATTGAATACACACTATTAGCCATTAATGGCAAGTATCATCAATGTAATAGTTATTAGCAAAATGTCAGCATCATGTACCTTCATTAATATAATAATGATTATTATCCGTGTGTCATTCATACAAATGGGAACTACCTGCCTATTGCCTATCACAATCAGATGCCAAAAAATGTTATGGAGCAAAAGGTGAAACTTATATTTAAGATGACGTCACATGTTCATGCTTTGAAGTCCCCTATTTCAGACACAAAGCTATGTTAGATAAAATACAAAAAAAAAAAAGAGGCTCTGCTTAGAAATATGATACATGTCTCTCTAAATGAAGCTGAAATCAAGCATCAGAATCTTGAAACAAGCTGGGGTGTACAAGGTTTGTGTTCTCTTAGTGTAAGAGTAATTAAATTAAAAGTGTCCCACTTGATGTGGAGAAACAAAGATCCACTGCTTTGTAGAAATGAATAAATACCACACAAATGAAAATAAGCAAAGGATATTTATTCAGAGCTTGCTGTGCAAAGGAGTTAGCCACCATCATTTGTGTTTGGCAGAGATTCAAAAGCAGGCAAAGCAGTGAGAAAGCTTTAGAGTGAATGAAGGAGAAGGTTTCAGGAGACTCTGATTGGAGTTTGTTGGCATATGGGAAGCCAGAAGTAGACTATCTAGAAGTGTAGTATCCTATATGATCAGTTGGCGGGGGCAGGCTCGGCTTTCTCTTCCTGGTCCTGAGTAAGCAGTAGGGACAAAAATTGGAGAAGTGGGCAGTTATTGATCAAGTCCATTCTGTTTGGGGGACAGTTGCTAAAGAGCCGGTAGTGTGACTTCTCAGGATGATTGCTGCAGTGGTTGTGTGTCAAACTTCTATTGTCATATATGGTCTGACCGTTATCTGTTTGTATATCCGATTTTTCTGCTTGAAACAAGTGGGTGATATTCCCCATTTCCCATAAGAAAGGGTTGAGAAAAGCAACAACTCGCTGCAACTTGTGCAATGTCTTATACAAAGCTCTGATACACCATCATAATTGTAGTAAGGTAGTGTTGAGGTTTTCAGATAAGGGTTGGGGAGGATGAAAACTTCCTCTTTTTTGAGTTGTGCACTTTCAAGTTTATGCCTCTCTTCTCTAGTGTTCAGTTGACCCCCTGGGGTCAACTGTCCTACCTGCTTCTCTTTCAATAACTGTGACTTTGCAGATATGATTAAGCAAAGGATCTTGAGATGGGAAGGTCATTCTGTATTATCCAGGTAGGCCCTAAATGTAGCCACATGCATTCTTAGGTAAGAGAGAGATATTTTATGTCACCATAAAGGCCAAAATGGGAATAATGGGTCTACAAGCCAAGGAATACTGGCAGCCACCAGAAGCTGAAGAGAAAAGAAAGTGAATTTCAATTAAATCTTCCTAAGGGAGTGTGGCCCTGACAACACTTTGATTTCACTCTGGTAACACTGATTTCAGATTTCTGGCCTTCAGAACTGTGAGATAATATGTTTTTGTTGTTTTAAGCCAACAAGTTCATGGTGATGTTTTACAGCAGGCACAGGAAACTAATACACATGAATCAATCATAACAATTAAATAAAGATAGTATCCATGTCAGATTATCATTATGAGGATTACATCAAGTAATATATTAGAAAGCTCTTAATAGAACCAAATACATACTAAACTCCTCATAAGTCATAACTATCTTTATAATATTATTATTATTAAATCTGGACTTGATTATTTGGGGATATTTTTTTCAAAGGAGATAGGGTCTGGGGTAAATAGCATGACTGGAGTTTAGTGTATATGCTGGTCAAGAGATGAGGGAAAGGAGAGTATAGTAAAGATTTAGAGTTGAGATTAAATCTGATTTTTGAACTAGAAAGTGGAATCTGCAGCAATAGATTACCTTCTCATTTTCATAATCAATTCTTCCACCACAGTACTGTCCTACCATAGCCCTGGATGTGGTGAAGAGGAATATAGGAAATAAAACGAGGAGGGAAAAAGAATTGCTCTAGGAAATAACTCATCATAGGAAATATATGGGGAATTCCAGCTAAAGGCTGTTGCCCCTAAGTGGTTAACATATGCAAGGACATTAAGAATTTCATCACATAGGAGTCAGGAGTGAAAGCACATTTTTTATTGACAAAATGTTTTCAATTGTTGATCAAAGTGATTGTTTTTACTGTGCAATTTTTCTCCAGGGTCACTTTTCCTCTAGGGATTCTGTAGTCAACTTATTTCATGAATAGTCCAAAGGACTGATCATTTCATGGAAAAATTTCTGCTTGTCTATTTTTGTTTGTGGCATTAATTGCCACAAAGTGATAGCAATGCTTTGTAGAAGCTGGAAATTTTACCCAGTGTACCACCTAGGAAAAGAACAAATCATATTTAGATAATACCTTGTTTTCAGCTAATAAAATCTACTCCAAAACCTATCAGTGACATGAACTATTGCATATTAAGGTAGTTTCCAAGATTTGAATTCAATAAATATTGAGCTGAAATAGAGGCTGTAATTGTGTCTGATGAAGATAAGCTTTTCAGCTTTCTAATAGGTTGTTATGGAGCATCCAGTTTCTGGACTCTTCTCTAACTTCATATTCTACTCCTTCTATCACCATATAAATGGGAACTCAGACATCTGCACATATGTTAAAGAAAATGAGGAAACTAAATTCAAAATAAGATTGCCATATTAAAAGAAGTAGTGACATAGAGTATTTTTGAGGACATTTATCATATTCTCTGTCTTTCAATATTTCAACATGAGCTCAACAAAATACCAAGCTGTACATCGAACTATACGTCAGGAGACCTAAATTGCTACTTTCAGATCTGCAACTAGCTAACTATGTGACACTAGACAAATCAGTTTGCCTTTATAAACCTGAGTTTTCAGATTTTTATAATGCCATGATAGACTAAATGATCTCCAGTAGCATATCTGGAGCCAACATTTTCTAATCTGTATACATTGGATTTTATGTTTTTATTCCTACACCTTTGATGTCCCAAGTGAAAACTTACATATACTAGGGCAAAATGATTCTGACCAGAATATTCAATGGATCCTAACTTTCCAAGATAACTTTTTTCTATATGTTTTCCAAAATTTGATGGTCTGAAACCTTATTTTCCCCTGCCTTCCTTGTTTATTCATTTTTACTATAGTACATGGTCATTTATTGTGTTTCTGGCAGGGTTACAGGGTCCTAGGTTCTTGTCTTATTGGAAAAAAAAAATTCAGCCAAGAGACACACAGTAAGAGTTAAGTAGCAGAGTTCATTGAAGGACAATAAAATATGTTCCAAGTGAGGAGCAGGCTGACACAAAACACAGCACCAGGCTGCTCCAGCTGGAAAACAGCTCTGGGTTGGTTTGGCTGGAAAAATAGCAGTGGCATTGTTTATTTAAAAAGACCGTACACTCTGGAAGATGAGTCAGAGTGGGCTGCTCCAAAAAGAGAATAAGCCAGCAGCAGCTAATGCTGGGGGACTCTCCATATGATAATTTTATATGATTATTCATGAAGGGGCATGACGGGAGGTTACTTGCAGTCATCTTTTAGGTGGTCCCCTTGGGTATACATGCTCTGTGGTTCTACATACTAGAACACATGCCACATGTCTCATTAGCATTTAAAATCTCCACCTAGAGGTGTGTTTTTTACTATTATAATGAGCAAAAGACTTCTCTAGGGTGAGTTATTGAAGGAGTGCACATGCTCATCAGTGGGGGAATTTCCTACCATAGTAATCTCCAGTTAGGGCCTGATAGGGCCCCTTTAGGGCCAGAGGAGCCCAACAACAAGGCCAGAAGTAGCCAGTGTAGCCATCGTCTATTTGCTGACTCTCAGTGGGCAGCATCTCCAGGACTTATTTCCTCAGTGGCTCCCTTGCTTGTGCATTTCTGGCTATCTCTCCAGTCTAACAGTTGTACTTGGCAGTCAGTGAGCCATGGCACAGTTATTGTCATAGGACATTCACTGTCCATACCCAGGTGTGCACAGTGGAGCTCCTTTCTATACTCCTGGCAATTGCCTGCCATGGTGAAAGTGTGTCATAGAACTCAGCCTAAATGGTCTTCCTGATCTTTTAATACCACATTTTAAAATCAATCTTTAAATGAACCACCATATTCATTTGATCACTGCTGATACTTTCTTCCCCATGTATAAACCCTTCAGTGGAACTCCAGGGTTATATTAAATGTCCAAATGCTTTACATAATTTACAGGAACCTTTATGGTATTATATGATCCCTGATAATTCTCACTTCATTTTTCAACACATCTCCCACCTCACATTGCTCTTTCTCTACACAAAATACTCTATCCACACTGAACTACTTGTGGCTTGGTAAACACACTGCACTATACTGACTTACATGCTCCATGCTTTGATATACACCTGTTGTTCCCTCTATCTAAAATGCCCTCTCCCCACCATTTCAATACTCTTCCCAAAGGTCACCTTTATGCTCTTTCTTTACCAGAGACAGTTAACTTATTGAAAATGTCTTGCTAGCCTTACCTTTGAGTATTTTATTTGCCCCTTAGAAGAGTGACTGTAAGTGTTTTTTTATGACTTTTTATTATGTTTTTAAATTTTAATTTCTGTAGTTATATATTAAGTGTATGTATTTATGGGATGCATAAGATGTTTTGATACAGGCATGCAATGTGAAATAATTGCATCATGGGAAACAGTATCCATCACCTCAAGCATTTATCCTTTGTGTCACAAGCAATCCCGTTACACTCTCTGAGTTATTTTAAAAGGGATAATTCCATTATTGACCATAGTAACCCTGTTGTGCAATCAATAGTAGGTCGTCTTCAGTCTTTCAAACAATTTTTTGTACCCAATAACCATCCCCACCTCTTCCTGAGGCCCCCAGTATGCTTCCCAGCCTTTAATAACAATCCTTCTATGCTCTATGCCCATGAGTTCAATTGTTTTGATTTCTGGAACCCAAAAATAAGTGAAAACACGTGATGTTCATCTTTCTGTACCTGATTTATTTCAAATAATATAACGATCTCCAGTTCCATCTATGCTGTTGCAAATGACAGTATCACATTCTTTTATGGCTAAATAATACTCTATTATGTACGTGTACTATATTTTCTTTATCTCTTCATGTGTTAATGGACACTTAGGTAGCTTACAAATCTTAGCTGTTATTAACAGTACAGCAACAAACACAGGAGTGCAGATATCTCTTCTATATATTTATTTCCTTTCTTTTGATTACATACTCAGCAGTGGGATTGCTGGATCATATGGTAGCTCAATTTTTAGTTTTCAGGAACCTTCAAACTGTTCTCCATATTGGTTGTACTAATTTCCATTCCCACCAACAGTGTACATGAAACTGGGTTCATGTACATGAACATGAAAGAGGGTTCCCTTTTATCCACAACCTCACCAGCATTTGTTGTTGCCTGTTTTTTGGATATAAGCTATTTTAAATGGGATGTGATGACATCTCATTGTAGTTTTTATTTGCATTTCTCTGATGATCAATGATGTTGAGCATCTTATTATATGCTTGTGTGCCATTTGCTTTTCCTCTTTTGAGAAGTTGTTCATTCAAATATTTTTTTCATATTTTAATCAGATTATTAGATTTTTTCCCTATAGAGTTGTTTGAGCTCCTTATATATTCTGGTTATTAATTCCTTGTCAGGTGGATAATTTGCAAGTATTCTTGCCCATTCTGTGGGTTATCTCTCCACTTTGTTGATTGTATCCTTTGCTGTGCAGAAGCTTTTTAACTTGATGTGATCCCATTTGTCAATTTTTATATTGCTTGCCTGTGCTTGTGGGGCATTACTCAATAAATCATTGCCCAGACCAATGTCCTGGAGACTTTCAACAATGTTTCCTTGTAGTAGTTTCATAGTTTGAGGTCTTAGATTTGAGTCTGTAATCCATTTTGATTTGATTTTTTGTATACAGCAAAATATGGAGGTCCAGTTTTATTCTTTTGTATTTGGATATCCAGTTTTCCCAGCAGCATTTATTGAAGGCACTGTCTTTTCCCCAATGTATATTCTCGGCAATTTTGTTGAACATGAGTTCACTGTAGATGTGTGGTTTGTTTCTTGGTTCTTTGTTTGGTTCCATTGCTCTACGTATCTGTTTTTATGCCAGTACCATGTTCTTTTGATAACTATAACTCTATAGTAGAATTTGAAGTCAGGCAATGTGATTCCTCCAGTTTTGTTCACTTTGCTTAGGATAGCTTTGGCTATTCTGGATCTTCTGTGGTTCCAAAGAAGTTTTAAGATTGTTTTATTTTATTTCTATGAAGACTGACATTGGTATATTGGTAGGAATTACATTGAATCTGTAGATTGCTTTGAGTAGTGTGAACATTTTAACAATATTGATTTTTCCCATCTGTGAACATGGAATATCTTTCCAACTTTTTCTATTCTTTTCAATTTCTTTCATCAGCATTTTATAGTTTTCATTATATAAATATTTCATTTCTTAGGTTAAGTTAATTCCTAGGTATTTATTTTATCTGTGGCTATTGTAAACAGGATTACTTTTTAAATTTCCTTTTCACATTGCTCACTGTTGGAATGTAGAAATGCTATTTTTTTTTTTTTTTTTTTTTTTTTTTGAGACGGAGTCTTGCTCTGTCGCCCAGGCTGAAGTGCAGTGGCACGATCTCGGCTCGCTGCAAGTTCTGCTTCCCGGGTTCACGCCATTCTCCTGCCTCAGCCTCCCGAGTAGCTGGGACCACAGGCGCCCGGCACCTCACCCGGCTAATTTTTTGTATTTTTAGTAGAGACGGGGTTTCACCGTGTTAGCCAGGATGGTCTCGATCTCCTGACCTCGTGATCCGCCCGTCTCGGTCTCCCAAAGTGCTGGGATTACAAGCGTGAGCCACCACGCCCGGCCGCTATTGGTTTTTGTATATTGATTTTATATACTATAACTTTACTGAATCTGTTTATCAGTTCTAATTGTTTTCTTATAAATTGTACATGTTTTTTCAAACATAAAATCATATAATCTACAAACAAGGATAATTTGAATGCTTCCTTTCTAATTTAGATATCCTTTATATCTTTCCCTTGACTGATTGCTGTAGCTAGGGCTTCCAGTACGATGTTGAATAACAATGATGACAGTGGACATCCCCGTCATGTTCCAGATCTTAGAGGAAAGGCTTTCAGTTTTTCTCTATTCAGTAGAATACTACCTGTGTGTTTGTCATATACAGTTTTTATTATGTTTAGGTATGTTCCTTTTATACACAGTTTTTTTTTCTGTGTGTGTATCTGTGTGTTTTGTCATGAAGTGATGTTAAATTTTTACACATACTTTATTAGTATTAATTGAAATGTTCATATGGTTTTTATCCTTCATTCTGTTGATATGGTGTATCATGTTGTATGATTTGCATATGTTGAACCATCCTTGCATCCCAGAAAAAAAAAAAAAAAAAACTCCTACTTTGTCATGATCAATATTTCTAATATACTGTTGAATTCAGTTTGCATTCCCATGTATTTTCTGGGCATTCTCAGAAAACCAGAGCAGCTCTGACATCATGACCTAACCCTGCTTCTTTATTTTTCTAAACTTTGTGTAAATTTAGTCAATGTATTGACAGCTTGATATGGTTTGGCTGTATCCCTATCCAAATCTCATCTTGAATTGTAGCTCCCAAAATTACCACATGTTGCAGGAGAGACCCGGTGGAAGACAATTGAATCATGGGGGCAGTTTCCCCTATACTGTTCTCATGGTAGTGAATAGGTCTCACAAGATCTAATGTAAGGGGTTTCCTCTTTCACTTGGTTTTTATTCTGTCTTGTTTGCCACCATATAAGATGTGCCTTCCACCTTCTGCCATGATTGTGAGGCCTCCCCAGCCACATGTAACTGTGAGTACATTAAACCTCTTTTTATTTATAAATTATCCTGTCTCAGGTATGTCTTTATCAGTAGCATGGAAATAAACTAATAAATAACTCTAAATTTTAGTGTTTTCAATTGTAAAATTTGGATAATAATTAAACTTTAACCATACAGTCATCATAAAGACATAATAAGTTCATATATACTTAAGGTTTAACACTGAGCCTGGTAAATTGTAGACACTCTGTAAACATTGGCTATATACACAATTATTTCATAGTGCTTTAAATAGAACAACTATTTTCTTTTGTTTAGTCTTGTATAACCAGACCAGACTCAATCCTCCTTCATCATAAATTCTCACTTAGAAATTTGGCTTTGTGGTTATACCTGGATGTGGTTCAGACAAATCTAACTACAACCTACCACCTTTAGAAATGTCTATAGTATCTTAACCAATCCTGTTCCATGTGCCAAAGATTGTAAATGTGTATCTCTAGCCTGGACCTCTCTACTGAATGTCAGCTACCTAGATCTAGCTGCCTACTTGATATATCCATCTTATATCTATAACAGGTATCTCAAATTTCTTAAGATAGCAAAAGAAAACTCTTTATTTCTATCAACCCATGAATCTGTTTCTACCCTTTACTCCTTCATCATGCATCATGGATTGACTACCTTAGATTATAGAATATTTATGTTGGGATTGTCTTAGTCTATTTGTGTTGCTAGAAAAGAATATCTGAGGGTGGGTAATTTATTTTAGGAAGAGGTTTATTTCACTTAAATTTCAGCACGCTGCTCCTGAAGCATGGTGCTTGCATCTGCTTGGTTTCAAGTGAGGACTTCAGGCCACTTTCACTCATGGCAGAAGAGGAAAGAGAGCCAGCTTTTACAGAGATCACATGGTAAGAGAGGAAGCAAGACAGAGCAGAGATAGTACCAAGCTTTTTTGTTTGTTCGGCTCTCATAGAAACAAATAGAGCAAGAACTCAGTCACCTCCCCCCACCCCCCGCCTTCCAGGCAGAGCATTCATCTATTCATGAGGGATCTGCTCCTATGTCCCAAACATCTCTCATTAGGTCACACCTCCAACATTGGGGATCAAATTTCGACATGAGATTTGGAGGAATCAAATATTTAAACTATAGCAGGGATGTTATATCACAGCTCTGGTTTTTAATGACTTATATCAACTTAAAAATGTCTTTTTTATGTAGGTTGCTTTGAGTCACATTGTGCTCATCTCATACTAAGACTAAATTGAGTTATCAAATTTCATGGAAAAGTAACTATACTGTTTTATTTGTAGTTCACTTGAAATTTTCATTGTCTATCCAACAGTCTTACCTGCCTTCATTTGTGTCAGTAAAGCCCAACTTTTCCTCAGTTATTTTCCCTCATGAAAGGGAATCTTATCTCTAGCTGTGGGATAACTCCTGATTAGTGAAAAACAATCAATGTATGACTTAGGGGTGGGTGTGAAACCCATTTATGGATAATGAGACATGAGGGAAGTTCAGTTAGGGGCTTTCAGTGGAAATCTTCCTTGCTCCTAAAAATAAACACATACAGGGAAAGCCGTTCTGTGGATAATTGTTGAGTTTACATGTGATGCTTGGCTTTACAGCAGCCATCATATAAGCATAGGGAAAAATAACCTGAGAAAAGGTCCCCGTTGTGAGTATGGCAAAGCAAAACAATGGAAAGAACTTTCTTCCTAGACAATGTACTGTAAGAGATAACATTTTTATTGGTCGAGTCATTCTGAGTTGAATTTTCTGTTACTTGTAACTGAGAGCATACTAATTCTTATACTGAGATTAGCTGACAGAATGAAAAAAATAGCACAAGATAATTCTGAGAGGACTAATGCTGGCATCTTGGAAAACATGCATAAAGTGACCCTTGACCATTTTCACAATGACAAGGCCCCACATGCAGTTTCCTGGACTGATGCAGCTTTGGCTTCTTCCATGAATTGATAACTGTATACTCATGGTCACACAGTATTCAGTTCTCTACAATTGGATGGTACTTTGTATAGCAAATTTAGAAAAAGATGTAAAGTTCAGCAAGAAACATTTAAAAATATGCTCAGGATGGAACTGAAAATAATGTTTACCTGTAATTTTGATTTCTGTAAAATGAAGACAGGATACTGGGTTTATTGCTTCTTACTTTACATTAATAGGTATGTGCAGGGGATTAGTTTCCTAGAGATGCTGTAACAAATAATCACAAAATTAGTGGCTTAAGTCAAAGAAACTTATATTCTCAATGTTCTAGAGACCAGAAGTATGAAATCATTTTTAGTGAGCACAAATTAAGATGTCAGCAGGGCTGTACTTTCTCTAGAAGCTCTAAAAAAGAATATGTTTCTTGTTTCTTCCAGCTTATGGCTGCCAGTGTTTCTTGGGTCGTGGTTACCACTCCAATCTCTGTGTCCATGGTTACTTTGCCTTTTGCTTTTCTCTCTGGGACATATCTCCCTCTGCCTCTGTAACAAGGACACACGTGATTGCATTTTAGGACCCACCTAGATAACACAGGATAGTATCCTTAATCACAGTGAAAAGACTTTTTCCAAATAAAGTAATATTTCTTTCAGTACAAGTTACCAAGGCTAGGGCCTACTAAAGCAGGTAACTGTACTTCTTTTTCTTATCTCTTTTTTTAAGTGATTCATTATTTGATTCATTTTTCTCCAAAATCTTCTCAAGCATAAAGTTCAACTAGCTTTATATGTGCCAGGCAATATTGTTTAGCAGAGATCTACATGTATCTTATAAAAAGAAAGCTTGCAGAAAAGGTAGCAACTCCTTGCGTGGGACCAGCATTTTTAAGGAGAATTATGTAATGGAAATAGCATTAAAATAGGCTTGAAAGACCTGGGTTTTTATAGAATACTTGACAATCTTCCCATTTTCTTGAGATCTGTAAATTTCATGCATGTTAACTTGAAAATGTCCCCTCAATTCTTTTAACCTAAGGGTTTTTTTCTGTAAAAGTAACTGATTTCCAAATATAATTTCAGCTTCGATATTCTAAGATTCCATTCAGCAAGACCTTATTTTTCTCAGCTATTGCAGGAGATTCGTGTTCCTATTTTTCTTTCCAAGTACATATGTTTCTGTGCTCCTTCCTGTATTGTGCTTTATAAGTGTGAGGATCAAAATGAGCTCATTATATAGCATTGGATCCACAAGCCAAGACATTACTGGCACTGGTCAGGAGTCCTGTCATATGAGGGACCCAGAAAAGCAAGACTAAAACCCCTTATAAGAGGCACTTTTACAATCCAGGGCAAGAAAGATTTCCCTGAATAAACAACCCTTTCTGACTGAGAAGTCATACAGCCTAATTGCACATTTTAAAAGAAAAATATTGTCAATTAAATCTGAAACCTCCATGTACATGTATGCACCAAAATAGATAAGATAGGGGTTGAGAATTAGTGAACTGAGAGGTAGAACTGAAAAACCATCCAGAATACAGAGAAATTTTTTAAAAGACAACTTAGAATTATAAAATGTGAGAAAGAATCACCATGAACAAAGTTAAAAAACAAGCCACAATTTCGAAGAAGATACCTCCAATACATACAACCAACAAAGGTTAGCTGGTGGTGTTTACTGATATAGAGGGTGCATGGTGGAAGAGTACAGAGTAGAGGCAGATTCATAGGTTGGTGGAAGTAAAGAGTTACCTTTTGTTATCTCAAGAAATATATATATCAAAGGAAGATATCAAGTAGGCAGCTAGAGCTAGACATCTGACATTCAAGAGAGAAGTCCAGGATAGAGATACACATTTTTAGTCTTTGGTACATGGAACAGGATGGGTTGAGTTACATATAGGTATTTTAAAGGGCTCAGACCGCAGGTGGTGGGCTATCGTTTGGTTTGCCTGAACTAAATCCAGTCTGTGAACACAGACCAAGGTTCCTAAGTAAAGATTCACTGTAAAGGAAGATTGAATCTGGCCTAGTTACACAAGACTAACTAAAGGAAATAAGTGATTCTAAAATACCATGAAATAATTGTATATGCAGCCAGGGTTTGTGTAGTGTTTGCAATTTAGTATGCTCAATGTTAAGTTTGTATTGATTCATCATGTCTTTATGATGCCTTTATGGTTAAGGTTTCATTATTATCTAAGTTTTACAATTGAAGACACTGACATTTAAAGCTGTCAATATCTTGCCTAAATTCACACATAATGAAGAAGCAGGGCTAGAACTTGATGTCAGAGCTGCTCTGGTTTTCTGGGAGTGCCATGGTGTCATGTTTGTTCATGTGAACAAGAAAAAAGAAGCTGTTTGTTAACTAGTGGCTCTCCCTCAGTAAACATTTACACTTCAGCATTCAAAGAATGTTGCTCTGGGACCCTTCCCCTAAACTGATCGCAACTCAGAGGGAGGGACCATACACTTATGTTTGGTGTTGGGAACTTGGAGCTAGCAAGATTTTAGTATTAATATGAATGTGACCTTATTCATACCTAAAGGGAGGTAAAACTTGGGGACATTTTGAGTCACGTTTTAAGAATATAATTAAATTCATTTTTACTGAACAGAGAGCTGCATCTGCAAATCAAAAGGGCTTACCATGGATGAGGTATCATTAATAAGAAAAACTTACATCTACAATATATTCGGTCAAGTTTCTGAGTTTTGAAGATGAATAAAGATTCCTATAGGCATATAAGTAGAAAATTAGGTTATCTACAGTTGGAAAAAAGGTTGGATGGCCTTATATCTGGTTATTAAAAAGTATATTTGAAAAAATAACCTGGTCAGCTGAGACATGATTAAAATATAGATTTAAATAAAAATTAATATGTAAATTTGCTTCTAAAACAATCCAGATATAATTCTTGAAAAAGAAAATGCATAATGAAAAATAATGTAATAATATGAAACTGGGACACAATTTCCAGATCACAGCAACAAAAACTGGGAAGTGTGAGAAAATGGGTGGGGGGATGGTACAAAGATGAATGTGCTAATTTTGTCAACTTAGCTAGGGGAAATCATTAGAAATGGCTATTATTAATGTTTATATTTAAAAATGAAGGTTTAAATATTATTTCTTTTTTTTTTTTTTTTTTTTTGAGGTGGAGTCTCGCTCTGTCGCCTGCAAGCTCCGCATCCCGGGTTCACGCCATTCTCCTGCCTCAGCCTCCCGAGTAGCTGGGACTATAGGCGCCCGCCATCTCGCCCAGCTGTTTTTTTTTTTTTTTTTTTTTTTTTGTGTTTTTTAGTAGAGACGGGGTTTCACCGTGTTAGCCAGGATGGTCTCGATCTGCTGACCTCGTGATCCGCCCGACTCGGCCTCCCAAAGTGCTGGGATTACAGGCTTGAGCCACCGCGCCCGGCCTTAAATATTATTTCAAAAGCTAACATAACAACTAGTAAAACTGAAAGCTTACTACCTACCTTCTAAATTAATTGTGGGTGGGATAGGGAGACAACAATAAGGAAAACATACCATAAAATTAAAAGATTAAGAACAAAAGGATAAGCAAGAAAGCACTAAAAAAACCCCACAAAATATTGATAATAAGTGTGTGATCTTATTCATATTAGATACATTTACTAATTAAGATAGCAGTTTACCAGACTACGTCAGAATATAAAGTCCAACTATATGCTATCTATAATAGCATACTCCAATAAAGTTACTCATGAAAATTAAAAGTAAGTAGTTGGACACCATGGCCAGGCGTGGTGGCTTATGGCTGTGCTCCCAGCACTGTGGGAGGCCGAGGCGGGCATATCACTTGAGGTCGGGAGTTTGAGACCAGCCTGGTCAACATGGAAAAACCATGTCTCTACTAAGAATACAAAATTAGCCTGGCGTGGTGGCACATGCCTGTAATCCCAGTTACTTGGGAGGCTGAGGCAGGAGAATCACTTGAAACATGGGAGGTGGAGGTTGTGGTGAGCCAAGATCAGGCCATTGCACTCCAGCCTGGGCAAAAATTGCAAAACTCTGTCTCAAAAAAAGTAATTTAAATTAAAAGAAGTATTCACTATACTGATGATATGACAGATTCATATGACAAATAGAAATCATCCTTTTTTCTCAAATGACCATATAATCTTAACAAAAGTTTATCATTTATTAAGCCACAAGGAAAGCAATATTACAAAAAGGAGTAGTATAGACTACATTCTTTGTCAACACTGCCATAAAATATGAATTGAATCACAAAAGTTGTAAATGCATTGCTAAGGCAACGATAAGACAATAAGAATATACAAACTGAAACGCATCGCGCTCATAAAGTAGTACTGTTGAGATCAGTACATATAAGATTTTATAGTTGGAGGCAAAAACTGTATCAGGAGCTGTGTCACCAAAGTTCTCCAAAGATGTTTGACATCAGAAGCTCTGCTATCATATCTCAAGAGCCTAACAAAATTTACTTTTTCCTTTGGCACTTTCTGCTTAAGTACCACCAAATGTAAAAATGACCCCATGCCAGTTCTTGTCTGACTGCTTGTTGCTGCAAATGCCGTTCTTGGTACAGGTGCCACTGATGCTACCACAATTGATGCTGTAGGTACTACTAAGTACTGCTGAATATGGTGGCTGGCAGGAAGCAGAGATTTCCTCTGGCTCTCATCATTAGCCACAGTCTAAGGGATGCTCTGTTGTTCACTGACTTTTTTTTTTTTTTTTTTTTTTTGCTACTGTGAATAGCTGCTGCATTGAGAGACAGGTTAATCTATGAGGATATATTGGCCCTCTTACCTGTTTATTTTCCACACTGCTGCGTGGATAATCTCAATCTAAGAATGTCACCTCTCACTTTCACATTGTTTCTTAGTCTCACTCCATAGAATTGTGTTCTATAGAATAAAATTCAAATCCCTTAACTACGAATACAAGGCTCAACATGTTACAGTGGTTTGCATACTTCTCTCTGTTCCTCCACTTGTCACCACCTCTCCTTGCAAAACTCCTTGCTCTAGCTCTGCCGAAATACTTGTTTTTACCTCTACTTGGAGTGATTGATGCTTTAATTATTGTGCAGGTATCATCATGTTAAGTTACAAAATATCTGCAAAAATATTTATCAAGGTTATGAAAAAGAGTTAAAATCACAATATAGAGTGTCTACAAATTAATGTGAAACACAAAAGAAAATACAATAGAATAATAGACCAAAAAATGTGAAAAAGATGATTAACAGATTGAACAACAAATCATTGATAAGCAGCTAGGGTATAAGGAAACATAATTTCATGAGTAGTCAAGTAAATGCAAATGAAAATATCATGTTTCACTTTATTTCTAGTAATGATTTAAAAATTCATGCCAGTAAAATGTCTTGTTCCAGCGAAGTCAGTTTATTTTCTAACAGATGAAAGAAAAGTGTCTTGAAAAAGGAGCACTTTTTCCTACTTTTAACCAAAGCATTATATTTGCTGTGGCTGCCCTCTGCATAGTACTTTCTGTATGCCAGGTAATATTCTAAGAACTTTACATGTGTGTGTTCCTTTAATCTTCATAGCATATCCTTTGAGGCAAGTATCACAATTTTCTGCATTTGACACATGAAGAGACTGAAGCCCAGAGGGATGAAGTAACTTTCAAAAGATCAAACAACTAGTAGGGTGGAGCCAAGTCAGCCTCCAACAGTATGACTATAGTGTTTTCCCTTTTGACAACTGTGTATACCACCTCAAATATGTTTGTATTAATAGTTTTGAGGGAGTATATGTATGCATTTTTGTTATATCTGATGTATACAGACAAATTATAGTCATTACTACTATTTATTAAACATATATTGTATATCAAACATTGGAATATATATTTTATAACAATAATACGGGGTAGATAGTGTTAACATCATCATGCAGTTGAGAAAAATGAAACCTAAGGGGTTCATATAACATGCCTATAGTCATTCATATAGCAGGTGCCAAGCTAGGATTTGAATCAGGTGTGTTATACTCCAAGACTTCATGCTTTTGCCTTCTGGGTAACGCTAGTGCACAAATATTAAAATATATGCAGATATTTATAAGTCAGAGCACATCGCTTCCCTAATCCAAACCTTCCACAGGGTTTCTACCATAATTGAAATGAAACCAAAACTCATTACTATGGCTTAAGGGGCTCTCCATGTCCTGACTGCAGCTTACTTTTCCATCTTCATTTACTGCTCTTCTCCTTCCTGCACTCCACCCACATGTGCCTCTTCGATCTGCCCTAAACACACCTGGTGCACATCCACCTTAGTGACAATACATGTGCTTTTCTTTTTGCCTCAATTGCTCTTGCCCCAGACATTTGCATGGTTCACTTATTCACTTCTTTCAGATATCTACTCCACTCTTACCTAATTAGAAAGACCTTCTCAGACCACCATGTCTAGAATTGTGACCCTTAGTACTCTGCACCCATATTTATCTTTCTTGATAGTCTTTATTGCAACCAGACATTAATCATATAAACCTACCTGTTTACTGTCTATATTCCTTTTCAGACTGTAAGTCCTGGGAGGCCAAGATGTTGCTTTGTTCATTATTGTCCCTTAGAGCCTAGAGGAGTTGGTGCTTGTTTTGTTTTTGTTTGTTTGTTTGTTTGTTTGTTGTCTAGAGCCAGATATTAAATGTTTTAGACTTTGCAATCCATACAATCTTCCGTACAATTACTTAACTCTGCTATTGTAGCATGAAATCTACCACAGACAATATGTAAATCAACAAGCGTGAAAATGAAAGGGCTGTGTTTAAATAAAACATTATTTACAAAAACAGACAGTTTGCCATATAGGCTAGTTTTGGCACATGGGTCGTAGTTTGTCAACTCCTCGTCTCGGGCATCACCTGGTTAGCACTCAAGAATGTTTGTTGAATTAATGAATTTATATGTCTACCTAATACACACATGTTTACATACACATCTATATTTATAGATATGTGCACGTGAGTCTGTGTATGTGTACACAGAAGGGATACTGAAAGGAATCAAATCAATATATCTTAGTAGATATCTCTGGTGGCAGGATTATGGCTTTTTAAATTTCTCCTACATATTTTCTGTAGTTTTTAAATTTTTAATAAACAGGCATTACTTTTGCTTGTTAATATTTTTCTTTTTCTTTTTCTTTTCTTTTTTTTTTTTTTTTTGAGGCGGAGTCTCGTTCTGTCGCCCAGGCTGGAGTGCAGTGGCCGGATCTCGGCTCACTGCAAGCTCCGCCTCCCGGGTTCACGCCATTCTCCTGCCTCAGCCTCCCAAGTAGCTGGGACTACAGGCGCCCGCCACCTCGCCCGGCTAGTTTTTTGTATTTTTAGTAGAGACGGGGTTTCACCATGTTAGCCAGGATGGTCTCGATCTCCTGACCTCGTGACATATGCTATAAATACAGAAAAAATGTACAGTTCATAATTGTGAAGCTTAGAGAAATATTATAAGTGAAACATACTTATGTAATTATTTCTTTTAAGTACTTTTGAGTCTTTAGGATAATGTTCCCATGTTATCTTGAAATGGTCTGTTTCTAAAATCAAGATGAGCTGTTTAGTTTTCTGGTAGGTATGTATGGGTGTCAGAGTACATATCACAGTGGAGATAGTAAACTCTTTTTATTCTTTTTTGAGATGTGGTATTCCTGTTTCCCAAAGTAAAACATGGAAAGGACAAGCGTTTTTTTTTCTTCTCATCCTACTCCAACTCAGTTGAAAATTCCTTGCAGATACTAATAATAGTGTATCAGTCTTAGGTTTTAGAGCTGTTAATTTTTAACTTTTGTATTTTTTCCTTGTTACTCTCCTGGCCAACTGGGAGAAGCTGCCTCTTGATTTGTTTGCAAGATATCATTTTCATCTGAAAATAGCCTAGATTTCTTGACTTTTTATTTTAAATATCTCCTGTTACCCTTTCTTTGGAAATACACCTTTTCTAGCAAAATAGGTGCTAATAGTCTCCAAATTAGCTTTCTAGCCCCCCACTGGACAGTGATGAACTGAAAAAAATAAAGATGCTCTCAGAGGGAATCTTATGTCCTTAGATACTTAATTATCAAACAGAAATAATGCAAACAAATCATTTAACTCGAGAAGCTAAAAATGCAACAAGATAAACCTAGAGAAGGTGAAAAGATATGAAATTCTGAATAAATTAATTTTATATCAAAATATTCATTAGATTGGTTGAATTAATTTGAGCTGCTTTTTTTGACCAAAAAAAAAAAAAAAAAAAAAAAAACTGACTATAAATGCTCCAGTAGCCATAATTCAAAAAAGGAATGAAAACAACTCCAGGAGTAAAAATTAATAAGATGTTAGGTCTCTCCAAATTAAACATAAATGTTATGTAATTCCAATTAAAACTCCAAAAGCATTTTAAAAACTTGATGACATTATTTCAAGGTTTCCTAGAATACTATTTGTATGAAATTAACCAATAAAATCCTAAAATTGAACAGTGATAAATGACTTCTATTAACAGATATTTAAAAATAGCTTAGTAATAAAATCATCCTGAAGGTTTGGTGCAATGATAGAAAAAACAGAGAAACCACCTCAAATGAGTAATAAATACAGAAAGAGCCAAGTTTGCATGACGGTTTCATTTAAATGAAGGTGGTATTTTATAATATTGTGATGGATTATTTCACAAATTATGTTGGCATAACATTTCATTAAAACTAGCTACATTAAGCCATAGCTAGCAAATTCCAATGCTTTCAGGAGCCAGACAGATAAGATGTACAATTATTGAATCAAAAAGGATGTTCTAATCCATTTGGAATGCTATACCAAGGCATCATCGACTGGGTAGCTTATAAACAACAAATTTGTTTCTCACAATTCTTGAGGCTGGGAAGACCAAGATCAGGGTGCCAGGATGGTCAGGTTCTGGTGAAGCCTCTTTTCTGGATTGCAGACTGCTGACTCATGTGGTGAAATGAGAGAAAGAAAGCAATCTCTCTCATGACGCTTATAAGGGAATTAATCTCATTCCTTAGGGCTCCACCGTCATAACCTAATCTAATACTAATTACCCTCCTAAGTCCCCATCTTCTCATACTATCACATTGGAAGGTATAGACTAAACATGAGTTTTGGAGGGACACGAACATTCAGTCTATAGTAAGGAATGAACAAAATATATTTAATAGGAAAGGAAGTCTAAACCAAGCTGCTTATATGTGAGGAAGATGAACGTATATTCATGGGAAATATGCAAATATAAATCACTTAAGTATGCAAAACAGTAATCTCCAATAAAAGAACGTTCCCAGCAAGTGCCTCTCACTATAAAATTAGTAAGAACATGAATCCAGCAAATCAGATACTCAAAGCAAGATGACAAAACATCAGAATGATTTAAACAGGGAGATTGAAGAGGTAAAGGGACAAATTGAGGAAAAAATGTATCGATGTATAAAATCAAAGAGCAGAATAACCATAGCTGAAAATTAAATTATTACCCAAGCATAAAAGCAAATTAATTATTGATCATCAATCATCATCAGATTTTTCTCTGTTGGGCAAAATCCAACAAAATACAAATAGTTTGTATTAACATTCATCAAACACAAGCAAATCCAAAAAATTCTTCATTGATCTCTCCCAACTTGTTCAAACATTGTTCAAACCCTTCTCTTTTATTTCTTCTTGAACACATGTCTGTCAGACTTTTGATTCCACCACTCAACCAAAACAACTCTTGTCAAGTTCACCAATGACTTTTGCAGTTTGTTTCTACTGCTGATATTCTCCCTATAATCGATTGCTATATTGCCCTGACTTCTATTCTTGAAGCTGTGATAAGTGTCTCAAATTTAACACGTTCAAAACAAAATTCACTAGTCTCTAAACCTGGACTTTCCTCACTGTTTTTCTTCTTCATAAGTGGAACCATCACATTCATCCACTTATCAGGGCCCCAAAACTTAGGACTATCCTTGAGAATCTATCTCACAGTCTACATCCAACTTAACATTAAATCTATAAGCTCGAATGTAAAAGGATATCCCAAATCTCCAGCTTTATACACTTCTTTCCTTTTCTTAGAAAACATCATTATTTGGAGGTAGTTGTAGATTTATAGGCAATGGTAATAAATAATTCTGGGAGACCTTGTTAACTCTTAATTCAGTTTTTCCTAATGATAATATCTTGCATAGGTATAATACAATACCACAACCAGGAAATCAACTTGATAAAATCTAGTAACTTTATTCAGATTTCGCCAGCTTTACGTACATTCCTATGTGTGGTTGTGTGTATGTTTAATTCTGTGAAATTTCATCACATGTTCATTCATGTAACCACCACCACAGTTGATCCAGCAATACCACTCCTGGGTATATATCCTTTGCCTTTACTAATCTTGAATTATTCTAATCCAGCCACACTTGTTGTCTGCTGTTTCTGGAACACATCAGACAAGCTTCGACCTTAGGGCCTTTTATTGTCTGTTCTCTCTGTCTGAAATGCTTCCTCACCTCTTTCCCACACCCCAGGCCCCAAATCTGCACCTTCCTCAAGTCTTTTTGGAAATATCACCTTCTCAGGCCATCCTATGTAAATAGGGATCACTCGCTATTTTTCTATACCCCCTTAATCTGCTTCATTTTTATAGCACTTATCACCATGGGAAATATTATAATTATTGTCTTTCTCCATTAGGAAGTGAATTAAAACAATGCAGAGATTTCATTTTTTTAAACTGTGATCTTGCATCTAGTATATCTTGTATCTATTAATTTTCTTATTTATTTCTGAGTAGATGAACGTATCAGATGGAAATTTTTGACAGTTCTTTATTTCAATTTTTTTTACATTATGAAAACCATTTACTTGATGAAGGAACATTTCCTTATACTAAAATATTGTTTTTAGTGTCTTGAAAATAGTTTATCATGGAACCAATTAAAAGGTAAAAAAAAGTTATAAAATTTTAGTCTAAGAAATGAAGTGAATTTTGCACTTAATATGCAAGTTTATTCATTGACAGCTGAAACTCACTCACACATGTTTTCCTCAATTGTATCTTTCATTTGATTTATTTCCTTACAGAATTGGCAATTAGTTCAATGATATGTTAAACACTAGTACTTGTGAACATATGTTTTCTCCCTGATCATATAAATTGCACAGAACTAAATAGTCACACAAAAACACACATGAATGCATATAAAAGTGATGCAATTTGAATAAGGTCATTGGATTTTACCAATGTTGATTTCCTGGTTGTGATATTGTACTATAGTTATGTAAGATGTTACTATAATATTTTTTCATTTAAGTGATGTTTACTCTAGGTTTTTGGCATGTAATTTTTGCAAAGTTAGGGAGGTTTCTACAATTTCACACATTGTTAAGAATTTCGTTTTTATCGGCTTGGCTCTCAGGAAGCCACATCCCTAGGAAAAGGAGGAGAGTACTACATCAAGGAAACACCCCGTGGGACAAAAGAATCTGAAAAACAGCCTTGAGTCCTAGACCTTCCTTCTGACAGAGGCTACACAAATGAGAAGGAACCAGAAAAATGACTCTGGTAATATGACAAAACAAGGTTTTTTAACACCCCTAAAAAATCACACTAGCTCACCAGCAATGGATCCAAACCTAGAAGAAATCCCTGATTTACCTGAACAAGAGTTCAGAAGGCTAGTTAATAAACTAATCAGGGAGGCACCAGAGAAAGGCAAAGCACAGTGTAAAAAAATAAAAAAAAAAACCATGATATAAGAAGTGAAGGGAGAAATATTCAGTGAAATAGATAACATAAATAACAAATGAAAACTTCAGGAAACAATGGACACACTCATAGAAATGCAAAATGCTCTGCAAAGCCTCAGCAATAGAAGCGAACAATCAGAAGAAAGAACTTCAGAGCTCAAAGACAAGGTTGTCAAATTAACCCAATCCAACAAAGACAAAGAAAAAAGAATAAGAACATACGAACAAAGCCTTCAAGAAGTCTGGGATTATGTTAAACAACCAAACCTAAGAATAATTGGCACACTTGTGGAAGAAGAGATATCATCTATACGTTTTGAACCTATTTGCACAGACATCAACATATGACTTTTTTTCTTCAGTCTATTGATATTTTAAATTGTAGTTATTTGTTATATTAATATATAATTATTTTCCCAGGTAAAAATCCTACTTATTAATCATCCATTGTGCTCATCTTGCACCATGGATTTTTTCAGTTCATATCTTATTTAGGATCTTTGCATCTGGATTCATGACTGAAAAGGGCATGTATTTTCTTTTTATTTTATTGTCATCTGGTTTTATAACCAAGATTAGGGTTGCCAGGTAAAGTTTTTTTGGCAGCTTTGACTTTATTTCTGTTCCCTAGAACATTATGCATATGATTAGGAGTAACTGTTGTTTTATACTTTAGCATAATTCACTTGTAAAATTATCTCACTGTTAACATGGGCATTATGTTTTTAAGACACTTTATTTTTTACTACAGTTCTAGGTTTACAGCAAAATCAAGCACAGGGTACAGAGATTTCCTGTATATATCCTGTTAGACATTATTATTATATTTTCTCTAGGCGGGGGTTTGACTACCATTTCAATTCGTTTAATGGATATTCAACTACTTAATTTTGTATTTCCTCACATCAATATTAGTGTTTTATGTTTTCTAATGATTTTTCTAATGTTTTGAAAATAGGTTTCTACCTATTTTGCCTTTCATATAATTTATTTTAAATGTGTATTTTTGTGCTTGTTTTCTCTTTTACATAATTATTTATATTTTTTCTCTTTTTGGTAGAAATCGGACTTGCTAAAACATCTGTCCTTTTAGTTAATGTTTTTAGAGAACCAGCTTTCTGTTTTATTAATATTCTCTAGCATTTTTTATTTGTCTATCATTAATTTGTCTTTATCTTTATTATTTTAAAAATTGTCCTCATGTGAGTTTGCACTATTGCTCTTTTTTTTTCCAGTTACTGGATCAAATGCTCAGTTGATTTTTTAAAAAAATTTCTTTTTATTCAATTTACAAAGTAATACATCCTTATTATTTAAAAAGACAATAATCATAGAAAATTTAAGTGGCCCATAAGCTTACTGCCCATGAGTAAACATTGTTAATAATGTAATGGATTTCCACCTTGTATGGGCAACATATATATAATCATATATAAATATAACTATCAATTAAAATATGACGGTATAGTGAGGTATACTGTGCATGTTGTTTTTTTCTCAGTTGGAGAAATATTTTCTGTCTCAACTTCCTATTTTGGAAAATTTCAAACCTACTGAAAAGCTTAAATAATAGTAGAACAAACATCACTTTCATGAGGCTTCACCAAATACTAACATGCATTTTTGAACATTTGACAGAGAGGGAGGGAGGGAGAAGAGAGAAGAAGAGGTTTTTAACTTTGCCAAACCAATAAAAATTGTTTTGTCCCCAAAACTTCAAAATATATCTCATAAGAACCAGAACATTCTCCTACACAATAATGAAACATTATCATGTTCATCTAAAAAATTTAACATTGATACAATACTATTAACAAGTGCATGATTTGTATTCAAATTTCCCCAGTTGTCCCCCAAGTTTTCTTTGTAGCTGTTTCGTCTGTTGGTCCAGAATCCAAAGATCACAAGTTGTACAAGGCTGTCACATCTCTTTAGTATTTCTTATTATAGGACAGTTTCTACCTATTTTGCCTTTCATGACACTCACATTTTTTGAGTCCAGTCCAGTTGTACTGAAGACTGTCCACAATGTGGATTTGTGTGATTTTTCCTCATGATGAGGTACAGGTTAAGAATTACTGTCAAGAACATTACATAAGTGATGTTGTGTATTTTCCATTGTATTACATTACATTATGTCAGGAGTTGCCTAACACCAGTCTGTCACTTCATAACTGGCACTAACCACTCAAGTGGGAATTGTCGTATTTCGTCATTTACTAAGGTAACATTTCCCTTTGTAATTAATGTATAATCTGTGAAGTGTTACTTTAAAATTGCATTAATATACCCTTGCCCCTCAAAATATTTCACCTAATAATTTTAGCATCCACTGATATTATTTGCCAGAATTATATAGTTTTATTAAAAATAGTTTTTACTGAAGTATAACAAAAAATATACAAATTATAAAAATAGTTTTTACTCAATTTTCACATTGTATGAACCAACATAAACAGAATCCAGATTAAGAAATACTTTATCAGCATCACGAAGCGCCTCCATGCTCATCTCTAGCCCTGTCTACCCCAAAGGAAACCTCTATTGTAACGGTGTCACTGTGAGGTTAGTTTTGACCTGTTGGGGGAGCTTTATTTCAATGAATCATGTGCTCTGTACTATTTTGTTTCTGGTTTCTGTCTCTTAGCATTGCTGTTGTGAATCATCTATAGCACTGCATGTAACAATGTTTATTCATTCTCATTGTCTTGTAATATTCCATTGCATTGATGTGGCACAATTTATTTAATCATATATAGTTCATGGACATTTGGGTTATTTCTAGCTTTTGGTTATTATGAATACTGCTGTTGTGAACAGCCTTGGCAATTGTGTGTAGGTCTCTTGGATCTATTCCTGGGAGTAGAATTCGTATTTCATCAAGTATATGTATGTTTGGCTTTAGTAGATACAACCAAAATCATTTTCTAAAGTATTAACAATTTACACATCCACCAGGAATGTTTATGTCCCAATTGCACCTTATAAATACTTAGAATATCAATTCTTTCAAACTGTAAAAATTCATATATGTATGGCTAAAGTGGTATCTTAGTATGGATTTAGTTTCAATTTTTCTGATTACCAATTAGGTTGAGCACTTTTTCATCTGTTTATTGGCCACCTGGATATCCTTTTTTAAAAAATGTGTTTTTCCCATTGTTCAGTTGGGTTGTATATTTCTTTCTTATTTATTTGTGGGAATATATATACACCCTCTTTATTACTTATATATTTGCAGATATTTTCTCCAAATGAATGGTTTGCCTTTTCACTCTCAAATATTTTTGCTTTGAACCTTTCTTCTTTTCATATGTGATATTCTTTTTAAGATGTGTTTTGTTATTAAGTATCTAATTTGATTGTGCAGGTTGGAGAATATGGTTTGTGAGATATTGATTCTTCTAAATGTGCATAGGATGACTTTACAGCTTCATATATGGCATATTTTACTAATAATTCATGTGTGCTTAAAAATAATGGCATATTTTACTAATAATTCATGTGTGCTTAAAAATAATGTGCATCAACTATTCAATATGTGTAGAGTTGTCTATATATCTAATAACTGAGACCCAATTATGTTGGTATAAAAATGATGTTACATTTTTGTCATGCCATTTCCACTTTTAGGACACAGAGGAAGAATGAATTTCATCAGATCTCTGTGAAGTTGGCTTGGGTACATGGGAGTGACTTCAAGATGGTGATTTTTTAAAGCAGAAAATATATAGGATATTTTTAATCCTGGCAATGAAACTTCCTATGCCATATTTCCTTCATTTCCTTTTTACTGGATAGGCCACTTTTGAGGTCATGTTTTTTATATATACGGTTGTCAGATACTATACAGGAGGCCCAGTTAAATTTGAATTTTAGATAAATAACAAATTTGTTTAGGATAAGTATGGTTCAAATGTTGCATGGTATATACATTTAAAAAAAATCATCGTTTATCTGAAATTCAAATTTAACTAGCTGTCCTGTATTTTTATTTGCTAAGTCGAAGGAGCTGGACATGCAGATGAAAAAGCAGAGAAGTAAAGCATATTAATGAAATATGTCTATAAATAGAACATTGAATGCAGTTACTGCCACATAGAGCTGGCTAAAAACAAATAGGTCAGAAGCCTGCTACATTTCTGAGAGAATTTTATTGCCCAGAAAGGAAAGCACAATTCTGGACAAAAAGTCTTTGATAGTTCAAGATTCAAAAGAATTCTTCAACCTCCAACTTTTCAGAATTGACAAATCTGCTGAGAAGGCTGTGCAGTTTCAGCATATTCCCCAACATCACCTTTAGTCATGGGCAGAAAAAAAAAGATAAACAAAATTATAAAAAGAACCTCTCAGAAGGTGGATCCAGATACCACCAAGACTGGAAAAAGAAGTCCTTCCAGAGAACAGAATTGGGCTCTATGCAAGTAATCTTTTTAGCCCTGAGATAAGAGCCCTTCACCATGTTTTTCAGCAGTCTTCTAGAAGTTCTATTGACAATCAGTAATTTCTGTGTGTCTCCCATTTCACACTGTTTGACTGGGGTGGGTTTAATTGCAGCTCTTCTGCTCTGAATCCTGCCCCATCATTGTAAACTGGGTGTATGAGGAGCCGTAGCAGAGAACGTGTCTTTTTAGTGCATAAGTCCCTGGAATCAGAGGAGCCACAACCTAGCCCTTGGGCCACATGCAATTATAGATTTATTTTCAGATTGTCTTCTGTGGAAAGGGAATGAGTGTTTCCTATATGTAAACATAAAAATTAAAGTTTCATCACGAGAAGGTTAGACTGTGACAGAGTCAATATTATGTGTTTATTCTGCCATTTCTACTTCCTGGAACCAAAGAAAGAAGACTGTATTTCCTAGTCTTTTCTTCGAACATGTTGAGGGCTGAGTTTGGCCTATGGTATGTAGATATAAGTGATCTCTATGTTATTAATCAGGGTATATAGTCAGAAAAACCACTCTAGATATATCAATCAGAGATTAAAAGCAATGAATTAGTTACAAAAGTGTTGAAAAGACTAAAAGAATAAAAGTGATAAGGAGAGGGTTTCCCATGTTTCAGGAAGATGTTATTGCCTGTGGTCTGGAACTTACAACCAATATTCCCCACTAACCTGATGGAGGTACCTACTGCTTAGCAGGAATTCAGGAGTCTGTACTCCTGTTAATGCTGCTGATATTGTTACTGATACTGCCTTTTGTAACAAATGCAATTGTATTTTTTATAACTTCACTATCTCTGCTTTTCCTGTTTTTTTTTTTTTTTTTTTTTTTTTTTTTTTTTTTTTTTTTTCTGCTTGATCTCTCAGTGTCTCAGAAAGGATCTCTGCTTTTCTTTTTCCTGCTTGATTTCTCAGTGTCTGAGAAAGGGTCTTTAAAAGTTCCATATATTTTTATGTATAATTCTTTATAAAAAGGCCATAACTCTATGACGAGATAGTATTGTTAGGTCCATAAATGTTCCTAATGGTCTTCTTACTTAATTTTGTCTTTAATCAGTATATTGTATCTTTCTATATTTGTTATGATTTTTTGGCTTGAATTATATTTTGTCATATATTAAAATTTCTCTCAGCTTTATATAATTCATACATGGCTGGCACATATATTTAACCATTTAAAATGTTTCTATGTATCTATTTGTGTGAAAACAAACAAAAAAAAAGATCCTGTTTGCCCAGAAAGCTAATGAGAGACTTTGATCCTTTCACTAGAAAGTTTTCTAGTGCATCTGCGCTATGTTTTAATCTGTTCTTATTTTTGTTCAACATGTTAAGCTTGTTTCTTCTTTTTGAGAACAAGAATAGAAAAGTCCTTGGAAATATTGACAGTGTAACATGAAAAACATTCACATATAACTTAGGATAATAAATAAAAGGTGTAGTAATATTTCATCATTCCCACATAGTAGTTAACATATTATACATCTATTTAATATATTTAGGTTGGTGCAAAAATAATTGTGGTTTTGCCTTTGATCTTAATGGTCTTGAAAGTAATATATTTGTTAAATGGGCTTCAAGAGATTATTTGTATGCTTGAGTTACTTTAATAATAATAATTATAGAGGCCAGTAGTATTCACTGAGAACCATCTATATGCCAGATATAAAATGCATTATGAGAATTTACTTGTGTTCCTAATAACAAAAATAAAGCCAACTGTGTAGATGAAGAAAGTTGAGTAACCACCTAAGGTCACACAGATCATAAGTAATAGAACTGGAATTCAAACCAAGCAATCTTAGGCTCTAGAAAAGAGGTTTTCAAATTGGGCATGATTGACGTTTTAGGTGACAAAATTCTTTCATGAAGGTAGGGTGTTCTGTGCGTCACTGAATGTTGAGCAGTCTCCTTGGCCTCTGCCCACTAGATTCCAGTGACATCTTCCTAGCTGGGGCAAACAAACATGTCACCAGACATTTCTAAATGCTCCTGGTAAGCAAAATCTCCCCCAGTTGAGAACTACTGTTCTAGAATGTGTACCCTAGCCACGTGCTCTATGGTCTTGAGAGTAAATGCTTTAAGAGAGAATATATATGAGATTTATATGTACAATCGAATATTAATTGTCCTCAGTGACCAAGTCAGTTTTTAGCATTGTAGCTATTATAAGTGAATTCAGTCCTTCACTCCACGGTATTTGGTTGTCTGACATTTATTGGTTAACTTCATTGTTCCTAGCACTGGAATAGGAACTAGGATTCTACATAATGTATTGTTCCTACAGGAAGTATAACCTCAGCCCAATAGTGGAATGCCTTTAACAGAGTCTTATAGCTTCAAGGTGATATATCATTTGATCTCAAGAAGTCATTTCTTTATTTAAGTTTTCTCAGTCTAGGGTACTTTTAGTAAAAGATTAGGGAAGTCCATAGATAACAGTGCATTTAGGTGGTTGGGGAAACATCTTCCCAGTCAAGCCTATAATAGAATATATTATTTTCCCAACTTAAAAGTATGCAAATCTATAAAGCCCTTCCCACTGCAAGCAAGCCCAGATAGTCCAAAGCATTTGAAAGAGGTTCTGTATTCTCTGCATTACCCAACTTGTATGTAGCTGGCAGGGACAAGAGATCACATAAGGTTTCTGGAGTTGAAGCAGAAACATAGTATCATAATTAGCACCATAATAAGAACTTTGTTGATATGTAGGAATAATAACAATAATCATCATCATAGCTAGTATTGAGTGCTTATTATGATCCAGAGACTCTGCTAAGCAGTCCTTTGAAACCTTTCAACCACTGTGTCTGCTGGGTATGGTTACATTTTACAAATGAGAGAACTGAGTCTCAGACTAAGTAACTTCCCAATGTCATGCAAGCAATGATTTGTAGAAACAGGATGGAAATTTGAATGGTGGCAAAAATGACTCTAGCCCTCACATTAAGACTATACTACTTCTAAAATATTACTTTTAATATGTTGTATACTTTCCTATATATGTGAGTATACACACATATATATTTAGAGAAAAATCTGAAACTAGTCAAATTAAGTATATATATATATATCCCCTCTGATCTTGAATTTCAGTCCTCAGTGTGTGGGTTTGTGTATGTATCAAAAAATTTTTACATAGGTCCATAAGGAGACATGTGCAAAGGTGTATATCACAGCGTTATTTTAGAGGGTGGGATTTGGAGGCAATCTCGCTATTTATTGTTGGGCAAATGGATAAATAAAAGTTGGTACCTGAAAACCTGTAATACAATGCAGTAGTTACAGCTATTAAACTAGAAATAAACAGAGCAACAAGGATGGTTCATTAAAATACATCACTGAATAAAAAAAGAAATTGTATGAGTTATAGCACAATATCATTTTTATAAATTCAAAATGCATGAACAAAGAATATATGCATTTTATAAAATAATGTAACTAAAAGATATGTATTAAACAGATTATAATGGCTCCCTATGACATGAAGGGAATGGGAAACACAAGTGCAGATAAGATGGAAAAATAAATAAAACAGAAGCGGAGACTTGCTGTGTCCAATAATGACAAAAATGCCCCAATTCTCTGCACTAAATTTCAAAACAAGAAGTATTATCTGATAATGGGCTCAAAACTAATTTAACATGAAAATCTAAAATGTTGAAAAAGTACTTCTGCAATAAAAATAGAATGGCTTATCTTTTCTTGACTATGACATCATCATGACATTACATTTATTAGGGTGGGGTACCCTATGAGCCTATAGAATAGAGTGACTCCCTACTGGCCATTTGTACTTTAGATGCTTATCTTGTTCCATTACTGGCACTTCAAATGTATCTACTCTACTGAAGCTATAAAGAACACATACCCAATTATATACTGCAAAGATTCTTTCTTGGATGAGAGAGAATCTTCCATTCAAAGAATTTACCTAGGACTTCCCTTCTACTTCTCTGCTTCAGTTATTCATCTCTGTTATGTTTTTCTTAGCTCTTTAATGTCTTTGAGTTTATTCATTAAATTATGTGGTAGTCATTAATTACATTCACCATATATTTCAAGTTCTTCCCCATTCTGAGTACACAGAGCCATTTCCGGGCTCTGGTGGAGTTGGATGGGACTGAATTGATCTGGCCAATGAAGCTGATTCTTCTTCGTAAGTGCAAGACCCTCCAAAGCCACCTAGTCCATCTGGCACAGCAACCCGCAAAGTTTCAGATGGTGGCTATTCTCTTTGCCTAAATCTCTGAGCAACTAAAATGTACAAGGAACCCAGCTATCCCACCGTGGATATAGTATATGAGTTTAAAATAAATATTTCTCATTTTAAGTTTCTGATATTTGTGAGATTGCTTATTTTACTGCAGTATAATTTAGTATATCCTAACTGAAAAAATTCCAACAATGAAATTATTAGTGAAAATCACTTAGATCTTCTGGACTCAAATCACTCAATCTTCAGTTGATTTGGTTAATGAGTTTTTATTTACAAAAACTTGAAAACATCAGTTTAGGGAACCACATCAGCTCAACACAGTGATTGTCTTATATGGTATAACATGAAAATATGAACTCAAATCAAGATAAAGAATACTTTGTTCGTATCATATATAAAAAGAAAACAGATTGATAAGAAGCAAAGATCGGTCCTTCATGAAGTATCATTTATCATTTCTAAGATTTTTGTACAGACTTATTTATTTTTGGATGATTTATTTTAAATAATTTTTCTCCCTGAGAAAGAATATTAAGCCAACTAACCTATTTTCTTGTTAAATGTGTCAGGATGGGGCACTTGGTTCATTTAATCCACTCTTGCCTCTTTTCATCATGAATTTGCTATGTAGCAAATCTTAACTCTCATTAGGAGGTGTTTTTGTTCTCATTTGAATGAAAAATAATTTGCAATTAATTTGACAGTTACAAATGAACACGTTCTCTTTTGTTTTGTCTGAGACATCTGTGTAAACACTGCTTTTGTACCTTCAGTGAAGAAAAGTGAAGCATAGCCTTTGAAATTAATGTGCCAAAAAAGATTGAATACTTACCATTATCTAGAGGGCATTAAAATAAACCAGGTATATAGGCATACAAGGTACTTTTGTTCACAATATATCTATTGTCAGGTCGAATCCATTGACTATCTTCCTGTGCTGGTATATATGTGTGAGTGCGTAAGTGGTATTTACTGTTAGGTTCAGTGTAATTCAGAGGACCTTGCCTCTCTTCTGTCAAAAAGTGAAAACTATTACCCTTTTCCGTGAAACTCAGTGAGCTTTTGTAACTGCTGGATCTGATAAAGTAGGTCAGAAGTGATACAATGTAATTTCCCAGACAGTCATAAAAGTTGATGCAACCTCCACCTAGTGGTCTCTTATGTTGTTCCTGTTCCCCTCAGGATGCTTACCCTTGGCACTCTGCTGACATATTGTGAGGAAGCCTCCACCATGTGGAGAAACTACCTGTAGGTGTTTCAGCTGACAGGTGCCTCTGTGGTCTCAGTCAACAGCCTGAATTAACTGCTACACATATAGGAAAGATGCCTTCAACATGAATTAAGTTTTGCTCACCATCTGACTGCAATCATGTAGAGATCCCAAGCAAGAACCACCTAGCTGACTACAGTAAACACCACCATTGTGTAAAATAATAATAATTGCTGTAGTGTGCTGCAAAGTTTGAGGTGATTTCTTTTGGAGTGACACATAAGTATGACAGAATTCAAATGGTCAAGTGACTGACTTCCGGTTATACAACAGTCAGGTCACAAAACTTCAAGGTTTGTTTGCCATCTTATAATTGAAGACCTTCAAATTATTGTACCTATAACCTATTGTTTGAGCAACAGAAACCAGGTATGGATGGACGCTCGTAAAAAAAAAAAAAAAAATCATAAATTTTCATGACCCTTAACCACAGACAATAAATAGCAAAGATTATGATGTTAAAAAATACTAAGCTACTACTGTAGTCTGTCCTATACTGTTTCATCTTCTCATTTTGTTGTTGTTGGTTGGGAAGGGGGTAGGGCAGGGCTAGCGTTTACATGGTACCCTTTCTTTTTTGTGAAAGTCCCAACGGATCCCATAAAATGGCAAGTTTAGAGTGAAAATAGAACCCAGATTGTGTGTCAAACCTGTGTATGTGTCTGACACTTGCTAGGTCTATGATCTGGAGAAAGGGCCAAATGAGCCAATACACATTTTTACAGATAACCAGTTCTTCCAAATTCAAATCAGTTGTTCTGTCAACTATATCATGCTGTCCTATTTGTTTTCACTGGGAGAAAAGAGAATTAAAAAAAGCATTTATCGATTGCTTAATATGGAGTAAAAAAAATGAACCATACACATATTATCAAACTTTATCCTTACAAGAATCCTTTGCAATTGATGCTGGTGTTACTATACCATTGAAGAAGAGCTGAATAAACAGAGGTTTCTAAAACTATCTCAAGGTCACAGATAGCATACACAAGAGACTACATTTAAATCTATACTTCTGTCATGAATCTATTTCCCATCAAATCATTGTACCATATTCTTGATTAAATTCATTTTATTTTCCTTAATGTTCACTTGAAAAAATAGCGTCTCTAGGGCTGTCCTTGGGGAAAGAGGATCTAGGATCCAGTTGGTGCAGCTTATGGCTTGTCCCTGTGTGTACAGTTGTTAAATTATTCTTTTATTTTTAAAAAGTTATCCTTTACATAGATGATACAGGCATGTAGCTTAAAAGGAAACCTCAAAAGGCACAAAGGATTTGTCTCATTTTAAGTGAAAAAATACTGTATCAACATCAAGTAATTAAACATTTCTTTGTTTGAAAAAAAAAAAGAAAAAATAGCATCTCTTTCATTTTGCATTATTTTAAGATTAGAAGTTTTTCCCTCTTCTCTGTCTAAAACTTAAATTAATTTTGGCATCCTTTGCTTTGTATAGTTCTGTTCTTTAATTAAAAATACATTTGAAGTGTCATGTGTTTCTAAAAATCGTGCAGTTATTTCACTTGAAGTTTCAGAAAAGGCAAAACCTTAACTGAAAGGTATTTTTCATCCATCTTGCTGCTCTGTATTCTTTTCCTCCAGCACTTCTGTTTGACTTTGCAGAAGGAATGTAGCTCAGCAATGAAAGGACAAAGCTTTCCTTTGAGGACCACTCCCCAGGGCCTTCGTACCTTAGTCTCACAGAGTGATTCTGGCAGATCTCAAACACAAACAAACCCAGTAGTGATTTGGGAGGACTGGACTGTGGATTTAACTATAAAATTAAACTATAAAACTTGACTATTGACTATACATTGTGGACATCCAGAAATATTATTTGCATTTCATCTATTCACTTAGTTTATGGGAGGAGAGAAGAAATTATATATATCAAAGACCACCAGGTGTGTAGCTTCTGAATTTAAACAATTTCAATTACAAAATTACTTCATGAATTTGGTGAAAAACATAATGGAGAAAAAAATGTCTTCTTACTCCAGTTGAAAAACATACCAATGACAGATCCTGGGTAGTTTAAAAATAAAATGAAAATATAAAGTTTAAAACACATTATAAGGTGGTTTATTAAAAATAATACAAATTTTAGAGTCAGATCTGACTTTGAGCCTTATGATAAACTATTATTTACAGCTATTATATATAGCTCCATTTTGCATTATTTCCCTAACATTGGGTCAATGGTTCAAACTTCTTGAAACTTAGCTTATTTATATATGATATGAAATGACAAGACAATACCTACTTTGAAAGGTTTTGATACAATGAAAAGAAATACATACGATAAAAGATTTGACATGCACTGATTAGTGTGCAATAAATACTCAGTAATTTCTAGACAATATTACAAAGATAGGTTAGATCTCAAAAGCCCAGTTTTAAATATATTGACAGGAATTATGAACTAAAACATCTTCAGGGCATTGGAGACCTGGAGAGGGTTAACCCAACCAAAGGTTCTGTATTAACCCGTTTTCACACTGCTGTAAAGAACTACCCAAGAGTGGGTAATTTATAAAAGAAAGAAGTTTAATTGATTCACAGTTCAGCATGGCTGAGGAGGCCTCAGGACATTCACAATCATGGCGGAGGGTGAAGGGGAAGCAAGACACCTTCTTCATAACGCAGCAGGAAGGAGAATGCACACAGGAGGAACTACCAAACACTTATAAAACCATCAGATCTCTTGAGAACTCACTATCACAAGAACAGCATGGGGAAAACCACCTCCATGATCCAATTACCTCCACCTGGTCTCTCCCTTGACACATGGGGATTATGGGGATTATAATTCCAGGTGATGTTTGGATGAGGACACAAAGCCTAACCATCTCATTCCGCTCCTGGTCCCTCCCAAATCTCATGTCCCTTTCACATTTCAAAACCAATCATGCCTTCCCAACAGTCCCCCAAAGTCTTAATTCATTCCCGCATCAACCCAAAAGTTCAAGTCCAAAGTCTCATCTGAGACAAGGCAAGTCCCTTCCGCCTAGGAGCCTGTAAAATCAAAAGCAAGTTAGTTACTTACTAGATACAATGGAGATACAGGAATTGGGTAAATGTTCTCATTCAAATGGGAGAAATCAGCCAAAGCAAAGGAGCCACGGGTCTCATGGAAGTCCAAAATTAGCCTGGGCAGTCATTAAATCTTAAAGTTACAAAATAATCTCTTTTGACTCCATGTCTCACATCCAGGTCATGCTGATGCAATAGGTGGGATCCTGTGGCCTTGGGAAGCTCCAACCCTGTGGCAATGTAGGGTGCAGTGCCCCTTCTGGCTGCTTATATGGCTGGCATTTAGTGTCGGCTGCTTTTCCAGGTGCATGGTGGAAGCTGTCAGTGGATCTACCATTATGGGGTCTGAAGAATGATGTCTGTCTTCTCACAGATCCATTAGGCAGTGTCCCAGCGGGGATTCTGTGTGGGGGCTCCAACTTCGCATTTCCCTTTCTCACTGCCCTAGCAGAGGTTCTCCACGAGGGGGTCCACCCCTGCAGCAAACTTCTGCCTGGACATCAAGGCGTTTCCATACATCCTCTGAAATCTAGGCAGAAGTTCCCAAAGCTCAATTATTGACTTCTTTGCACCCACAGGCTGAACACCATGTGTAAGCCACCAAGTCTAAGGGCTTTCAATGGCCTGAGCTGTGTGTTGGCCCCTTTTACCCATCACTGGAATGAAAGACACAAAGTCCCAAGACTGCACAAAACAGCAAGGTTCTAGGATGCAAAGCCCATAAAATTATTTTTTCCTTGTAGGCCTCCAGACCTGTGATGGGAGGGGCTGCCATGAAGACCTCTGACATGCTCTGGAGACATTTACCCCTTTTTCTTGGTGATTAACATTTGGCTTTGTTACGTATGCAAATTTCTGAAGTGTGCTTGATTTTTTCTGAAAAAAAAAAAAAATGGGTTTTTCTTTTCTATTGCATCATCAGGCTGCAAATTTTTCAAACTTTTATGCTCTGCTTCCTCCTGAACACTTTACTGCTTAGAAATTTCTTCTATCATGTACTGTAAATCCAGTCTCTGAAGAACAAAGTTCCATAGACCTCTAGGGCAGGGGCAAAAGGCTGCCAGTCTTTTTGCTAAAGCATAGCAAGTTATCACCTTTATTCCAGTTCCCAAAAAATTCCTCATCTCCATCTGAGACCACCTCAGGCGGAACTTCATTGTGCATATCACTATCAGCATTTTGGTCAAAGCCATTCAACAAATCTCTACGAAGTTCCAAACTTACCCACATTTTCCTGTCTTCTTCTGAGCACTCCAAACTGTTTCAATCTCTGCCTGTTAGCCAGTTCCAAAGTCGCTCCCACATTTTTGAGTATCTTTACAGCAGTGCCCCATTTCTGGTACCAATGTACTGTATTACTTGGTTTTTACACTGCTATAAAGAACTGCCCAAGACTGGGTAATTTATAAAGAAAAGGGGTTTAATTGACTCACAGTTTAGAATGTCTGGGGAGGCTTCAGGAAACTTGTAATCATGATAAAAGGCGAAGGGGAAGCAAGGTACCTTTTTCACAAGGCAGCAGGAAGGAGAATGAATGCAGGAAGGACTGCCAAACACTTAAAAGGCCATCAGACCTCATGAGAAATCAGTCACTATCAGGAGAACAGCATGGGTGAAACTGCCCCCATGATCCAATTACCTCCACCTGGTCTCTCCCTTGACATGAGGGGATTATGGTGATTGTAATTCAAGATGAGATTTGGGTGGGGACACAAAGCCTAACTATATCAGTTTCAATTCAATTTTTTTTTTTTTTTTTTGAGACGAGTCTCACTCTCTTGCCCAGGCCGGAGTGCAGTGGCATGATCTTGGCTCACTGCAAGCTCCGCCTCCTGGGTTCAAGCGATTTTCCTGCCTCAGCCTCCTAAGTAGGTGGGACTACAGGCGCCCGCCACCACGCCTGGCTAATTTTTTGTATTTTTTAGTGGAGACGGGGTTTCACCATGTTAGCCAGGATGGTCTCGATCTCCTGACCTCGTGATCTGCCTGCCTCAGCCTCCCAAAGTGCTGGGATTACAGGCATGAGCCACCGCGCCTGGCCTCAATTCAATTTTTACAAGAAACACTGTACTAAATAAGAAAAGCATGTTTGCCTTGTTTGCATCCAACTGGCTACCAGTTCAATATCCATGAAATACAGAAACATTACAAAAAATTCTTTATTCTCCCTATATCAAAGCAGTCTTTTATATAAGACATCTATAGATTTTTGTCTGATTAAATAGTAAATCAATATACAGCAAGATGTCAAATTCTAACTAGAAACACATAGAAATATGAGACTATATGAAAATAAAAATTTTACTATATAGGTAAGTTCAAAAAAGAAAAATATCTACAGACACTATAAATTAGAAGAGAATTAAAACTTTCACATTAAACATGAGCTGATATTACAGTGGTCCATAATGGTTTCAAAGCTCCATATATGCTTCTCCAAGGAGACAGGGCTCGAACACAAATGTGGATAAGATATTTGACCCAGAACCTACTGGAGGAAGAGAAACTGCAACTCTCACATAAAGCAAAATGCCTTGAAGTGCTATCCTGTCTGACAAAATAGGATTTTAATACCTCTCACTAATGCCTCTCACTAATGTCTCTCATGTAAATTTTTTGTTATGCCTGAAAAAATCCAGTTAGAAAATAACTAAAATTACATTGGATTCATATATTAACAAAGGTAGGATTGATATCATTATCTTAATTTTCATTTAGAGACAGGTGCTTCAGTCTCTTAATCTATAAGGTAGAGATGATAATAGTAATACCTAATAGTGTAGTTGTAAGGAATGAATGAGCTACTGCTTTTAAATCACATAGAACAGAACTTGTTATGTTTTTTAAACACCTATCAAAATATGAAACAAAAAATATAATGAAATCCAATACAATTTTTGAGAAGATAAGGAGTCCAACTACAGATCAGAATTTATTAAAAAATAGTAGTGATTAAGGCAATGTATTTTTGATGCAGGAGTAGACAGACCAAAATAATAGAGAGCTGAACAACTAATGGAAGCACACTAGGGAACTTGGCATATGACACAGATGGCAATAACAATCACTGGAAAAACAAGGTAGTCAATAAATGATTCTGGTACAATTGATTTCCCATTTGGAAAAATTATATTCCTATTTCACAGCATACTGAAAGATAAATATCAGATGTATTAAAGACAAAAATGTAAAAAAAAGCAAATTTCGAAGCTATTAGATAAAAATGCAAGAGACTATGCCTATAACGTTAGGGTATAGAAGGATATTTTTAAGTAGAATAAACACAAAGTGTCAAGGAAAATATTGGTTAATTTGACTACATGAAAAACATGTGAAAACATATTACCCATAAAGATTAGTAACCACATTGTATAAAGAACTTCTACTAATGAATAAAAAAAGTCAAACAACACAAAATAAAATGATGGAAAAAGATATAATTAGGCACTAGAGACAAGAACATGGATGGGGCTTTGTATTTGGTGATATATTTATGAAGAGATGATTAGCCTGGAAAATTAAAGCAGTGCAAATTGTATTACATGAGTAGAATTAGAAGGTCTTATACTTTAAACGGTGTGAGCAGATACAGAGAAATTGGATCTCTCACACACTTCTGATATGAAGATAAACTGGCATGCTACCATTTTAAAGGGCAAGATGACAGTGTCTTGTAAAGTTGAAGATTCACATACCATATGACTCAATTCTACTTCTAGGTATAGAGAATATCTCTACATGCACAAATTTATTGAGGGCTGATTCTGTGCCAATAACTCTTCCGAGTGCTTTACATGAATTATCTTACTTACTTTCACAACAACTGCATAAGATAGTCACCGTCATAACATCATGTTATAGATAGTAAACCTAGGAAGAAAGAGAATACATAGTTTGTCCAGGTATATGTAGCTAATAAACCAAACAGCCAGGATTGAAACACAACAGTTTGGCTAGCACTATCATATATCTTAAACACAAAAGTGTGATTCTACATTGTTAGTAATTTTCACGCACAAAAACACAATTCAACATTGTTAGTAATAACAAAATAATAATAATTAAAATTACGTAAATATCCCCAGTATAAAATGGCTTGATAAATCGTTAATAATAACAAAATAATAATAATTAAAATTATCTAAATATCCCCTAGTATAAAATGGCTTGATAAATCATTAATAATAACAAAATAATAATAATTAAAATTACCTAAATATCCCCAGTATAAAATGGCTTGATAAATCGTTAATAACAAAATAATAATAATTAAAATTACCTAAATATCCCCTAGTATAAAATGGCTTGATAAATCGTTAATAATAACAAAATAATAATAATTAAAATTACCTAAGTATCCTCTAGTATTAAATGGCTTGATAAATTGTTAATAATCATATGCCAGTTAAAATAAGGGAAGTAGACTTACATGTGTCAACACAGATCTCAAAACATACAATTAAATCATAAAACAAAATTAAAGAGGGATTCATGCTTTCTTTACATAATTTCTAAAACAAAATAATATATTATTCATGAACATGAAAATATTTAATCAAATGTAAATTTATGGACAGCAGTAGTATACACTAATTTTAAAATAGTGGTCACTTCTGGAAGTGTTTAGGGAATGAGAATATGGAATTAGAGAGGCATAAAAAGGGGATTTTAACTACACTTTCAGCATTTCATTTTTTAAAAATCCTAAGGCAAATTCCTGCAACTCAACAGTACAAAGACAAACCACTCAGTTAAAAATGGGCAAAGGTATGCCCCCATACCTTGACAGTGGGAATGGAGAATAGTGTGGCTGCTGTGGAAAATAGTTTGGTGGTTTTCCAAAAAGTTAAACATAGAATTACCATATGACCCCAAAATTTTACTCCTAATTGAAAACAGGAAATCTAACTGATATATATGTATGCCAATGTTCATTACAGCATTGTTTATAAAAGCCAAAATGTGGATATAACCCAGATGTTTATCAAAAAATGAATGATAAACAAAAGTGATATATACATACAGTGGAATATTATTCAGCCATAAAAGGCATTAAATTCTAATATGTGCTATAACATGAAGTAATCTTGAAGATATGCTAAATGAAATAAGCCAGACACAAAAGGACAAATATTACATGACTCCATGTACATGAGGTACCTAGAATACATAGCCTCACAAATACAGAAAGTAGATTAGAGGTTATCAGGGGCTGGGAAAAGAGTAAGTGGAGAATTATTATTTAGTGGGTATAGTTTCTGTTTGGGGCGATGAGAAAGTTTTGGAAAGTGATAGTGATGATGGTTGTACCACATTGTGTATGTAATTATTCCTGCTGAATTGTAGACATGAAAATGGATAAAATGAGAAATTTTGTTATATTAATTTTACCACAATTTCTAAACCGGAAGGAAATATGGCTAAATATTAACATTTTTATTTTTAAGTGATGGATACTTGTGTGCTATGTTATTTGTATTTGTCTTTATGCTTGAAATATTTTATTAAAAAATCAATGGTTGATTTATTTGGAAGAAAAAGTAATAAATTATTGAAAAATAGTAACTGTGAATGTTTTTAAGATGTCTGGATATAGGGACTTCATGAATTCACTAACCAAAGATATCATGATGCATTGCATTAAATATTAAAACTAATGATTTAAAGCAACCCAAATCTGCTGAAATGATTTGGAAGCTGAAGCAATGCATGCTTTTATGTGTGTGAAAGCTTAAGTTTATTTGACTGTGAAGCAGACAAAAGGTCATACACCTTGACAATCTCAGCAGTTTAGGGAGAAAGCTGCATTTAAATTTTACAAGGCAAGCAAAACAGACATACTACATTTACACTGCCCCCATTAGAACTGCAAACTATGAATAAGCAGGAAAGAGTGCTATCAATGCTTCTTCCAAGCCTATGACAAATTGTGTGACAATTTCTCATATTTTATATTTTCCCCATATATTCTATAGTAAGGGTATCTTTTTTCAATATGAGTTTTATTAGAGAAACTTAACTAGTGGTTCATTTTCAACTGTTTGATGTTCATCTTAAAACAGTGGAGCTGAATTTCTATGGTTAAAAAAAGACTTGGAAATAGTCTTTAAGTGTGCTGTGTTAGTAAGAAAAAATTCAGAACAGGTGATAGAACTGAATTCAGATTGTGCCTTATCATTTATTGAGTAAGTGATGTTGAGCCAATTGCTTACCTTGTCTAGGTCTTCAATTCATCATGAAAAAATGAATGGGTTGATACCCAGATGATCTCTGAGGAACAACCATTCTATATTAATAAAGCTCTATGCTCATTGTATACAGTAAAGTAAAAATGATTCCAGAATCTTCAAATAAAAGCCAATCTCAAACAGAATTTTTCCATGGGTGATACCAGTTAGGACAAATGATATTTTTTCACTTTCTTTTGGATAAATTCAAATAAAAGAATGAACACAGTTAAGAAGAAGGGCAAACTGATGACAGGTTCATGATGAATAAACACTCTTAATGATGCAAAATATCATTTTGAAGATCTTGTTTTTCAAAACCACAAGCCTATTTAGTTGATTTACTTGCTTATTTCGTTGCAAGGTTATTTTATGTACACCAAGAAAGTGTGGGTATTTGTTTATTTTGTTGTTGTTTGACTTTGGGTTTTCATTCTTATAAACATAAATTTATATTTGTCCTTCAAAAGTAATAAGCAGAAGTAAGGCAAGTAGGTACCAACTATTCGGGAGCAGCCCTGTCCAAAAGAAAGGTAATGTGAACCATATATGCAAATTTTAAATCTTCAGTAGCCACATTAAATATTAAAAAGAAATGAATAAAATTAATTTTAACAATCTATTTTATTTAACACATTTTCATTTCAAAATGTAATCAATATCAAATATCATATTAGTGACACATTTTGCATTTATTCTTACTTGGCCTTTGAAATCCAATGTGTGTTTTATATTTATAGAACATGTAAATTTGGACTAGCCACATTTCAAGTGCTCGTGGCTACTGTATTACACGGTGATGATCTAGAAAAATGGTGTAATATGGCTTTTACGAATTATTAAGTGAAAGCTATCTCTCGTATTGCCATGCCAAACAGGTCCCTAGTGGGGAAATGCACTGATATGACTAAAAAACCCAGGCTGGCTGGTGGAGCAAAGATTTCTAGTCCAGCTTTCAGTCCCCAAGATTTGAAGTTTAGGGGGATGCATCAGGATGGACAAAAGTGGCTAAGTTGAGACCTATATGCACATAATTGCAATATGGAATAGTTCTGTGAAAGTAACATTTGCCAGATGTGATGTTATTGCAAACTTAAAATGCACTCAGTTCAATACATTTGGTTTGCTGATTATTTGATTATAATTTTACAGTATCTGTGAGAGGCTTTTGTTCATTTTCATTTTTATTTTTTGTTTGTTATGGTTTGAATGTCCCCTCCAAAACTCACACTGAAACTTGGTCCTTAATGCAGTAATGTTGAGAAGTGAGGCCTTTAACAGGTAATTGTATTGTGAGGGCTGTGCCCTAATGAATAATTCAATCTATTCATAGATTAATGGATTCATGAATTAATGAGTTAATGAGTTATCATGAGAGGAGAACTGATAGCTTTATAGGAAGAAGTGGAGAGGTCTGCGCTAGCACGTACCACACTTAGCCCCCTTACTATGTGAAGAAACCACCTCAGGTCTCTTCTCAGAGTATCCCCCAGCAAGAATGATCTTACCATATATGGCACCTTGACTTAAGACATCTCAGCCTACATAACTTTAATAAATAAATTCCTTTCCTTATAAATTCCTCATCTTCAGGTATTCTTTAATAAGCAACATAAAATGAACTAATACAAGGTTGTACACAGAGGATAAGAGCATGATTTTTCATTTTCTTGGTATTGTTGGGGTGTCTCTTGGATTAGGTGGGAATGATTGGAATAATTATGATGCAGGGAATGCATTGCATAAAATTTGTCCACAGTCTTCCATAAGCTCAGAAGTGGCTCTTATGAGTTTCAGTTTCTCTAGATCAATCAATCAATATATAGAAAGAAAGGAAAAGAAAGAAAGAAAGGTAGAAAGAAAGAAAAGTGACAGAAAAAGAAAGGTGACAAAGAAAGAGAGAAAGAAAGAGAAAGAAAGAAAGAAAGAAAGAAGAGAGAAAGAAAGAGAAAGGAAAGAAAGAAAGAAAGAAACAGAGAAAGGAAGGAAAGGAAGGAAGGAAGGAAGGAAGGAAGGAAGGAAGGAAGGAAGGAAGGAAGGAAGGAAGGAAGGAAGGAAGGAAGGAAGGAAGGAAGGAAGGAAGGAAGGAAGGAAAGAAGGAAGGAAGGAAGGAAGGAAGAGAAAGAGAGAGAAAAGGAGTCTGTGAAGCTCTGGCGGATGTAGACGGCCCTATGCTCTTTATTTTATAGTAATGGCCCTTAGGCCTTTGCTCAGTAACTTTTCCTTCTTAAGTTTAAACACCAACATATCATAAGAATAATGATGATACCCTCTGTTTATATTTCATTTTCATTTTCAAAGTCACTTTCACATACATTATTTTGATTTCCGTGAACTATTTGCAAGTTAAAGAAAGCAATTCATCCCTACTACCCCCATGGTATTTAACCCTGATAAAATAAGCTCTGATTCCTGAGCCTTACTCCTCTTATCCTGTAATGTGAATAATGTCACTTTTCTCACATAATTGTTAGATTAAATAAGAGGGCATATTTAAAATGCATTGCATAATGTATGTGATCATTAGATGTTAGTTACTCTCATGGATAGAAACTTAAAATTTTAGCAAACTGTATGGCCAGTTTTAGACATATTGCAACCAAATACGTAAACATTTTGTCAGATAAAATCATGCTCTCATAAAACTAGAAGGAGCGAAGATTCAATTCATTGGGAAGCTGCTGTGTACCAGACACTGTGCTAGGCACAGATGATCTAATCCACACTTCAAGAGACTGAAGCTGAGGAGAGGAAGTGCTGTGTTCGAGGTCACGTGGTTAATATATAAGGACAGTGGCATGTAAATATAAGTTTTTTAAAGTAAGCACAAACACTTTTCAAGATATTACTTTCATCCCTTCTTCGAAACGCATAATTTTGTGACTTAGCTTGTGTGTTTACAGAAACAGCACACTGCGGGCAACCTTGATGGTATATGAATCAGGTATACTGACAACAGTAGTGACAGTTGACATCCTGGGCTTAAGGGGAGAAAGCCATACATTTCTATGGTCCGTGACAATATCTCATGTTCACAAGGATGACACCGATCCTTTCAAAAATAGAGTTGAACATATAAAAAAAAAAAAAAAAACCTTTTTGAACTTCTTTGAAAAGTTCAAAAAATTTTCATCAAAATTGTTAAAATGAAACTAGAAAAGATATTAGGCAATAAATGATTTTTAAATGTGTTCCTTAGGAGGCTCAGAGGCCACTGACTACAAATTTCATATAAGGTTTTATTTGACAATAGAGATAGATAGATAGATAGATAGATAGATAGATAGATAGATAGATAGATAGATAGATAGATAGATAGATAGATACAACTATATCTGTATCTCAACACTAATTTTGTTCAACCACTTTCTGTTGTCAAATGTGGAAACTTAGGCCTGGTTGTAGTTGCCCTTCAAGTCTTCCCCCATCCTTGTTTCCCTGGGTCCAGTAGGCTAGACTACTAAACCAGGTTCTAACATATCACTAGGTTGCACACACTACTAAGCTAAGCCAAGGAGATCACCCTGTTCTAAGAATTTAAATCTCACACAGAGATACATGGAGACTGAGAATGTTTGGACCTACAGCATCTGACAGCAGTTCCCTAAAGATGGAGTTCATGAGTTTCTTTTGCTCTAATCTCCAGAGCTACTCTGGTTCCTGTCCTTCCTGAGATTTTCTTATCTAGTTCTTTTCATTTAGTGAGTTAACCCAATATCCTCTCAATACATCACCTTGGTTGCTTAAATTAGTCAGATTATGTATCCTCTGTTTGCAATTGCAACAAAGCTGCTTAAGGAAAGCCTTGGGGAAGAAAAGTGATTTGCTCAAAGTCAGACAGTGAATGGTAAAAACTTGACAAAATGATAGTCTCCTGATTCTCAATCTGGTCTGTAGAGCTAGATGCCCCACCTCCAATGTGGAACTCCCCATTCTATAATGCTTCTGAATGAATGTGGCATTACTGTATCAGACCAACACAAAATTGAGGGCTAAAATTGAGAACGGGCTTTTCGGTCCCTGAGCTCAAAACATACCTACATAACATATGCCATTTGTGTAGTACTTTCTCTCCATGACTTGCTCAAAGATCAAAAGGTCCAGAATTTAAAAAGCTGGATTGCTGTCTTTGTTTTGGCACACTAAACCTGACAGCATCTTCCTGTCTGAAGAAAGGATAACTGTGCTTCAGCTCATATTAGTCAGGATCATCTAGGCTTTGCTCTAGTAACAAAAACAAATCCTGAAATCTGATGGATTAACACATGGAAGTATTCTCATTTACATATAGGTCTGCTGGTCTGTCCACTCTGTGGACCAATTCCCTTCCAAGAGTGACTCAGAAATCCAGGTTTTCCTCATCTTGTAGCTCTGCTATTTCAACAGGAGGCTTCTATGGTGACAGTGAGGGTTAAAATAAAGGAAGGCTTTTCACCTTCTCGGTTCAAAAAATGACAACACACTTTACTTCTGCTCACGGCACTTGTTTACCTAGAATATTCAATGTCTGAACTGAATAATTTTGTAACACTTCCCTCCTCTATATGACACAATTATTTTCAGTAATAATCATTACATAAAATAAATAATAATGGTCAGAAAAGTTGAAACTTTTATTTTCATATGAAGCCTGTGAAAACTAAAAGATTACAAATAAAATAAATATTTTAGTGAAAAAAAGTAATAGATTAATACTTCCTATTTACAAAAAGGTCATTTTTGATAATAGGGAGAAATTATACCTATATATTGGTAGGATACAGTAATAAATAATAAAATGGTATTACTGTTTCTGATTTTAATATTTCTGCTAATTTGTCAGATTCATCAAAATCAATCTCATATTCATGTTCGCTCAGAGTCAGTTGAAAAATACTTATTAGCTTTAATTTTTAAATGTTTCTTTTCTATGAAACAGATTTACAAATAATTAGGAAACATACATAAGGATAAGTTTGATAGAGATTCATCAAATACAGCTTCAAAATAAATTCTGCAAATTACAATACTGTCCATGTCTTTGTTTATTTAGGATTTCTTTCAGAGGCCTTCAAGTTTCTCTGCAGTCAAAACAAAATTTAAACACAAATTAAAGTGCTGAGCGGCAGCATAGAAATAAAGGTTTATGTCTAAGTCTTTGTCTTCACGATCCCTATGCTATCATGGTTTATTTTGTATCTACTGGAGGGATATATGGTATCCCAGGAGTTGGAGAAAAGAACTATGTTCCAAGGAGCTGAAATGATTGCAAACTCTGACAAACTTACCCTTAAAGGAAACTTGTGTAGCTGAGTCTGTGTCTTGGAATTGACTTTATACCTGGTAGTTCTCCAAGTTTACTTTCATATAGAATACAGTATTTCTGAAAGCAGGGGTCCCCAACCCCTGGGTCATGGACAGGTATCAGTTTGTGGTTAGGAGCTGGGCTGCTCAGCAGGAGATGAGCTGCACGTGAGCAAGCAAAGCTTCACCTGTATTCACAGTCTCTCCTCATCACTCTCATTAGTGCCTGAGCTCCACCTCCTGTCAGATCAGCGGCAGCAATAGATTCTCATGGGAGTGAAAACCGTATCGTGAACTGCGCATGTGAGGGATCTAGGTTGCTGGCTCCTTATCAGAATCTAATGTCTGGTGATCCGTCACTGTCTCCCTTCACCCCCAGATGAGACTGTCTAGTTGCAGGAAAACAAGCTCAATGTTCCCACTGATGCTGCATTATGGTGAGTTGTATAATAATGTCATGATATATTACAATGTAATAATAATAGAAATAAAGTGCAAAATAATTGTAAAGGACTTGAATAATCTCAAAACCATCCCGCAACCCCCAGTCTGGGAAAAAATTGTCTTCCATGAAAACGGTCCCTGGTGCCAAAATGGTTGGGAAACACTGTCTTAAAGGATTAGTAATAGCTAAGTGCTAAGTTGAGATTTGGATATATATGATTAAAACTCAACAGTAACCACGGCAATTACTTTGAACATAGACTGCCAAAATATACAGTGTGTGCATATATATGTATGTATGTGTGTGTATTAAGGAAGGAATAATATATCACTGATACTGTACCGAATTGCCAAAATGAGGTGGGAATAGGTTGGTTTTAAATTCTCTACAGACTACCTTATTATATGTGCCCTGGGGTACTGCTTCCACTACCATGGGGTTGCTACAACAGTGGCTCACAATTCCTTGGTGACAGCTAGTCACCCGACTTTCCTCAGCTGCAGGAGGTCTGGGAAGTGTGGGCAGCTACTAATTTTAAGTGCTCAAGCCATGCTAGCCAGCTCTGTGCCCCAGGTTCAGCAGGATGTTTCAAGTGTGTGTGTGTGTGTGTAGAAACACTTCTGGCAATGGGGTCAGATTCTATTGGGTCTGGTAGAGATCAAGAGAAGAGATACACGTATATTAATGAAAAAGTTTTTCTATATAAGGCCAGAGGTTATTGTTCAGAGAGGTTTCAGTAAGAACACTGCATAAATTATAGCTTTAGTACGGAGGGATTAATTTTCAAGGCCTCCTTCTATTCTCAGAATTCAGTGCTGTCTTCTGGGGTTTGGCTGCACCCCACATAAACCTAATCCTATGGTCAGAAGAGATAAATTGGGAAAATATACAGTAATAAGGTATTTTCAAAAAATGCTTGCTAAAAATCACCTGGGACAACCTGTTAACTATACAAGTTACCAGCTCTTTCTCCAGGAAATTCTACTTCAGTAGTTCTGGGTTAGGCCCCAGGACTCTGTGTGTAGAACAAGTATACCAGGTGATTATTATCTTCAGGTGATTTTGGAGAACGCTGTGCTAGTTGGAAGAGTAGTCTCTGTAGTGGAAAAAAAACAAACTGGGTTTGACTATCTGTTTAAAGTAAAATTTGAGTTTCCCTGAGACAAGAGCAATTTTTAGCTGCCTGGTCCTGACAGCTTCATGCCTGATGAAAAAGGAAGACCAAGCACTCTTCAGTTACTGTTCTGGCTCATCTGGTCAATGTGGTTACTGGCCTCAAGGGGAACAATTGTAGCAGGTGACAGAACGAATTGTCTTGGTTGCTTGTGGGGATAGGTAGGACGATAGAGACCTATAAGGCAGGGGTTTTCAACATGTTTGAGGTAAGATGCATTGTAGTGTAAAGGAGATTTTCACGTGCTTTTAGTATGCATTCCACAAGTACTCAATCAGCGTATTTCAATGTTGGTCCCATACAGAATCAGAGAGTAAGAGTAGTTTTAAAAAATAATGATGCCTGGATCCCAACCCCAGAGATTCTAATTTAATTGCTCTTGGGTATGGTGTGGACACTGGGATATTTTTAAGCTGCCAAGGTGGTTTTAATGCTCAAAGTTTAGAACTGCTCCCTTAGATTGAAAACCAATGATCAATGACCTCCACCTGGCAGGTAGTGGTTAGGGTTTTTCCTTTACACGGAGAGACATGCAGTTGGTAACTGGAAGCAGTAGGAAATGTAGTCAAGGTTTACCTTGGAACCAGGATAGACTGGCAGCAAACTGTGAAGTTGCAGGTTTGCATATAGAGGTCAGGTCTGCGTTCCAGACTCTGAGAAATCTTGAGATAAAAAGACTTTCAAAGACGCCTGGCACAGAGAAGATGATCAATGCAAAATAAGTGAATGGCAGTGCGATCTGACACCTGGATGAACTGGAGTATTTGAAAGTGAGCAGAAGAGTGCACTCTAACACGGGTCATATTGCAGCATGATCCCTAAGTATGTATGAGGTGGGGGCTTGATATGAGAATAAGGCAAGAGCCCAAATTGTGAAACCAGATTTTATCAGTTTAGATAATTTGGATGCAAGTAATAGAATACCCAACTAAAAGGAGCTTAAGCAGTAAGAGTATATTAATCTCATACTGGAATTTTGGAGGTAGGCAGCTCCACGTTAATTCATCTCAATGATCTCAGGGCTGTAGACTGGCTCTTCTATTCTGTGATTCTCTTTGCTTAACCTTTACGGTCACAAGATGCATGCCATATCTCTAAGTTTTGTGTCTGAAAAACTGCATACAAGAGCACAAGAAAAAAGTTGAATCTGAACTGATGTCTTCAGAAGAAAATGAGAAAAACAATTCTTTTCTAGAACACTCTGCACCCTACTCACCAACAGACTCCCCTCATGCTTCATTGGCCATGCCAACCTCTACATTAATTACCGTCAGAAAGGTACGGAGCTACCATGATTGTCTTAGATTATTGTTCATTCCCATGGACCTGTACTTTACCATTTCATATTTTCTGTTGGAAAGGAAGGGGGAGAACACTGCGGGGGAATTGCACTACCAGGTGATTTGAAATTGAGCTTATAAATCAGGATGTAACCCTCTTTGTATTTTCCTAGCTTGGGAACAGTTTGATCTTAGGCTCTGGACTACTTTGCTCATGAATGATGACTGGGGTGGCCTTAGCAAGGAAGCAAGCCAGTTATTGCAGAGTATTGGATACTGAGTTTTGTATTAGTTTGCACAACTGCTAACTAGATGGCAGATGCATGTGTATTATTAACAAAGAGTGACAAAAGACACGCATGCCCTCATATACAAAGAGACTTTACAGAAAATGATTCAACCAGCTGGAAGGTATTATTTTAATGGCCACCAGTTAAAGGATGGTTAGGCTGGAAACCTGGCAAGTTGTATTTTCATTTTTTTCTCTCTCTGTCACTCACCCTTGCAAGCACACAGAGCTTGAAGAGGGCACTTGATCTTATGCTTGTTTGGAGATGCTTATTGACACACGTAGGGAATTATTGCGGTCAAATAATTCCTAATTTGTACACATTTGCTCCTTTTGCCCCACTCTGCATAAATTTCATATGCTTCTGAGAATCCCATGTCAGTGAGTAAATTCTAGAGAAGCCTGTCTCCTGTCTGAGGAAACCAGGTACCCAGCCTGAAGAAGATTGTTGCATATATTTGATGTAAAAAAAAGTAGAAATTATGCACCGTGGTTTTATATGGCAGTACTAGGAGCTTATTCCTGGTTACAATATGAACACATTGCATGAGTCTTCTAGTGAATTTTTTTTATTAATCTGATAGGTGACTATTGTCTGGTTTTGCTTCTTTGATGAATTTGCTGATTGCAGTGCAATGAAACCTTCTCAAATGAAATGTCAGTGAACCCGAGCAATTTACTATTAATAAACACCTACAGATTAATATCTGTTGTGATAACCATATCTCCTAGAATTGCCAATACAACTCCTAGAGTTGTCATTACAATTGCCAATAATTATTATAATAATTACAATAGCTAACACAAAATGCTTTCGTATATTCTGGGCACATTTGTAATTTGTTTATTCACCTTGAGTTTATCTTCACAGTAATGCTATATGTACTAATGTTATCCCAATATTACAGGTGAGGAATCTGAGGTTTAGAAAGATTAAGTAATTAGGTAATTGCACACAGATATTAAAAACAGAGTCTGTGTTAAAACCCAAACTGTCAAATGTTAAAATTAATATATTTGCTCATTCTGCTATAACACCAAACATTTTGGAACCATGTCATGTAAGTAGCAAGAATAGTAGGATTATTAATAGTCTCATTTTAATGGGACTGTCTATAATACAGTGTTTCACATAGAAGTTTGATATTGACTGTGATTTATCATGTTAAATAGTAGCCTTTAATTTCTAATTTGTTAAACATTTTATTAGGAATAAACTTTATTATGACCAAAAACATTTTCTGTATTTATTGAGAAGGTTTTCTCATCTTTTATTTTTTTCCTAGTGATGCAATTAATGATATTGATAAATTTTCAAATATTACATAATCCTTGCATTTCAGGGATTTGAAAAACATTTTTATACAAATCAAAACCACAGAGAGCTGTCACCTTGTGCCTGTAAGGATGGTTATTATAACAAACAAACAAAATATAGCAAGTATTGGAGAGGATGTGGAGAAATTGGAACCCTTGTATACTGTTAGTGAGAATGTAAAGTGGTATAGCTGTTATGGAAAACAGTATAGAGGTTCCTAAAAAATTTCAAAATAGAACTACCATGTGATACAGCAATCCTATTTCTGAGTGTTTATTCAAAATAAATGAAATCAGGATCCCAAAGAGATATATACACTGCAATATATATTGCAGCATTATTTAAAATAGCCATGATATGGAAATAACCTAAGTGTCTATCAATGGATGAATGGATAAGGAAAATGTGGCATATACATACAATGTAATACTATTCAACCTTAAAAAAAGAAATCCTGGCTGGGCACGGTGGCTCGCGCCTATAATCCCAGCACTTTGGGAGGCCCAGGCGGGCAGATCACGAGGTCAGGAGATCGAGACCATCCTGGCTAACACGGTGAAACCCCGTCTCTACTAAAAATACAAAATATTAGCCAGGCGTGGTGGCGGGCGCCTGTAGTCCCAGCTACTCGGGAGGCTGAAGCAGGAGAATGGCGTGAACCCGGGAGGCGGAGCTTGCAGTGAGCCAAGATCGCACCGCTGCACTCCAGCCTGGGTGACAGAGCGAGACTCCCTCTCAAAAAAAAAAAAAAAAAAAAAAAAAAAAAAAAAAAAAAAAAAAAATTCCTATCATATGTGACAACATGGAGGAATCTGGGAAGACGTTATTCTAAATGAAATAAACCAGTCTCAGAAGTACAAATATTGCATGATTTCACTTAGATGAGGTATCTGGTATCTAAAGAAGTCAAACCCACAGAAGGACAGAGAAAAATGTTGGTGGCTGGGTACTGGCAGGATGAAAAATTTGGGGGAGGAGATTGTTGTTCAATGGGTCTGGAGTTTCAGTTCTGCAAGATGAGTGAGTTCTAGAGATCTGCTGTACAATGTTGTGCCTATAGTTAACGATGCTGAACTGTGCACTTTAAAATGTGTTCAAAGAATAGATCTCATGTTAATTATAAAATATACACACTGCTAGATGTGTTTTATTATCATTTTACTTGGTGTTTTCTGCATATGTAAGTATAGTCTATAGAGCACTGTATGTTTTTGGTATTAACTGTTTGATTTCCAAATATCAGAATAATGTTTGCTATAGAAGTTGCTTTGAGGAGCTTTCCTCATTTTCCTATGTGTTGGAATGTTTTACATAGCAGAGAATTTTTTTTTAAGGGTAAAGAAGGGTTTCTTAACCTCAGCACTATTGACAGTTTCAGCTGGATAATTATAAACTATAGAATGTTTAGCAGCATCCTTGGCCTTAACCCACTACATGTCAGTAACGATCCTCCCCACCCCGCTTGTGACAACCAAAAATATCTTCAGTCATTGATGAGAGATTTTTGCCCCTGGGGGCAAAATCTACCCCCACACCCTGCTGCCACACACACACCAGTTAAAAACACTGATGTAAAGGAATTCTGCTACTAACTGCCTGGGCATGGAGCCTTTTTCAGAAGATTTTTCTTTAATAGCATTTTCTATTCCTTTCATGAGTGTTATCTTTCCAAGTTTTCCACTTTGTGTGCCAGTTCTGATAGTTCTCATATATTCATAGAATCATGTATTTCCTCGAGAATTTCTTCATTATTAATGGAATCTCCATTGCATCTAGTATTAGCAATATCATCTTTCCCATTTTTTAATTTGAATTTTCTCTTTTGTTTGCAGTTACCAGAAGTCTCTCCATTTCAATGTTTTGGTGTTCTATTAATTTCCAAAATTCATTTCCTGATTTATTATCAGGTACTAGGTACTGGGCCATATATATCAAACAAGTTCCCTGATACAGTAAATGAGCCTGGCCAGGCACAGTGGCTCACATCTCTAATCCCAGCACTTTGGGAGGCCGAGGTGGGCAGATCACCTGAGGTCGGGAGTTCGAGACCAGCTTGGCCAACATGGAGAAACCCCATCTCTACTAAAAATACAAAATAAGCTGGGCGTGATGGTGCATGCCTGTAATCCCAGCTACTCGTGAGGCTGAGGCAGGAGAATCGCTTGAGCCTGGGAGGTGGAGGTTACGGTGAGTCAAGCTCGCACCACTGCACTCTAGCCTGGGCGACAAGAGTGAAACTCTGTCTCAAAAAAATAAAATAAAATAAATAAAAATATACGAGCCAGTTGCAGGGTACAGATTTATAAACCTGTAATTGCAGTATTGTAAATTATAGAATAACAACATAGACTAGGTACTGTCAAAAGACAAGGAGAACAAGTAAACATGAACTCTACAATCAAGGAACGCTTACCAGAAGTTTGATTGGAGTCTCGAAGAAGTTGAAGCAAAATAATCTTAGACGTTATTATGTGGAACTGATGATAAATGTTCTAAAATTTTTAAGAAAGCACAGCTGAGTATGGGAAGATCTGGAGAACAGGTTGCATTTTGGATAGAGTTGTTAGTGGTGGAGATAACTTCGGGTGGGGAGAACTGCAGAAATAGAATTTTAAAATGTAAAAGTCAAAAAATTAAGGTACCTTTTTATACTTGAAAGAAAAAAGAATGCTTTGGAAAATCTCTAGAATTAGTGACAGGAATGTGTATGCTGTAAGAAAATTAGGATGCTGAAGTAATTAGAGGACAAAACATTAAAGTCTACTTTCACTCATATTTATTCATTATATTTCTGCGTGTACCATGCACTTTCTAACTCTCCTTTTCTCTTTATGATATGTCCTTTTCTGAAGTGTTACATTCATTTCCATAACTGTAGGAATTTTTCTGTTGCCTGAAGAAACCTGTTCTTAATGTGAAAAAAGAAGTGTTTCTCATCCCTTAGCATAAGTGTTATGGTCATTGTACATACATTTCTCAAATTATTTTTATAAGGAATGGCAGGATCTCCCTTTGGGCCCATCTGATTTCTGGCACAAATCATAGTCTTGCTAGGCAGTGCACCAATGTAAGAAGGACTGAGTCAAGGTCAGGACTACTAAAGAGGAAAAGGCTAAGTGATAATGTTGTTAAATGAATATGAACTGAAAGTTTGGTTTCTGTTTACCTCTCTCGAAATTAGAATTGCCTAGCTTGTGATCTGGAAATGTGTGCATTACTTTCCAAGTCCCCTTTTGTACTGCGGTTTCCAAAATTGTAATGTGACTTGTTCAGTTCTTTCCACGTGTTCATGTCCCTAAGTAGAAGAGCTATTATACTGCACCTTGCCAAATGGCAAGTGTACCAGGATTTCTGAGGAATCCCAGGTGACTTTAAAGAGATAGGCCACAAATAATGGATTTTCAATCAAGCTAACTTTTACAATGGAAAATGTTTGATGCAATGCACATAAGTCGTGAAAGACCTATGCCAAGAGTTAAAAGCACTCGCTGTACCACTTGGCTATTTTAAGAGTGAGGTGCTATATAAAGTTACTCCATGTGGAGTGGGGTGGTATTGTAACTGGCTAGCATTTCCTGGTGTTTATGCAAGCTTACTTGTGTTTACTTTTGAATAGCCTTTCCTTTCTCCGTACTTTTTTTTCCCTTTGAGAGAGACGGAAAGGAAAAATCATTTGGGAAAAATTCAGACAGCATAAGTGGCCTGCCTGAAAAATCACAGCAACGGGCAAAAATGAAACAACCTGGGAAAAATAAAACATTCAGGCTGCACCTGCACACACATAAGCAAACAGGGTCCAGCACAGAAGGTCTTTGTCCTTTGTGTAATTACTGAGCTCCCAGGAAAACGTTTCCTCCCCTTTTCAGGCTTATACATGGCGGGAACTTGTACAGGGAGGAGGGTGCTTACCTAAAACAAGCACACAATTATACAAAAAAGAGAAGCAGTGCTTTGTGCTTGCCTAGAGACATACCCATAGCTGCATAAGATAAGGGAAGTTGCACAGACAGCTTTACTGAAAAATTACTCATACTGCTGCAGAGATGAGAGGAGTTTCTTACAAAAGCTTTTAAACTCAGCTATAACTCGGCAATCCACTTGGACTCCCCTCTCTACTCTGGGGAGCTTTCTTCTTTCACTTATTAAACTTTTGTTCCAACCCCCCCTTTATGTCCATGTTCCTTAATTTTCTTGGAAGTAGGACAAAGAACCTGGGGTACTAGTTCAGACAACAAGAAACTGCTACATTAAGGTGCATTGGTGAGACTTCAACATCATGGGCATGCCAGTGGGCTGTTATTCATTCTTCAAGACTTCACTCCAGTCACTTATGCTAGGAGGTTGTCTGTGATTATTTTGTCTTCTCCAAGGGGAGTTTGCCATTCATTTTTTTGTACTTCCACTGTAATATGTCCATTCCCTTTTCATGACATTTATCATGCTGTATTATAATATGTTTGTTTACTATCCTCTCCTCCAGCAATTAATATACTCTGAAGTGAAGTGCCTAGCATGGGTCCTGTCAAGCATTTGGGAAATGAATTGAATGCCGCCCTCTCTGCTGATGTGACTGACTTCTATATAACTGTCACATATTGTTCAGTCTTTGAAGCTAATGGAAACCTTCCCTTTGGCTTGGAGTAAAGACTTTATCTGTGGCCTCATAGAGCATTGAGTGCTTTTGCTCTAACAAAAAAACTGTTGTACTTTATTATCCTTTTATTTTCTAAGCCTGTTTCCTTTGATTTTTTTGAGGGCAGAGTTTATACTGGATTTATCTTTGTAGCACCCATACTCTAGTGTTTGCCTAGTTCATAACATATAATCAATAAATGTTGGAAGAGTGAATGGGTTTGTGGATAACTATTGGAAATAATGTGACAGAACAGTGACTTAGAATCACAACATCTGGATGTAATTCCCAGACCTGTCCATTATCTGTTTGATTTTGGACCGGTCACTTCATTGTTTGAAGGTTCAATTTTCTCAATTATACCATAGAAACAGAAATCCTTGTTCTGCCTACCTGAGGGATTTGGTGCAAAGAGAAAACTCCAAATAAATAAAGACTGTGAGATAAAAAAAAATAATAATAAGTGCAAAATTATGGGTGGTTATAAAAGGAAAACAAAATGTCAGTCAGGCATGGTGGCTCACGCCTGTAATCCCAGCACTTTGGGAGGGCGGGTGGATCACGAGGTCGGGAGTTTGAGACCAGCCTAGCCAATATGGTGAAACCCTGTCTCTACTAAAAATACAAAAATTAGCCAGGTGTGGTGGCCTGTGCCTATAGTCCCAGCTACTCATGAGGCTAAGGTAGGAGAATCCCTTGAACACATGAGGCATAGGTTGCTGTGAGCCGAGGTCGTGCCACCACTCCAGCCTGGGCAACAGAGCGAAACTCCGTCTCAAAAAAAAAAAAAGTCAAAAAATTACCTAACTTTATCTTTTCTATATAAAGCTGGAATCGTATTTTTATTTTCTTGAAACAAGGTCTCATTCTGTCACCCAGGCTGGAGTACAGTGGCTGGATCTCAGCTTACTGCAACCTCCACTTCCTGGGCTCAGGCAATCCTCCCACCTCAGCCTCCTGAGTAGCTGGGACTACAGGCACACTCCAACACACCTGGCTAATTATATATATATATGACTGACACTGGGCTAGATGAAATTTGTTTGTTACACATGTTCCCAAATGAGAGAAAGCTACTAGGCAGGACCACATAGGGTATTGCACCTGGGGACAGGGTGACAGCCAAGTGGAGCCAGAGGGGGCAACTTATGTATGACAAGAAGGGTGGGTTAGCTAGGTTTTTCAGGCTCCCTAAAGATTGGTTAAAACACCGCATGTTCTCACTCATAGGTGGGAACTGAACAATGAGATCACTTGGACTCGGGAAGGGGAACATCACACACCGGGGCCTATCATGGGAAGGGGGGGGGGGGAGGGATTGCATTGGGAGTTATACCTCATATAAATGATGAATTGATGGGTGCTGATGAGATGATGGGTGCAGCACACCAACATGGCACAAGTATACATATGTAACATACCTGCACGTTATGCACATGTACCCTAGAACTTAAAGTATAATAATTAAAAAAAAGATTGGTTAATTTGAATAATTTCTTATACACCCAGTGTCAAACAGGCTGTGCCTACTTGTCTGGCATCTAGCCCTGAGGCAAATAGGGTGAGTGCATACTGTCCCAAGTGTGACGGTCTGGATAAGGGTTGCTAGCCAGTGTCTCAAAAGTGGGTCAAGAATGCACTGAAGGCCAGGCGTGGTGGCTCACGCCTGTAATCCCAGCACGTTGGGAGACAGAGGCCAGCAGATCACAAGGACAGGAGTTCGAGACCAGCCTGGCCAAGATGGTGAAACCCCGTCTCTACTACAAATACAAAAGAAAAAAAAAAGTAGCCAGGTGTGGTGGCAGGCACCTGTAATCCCAGCTACTCGGGAGGCTGAGACAGACAATTATCTGAACCAGGGAGGCAGAGGTCACAGTGAGCCAAGATCATGCCACTGCCTTCCAGTCTGGGTGGCAGAGAGAGACTGTCTCAATAATAATAATAATAATGCACTGAAAGAAGCAACAGCACAAACAAAACTATAATAAAGTCTAAGGATCTCTAATATGTATATACATTTTATCTACAATAACTACATGAGAAATATTTTTCCTACAGAAACTCCTAGTTTCTATCTAAATCAATAGATGGTAGATATGGAGGAGAAGAATGGGGGCCAAATTCTCAGCTCTGTTTCACCCGAGATTCTTGGTAAAAGTGCAGCATTATAGATATAACCCAGAATTTGGACTTTCATCATCTGCTTTCAAAATTTAGTTCCATATTCTATTTGCTTTTGAATATATTACCTAAAATGCAAGGTTGTTAATAAGACAGAAGATAATACATGTAAAGTGCCTATGTAGAAATTATAGCTATATTTCAATTCCCAGTGAATATATGAAATAAGCAATAAGTAAAAATACCTGCTAAAATTAAAAAAGAAAGAATCCATAGATAATATGCATCTGTATAAAAGTATATAAACCACCTATAAAACCATCTTGGAAAAGAAATATGAATGAACAAAAAATAGACAAGACAGAGGAACATATTTTAAAAATCAAAGGCTCGAAATCAGCAAAAGCCACAATGCAGGAAATTTTACAGAAAAAAATTATTCATTTCCTAGGGCTGCTGTAACAAATTACCAAAAACTTGTTAGCTTAAAACAACAGAAACTTATTCTCTCACAGTTCTGAAGGATGGAAGTCTGAAATGAATATCAATAGGCTGAATTCCAGGTATCAGCAGGGCAAGACTTCCTTTTCCAGCTTCTGGTGGCTGCTGGCATTGCTTGGCTTCTGGCTTCATCACTCCAGTCTCTGCCTCTCTGGTTACTTTGCTGAATCCCTGAATAGACCAATAGCAGGTTCTGAAATTGCGGCAATAATTAATAGCCTACCAACCAAAAAAAGTCCAGGACCAGATGGATTCACAGCTGAATTCTACCAGAGGTACAAGGAGGAGTTGATACCATTCCTTCTGAAACGATTCCAATCAACAGAAAAAGAGGGAATCCTCCCTAACTCATTTTACGAGGCCAACATCATCCTGATACCAAAGCCTGGCAGAGATAAAACAAAAAGAGAGAATTTTAGACTAATATCCCTGATGAACATCGATGCAAAAATCCTCAATAAAATACTGGCAAACCGAATCCAGCAGCACATCCAAAAGCTTATCCACTAAGATAAAGTGGGCTTCATCCCTAGGATGCAAGGCTGGTTCAACATATGCAAATCAGTGAACATACTCCAGCATATAAACAGAAGCAAAGACAAAAACCACATGATTATCTCAATAGATGCAGAAAAGGCCTTTGACAAAATTCAACAGCCCTTCATGCTAAAACTCTCAATAAATTCGGTATTGATGGAATGTATCTCAAAATAATAAGAGCTATTTATGACAAACCGACAGCCTATATCATACTGAATGGGCAAAATCTGGAAGCATTCCTTTTGAAAACTGGCACAAGACAGGGATGCCCTCTCTCACCACTCCTATTCACCATAGTGTTGGAAGTTCTGGCTAGGGCAATCTGGCAAGAGAAAGAAATAAAGTGTATTCAGTTAGGAAAAGAAGAAGTCAAATTGTCCCTGTTTGCAGATGACATGATTGTATATTTAGAAAACCCCATTGTCTCAGCCCAAAATCTCCTTAAGCTGATAAGTAACTTCAGGATACAAAATCAATCTGCAGAAATCACAAGCATTCTTATACACCAGTAACAGACAAACAGAGAGCCAAATCATGAATGAACTCCCATTCACAACAGCTTCAAAGAGAATAAAATACCTAGGAATCCAACTTACAAGGGATGTAAAGGACCTCTTCAAGGAGAACAACAAACCACTGCTCAGTGAAATAAAAGAGGATACAAACAAATGGAAGAACATACCATGCTCATGGATAGGAAGAATCAATATTGTGAAAATGGCCATACTGCCCAAGGTAATTTATAGATTCAATGCCATCCCCATTAAGCTACCAATGAGTTTCTTCACAGAATTGGAAAAAACTGCTTTAAAGTTCATATGGAACCAAAAAAGACCCTGGATTGCCAAGACAATCCTAAGCCAAAAGAACAAAACTGGAGCCATCATGCTACCTAACTTCAAACTATACTACAAGGCTACAGTAAACAAAACAGCATGGTACTGGTACCAAAACAGAGATATAAACCAATGGAACAGAACAGAGCCCTCAGAAATAATACCACACATCTACAGCCATCTGATCTTTGACAAACCTGAGAAAAACAAGAAATGGGGAAAGGATTCCCTATTTAATAAATGGTGGTGGGAAAATTGGCTAGCCATAAGTAGAAAGCTGAAACGGATCCTTTCCTTACTCCTTATATGAAAATTAATTCAAGATGGATTAGAGACTTAAATGTTAGACCTAAAAGCATAAAAACCCTAGAAGAAAACCTAGGTAATACCATTCAGGACATAGGCATGGACAAGGACTTCATGTCTAAAACACCAAAAGCTACGGCAACAAAAGCCAAAATTGACAAATGGGATTTAATTAAACTAAAGAGCTTCTGCACAGCAAAAGAAACTACCATCAGAGTGAACAGGCAACCTACAGAATGGGAGAAAATTTTTGCAATCTACTCATCTGACAAAGAGCTAATATCCAGAACCTATAAAGAACTCAATCAAATTTACAAGAAAAAAACAACCCCATCAAAAAGTGGGCAAAGGATATGAACAGACATTTCTCAAAAGAAGACATTCATACAGCCAACAGGCACATGAAAAAATGCTCATCATCACTGGCCATCAGAGAAATGCAAATCAAAACCACAATGAGATACCATCTCACACCAGTTAGAATGGCAATCATTAAAAAAGTCAGGAAACAACAGGTGCTGGAGAGGATGTGGAGACATAGGAACACTTTTACACTGTTGGTGGGACTGTAAACTAGTTCAACCATTGTGGAAAACAGTGTGGCGATTCCTCAAGGATCTAGAACTAGAAATACCATATGACCCAGCCATCCCACTACTGGGGATATACCCAAAGGATTATAAGTCATACTGCTATAAAGACACATGCACACGTATGTTTATTGTGGCACTATTCACAATAGCAAAGACTTGGAACCAACCCAAATGTTCATCGGTGACAGACTGGATTAAGAAAATGTGGCACATGTACACCATGGAATACTATGCAGCCATAAACAAGGATGAGTTCATGTCCTTTGTAGGGACATGGATGCAGCTGGAAACCATCATTCTCAGCAAACTATCACAAGGACAGAAAACCAAACACCACATGTTCTCACTCATAGGTGGGAACTGAACAATGAGATCACTTGGACAGAGGAAGGGGATCATCACACACCGGGTCCTATTGTGGGGAGGGGGGAGAGGGATAGCATTAAGAGATATACCTAATGTAAATGACGAGTTAATGGGTACAGCACACCAACATGGCACATGTATACATATGTAACAAACCTGCATGTTGTGCACATGTACCCTAGAACTTAAAGCATACTAAAAAAAAATAAATAAATAAAAATAACTGGGCATGGTGGCAGGCACCTGTAGCCCCAGCAACTTGGGAAGCAGAGGCAGGAGAAATGACGTGAACCCGGGAGGTGGATCTTGCAGTGAGCCACTCCAGCCTGGGCGACATGGGGAGAGTCCATCTCAAAACAAACAAACAAACAAACAAAACCCCTTAAAATTGCCTTGAAATATCACCCAGATAATCTAGGATAATCTCTTATTTCCAATTTCCTTAACTTAATCACATCTGCAGAACCACTTTATTCTCATATAAGATAACATTCCAGGTTTCCATGAGTTCGGATTTGGATATCTTTGGGAGGAGTCATTTTTACCACAGATAACAATCTAAGTTTCCTCAAAAATAATTTCAAAATTGAATACAAAGAAGAGAAAGAATGGAGAAGAAACTATAAATTAAAAGAGATTTAAGAGCCAGTCACGGTGACTCTTGCCTGTACTCCAATGACTTTGGCAGGCTGAGGTGGTAGGATCACTTGAGGCCAGGAGTTCAAGACACACCCAGTCCACATAGTGAGACCATATCTCTATTAAAAAATTAAAAATTATGTGGGCGTGTTGTCAGGCTTCTGTGGTCCCAACTGCTTGGGAAGCTGAGGTAGGAGGATGGCTTGAGGCCAGGAGTTCAAGGTTATGGTGAGCTGTAATCATGTCACTACACTTCAGACTGGGCAGCACAGTGAGACCTGTCTCTATAAATAATTAATTAAATGAGATTTAAGAGATAACATGAACCAATATCTAGATGTGAAACTTATTTGGATCCTCATTCAAACAAATACGTTGAAAAAAAGATGACCTTTGTGAAATTTGCACATCAAATGATATTTCATGATGATAAAAGTTTATTTTTTATGAGAGAAAATGGTATTGTGGTATTTCTTAACGAAGTGATTATTATCTTCTAGAAATATGTGATGGAAATACATGATGGAATAGTTAAAGATGAAATGATATGACACTTCCATGATGATACAAGATATAATGAAAAGCAGCCTATCCAAAGGCTTGGGACATAGTAGGAACTAAATAACCATAGCTGCTATTATTAGAGTTACCAAATAATGTTGCCAATTTTGGATAGAATAAGCTTAATATTTGAGTGAGAAGAGATAATAATATTTTACTAAGTCATTTGGTTTTGAGATTTATTTGATATTGATATTTATTTTCTTAGTGTTACAATATTATAACTTTTCTGGAATCTGAGTATTTTATCACAAGTAGTCAAATAGTATTTGTTCAGCTGTATATAGTCATCCATCAGTATCTCCAAAGGGTTGGTGCCAGCATCCATACAGATACCATAATCTGCAGATGTTCAAGTCACTTATATAAAAGGGTGTAGTATTTGCAGATGACCTATGTACATCCTTTCATATACTTTATTTATTATTATTATTATTTTGGAGACAGAGTCTGGTGCTGTCCCCCAGGAGGGCAGTGGTGCGATCTCGGCTCACTGCTGCAACCTCCACCCCCTGGGTTCAAATACTTCTCCTGCCTCAGCCTCCTTAGGGCTACAGGCACCCACCACTATGCCCAGCTAATTTTTGTATTTTTTTTTTTTTTTAATAGAGACGGGGTTTCACCATGTTGGCCAGGGTGGTCTCTAACTCCTGACCTCAAGTGATCCGCCTGCCTCGTCCTCCCAAAGTGTTGGAATTACAGGCGTGAGCCACCATGCCCAGCAATCTTTTCATACACTTTAAATCATCTGTAGTTTATTTATACCTAATACAATGTAAGTGTTATGTAAACACTGGTTTTACTGTCTTGTTTTTTGGTTTGTATTATATTTTAAAAATATTTTCACCTTGCAGTTTGTTCCATCTGATGATGTAAGACTCATGGATATAGAGGGCGAACTGTATAAATACACACATGCATGCATAGACACATACACACGTAACATATATGTATATATACATACATATACATATTCGCATACAAATAGATGTGCATGTCTATCATCTATCTATCTATGTATCTGTCTGTCTGTCTCTGTCTATCTGTAGGTTCAGCATTCATAACATAAAAACTTGAAATTCAAAATTCTCTAAAATACAAAATATTTTGAGCACCAACATGGTGCCACAGTGGAAAATTTCACACTGGGCCCCATGTGATTGGTCAGAGCAAAAACATAGCTGAAACTTTGTTTCATGCATAAAATTATTAAAATTATGTTCTAAAATTATCTTCAGGGTATAAATTAATAAGGTGTATGTGAAACATAAATGAATTTTGCATTGAGACTTGTGCCCCATCCCTACAATAACCCATTATGTATATACAAAATTCCAAAACCCAAATATGAATTCCAAAACACTTTTGATGCCAGATAAGGGATAATCAACCTGTACTATATGTGTGCATATATATATTATATATATACACATATGTGTGTATCTATAACATGCATATATGTTACATATAACATATGTATATATAATATATAAAGATATATAATATATATATTATTGTGTGTGTGTGTAGTATATATACACATAGTTTTAATGAGGAATCTCCAGAGAGGCAGAACCAATATAATGTATATATTAGGTTGTTGCAAAAGTAATTGCGGTTTTGGACCGTGAATTTTAAATTATAACTGTGCTCCAATACATCTTTATTCATCAAAATAAGAACCATTACAATCAACACATTTTTGTCAATAAGAAATACATTTGCTTATTCCTGTGGTGTAAAAATCTATGCTTTGGGATTCAATGAACTCTTGGAAAGCATTTTCTGCATCCTGGTTGTGGAAGCATTTTTCTTCAAAAAGTTGTTGAGATGCTTGAAGAAGCGGTAGTCCGTTGGTCAGAGGTCAGGTGAATATGGCGGATGAGGTAAAACGTTGTAACCCAATTTGTTCAACTTTTGAAGCATTGATTGTGTGACGTGCGATCAGGCGTTGTGGAGAAGAATTAGGTGCTTTCTGTTGACCAATGCCAGCTGCAGGTGTTGCACTTTCCGGTGCATCTCATTGATTTGCTGAGCATACTTCTCAGATGTAATGGTTTGGCTGGGATTCAGAAAGCTGTAGTGGATCAGACCGGCAGCAGACCACCAAACAGTGACCATAACCATTTTTTTTTTTTTTTTTTTTTTTTTTTTTTTTTTTTTTTTTTTTTTGGCAAGTTAGGCTTTGGGAAGTGCTTTGGAGCTTCTTCTCAGTCCAACTACTGAGCTGGTCGCCGCTGGTTGTCATATAAAATCCACTTTTCATCGCATGTCGCAATCCAATTGAAAAATTAGTTCATTGTTGTTGGGTAGAATAAGAGAAGACAACACTTCAAAAAGATGATTTTTTTTTTTTATTTTTCACCCATCTCACGAGGCACCCACTTACCGAGCTTTTTCACGTTTCCAATTTGCTTAAAATGCCGAATGACCATAGATAGCCCCTGTTGCCATAATTAGTCTCAGAGGTAAAGTTGCTGTTTATTATCTCCCTCCTCCAATACCCATTCTAGATTTCCTTACATGAATCACCTCTTCTAGACCAGATGACTTTCCTGGAGTTCTGATGCAGTGATGCAGATTTTTTTTTTTTTTTTTTTTTTTTAACTGAGACTTGAGTCTTTGTTCACAGAATTTTATTTATTTTTATTTTTTGAGACAGAGTCTTGATCTGTTTCCCAGGCTGCAGTGCACAGTGGTGCAATCACAGTTCATTGCAGTATCAACCTCCCAGCCTAAAATGACTCTCCCAACTCAGCCTCCTTGGTAGCTGGGACTACAGGCATGTGCCACCATGCCTGGCTAATTTTTAACTTTTTGTAGAGATGGAGTTTTTCTGTGTTGCTCAAGCTGGTCCCAAACTCCTGGGCTCAAGCAATCTTCTTGCCTCAGTCTCCTAAAGTCCTGGGATTGCAGGCATGAGCCACCGTACCTGGCAAGATTCTTAAGCTTAAACCTTTTGGCTACTCTATTGTCCATTTACATCAAAATTGGATAAAGAAGAAGCAAAAACACAGTTTACTATTGCACTTTTAAAAGCATTCCTTCTCTGGGAACCAACGTGTCTAGAACCACTGAGTCTAAAGAAGTTGCAGGGATAGGACACACACATTTCCTGAATAGGTCACAGGAATTAATTATAAACAGGCATTCCTATTGTCACCCATTGAGTTCTATCTATTGGTGATGATGTTCAATGTTTTAGAGCGTTATCTCTAAGCTATAGCCTCAGCTGTATCTTTAAAAAGTCATTCCATTGCTCTATCAGACTGATCACTTCTGGGTATTGCTGTATGTGATAAAGACAGTGGACCCAAATGTCATGTGCAAATACTATATCTTTTTTGATATAAAGTAGATCATTTGATCCAAGATCATGTTGTATAGAACCCCATATTAGTGGGTTAAACATTCTATAGTCCTTGAATAATTGTGCTGCCTGAGATCCTGCAAGCGGGAAATTTATATCCAAAATATACGTTGATCTCGGTCAATATGCCACCATCAAGTTGCTGGTGGGTCTAATTAATAAATATTGCCATATTAGAGCATTAGTTTTGATCTCCTATGATAGCATATTGAACAGTGGATGGTGTTAATAGCTATATCAGACTTGATGAATGAGCGTTCCTGCCATTAGGCCCATGCATAGCCTCCATTCGTATCTATCAACATGGCTACTTCACCTATGTGCTTTTTATGCCAGCTGAGGTAGCCAATAAAAGAAACTGGTTAATGTCAGCTGACCAAGTAATTCTATTTGTTTGTTTAGTGCCTTTCTCATGGTCGATGGTTCTTGGAGAGCAGTAGTATGTAATCTAGATGTCTTCACAGTGTACACACTACCATAAGTCCATTCACATGCCTCTTCCTTAAACTTCCTTGTCTGTGATCCTCCAGTCTTTTTTATTCTAAGTCTTGGAGCAATAAGCCAAACAATGATTTTTTAAATATAATTATTCTAGAACCCTTCTCTTTTCACATGAAATGGATGAGCAGGTGCATTGGCTTTAGCTCTAAGGATTTAGAGGGTTTTCTTTCTCTGCTATCTTAGGGAGGCATCCCTGTGTGAAGCTGTAATGTCGTCACAGTCCACCTGGGGGCTGTACCCACATACCGAGCAGACCATACTGTAAACCAAGGTTGGCTTTCCTTAGCCTCAATTATGTGGCCATAGGGGTGAGCTGAGGGAAAAATGCCAGTGCAAGAACTAGGGGTGCCATACAGTTTGAGGCCACTTGCCCATGCAGATTAGCTGCATCATTGGCCAAACACCGTTTATCCGAGGGCATAATTATCTGATCTGGCAAAGCTATTACATCGCACAAAAGGTGTGATTGAGGATATTATTTGGTTGAGTTTTTAATAGTCCAATTTCATCTGCCAGGGTACATTTATTTTTGTAGGATCCAAAAACAGATGGAAATATAATGATGGATGACTGTCTCTGTTTCCCTCAAGTCTTTTAATAAGGTACTAATTTCTGCCATTTTTTCTGGGATGCAGTATTGTTTTAGATTTGCTATGTTGGCCAGCAGTGAATGGATTGTGGTGTTGAGTGTTGTCGGTGATTGTTGCTCAGTTTTCTGCAGAATGATACCTCTTACCTTCAAGCCAAAACCCAAAGTGGGGTCTCTGTAAGCTCCTAAGTATGTACATTCCAATTATACATTCAGTAATTAGAATAATTACCATGAGGTACATCTGTAGACCCAGTGATCTCTATATGCTCCATAACTCCACTTATTATTTGCTCCCTATAAGTATCAACTTTAAAGGGGGGACCCTAATGACATTTAAGGTCTCTGAGAATCAATGCCAGCTTGGACTCCATGTCTCAAAATGTCTGGTATTATCCTTTCCACAATGTGCAATTACCGAAGTGGATGGTTATAGGTTCTTTTGGAGAAATACTGTGGTACTATTCACCTTATATCCTTACCATGGTGTTGGCAGGGTCTTTCTCTATGGGAACTTGGCCTATTTTTCAATCAGTGAGTTCTGGGTCTGAGAACTGACTATCATCCAGAACTTGGGTGAATTGACTATCATCCAGAATGTGGGCAAGAGACCATAATATTTCACTGGATCACTTACCTTCAGTTTCTTCATCACCTATTCTTGATTTATCTTGATTGTATAAATTAAGCAATACCTTTGTTTACTTTCCATTTATCTTGCCCTCAGAGACACTGTATTCTATTAGTCATCCTTAAAATTCTTTGTGGGTCAGAATCCTCTGGCTACCTGATCTACTCTCGTCTTGATGCACTTTATGATCATTGTATCTACTGGGCTTCTACCATTTAATTACTGCCACCTGGTCTCTATTTATTTTTTGAATCCTCTTGTCCTCTTTGCTGTCAGGGAAAATAAATCTATAACACCATCTCCTACTCTCAACACTGACCTGGAGAGTACAGCCAGTGTATAAATCCTAGGATAACACTCAGTATCTCACATGCCACCGTATAATCCCCTCCTCTTGAGTGTGGGAAAAACCTTTCACTTGCTTCTAGCCAATAGAATATAGCAGAGGTCATGGGATGTCATTCCTTGATTACGCCACATTATATAATACATACTGTATATATACACAGTATATATAACATTATACTTATTCCGTATATATACAGTATTATACATACTCTGTATATATAACATTATATATTCTCTGTCTTAGTAGACTGGAATGAAAGTTTCTCCTTCTAGACTTAGAGAAGCAAAAAGCCATGTTGTGAAATGCCTATGGATAGGGCCAGCCACATGATGTTACTGTGGCCAGCCTCTATGACCTGAGGACAATTTCCAGTAAATATCCAGTAAGAAGCCAGGGTTCTCAGTTCCACAATGAAATAGATTCTGCAACAACCACGGAAGCTTGGAAAGAGAACCCTGAGCCCCAGAAAGGAATGCAGGATGGCTGGCACCTTGACTGTAGCCTTTTGAGAGATCTTGAAACAGAGGATTCAGTTAAGCTATACCTGGACTGCTGACCATGAAAATTATAGTATAATAATTGTATGTTGTTTTAAGCAATAAATTTGTGGTATCTTGGTACACAGCAATATAAAAGTAACACAGCCACACACTAGTTTCTCAACATTGCCAGTTCCTTTGTTACCAGTGTATTTCATATTCCTTTGTTAAATGGATTTTCATCTGGACCTATCTGCAGCCTGTGATGAGCTGTTGGTTTTTCTGGCCTTATATAGTAAGTCTGCTCTAGCATGTCTAACTATCTGAACTTTTGGATTCCTTCTTCTACCATGGTATTTATTTTTCACTTAGAGTAAGCACTTTTTGCATTACTCTTCTTCACTTCGAGTAGGGACTTTTTGCACTTTCTCCTTGACCTTTGCTAGGTTTTTAAATCCTTAATCCTAAGACATCTATTCCATATTGATAAACTCACCCCTTCCAACTACATTTTGCCTCCCTTTGAGTCATCATCTCCAGGGTCTAGCCCTGTTTATACCCTTTTTTTTTAGTATCTCCCGTCCATTCAGCATATGCTCCCTTTCTCTCCTTTCCCAGCCCAGTACTTTCCCTAGCCAAGTTATGTTATTACTTCACCTTAGTTATTTTTCTCTTGGCCAGAAGGTGGGTGGAGATTAATTGTGACTCTAAATTGTTGTACAAAGCAAAAACCTGTGCACCTTCTTCAAGCAAAGAGTGAATGCTATTTTGACAGAGAACAGTGAGCCACTGGGCCAACCCATTGGGTTCAAGGGAACCTGGGGAATCAAGAATTGCAGATATATTGACACAGATGGCCCCATCCCAAGATTCAGAGTATTTTTCTTCTCTGTGATGGTTCTGTCTAACATAATTAGAATTAAACATTCAAGCTTCTTGAGAGCTTGTTTGGAGGCTCTAGCAGGGGAGTGCAGCTACTCGTATACCCTTGACTGAAGACCGGTCCTCCTCTATCAGGGATGGTTGTCCTCTTTGACCAAGCACGCAGCTTCAGGAGGGATGTACATGGAGTGGTGAGGCAGGAAGGGGACACCCGCCTAGCCAGCCATATCAACTGGATCAACCCTGGCAATCAATGGGGTGACAGATGTCACAGCCAGATCACCCTCACATCCAAGCATTCAAGCTTCTTGAGCTACTCTACCCTTATAAATAATTTATGAGCCATAACCTCATCTTTTTCTGCCCTTCAGCTGCAGAAGACGAGAGGTTCTTTATAAAAAAGAATCCCTCAGATTTTTCTATTCTGCCTTAAATTGGGAATTTGTTACACTCAGCCTTTCCTTGTTTTTCTCCAGTGCATCATTAATAACCACAAAACCATCAAATTTCCTACCCCTTATAATTACCACTTTCCTAAAACCTTGTAAAGGCCTCAGATATTGTGTATACTATTACATTCTTTTCTATCCCCTATTCCATTCCAGTTTACCACCAATGAGTATTTTAATAATTGCACTGCTATATCATGCTAGTGACTGTTAGTACTCCAACTACTACCAGAAATGAGGTCATCCCATCTATCTAACCAGTGAATAATCCCACTCCAAAATCCCATAATTAAGACTATAGGTCAGGTTTCTCAGGGAAACAAATAGTTGTATAATGTAGGTTTATTGGAGAATGGCCTCAAGAGCGGCATCTTTAGGTGAATGAGAGAAGAAGGAAGAGCAGAGAGAAAATTTAAACCTTGATGTAGTTGCAATCAAGCTATCCCACAGGGACCTCTGAGCCTGGAGTTGTCCTTCAGAATTGTCCTGAATTAAGGCAAGGGGGTCAGGTCTTTGTCCCTTCACACTGACCAGGCATTCAGTGCAGACTGTTGCAAAGGAAGAGGTACAGCTTTGGGCAGGGTTGCTTCGTTAGGTCAAAGGCAAGTTCCAGAAGGGACTCATAAGCTGTGAGTCTTTAGCAGCCACCAACAAGTGGTAAAAAGAGTGGCTTTGTCCTAGTGGAAATATTTTTATGGAGCACTGCACCATGTACTCTTATTTCTAAAGAGGCTGGTAGTCTGTGATTATAGATTATATTATAGTTAAGGAGGCTTTCTCATCAGATCCATTTTTTTCCCCAATAGTATACTTTAAAACAGAATGAACATTTTAACAGTATTTTCTTTAGTCAACAAATATTTGTGGAATGCCTACTATGATAAGCACTATGGATACAGCCATAAACACTCTGCAACTGAAGAAATAAAAGCATCCCCTTCAGTCCCGCCAGATGGAGACTGGGAATTAGAATCATCCTTGATTTAGAATGTAGTCATTATAAACACTATTTTGAAAGCTTCAGCTGCATCTTTCTGTAGTTAAAGGACATAAAGAAATGTATGGCTCAGCAACCACGTTATTTTCCATTCACAGTTGACAAAATAAAACCCTGAAAGGGAAGTAGGTATTAAGACAATGAAGAGGAGGAACTAACACTTCTCTGTATAATAGAATAAACTAGCATCAGTGTGAGAGAGCTAGTTTTGCAAATTATGGGGCAGTTGATAGGTTGATACTGTACTATCTTTGCCAATTAGTATTTGTCTGTTTTCTTGGTCAGTTTTATTAAGGTAAAATTACATAATTTTTTAACCAACTTTAAGTGCACAATTTGATGAGTTTTTGGCAAATGAACATAGGCATGTAGCAACCACCAAAATCAATATATAGAGTATTTCTATCACTCATAAAATTTCTTTGTGTTCCTTTGTCACTGATCAGATATCTGTCACTATACTTTGTCTCTTCTATAACATATAAATAAAATTAGACAATACATAGTCTTTTATGTCTGAATTGTTTCACTTAGCATAATCTTTTTGAGATATGCCAGCAAAGATTTGTGCACAAATATTGATATCAGCTTTATTCATAATAAACCCAAACTAGAAACAACCCAAAGTCCATCAGCTGGTGAAAAGATAAAGAAACTGTGTTAAACCTTTACTATGGAATAGTACTCAGCATTAAAATGGAGCAAACTACTGATAAACATGAAGGTTTTCTGTTTTACAGGCATAATAAGTTATGTTTTATTCACTGAAAAATTGAATTCATAAGAGAAAAAATTATTCAATGTTTTGATACAGCTAAGGGTTAGATCAATGGAGGATGCTGAGGAGCCAAGAAGAGACAAGCCTACTACCTTTGTTTTCCTATTAGAATAAGCTTTTTGTTATTTCTATCCATATTCTCATGACTTAGCATACATGTAACCAATATTTACTGTTTTGTGAGTTGACTTGACAGGATTAGAGTAGTTCAAATAATTGAAAATCCCATACAAGAGTCTGAGATGGAACAGCGATCATTGGTGTGGGGATTGGTAAAACACTTTGGCAAATTCATTAATATATAACAAACATCTTAAATATAACCATACACATGTTTTTAACCTTTATTTTAGATTCAGGGTACATGTGCAGGTTTTTTATATAGGTAAATTGTGTGTCATGGGGGTTTGGTATACAGATTGTTTTGTCACTCAGCTAATAAGCATATTACCCAATATATGATAGTTTTTCAGTCCTCACCATCCTCCTACCCTGAACCCTCAAATAGGCCCTGGTGTCTATTGTTTCCCTTTTTGTGTTCATTTGTACTCAATGTTTAGTTCCCACTTATAACTGAGAACATGCATAATTTAATTTGCTGTTCCTATATTACTCCATATATTCTGTTCCGTGTTACTCCAAAGGAAATTATCTCATTTTTCCATGGCTGCATATACCATTATGTTGATGTACCATGTTTCCCTTATCCAGTGTACTGTTATGGGCATTTCCATTGATTCCATGTGTTTGCCATGGTGAATAGTGCTGCAGTGAACATATGCATGTATGTGTCTTTATGGTAGAATGGTATATATTCCTTTGGGTATATGCTCAGTAATGGGTTTTCTAGGTAGAATGGTAGTTCTGTTTTTAGGTCTTTGAGGTATCTCCAAACTAATTTCCACAATGGCTGAACTAATTTACATTTCCTTCAGCAGTGTATAAGCCTTCCCTTTCCTCCGCAACCTTATTAGCATTTTTTATTTATTGACTTTTTAATAATAGCCATTCTGACTGTTGTGAGATAGTATTTCATTTTGGCTTTGATTTGTATTCCTCTAATGATTAATGATGTTGAGCATTTTTTCATATGCTTGCTGGCCATGTGTAAGTCCTCTTTTGAAAATGTTTGTTCATGTGTTTTGCCCACTTTTTAGTGGGGTTGTCTGTTTTTTGCTTGTTAATTTGTTTAAATTTCTTAATAGATTCTTCATATTAGATCTTTGTCCGAAGCATACTTTGCAAATAATTTCTCCCATTTTCTAGGTTGTCTGGTTACTCTGATGATAATTTCTCTTGCTGTGCAGAAGCTCTTTATTTTTAATTAGATTCCAATTGTCAATTTTTGTTTTTGTTGCAATTGCTTTTGGAGCCTTCATCATAAAATTTTTGCCAGGGCTTATGTCTAGAATGGTTTTCCTAGGTCATTGTTCATGGTTTATATAGTTTTAAATGTTAAATTTAAGTCTGCAATCTATCTTGAGTTAATTTTTTATATGATATAAGGAAGGGGTCCAATTTCAGTCTTCTGCATATGGCTAGCCAGTTACTCCTGAACCATTTATTGAATTGGTAGTCCTTTCCCCATTTCTCGTTTTTGTTGACTTTGTCAAAAGTCAGATGCTTTCAGGTATGTAGCATTATCTCTGGAATGTCTGTTCTATTCCATTGGTCTATGTGTCTGTTCTTGTACCAGTACCATGCTGTTTTGTTTACTTTAGCCTAGTAGTATAGTTTTAAGCCAGGTAATGTGATGCCTCCAGTTTTGTTTCTTTTGCTTAAGATTATATTGACTATGTGGTCTCTCTTTTGGTTCCATATGAATTTTAGAGTAGTTATCTTCTTCTTCTGTGAAAAATACCATTGGTAGTTTGACAGAAATAACATTGAATGTGTAAATTGCATCAGGCAATATGGCCATTTTAACAGTATTTTTCCTATGCATGAACATGAAATGATTTTCCGCTTGTTTGTGTCATGTATGATTTCTTTCAACAGTATTTTGTAATTCTCATGTTGACATTCTTCGCCTCCCTGGTAGGCTGTATTCTTAGGGTATATTTTATTTTATTTTTTGGATAATGTAAAACAAGATTTATTTTTTTTATTTGACCCTCAGCTTGGATGTTGTTGGTGTACAGAAATGATACTGAAATTTGTAGGTTTATTTTGTAGCCTGAAACTTTGCTGAAATTGTTTACAGATCTAGGTGTTTATGAGCACAGACTACTGAAATTTTTACATATAAAATTATATCTATATACATATAGAGATAGCTTGACTTCCTGTCTTTCTATTTGGATGATTTTTATCTATTTCTCTTGCCTGATTGCTCTGACCAGAAGTTTCAGTACTATATTCAATAGGAGTGGTGAGAGTGGGCATCCTTGTCTTGTTCTGATTTTCAAGGAGAATGCTTCCAGCTTTTGCCCATTCAGTACAATATTGGCTGTGGGTTTGTCATAGATGGTTCTTACTATTTTGAGACATGTTCTTTCAATACCTAGTTTATTGAAAGACATGAGGGAATGTTTAATTTTATCAAAAGCCTTTTTTGCATCTTTTGAGATAGTCTTGAGTTTGTTTTTGTTTGTTTGTTTTTAATTCTGTGTATGTGATTTACTGATCTGCGTATGTTGAATCAGCCTTGAATCTCAGAGACAAAGCCTACTTGACTGTGGTGGATTGGCTTTTTTATGTGCTGCTGGATGTGGTTTGCTAGTGCTTTGTTGAGAATTTTTGCTTCTGTGTGCAGCAAGAATATTGCCCAGAAGTTTTCTTTGTGTGTGTGTGTGTGTGTGTGTGTGTGTGTGTGTGTGTGTGTGTGTGTATCTGTGTCTGCCAGGTTTTGGTATCAGAAAGAAACTGGCCTCATTGAATGAGTTAAGGAGAAAACCCTTATCCTAACTTTTTTGGAATAGTTTTAATAGGAATGCTAACAAGTCTTATTTATACATCTGATAGAATTTGACTGTTAATCCATGTGGTCCAGGGCTGCTTCTGATTGGTAAGCTTTTTATTACTGCATTAATTTAAGAACTTATTATTGGTCTGCTCAGGTTTTAAACTTCTTCCTGGATCAATATTGGGAGGTTGTACATTTATTGATTTTTTATAGGTTTTCTAATTTGTTTGTATAGAGGTTTCCACAATACCCCTTGAAGGTTTTTTTTGTATTACTTTTAATATTTTTTAATTGTTGTAGGTATATACATTTATGGGTTACATGAGATATCTTGATACAAACATGCAATGCATAATATTAACATTGGGGTAAATAGGTATGCATCACCTCAACCATTTATCTTTGTCTTTCAAACAATCAAATTATATACTTATACTCATTTTAAAATGAACAATTAAATTATTTATTATTATAGTCATCATTTAGTTCTAGCAAAGACTAGGTCAAATTTTTTCTTTATAACTATGTTTTTTACCCATCAACACTCCTCCCTTCCATCACAGCCCATGGATTACTATTTCTAGTCTCTGGTAACCATTTTGAACTCTCTATATCCATGGCTTCAATTGTTTGAAATTTTAGCTCCAACAAATAAGTGAGAACACATTCTTGTCTTTCTGTGTCTGGCTTATTTCATTAAACATAATGACCTCATATTCTATCCATGTTGTTGCCATTGACAGGATCTCATTTTTTTATGGGTGAATAGTACCCCATTGTTTATAAGTGCCAAATTTTCTTTAGTCATCTGTTTATAGAAACTTAGATTGTTTCCAAATCTTGGCTACTATGAATAGTGCTGCAGTAAACATGATAGTGCAGATATCTCTTCAACATAGTGATTTCTTTTTTTTTGGGGGGGTGATATATACCCAGCAGTGGGATTGCTGGATCATGTGATAACTCTATTAACTCCATTTTTAGATTTTTGAGGAACCTCCAAATTGTTCTCCATAGTGGTCATACTAATTTACATTTCCTGCAACAGTGAATGAGGTTCCCTTTCCAACACATCTTCAGCAGAATTTGTTATTGCATGCCATTTGTTTTTCTTCTTTTGAGAAGTTGTATGTTCAGATATTTTCCTTGTATTTTGATTGGATTATTTGATTTTTTTTTTCCTATAGAGCTGTTTGAGCTCCTCATATATTCTGGTTATTAATTCCTTTTTGGATAGCTAGTTTGTAAATATTTTTTCCCACTCCATGTGTTGTCTCCACTTTGTTGATTGTATCCTTTGCTGTGCAGAGCTTTTTAACTTGATGTGATCCCATTTGTCCATTTTTACTTTGGTTGCCCGTGTTTGTGGAGGATTACCAAAGAAACTTTTGCCCAGTCCAAAGTCCTAGAGAATTCCTCCAATGTTTTCATTTTGTAGTTTCATAGGTTGAGGTCTTAGATTTAAGTCTTTAATTGATATTGATTCAATTTCTGTATATGGCAGTAGAGAGGGGTTTAGTTTTATTCTTCTACCCTATGTATATCCAGGTTACCCAGCACCATTTGTTAAAGAGACTATCTTTTCCCCTCTGTAGGTTCATAGAATCTTTGTGGAAAATGAGTTAACTGTAGTAGGTATTGGATTTGTTTCTGAATTCTTTATTTTGTTCCATTGTTTTATTAGTCTGATTTTATGCCAGTACTATGCAGTTTGGTTACTGTATTTTTGCAGTACAATTTGAAATCAGGTAATGTAATTCTTCCAATTCTGTTCTTTATGCTCAGGATACCTTTGACTTTTCTGGGTCTTCTGTGATTTTACATAAATTTTAGGATTGTTTTATCTACTTCTCTGAAGACTGTCGTTGGTATTTTGATAGGGATTGCATTGAATACGTAGATTGCTTTGAGTAGTGTGAACCTTTAACAATATTGATTCTTCCAGCCCATGTACATGGAATATCTTTCCAGTTTTTGAGTCCTCTTTAATTTGTTTCATCAATATTTTATAGTTTTTATTGCAGAGATCTTTAACTTCTTTAATTAAGCTAATTCCTGGGTATTTAACTTCATTTGTTACTATGGTAAATATCATTAATTTATTGATTTTTTTTCAGATTGTTCTCCCTTGGCATGTGAAAATGGCACTGATTTTTTTAATGTTGACTTTGTATCTTGCAACTTCTGGATTTATTTATCCGTTCTAATAGTTTCTGGTAGAGTCTTTAGGATTTTCCAAATGTAAGATGATGTCATCTGCAAACAAGTATAACTTGAATTCTTTCATTTTATTTTGAATGTCCTTTATTTCTTTCTCTTGTCTAAATGCTTTAGTTAGGACTTCCATTTTGATGTAAATAACAGTGGTGAAAGAGGGCATCCTTGATATGTTCCAAATATTAGAAAAATCTTTCTGTGATACCAGCTGTGGGTCTGTCATATATGGTTTTAATTCTGTTGCATTTTGTTTCTTTCATTTCCAGGTTTTTAAAGGTCTTTTATCATGAAGATGTTTACTTTTATCAAATGTTTTTACAGCATAAACTGGAATTATCATATAGATTTTTCCCTTCATTCTGTTGGTATGATGTATCACATTAATTGATTTGCCTATGTTGAACCACCTTTGTATCCCTGGGATGAATACCACTTGATTATGATGAATGATGTTTTTGACGTGTTGTCAAATTTTATTTGCTAGTATTTTGTTGATTATTTTTACGTAAATATTTATCAATGATATTGACCCATAGTTTTCCTTTTTTAATATGTCTTTGGTTTTGCTATCAGGGTAATACTGGCCTTGTAGAATGAGTTTGGAACTGTTCCCTCCTCCTCTGTATTTTGCATAATTTGGGTGACATAGGTATTAGTTCTTCTCTAAATGTTTGGTAGAATTCAGCAGTGAAGCCATCGGGTCCCAGGTTTTTCTTTGCTGGCAGACTATTTTATTTTTTTATGGCTTCAATCTAATTTCTTATTGTTGGTCTGTTCAGATTTTGTATTTATTCATGGTTCAATATTGGTAGGTTGTATGTATCTAGGAATTTGTTCATTTCTCCTAGATTTTCCAATTTATTGGCATGCAGTATTTCATAGTAGCCACCTAATGATCCTTTGAATTTCTGCAGTATGAATTATAATGTCTTCTTTCTCATCTCTGATTTTATATGTTTGTGTCTTCTTTTTTTATTAGTCATGCTAAAAGTTTGTCAATTTTGTTTAACTTTTCAAGAAGCCAACTTTTAGTTTTGCTAATGTTTTGTATTACTTTCCATTTCAATTTTATTTATGCTTTGATATTTATTATTTCTTTTCTACTAATTTTTGATTTGGTTTGCTCTTGCTTTTCTAGTTCTACAAGATGCATCATTACGTTATTCATTTGAAGTTTTTCTCATTTTTTGATCTCATTTATAGCTACAAATTTTCCTCTTATTATGCTTTCCCTATATCATAGGTTTTGGTATATTGTGTTTTAAGAAATGTTTCAATTCTAATCAGTGGGTGGCAGTCAGGCTTGTTTCTTTTTCTTCAGGGCATAAATTTCCCCAGGTCCCAGGCAAGTACAGAGGTGCCATTTGGGAGCCCGGGACTGGGAATTGGGGTCAAAGATCTTTGAAGCCTACCTGTTTTTGTTTTGTTTTGTTTTATTGTACTATGACTGAGCTGGGACTCAGTCCATGAAGTGAAGTCCTTACTGCTCTTCCCTCCCCTTTTTACAGGCAGAGTTGCTTCACACTGTAGCCACTACAGGCCCATGGGGAGTACTGCCAGGTTATTGTCAATGTTTCTTTAAGGCACAAGGACTTCCTTAAGTCAACTTGGGAAGAATGCTGCCTTGCCTTGGAGTCACCCTTCAGAGCAGTGGGCTCCCATCTGGCATAGGGCAGGTCCAGAAATATCATTGAAAAGCCAAATCCTGTAATTGGGGACCCCCAAAGCCTGCCAGGTGCTCTACCCCACTGTGACAGAGCTTGTAACTATCATGAAAGACAAAGTCCCCTTTACTTTTCTCTTCACTTTTCTCAAGCAGAAGTCTCTCTCCATAGCCACCACAATTAGGAATGTACTGAATCTCACCTGAAGCCAGCAAGTCTCAGAGTCTCACCCAAGACCCATCATGTAGTACCTGGGTATTACTGCTGGCTATTCAGGGCCCAAGGGCTGTTCAGTTAGCAAGTGATAAATCCTGCTAAGACTGGGTTCTTCCCTTCAAGGCAGCAGGCTCCCTTCTGACCTAAGGTATGTCTAGAAATGTTATCTGGGTGCTAGTTCCTGGAAAGGGCACGTCATATCTCTGACAAATGCCCTATCCTGCTTTGACCGAGCTGATATCTAAGATGTAAGACAATGTTCTTCCCACAATTTCCTCTCCTCTCCTCAAGTGGAAGGAAGGGGACTCAGGGAGCTGCAAGATATGCAGCCTGTGTTTAAGTGAAGGGTGGCACCAGACTTCCTTTGGCAGCTCTGGCTGGTGTCTCAGTGGGTTGCATGGCTCACCCATCTACTGGTTCTGAGCCCAGTTCAGCACTAGGACTCCCCTACTAATTGCAGTACCTGTGGCTGTCTTTCATGTTTATTTAGGGACCCATAGCACTCCAGCCTGAAGTGGGGAGGCTTTGCAGAACTCAAGTTCCAACTGTTGGGGTGGGTGATTCCTCTCAGCCTAGGGCTGGTTTAAATACCTCTTCTATGGACAGGCATCAGCTGAGTTTGGTCTGGTTTTGCTTTCTGCTATAACAGAGCAGCATTGAGTTCAATGCAGTGTGTCACAATTGCCACTCTCTGTATCTCTCAAGTGCACAGATTATCTCTCCTCACTGCACAGCCACTACCAGGGATGGGGGTAGAGTGGTGTTTGTAATTTAAGATTGTTTTCTTCTGCCTCTTTAAGCTATATAAATATAAAACCAGATACTTTGAATTCTCACCTGATTTTTAGTTCTCATGAAGGTGGCCTTTTGTCTAGATAGTTATTAAATTAGCATCCTTGCGGGGGACACCATCAATGGAGCCTTCTATTCAACCATCTTTCTTCACTCCTCCCCCAACCTCAGTATTTTTTTTTTTTTTATTTCTCTGCAGTCAGTGGTAAAGTCCTTATTATCGTTTCTGATTGTTTGTTTGAAACCTCTCTCTCTCTCTCTCTCTCTCTCTCTCTCTCTCTCTCTCTCTCTCTCTCAATCCAGCTAGCATTCTATCAATCTTATTCCTTCTAAGAACCAACTTCTGGTGACATTGATCTTTTGTATGTTTTTTGTGCATGTCAATTTCATTTACTTCAGCTCTGCTGATTTTGTGTATTCCTTGTCTTCTGCTAATTTTGAGTTTAGTTTTCTCTTGCTTTTCTAGTTCTTCTATGTGTGACATCTGATAGGTAATTTGAGAATTTCTAACTGTTTTATGTGGGCATTTAGCACTGTGAACTTTCCTCTTAATGCTGTAGTTGTGTTTCAGAGATTCTGGTCTGCTGTATCTTTGTTCTCATTCATTTCAAATAATTTCTTGAATTCTTTCTTAATTTCATTGTTTACCCAAACATTATTCAGGAGCAGGTAGTTAAATTGTCATGTAGTGATATGGTTTTGAGTGATCATCTTAGTATTCATTTTTATTGCATTGTGGTCAAAGAGTGTGGTTGGCATAACTTTTTTTTAATTTGCTGATAACTATTTTATGTCCAGTTATGTAGTCAATTTTGAAGTATGTGCCATGAACACGAGACTAATGTACATTCTGTTGTTTTTGGTTGGAGAGTGCTGTAAATATCTGTTATGTCCATTTGTTCTAGATTTGCGTTCGGGACTCAAATATCTTTATTCATTTCCTGCCCCCATGATCTGTCTAATGCTGTCAATGGTGTGTTGAAGTTACCTACTGTTACTGTGACATTATCTATGTCTCTTTGTTGGTTTCTTAGGTTATTTATTTATTTATTTTTTTGAGATGGAGTCTCACTTCTTCATCCAGGCTGGAGTGTGGTGATGTGATCTTGGCTCACTGCAACCTCTGCCTCCCAGGTTCAAGCAATTCTTTTGCCTCAGCCTCCCCAGTATCTGGGATTACAGGCATGTGCCACCAAGCCTGGCTAAGTTTTGTATGTTTAGTAGAGACAAAGTTTCACCATATTGGCCAGACTGGTCTCGAGCTCCTGACCTCAAGTGATCCACCTGCCTCGGCCTCCCAAAGTGCTGGGATTACAGGCGTGAGCCACGGCACCTGGCGGTTTCTTATTTCTTGCTTTATAAATCTAGGTGCTCCTGACTTGGGTTCAAATATATATAGAATAGTTAGGTCTTTTGGTGGAATTGAATCCTTTAGCATTATGTAATACCCTTATTTGTCTGTTTTGATCACTGTTAGTTTAAAGTCTGTTTGTCTGAAATTAGAGTAACAACTGTTTTTCTCTTTTCCATTTTATCAGTACATTTTTATTGATCCCTTTAGTTTGAGCCTATGGGTGTCATTGTATGGGAGATGGTTCTCTTGAAGACAACATATCATTTGGTCTTGCATCTTTATCCAATTTGCCACTCTGCCTTTTAATTGAGGCATTTAGCCTGTTTATATTCAAGGTCAATATTGATATTTGCAGATTGGATCCTGTCATCATGTTGTTAGCTGATTATTTTGCAAAGTTAATTGTGTAGTTGATTTATAGTTACAATAGTCTATGTATTTTAGTGTGTTTTCTGTGATGGCCGGTAATAGTCTTTCATTTTCATAATTAGCACACTGTTATATGGTAGGTATGGTAGTAATAAATTCCCTTCACATTTATTTATCCTGTTTGAACAAGGTCTTATTTCTCCTTTGCTTATGAAGCTTACTGTGGCTGTATATAAAATTCTTGGTTGGAATTGCTTTCACTTAAGAATGCTGAATATAGGCTCCCAGTCTCTTCTGGCTTGTAGGTTTCTACTGAAAGATCTTCTGTTAGCCTGATGGGGTTCCCTTTGTAGGTTACGTGCCTCCTCTCTCTAGCTGCCTTTAACATTTTTTCTTCCATGACTTCCTTGGAGAATCTGATGACTATATGTCTTGAGAATGGTTGTCTTCCATAGAATATCACAGGGCTTTTTTTATTATTATTTTTGTTCATTTCCTGAATTTGAATGTTGGCCTCTCTAATGAAGTTGTGAAAAATTTCATGGATGATATCCTGAAATATGCATTCCAAGTTACTTGCTTTCTCTTTCTCTCTTTCAGGGATATGAGTCATAGATTTGGTCTCTCCAGAATCCCGTATTTCTCAAATTTTGTTTATTTTTTTAATCTTTTTTTCTTTATTTTTGTCTGAGTTCATTCAGAAAAGCAATTATTGAGCTCTGAGATTCTTTCCTCAGCTTGATACATTTTGCTTAATATATGCAATTCTTCTCTGAAATTCTTGAAGTAAGTTTTTCAGTTCTGTCAGATCAATTTGGTTCTTTCTTAACATAGCGATTTCATCTTTCAGCTTTGATATAATTTTATTGTATTCCTTAAATTCTTTGTATTATGTTTTGACTTCCTCCTGAATCTTGATAAACTTCTTTCCTATCCATATTCTGAATCCCATGTCTATAATTTAAGCCATTTCAGCATGTTTAAGAACCGTTGCTGGGAAACTAGTGCTGTCATTTGGAGGTAAGAAGACACTCTGGTTTTTTGAGTTTCCAAAGTTCTTGCACTGGCTCTTTCTCATCTGTGTTGGGTGATGTTCCTTAATCTTTGAAGTTGCTCTCCTTTGTATAGGGAGTTTTGCTTTTATTTTTGTTGATACCCTTGGGTATTTTATTGTGTTATAAGATCTGTTTAGTCAACTGGCTTCCTCTCTGGAAGATTTCAGGGTGTTGAGGTTCAGATCAGCGCTCCTGGGATGTATGCTCTAACTCACTCTAGGGGACTAATACCAGGCCGGTTGCTTTGTTCTCTGGCCCCTTGAGGTTAGGAAACTGTTACACTGGAGGGATTGAATTGTTCCCAGTTTTCTGGTCACAGCAGTCTAATGGGGGTTGCCAGACAAAGTACTTCATTAGGATCGTGGCAGCAGGGACTGTGGTCCCTTGTGCATGCCGGCAGCAACAGTGGTGTGGATGTGTGGCACTCATCAGTGGGGTTACTTTGGCAACATTCTTGCATGGGCTTGCACCGGTGGCAGCAGCACAGCAGGGGCAGGACTCCAGTGTTTTTGCATGCACTTGTGCTGGTTGCAGCAGTGGAGCGGTGGAGTGCCCATGCATCAATGGGATGAGGTGCTGGCAGGAGCAAAGTGATGGCAGGAGGATTCGGTCGGGGAAGACTATGAGTGGGTGTGTGTGCATTGGTGGGACCAATTTTCTGGAGCTCCTTAAAAGTTAGGCTTGGTCTGCAGTGAGGAAGATATAAAGAGGGTCTTTGGGCAGCATTCTGATTCAGGATGTGAGGCTACTTTGCATGCAGGTATGTCCAGGGTAGGGCCCCAGGAGAGGCTAGCAGACAGGGTAGCACTCAGAGCAGACTGTCCCCATTTCATGGGCAAGACCTTGCTGCTTTGTCCATGTCTAATAATTACCCAAAAGCTAAAGCCACATAGGGAAACGTGGGAAGCCGTGGGGTATGGGGATCACTGGCTGTCTTCCACTGCAGCCATTTCATTTCCATGGCAAACCCTCTAGGTTCTGCAGAGGCTGAAGTCCTGCTCCTGCTGCCTCTCTAAGCAGCTCTCCTTTCCAGCCCAAGTGTCCACTGGGTCATGGGGTCTCCTGTAGCTAGAATTCCAAGGTCCATGGTAAGAGTGGGTCACTCCTTGTCTGTTTAACTCACCCCTTCCCAGGAGCCACTGCGAGTCAGGGGTAAGTCCCAGTGCTCAACAGCCCAGTCACATGTTCCCAGCTTATCCCTCTCCAGCCTAGTGTTTGCATCCTCCCTCCATCCACTCTGAATGCCTTCCTTCCAAAAATCTGCTCACAGTTTGCCAGTCTTCCTGATGTCCCTGTCTTTTGGTGTGAGATGTTTTTCCTGGCTGCATTTAGTTGGCCATCTTAGCTGACATCCACTGAGCTGCTTTCAGTAGGGTTTAGTAATTAAGTCATGGAGAGTAACATCTCCCAGCTTCTGGGTGGCCCAGTATCCTCCCTATGGATTCCCCAGTACCTGCAGGTCACAAGGTGACATGGGCTGTGACAAAGTTACCTGGTGCCTTCCAGAGATTAGGAGATGGAGCAACGGAGACAGGACCCAAGCTCAGTGTGCAGGCACAAGAGACATACATATTGACTCATTTTACTTACGGAACTCTTTTCTGTAAAAATGGAAATGCAGCTCAAGGATTTTATACACTGATGATCAATGTAATTTTATCCATTTTATTCCCCCAGTTTTCTCTATTATTAACATCTTGTATTTATATAGTACATTACTGTTAGAATTGATAAACCAATTATATTGATATATTATTGTTAATTAAAATTAATAGCTAAATGTGGGTTCATTCTTTGTATTGTACAGGTCCATGAATTTTTACAAATTCACAATATAATATATTCACCATCATATCATAAATAATAGTTTTACTATCCTGAAATTATTTGTGCTTCACCTATTTATAAAATCCCCTCTCCTCAACCTTTGACAACCACTGATATTTTTACGGTTTCTACATTTTTGCTTTTCAAAAATGTTATATAGTTGGAATCATACAGTATGTACCCTTTTCAGATTGATTTATTCCCTAAGCAATATAGTTTTAATGATCTTGTGTGGCTTGATAGCCCATTTATTTTTATTACTGAATGATATTCCGTGGTATGGATATATCACAGTTTGAATAACAATTCATCTATCGAAAGACTTCTTGGTTGCTGACAATTTCTGACAATTATTAATATAGATGCTATAAACATATGTGTGCAAGTTTTTTGTGTAGACATGTTTCCTACTCATGAGTATAGGAATACCTCAGAGATATTGGGGTTTGGTTCCAGACCACCAAAATAAAGCATATATCCCAATAAAGCAAGTCACATGAATTTTTTCCAGTGCATAAAAAAGTTGTGTTTATACTGTACTGAAGTCCATTAAGTGTGCAATAGCATTATATCTAAAGAAAACAATGTGCATACTTTTTAATTTAAAAATACTTTATTGCTAAAAACTGCTAAGGCTCATCTGAGCCTTCAGTGATTTGTAATCCTTTATTCTGATGAACAATCTTGCCTCATTTTTGATGACTGCTGACTGATCAAGGTGATGGTTGCTTAACATCATAAACCAAACTCTGCTAGCTTCAAGCTTTTTTGCTGCACCTTTCTAGCCTCTCTCAGCTTTCATAGAATTATAGAGAGTTAGGGCACTGCTGTAGATCAGGCTTTGGCTTAAGGGAATCTTATAGCTGGTTTTTGATCTTCTATCCAGGCGATTAAAATTTTCTTCATATCAGCAATAAGGCTGTTTTGCTTTCCTACAGTTCATGTGTTCACTGGAGTAACAATTTTAATTTCCTTTAATAACTTTCCCTTTTCATTGACAACTTTGCCAACTGATTGTCACAAGCGGCCTAGCTTTCAGCCTATCTAAGCTTTCAACATTTCTTTCTCACTAAGTTTAATCACTTTCTGGCTTTTGATTTAAAGTGAAAGATAGACAGCTCTTCATTTCACTTGACTACTGTGAGGACATTGTAGCATTATTAATTGGTTTAATTTTATTATTTCTGTGTCTCATTGAATAGGGAGACCAGAGAAGAGGGAAGGAGATGGGAAATAGCCAATACCTCAGCAATCAGAACATATACAACGTTTATGGGTAATAACACAATCATGATAGTAACATCAAAGATCACTGATTACAGACTACTGATCACAGAACAGATTTGGTAATAATGAAAAAGTTTAAAATGTCATGAGAATTACCAAAATGTGACACAAAGACACAAAATGAGTACATGCAAAAAGACAATGATATATTTTCTATACATAGAGATGCCACAAATCTTCAATGTGTAAAAGAAGCAATATATGCACAATAAAGTGAAGCACATGAAGCAAGTTATGCCTGTAAATACTTAGGAACACTATTTCTTCATTTTATAACAGCCTCACCAGAATTTGGTATTTTGAGTATTTTGGATTTTAGCCATTCTTGTAAGTGTGTACTGATACCTCACACCTTGTTTTACTTTGCAATTCCTTAATGCCATTTGATTGAGCATCTTTACATTGTTTATTTTTTAACTGTATATCTTCTGTAGTGATGTGTATGAAGACGTTTCACCCAGATTTTAATTAGGCTGTTTTCTTTCATATTGTTGAATTTTAAGAGTTATTTAAATATGTTGGATATAAGTCTTTTATAAGTTTTGTACTTTCTGTTACGTCTTTTTCCAGTGGTTTTGGTATCAGGGCAATGCCCATTCACAGAATCACTTGGGAAGTATTCTCTTTGCTTTTATTTTTTGTGGAACAGTTTGCAGATAAAAAATGCTATCATTTTTATCCATAATTGTGTCCTAGAATTAACCTGTAGAATCATTTTGGCCTGCTGTTTTTATTTTTGGAGGTAATTAACTGTTGATGCAAGTTTTAAAACAGATGTAGCCATTTTCAGATGATCTGTTTCTCCTTGTGTGAGACTTGATTCTTTGCATATTTCCAATAGTCTATTTTATCTCAGTTATCAAATTTGTGAACTTTTACTCTAACATTTATTATATAAATTTTCTGATTATGTTGGATTGAATTTACCCTTTTTAATAGTTTACTAAGGTGAAATTTTAAATTATTTATTTTACATATTCTAATTTTCTGATATGCATTTAATGCTCTAAATTTATAATTAAGGACTGCTTTTATTGCATGTAACAATTTTTACATATTTTTGTTTTATTTAAAGAATTGGCAAATAAGGTATCTATTTATCATAAACAACATAGTTTTTGAAGTGTGTATATATATATATATATATATATATATATACACACACACACATTGTGGAATTTCCAAATGGAGCTAATTAAAATATGCATTACATTAAATTGTTAAATAACCTGTTATAACAAGGTTTCTTGTAAGACTAATGGTAATCACAAAGCAAAAATCTATAATAGATGGACTAAAGCTAAAAAGCAAGAGATTAAAATATGCAATTAGAGAAATTTAACCACAAAGAAAGATATTAAGAGAGGAAAAAGGCAAAAAGACCTACAAAACAACTAGAAAACAATGAACAAAATAGTACTTGTAAGTTCTTACGATCAATAATTACCTCGAATGCAAATGAATTACATCATCCAATTAAAGAACACAGAGTGGCAGAATGCATAAAGGAACAAAACTTGAAGAGATTCATGAGGAGGAGGCAGAGAAAAACAGTGGAAAAGAAGGCTAAACCAATTGTACTCCCAAAAAGGATACCAATTTAAGAACTATCAACACGAAAAACAACTTTATAAGAACCAAAACTCAGGTGCACCCTCATAGCACCTGGTTTTTACTCTGCATCACTGAAAGAGGCTCAGAAAAGATATTAAAAACAGTCTTGGATCTCTGAGGCCACACCTCCTCCACCCCCCTCCAGCAGTAGCTTAGTGCTGAGAGCATATCTGAGCACTGGAGAAGGGAGAACACAGCAATTGTGAGGCATTAAACTCATTGTTGTCCTATCAGAGCAGAAAGGAAAACCAGACCAAGCTCAGATGATGCCCTCCCATGGAACAAGCATTTAAACCAGACCTAGCCAGAGAGAACTGCAGATCCCAGTGACCCAAAACTAAGTTTCTGTAAACGTCACCACCAAAGGCCAAAGTGCTCTGGGTATCTAAGTAAACTTGAAAGTCAATCTAGGCCATAAGGACTGGAACTCATAGGCAAGTCCTAGGGCTGAACTGGGCATAGAGACAGTGGAATAGAGGGCATGCAAGCTACTGAGATGCCAACTGGGTCAGTTAAGGGAGTGCTGGCATCACCCCTTCCCCAAACTCAGGCTGCACAGCTCCTGGCTCCAAAAGAGACCCCTTCCTTTTGTTTAAGAAGAGGAGAAAAAAGAGTGAGAGGAGTTTGTCTTTCACCTTATATACCTACAAATTGTGAAGACCAAGGGCCTTGAGCAAACATAAGCAGTTGCCAGAAAGTTGTTACAGCAGGCCTTGGACAAGATCCAGTGCTGTGCTGCCTTCAGGTCTAACGCAGAATAGCCATACTGGTGCTGGCCATGGGGGTGCTTTTGTCACTTCACTCCCAGCATTCAGTGGCTCAGAACAGAGAGAGACAGAGAGAGAGAGAGAGAGAGAGAGAGAGAGAGAGAGAGAGAGAGAGAGATACTGACTCTGTTGGGGAGAAAGCAAACAAAGAGAACAAAAGTCTCTGCCTGGTAATCCAGAGAATTACCTCAGATCCAGTCCAAGACCATCAAGGTGCTAGGTCTACAAGTCTGCAAGAACCACAGTGTTACTTGGCTTGAGGTACCCCCTAAAACAGCTACAACTTAGATCACAACACCCACTTCCTTTCAAATATTTGGAAGGGCTTTTCAAGAAGTACAATTACAAATAAACCCAGACAGTGAAGACTACAATAAATATCTAACTCCTCAATACCCAGATATTAATATCTACTATCATCAACACAATGCGGGAAAACATGAACTCACCAAATGAACTAAGTAAGAAACCAGAGACCAATTCTTGAGAAACAGAAATATGTAAATTTTCAGAAATTTTAAAATAGCTGTTTTGAGAGAGCTCAAAGAAATGTAAGATAACACAGAGGAGGAATTCATAATTCTATCAGATAAATTTAACAAAGAGACAGAAATAATTTAAAAGAATAAAACAAATTCTGGAGCTAAAAATGCAATTGGCATACTGAAAAATGTATCAGAGTCCTTTAATAGAAGAATTAATTAAGCAGAAGAAAAAATTACTGAGCTGGAAAACAGGTTATTTGAAATAAAAGAGGACACAAACAAATGGAAGAACATACCATGCTCATGGATAAGAAGAATCAATATTGTGAAAATGGCCATACTGCCCAAGGTAATTTATAGATTCAATGCCATCCCCATTAAGCTACCAATGAATTTCTTCACAGAATTGGAAAAAACTGCTTTAAAGTTCATATGGAACCAAAAAAGACCCTGCATTGCCAAGACAATCCTAAGCCAAAAGAACAAAGCTGGAGCCATCACGCTACCTGATTTCAAACTATACTACAAGGCTACAGTAACCAAAACAGCATGGTACTGGTACCAAAACAGAGATATAGACCAATGGAACAGAACAGAGCCCTCAGAAATAATATCACACATCTGCAGCTATCTGATCTTTGACAAACCTGAGAAAAACAAGAAATGGGGAAAGGATTCCCTGTTTAATAAATGGTGCTGGGAAAATTGGCTAGCCATAAGTAGAAAGCTGAAACTGGGTCCTTTCCTTACTCCTTATATGAAAATTAATTCAAGATGGATTAGAGACTTAAAGGTTAGACCTAATGCCATAAAAACCCTAGAAGAAAACCTAGGTAATACCATTCAGGACATAAGCATGGGCAAGGACTTCATGTCTAAAACACCAAAAGCAATGGCAACAAAAGCCAAAATTGACAAATGGGATCTAATTAAACTAAAGAGCTTCTGTACAGCAAAAGAAACTACCATCAGAGTGAACAGGCAACCTACAGAATGGGAGAAAATTGTTGCAATCTACTCATCTGACAAAGGGCTAATATCCAGAACCTACAAAGAACTCAAACAAATTTACAAGAAAAAAACAACCCCATCAAAAAGTGGGCAAAGAATATGAACAGATACTTCTCAAAAGAAGACATTCATACAGCCAACAGACACATGAAAAAATGCTCATCATCACTCGTCATCAGAGAGATGCAAATCAAAACCACAATGAGATACCATCTCACACCAGTTAGAATGGCAATCATTTTAAAATGTCAGGAAACAACAGGTGCTGGAGAGGATGTGGAGAAATAGGAACACTTTTACACTGTTGGTGGGACTGTAAACTATTTCAACCATTGTAGAAAACAGTGTGGTGATTCCTCAAGGATCTAGAACTAGAAATACCATTTGACCCAGCCATCCCATTACTGGGGATATACCCAAAGGATTATAAATCATGTGGCTATAAAGACACATGCACACATATGTTTATTGCAGCACTATTCACAATAGCAAAGACTTGGAATCAACCCAAATGTCCATCAGTGACAGGCAGGATTAAGAAAATGTGGCACATATACACCATGGAATGCTATGCAGCCATAAAAACGGATGAGTTTGTGTCCTTTGTAGGGACATGGATGCAGCTGGAAACCATCATTCTCAGCAATCTATCACAAGAACAGAAAACCAAACACTGCATGTTCTCACTCATAGGTGGGAATTGAACAATGAGAACACTTGGACACAGGAAGGGGAACATCAAACACCAGGGCCTATTGTGGGGTGGGGGAAAAGGGGAGGGATAGCTTTAGGAGATATACCTAATGTAAATGACGAGTTAATGGGTGCAGCACACCAACATGGCACATGTATATATATGTAACAAACCTGCACATTGTGAACATGTACCTTAGAACTTAAAATATAATAATAATAATAAGTAATTATAATAAAATAAAAAATCCTAAAGATTTAACATTTAATTCTTATGAGTTTGACAGGATGGTTTCAGCACACTACTGTATTGTAATCTTCTAGAAGTTGCAAATATTTGCTATAATTCACCCAGATGCCTATTCAAGGAACTACTGTTGACTAGAGTATGGATGATTCCATCTTCACTGTGGGTAAACATCCTCATGGCTACTCATAATTATAATACTAAGGACTTAATATATGGTAAGCATAACTCTAAGAAGCAACTGTTACTGATTTTATGATTTCCATTAAAACAATTAGGGTTCTGAAGCACTCAATAGACAATGATATTTCCATTGTTTATATAACTTACGTGAAAGAGCTAGACTACAGGTCTACATCTGTCCAATACTAAAACCAACACTTTTAAAGAATATCCCATACTGCATATATGTAAGCATATTAAATCATACAAAAATCACTGGCATTTTGCCAATTTTGACTTACAAAAATGCAATGTGATTGCATTTAACTTAATATAAATATGAATATGAATACAGACACAGATACAGGTGCAGATAAGGTACCACCTGCCTACTCTAGTTGGCATGTGCTCTTAATATTATGAAGAGGTAGCAAATGGAAGAGCACACATGTAGAGATCAGCAGCCTTGTATGTTGTAGCAAGAGCACTGTATGGTCTCAGAAGATTCGGACCCTATCCTTTATTAGCTACAATAAACACAACAAAACTTCTTCTGCCTCGCTTTCAGGATTTTTACATATTAAGGAAAGCACTTTAGACAATATTGATATAAAAATTATTTTTATGAGTTTCATAGTGTTTTTGGTATGAAAGTGCCCTGTATGGCAATGGGAAAAATACAGCAATCGCATTTGTCACCAAAGCTGTGATCCCTCATTTTTGTTAGATGTGTTTCATGTTTCTTGTACTACCTAGCTTTCTGTCAATAATAATAACTTAAATAAAAATGTTTAACTTTTGTACACCAGCTATGTGTCAAGCTCTGGACACTTTATCTATGTTAAACCACGAAATCCTCATAAAAATCTTCTGAAGTGTACATTGTTATTTTCAGTTAAACATAATGTGTATTTCAGAAATAATAAATAGTGGATCCAGGACAGGGAGCACTGTCTACATTTTTAGCTGGTGCTTTTATCTTCCAGCACTGATTCCCACTTTGAAGACATAATTGTGTTTTGTAACTTGTATCTATTCTTATAGCTTCTTGCATCTATCTGTTGCCAGCACAATGAATGGCATCATAGCAGATATCTCAATGACCGTTGAAATAAATATTTGAAACAAAATTTGTTTAGGAATTTGAATTCTATGTAGAATCCTAGATTGAAGTTTAATATTTTGGTTTAGAACTTTGATATAAAATCAGTTGACTGTGGAATTACTCCTAACTTTGCTATCTGAATCAGAAACCAAAGGGCCGATTTCCTGCATTTTGGGGCTTGAATTCAGATTCCAACACGTTGAGGATCTCGCACAGGCCCTTTGGAAACTGTAAAGTTTCCAATAATGTCTACTTAAAATGATTTTCTTTCCTTCAAGTACCCTAAGCATTCACAGGATAGAAATTTATCTAGTACCACCAGCTGTGTTAATTAATGTATTTTGGCAGAATTTATTGTGTAGATAATTTATTCAGAATCTGAACACATGGTCAGGATTTGGTACTAGGCTATGTGGAATATGTTATAAGGGAGAAAATGACCTGAAGTGATTCTAATTCATAACTCTAGGCTGCTATCAACAACCTCAGAAAGGAATGTTAATTAGAAAATGGCAATGTTGTAGAGTGAAGAAAGCAATGTCCTATTTCTCTGAAGACCCAGGTACATATCATGAATAACACTTCTCAAATGGGTGGCTTTATAATGTTCCTTCAACTCTCTGAGCCTCTGGTGTTTTCATCTAGAAAGAGAGGATTATAATTGTATCTTCGTCATTCGGTTGTTGTGAGGATCACTTGAGTTAACATATATACATACGTGGCTAGAATACAAATCGTTGCAATATAAGTAACACCTGCCTCTAATGTAAAAACCTCTAAGATTTTTAATAATGCCCTCTGAAGTCAACGAAAGTCAAGTGCAGGGTGGATTTTCAAGTTCTCTGTGGGTTGTCTCTTAGTCTAATTCATTCAACAAGTTGTCATTTTGTTTCTCTGTTAAAACAAGTCTGCTCCATGGCAATGAAGATGAAAAAAAAGGAACTCTTAAATCAGGTTTGTTGCTAGTCCTATAGGGATGCTATGCCTGCCTAGTCTGAAATGTAGTCATTTCACAATGTTAGTTGCCTATGAACCATAACTTTTATAAAGCCTTTTCATGTATGTCTGTTATAATGGTAAATCCTGGGTTGAATGCTCTTTAAGTATTAATCTACAAATTTGATTATAGCATAAGTTAATTATTTCTCTAAATAGTATTCAATATTAATTAATTCAACTAATATTTTCTGAGCATTTATTATGTGCTAGAACATTCTAGGCACGGGGATACAGCAGAGAAAAAGTTGATGTTTGTATACACAATTAGTTGTCATTCTAGTGGGGGGTAGTCAGAAAACAAATTTTAAGTAAATAAATAAATATATTATATGTTAGATAGCAGGTACCACAAGGAACAATAAACAGAAGGTATATGAAGATATGCTAGCAAGGGAAATAGAAATTTATGATTTTAAAAGAATGGTCAATTGACAATGTGTAATTTTAGCCAAAGTTAGAAGAAAATAAGGTAAGATAAATTATACTGATCTATAAATCACTGTCAGTTTATGTGCTAAATTATTTAGAAATGATTATCTCATTTAATCTTCACAACCACTCAATAAAGTAGACATTTTTGTACTCATTTTTTCATTAAGGAAACAGAAGATTAAAGAAATTACATAAGTTGTTCAAGGTCACACTATTAATCTTTCAATGAATAAATAAACTAGAAATCATCAAAGACTTTTCTAATGTCAAAATTTTGATTTCTTTTTTTTACATGATTCTAGCTCAGGTTTACATATATGCATGAGTTTATAATAGATTAATTATTGTAAGGTCCTGTTATGGGCTGAATTGTGTTTCTCCAAAAGTCATATATTGAAGTCTAAAAACTCAGTAGCTCAGAATGTGACTGTATTTGGAGATAGTGCTCTTAAAAAGCTGATAAAATTAAAATGAGACCTTTAGGGTGGGCCATAAACCAATCTGACTGGTGTCCTTATGAAACGAGAAATTTTGGACACCTAAGGAGATATCTGGAGTACAAACAAACCGAAGAAAGGTTATATGACACCAGAGTGAGAAGACAGCTATCTGCAAGCCCAGGAGAGAGGCCTAAGGAGAAACCAACCCTGCTAACACTTGACCTTGGACTTCCAGCCTCCAGAGCTCGAAGTGGCTGTTTATGGTATTTTGTTATGGCAGCCCTAATAAACTAATACAGATCCACAGTGATATTTCACTGTATTTCATTGTGTCATCTGACATACTCTTCTTTCACAGTACTTTTAACACTGATACTTTGCCTCAGGCTGTTTACTTCACCTTAAACCTTCTTATGCTTTCTCCTCTCTTCATTATAGTTCAATACCACATAAAATGCTAATTAGTGTGTAAAACTTTCTCTACTTTTTGAAACTAGAAGCAATTTTCTTTTCTTTTTCCTTCACAACCCACTAGCAATTGTCTTGAACTTTATTGATTGATTGATTGAGACAGAGTTTCACTCTTGTTCCCCAGGCTGGAATGCAATGGCGTGATCTTGGCTCACCACAACCTCCACTTCCCAGGTTCAAGCAATTCTCCTGCCTCAGCCTCCCGAGTAGCTGGGATTACAGGCATGCACCACCACACCTGGCTAATTTTGTATTTTTGGTAGAGATGGGGTTTCTCCATGTTGGTCAGGTTGGTCTCGAACTCCCATCCTCAGGTGATCTGCCCTCTTTGGCCTCCCAAAGTGCTGGGATTACAGGCATGAGCCACCGCACTCAGCTTTGAACCTTTCTTATAGCATTATTCATAGTATTTTTGGAATTACAATTATTTGAGTACTTACCTTAGCAAACTTTGTTAGTTCTTGGGCCTTTGAATAACCACTGGAGGGAAGTGTATAGCTTCCATATGAAGTAGCATCTTGTTTTCACTGATCGACAAAGTTGACTTAGGCCTCCATATTTTAGTGGGTGGAGATAGACCACAGTCTACTGAGTTTCTCAAACTTCAAGAAATCTGCCTTAGGATTTTAAAATTAGACTAATTAAAGCTGCTTTTCCTAAGTTTGACATGAAAAGGATATCCCTCCCCCACCACCAAAAAAAAAAAAAAAAAAGAAAAAAAAATTTCTCTTCTTCAGAGCACAGCTATAATTCTCTTTTAAGTAACATAAATTATTCACAAACCCTCCCCTTATCTCTCTTAACTTAAATTTTTAATGTCTTTGTTTGGGATTAGAACTTTGTAATGGGTAAGGTATCAATCCACCAAGATCTCTTCAGAGCCAAAGTTGGGAATGTCTTCTGCTGGCAGCTCACAGTTGGGAACCCCAAAGAACACTGCACCATTACCCAAATTTACAGCCACTCTTATGTCATTTAGTCTATGGACAATGACTGGCTCTCTGAGGGTTCAAAAGTAAAATCCCCTTTCTTCAATTTGAGACAACACCAAAAAGCTGGATATTCAAGCTCCAGTTATTTCTAAAGTATACTCTTAAGGCTCCATTTGCAAAGCAGTGGGGATAAAATTTTCCCTCTGCTCCACCTTGCCTTCCCTGCTTCCTTATATGTACATTTTCTGAGATCATTCCCAGTAAACCTTCTGCATATAAACCCTCATCTCACAGTCTGTTTCCAAGAAATCTCATCTGTAATAAAACAAAATCAGATATACACTTTGGAAAGATGCCTCTGTTGACAATGTGGAGTAAAGAATGGAGGGATATGGGTGAGACTAGAGGCAGAGGAACAAATTAGAAGACTAATTTAGATAAGATTTGATGAAGTCATTGAAATGGTCTTGTTGCACCATTTATTTCTTTATAAATTATAAACATGTATAACAATAACAGTATTTATGTGAGTTATAAAACACAGAACAGGAATTACAAGACATGAGATAAAAATAAACATGAGTTGTTTTTTATAATTGTCTTCTAACACCTCTTTGAATGATATTTGTTTAGCTTATCTTGGAATTATCTTTTAGTAAGAAGGCTTTTATGATGAAGAAATAAAATGCTTTTCTGCATTCTCCTTTTTGTACAAGGAGAATTTTATTACCATACCCTGCCATTATCATTTCACTTAACCTTTAACATAATGGCTTCCATCAATTCTTACAATGAATGTTATTCTACAATTACGTTATGTGTTGGCACAGCACTAAAAGGGCATGCAATGGAATATATTTTACATTGCAAAAATATATAAATATACTACTGTGATGTTAAATGCTTGAGTCCTTTTCAAGTGATTATAGAGATCTATAATTTGCAATAAAACACAAAGACTTTGTCATTTATCACACTGGTTATGTTCTCTGTGTTAATTTATTTTGTGTTTGTATTCCTTTGTTTTAACATGTAAACTTTCTAAAGATCATAAACTGACAAGCAGTCGCCTTTGAATAGTATTTGAAAGTTTATAATAAATCCTGTGTTAGCTAAGTATCATCCTAGCTCCACAGTTAAAATGAGGAGCAGTAATGACGTTTTTGTCTCTTGTACCAGTAGCAAATCTTGTCAGAGATGAACCCCAAGTCCCCTGACACCTAATGGAGTTCTTTGTTAACTATTCCAAATTTTAGGTGAAAAAAAAATGCCATTTGCTCCTTCGTATGGAGCTATGGATAAATAATAATCTCTAATTAGTTTTCAAGTAACCATAAGGAATAATCCTTTCTGTGTGGGATGTCAGTCACTTTGAATCAAGTAGCATTACAAACAGTCATTTCATCACTGATTTTCTTTTTGCATTTTATTAGAAAAGTAACAACCTGAGATGTTGAAAGTACTGAGCTGATATGAGGTGGAATTTGCCTGGACTAAAGATGCAGAATCATTTATTTCTTTCATTTACTTTTGCTTTTACTTTACTTTCTTTCATTTTACTTTTACTTTTTCTTGTATAAGAAAAAGTGATTGGACAGTAGATAGACATTTCATTTCATAGCAGAATTATTTTGTATAATACTTTAAAGGCAGTAAGAAATGGACCCTTATTGAAAAAGACATCCTACAGAAGAACTATCTGGTAAAGTGAATAATAGCTGTGAAAACTGTCTCCAAACTGCTAAACTCTGTAATTCTTTTGATGGAAAAGTGGCAGATAGGTGGAGAAGGGCCTGTCTTAAATCCTTTCCTACAAAAGGGCATGAGGAGGTGAAGGAATTCAGAAATAAAAGCTCCTATTGTGTTGTGCCCTTCTTTATGAGAGCAGGTGAGAAGAGGCTTGCCTCAGTTACAGCAGCCCATAACTCCCATCAGAGTGGTTTTCCCAGGAGACGACTTTTGTTACCTCATTACTTCAAAAACGATATTTTACCTCCAATAGTCTACTAGGTAAAAAACAAATTTATCTATGACTTCAAGACTCTTACTATTACTTCACTTTCTTTTCATCCCTTTTTCATCCTTCTTAAGTATAACATGAATATTGCTTACCGTCTATATTATCTTCTATTCCTCTCCCCAAGACCTCTAACCCTTTTATAAATGAGGTGACACACATATACACACATGCACACACATGAAGATTGCTTGATTCTTTTATTGCTGTTTATCCCAAATTCAACTTTAGCCTAGAAATAGCCTGCTAATCCAAAGAATATTTTGTTCTTCACCCCACTCAAAAAGTCCAGTTAGTTTCATTTGAACCCAAGTTTTATGTGTATATGTAGTTTTGTATATATATGAAGTATAAACATACAAAATACAAGAAAACATAAGGTGCTGATAGCAATACCTGTATACCTACCACTGAGATTTAACAAATGTTAATATTTGATTCCGATTTATTTTTAGTTTTTAGTTTTGTGTGTACATAATAGGTGTATGTATTTATGGGTTACATGAAATATTTTGTCACAAGAATGCAATGCGTAATAATTACATCAGGGTAAATGGTGTATCCATCACTTCAAGCATTTATCCTTTGTATTACAATCTAATTATACTCATTTAGTAACTTTAAAATGTACTATTAAGTTACATTTGATTATAAATTACATCTGACTATTGTGCTAGAAAACACTAGGTCTTATTTATTATTTCTAACTTTTTTTTGTACCCATTAACCATTGCCACTTAAGCCCCACACCCCCACTACCATTCCCAGCCTCTGGTAGCCAGCCTTCTACTCTCCATCTCCATGAGTTCAACTGTTTTAACTTATACCTCCCACAAATAATTAAGACCATGAAGTGTTGGTCTTTCTATGTCTGGTTTATTTCACGTAACATCATGACATCCACTTCAAACTATGTTGTAGCAAATGACAGAATATCATTTTTTTGAAGGAAGAATAGTACTCCATTGTGTATATATACCGCTTTTTCTTTATCCATGTATAGGTTGATGGACATTAAGGTTGCTTCCAATTCTTGGCTATTTGTGAATAGCCAAAGTGTAATAAACATGAGAGTGCAGGTATCTCTTTGATATACTGATTTCCTTTATTTTGAATATATACATAGGAGAGGGATTGATGGATCTTATGGAAGCTCTATTTTTAGTTTGTTGAGAAACCTCCAAACAGTTCTCCATAGTAGTTTTACTAATTTATATTCCCACCAACAGTGTACAAGGGTTCCTTTTTTCCAACAGCCTCATCTGCATGTGTTATTGCCTTACACTTGGATAAAACTCATTCTAACTAAGATGAGATGGTATCTCTTTGCAGTTTTGCATTTCTCTGATGATCAATGATATTGGGAAGCTTTTCATATATATGTTTGCCATTTGTATGTCTTCTTTTGCGAAATGTCTATTCAGATCTTCAGCCCATTTTTAATTGGATTGTTAGCTTTCTATTTCTATAGAGCTGTTTGAGCTTCTTATATATTCTGGTTATTAGCTCCTTGACAGATGATTAGTCTGCAAATATTTACTTCCAATATGTGGGTTGCTTCTTCACTTTCTTTATTGTATTCTTTGCTATGCAGAAGCTTTTTAACTTGTGATTCCATTTGTCCATGTTTGCTTTGGTTGTCTGTGCTTGTGGTGTATTACTCAAGAAATCTTTGCCCAGACCAGTGTCCTGGAGATTTTCCCCAAAGTTTTCTTGTACTAATTTTATAATGTTATGTCTTAGATTTAAGTTTCTTTTTTTATCAGTGTAGATTTTTTTTTTTTTATATGGTGAGAGACAGTGGTCCAGCTTCATTCTTTTCTATATAGATGTCCAGTTTTCCCAACACCATTTATTGAAGAGAATCTCCTTTCCCCGATGTATGTTCTTGGCCCCCTTGTGGAAAATGAGCTCACTGTAAGTGTGTGGATTTATTTCTGGGTTGTCTATTCTGTCATTTTGGTCTGTGTGTATGTTTTTATTCCTGTACTATGCTGTCTTGGTTACTATACCTCAGTAGTATAATTTGAAGTTAAGTAATATAATTTCTCCAGTTTGGTTCTTTTTCTTAGGATAACTTTTGCTATTCTGGGTCTTTTGTGACTCCATATATATTTTAGAATCATTTTCTCTATTTCTGTGAAGAAGATCATTGGTATTTTGACAGAGATTGCATTGAGTAGATACTTCTGGTAGTATGGATATTTTAACAGTATTTATTCTTCTAATACATAAACATAAAATATCTTTTCAGTTTTATCTTCAATTTATTTCATCAGTATATTATAGTTTTTATGGTAGAGATCTTTCACTTCTTTGGTTAGGTTTAATTCCTAGGTACATTATTTGTATCTATTGTAAATTGAATTAGCTTATTTATTTCTTTTTCACATTGTTCACTGTTGGCATATAAAAATGCTACTGATTTTTTGTATGTTGATTTTGTATCCTACAACTTTACTTAATTAGTTTATCAGTTCTCATAGTATTTTGGTGGAGTCTTTAGGCTTCTCCAAAGGTAAGGTCATATCATCTGACCATCAGGATAATTTGACTTCTTTATTTTTAATTTGGATGCTCTTTATTTCATTCTCTTGTCTGATCACTCTAGCTAGGACTTCCAGTACTATGTTGAACTGCAGTGGTTAAAGTGGTCATTCTTGTCATGTTCTAAATCTTTGAGTAAGGGCTCTCATTTTTTTTTTCCCATTCAGTAGGATACTATCTGTGAGTCTGGTGTATATGGCTTTTATTATGTTGAGGTATGTTCTTTCTACACCCAGGTTTTTAAGGTTTTTTTTTTTTTTATCATGAAGACATGTTGAATTGTATCAAATGTCTTTTGAGAATCAACTGAACCAATCATATAATTTTTGCCCTTCATTTTATTGATATGATATATCACATTGATTGTTTTGCATATGTTAAACATCCTTGCATCCCTGGAAGGATAAATACTTGCATCCTTTCATCCCTGGATAAGTCCCACTTGGTCTTGATGAATGATCTTTCGAATGTGTTATTGAATTCAATTTGCCAGTATTTTGTTTCAGATTTTTGCATCAATATTTATCAGCAATATTGGCTTGTAGTTTTCTCCTTTTGATGTGTCTTTGTCTGTTTTTTTTTTTTTTTTTTTGTATCGGTAATATCGGCATTGTGAAATGAGTTTGGAAGTGTTTCCTCTGTTTCTATTTTCAGGATACTTTTGGCAGGATTGCTGTTTGTTCTTCCTTAAATATTTGGTAGAATTCAGCAGTGAAGCCATTGGGTGTTGAGCTTTTCTTTGCTTGGTACTTTTTGTTACAACTTCAATCATGTTACTTATTGTTCTGTTCATGTTTTAGAGTTATTCACAGTTCAATCTTGATAGGATGTATGTGTCTAGAAATTTATCCATTTACTTTAGTTTTTCTGATTTATTGGCATATAGTTGCTCTAAGTTGTCACTAATGATCCTTTGATTTTTTGTGGTGTCAAATTTAATGTCTCCTTTTTCTTCTCTAATTGTGTGTATTGGTTTTTTATGTATCTGATGTTCTAGTGTTGGGTGCATGTATATTTAAATTTGTTATATCCTCTTGCTAAACTCACCTCTTGATCATTATAAAGTGATCTACTTGGTCCTTTCTTTATTTTTTTCTTGAAATCTATTTTGCCAGGTGTAAGTACAGTTACTCCTGTTCTTTTTTGATTTCCATTTTCATGAAGTATCTTTTCAAACCCTTTCATTTCTGTCTATGTGTGTCTTTGTAGGTGAAGCGTGTTTCTTGAGGGCAAGAAATAATTGGGTTTTGATTTTTTTCCTACTTTCAGCAACTTAATGTATGTTGATAGGACACCTTAGTCATTTACATTCAATCTTATTATTAATGAGTAATGACTTACATTGCTATTTTGTTATTTGTTTTCTGGTTATTCTGTGATTTCCTCTTCCTTCTTTCATTCCTATCTTCCTGACAGGAAGGAAATCTGTCTGAATCTGTCTGCATTACAGAGCACCCCAAATCCAGTAACACTGTGGTAATGTCCTTCTTGACAGGAAAAAAAGAAGAAAGCAAAATCACAAAACAAACAGAAAACAAATTACCTTCCTGAAGGTAATTTTCTCTGGTGGTATGATTTGTTTTTTTTTGTGTGTGTGTGTGTGTGTATTTATTATATTTTTTGATTTGTGATTACCATGAGGCTTGCAAATACTAATAACTCATTATTTTAAACTGAAAAAACTTAACACTGTTTGCATAGACAAAACAAATACCAAGCAAAAACAAAACTAATAAAGTCTACACTTTAACTGAATTCTCTCACTGCTTAACTTTTTGTTCTTTCTATTTATATCTTATTGTACTGTCTACATCTTGAAAAGTAGTTCAACTTATTATAATAATAATAATTATTGTTATTATTATTTCGTGTGACAGATCCCAGGGAAAACTTTGTCCCCACTGTATTTTTTAATGTAGTTATTATTTTTATTTTTTTCATTATTTAGTCTTTATACTTGAGTACTTTACATGCCACAATTTCAGTGTTACAATATTCTAAGTTTTTCTCTGCACTTACTATTATCAGTGAGAATTGTACATTCAGGTGATTTCTGATTGCTCATTAATCTCTCCTTCTTTCAGATTGAAGAACTCACTTTAACATTTCTTATAGCACAGGTCTGGCATTGACAAAATCCCTCAGCATTTCTATGTCTGGGAAAGTCTTTATTTTTCCTTATGTTTGAAGGATATTTTAACCAAGTAAACTATTTTAGCATAAAAGTTGGTTTTTTTCCCTTTAGCACTTTAAATATGTCATTCCACTCCTTCCTGGCCTATAAGGTTTCCACTGAGATGGCTGCTGCCAGATATATTGGAGCTCCATTTCACGTTATTTGTTTATTTTTTCTTGCTGCTTTTAGGATCCTCTCCTTATTCTTGACCTTTGGGAGATTGATTGTTAAATGCCTTAAGGTAGCCTTATTTGGTTTAAATCTGCTTAGTATTCTATAACATTCTTATACTTGGATATTAATATATTTCTCTAGCTTTGGCAAGTTCTCTGATATTATTCCTTTGAAACAACTTTCTACCCCTACCTCTCTCTCTATTTCCTTTTTAAGGCCAATAACTCTTAGATTTTGTCCTTTTGAGGCTGTTTTCTAGATTCTGTAAGCATGCCTTTTTTTCTTTTGTCTCCTCTGGGTGTGTATTTTCAAATAGCCCGTCTTCAAGTTCACTGATTCTTTCTTCTGCCTGATCAATTCTGCAATTAAAAAAATTGATACATTCTTCATTATGTGAATTACATTATTTAACTCCAGTATTTCTGCTTGATTTTTAAATATTATTTCAATTTCTTTCTTAAATGTATCTGATAGAATTCTAAATTCCTTCCCTGTGTTTTCTTGAATTTCTTTGAGTTTCCTCAAAACAGCTATTTTGAATTCTCTGAAAGGTCACAAATCTCTGTTTCTTCACAATTTGTCCCTGGTAGCTCATTTAGTTCCTTTGGTGAGATCATGTTTTCCTGGATAGTCTTTATGCTTGTGAATATTCATCTGTGTCAGGGCATTTAAGAGTTAGGTATTCACTGTAGTCTTCAAAGTCTGGACTTGTTTGTACCCATGTTTCCTGGGAAGGCTTTTCAGGTATTTGAAAGGACTTGAGTGTTGTGCTTTAACCACATCCACATTACAGAGGACCCCAAACCCAGTAACACTTGAAGACTCATAGAGATATGACCTTTATGTTCTTAGATAAGATCTGAAAGAAATCTCTGGATTATCAGTCAGAGATTCTTGTTCTCTTCCCTTACATTCTACCAAACAAATAAAGTCTCTCTGTGTAATAAGCCACCTGAAGCAGGGGATGGCAAGAAGCAATTACCACTGTTGCCACCAACACCGGGACTGTGCTGGGTTAGACATAAAGCCAGCTAAGCTCTGGGTCTCACCAATGGGCCACTGTAACCACTACCTGGTTACTGCCTATGATAACACAAGTCCCTGGGGCTGTACAATCAGCAAGTGGAGTAGCCATCTAGGCTCTGTTCTTTCTTTCAGGGTCTGAGGGTCCAGAGAGGCCATTTGGAAGCCAGAGACTAGAGTAAAAAGTCTTTAAAGTCTACCTGGTGTTCTGTTGTACTGTGGACAAGCTAGGAATCAACCTGTAAGTTGAAATCTTTTCTACTCTTCCCTCCCTTTTCTACAGGCAAAGTAGCCTTACCCCATGTCCACCACCACAGGCCAATGGGGAGTACCACCAGGCTTCCACCAATGTTCTCTTAAGGCCCAGTTGCTCTTCAGTAAGCTTGTAATGAATGTTGCCTGGCCTGGAACTCACCCTTGAGTTCAGTGGGCTCCCCTCTGGCCCAGGGAAGCTTCAGAAATACCATTCAAGGGCCAAGGCCTGGAACTGGGGGCTCCAAGAGCCTACTTGGTGCCCTACTTCCCTATGTCCAAGCTGGTACCTAAGTTTTAAGGCAAAGTATACTATACTTTTCCCTCTGCTTTTCTCAAGCAGAAAGAGTCTCTTCCTGTAGCCACCACAGCTTGAAATGTGCTGAGTCTCACCTGAAGCAAGGAAGTCTCAGAGTCTTACCCAAAGCCTATGGCATATTACCTGTGTATCTGGGCTGGTGATTCAGGAACAAAGGTCTTTTTAGTCAGCAGGTCACGCACGGCTTCTGCCAGGACTGGGTTCTTCCCTTGTAGGCAGTGTGTTTTTTTCTTGCCCAGAGTGAGTCTAGAAATGTTTCCCAGGAGCTAGGGCATGGAAAGGGGGCCTCACGACTCTTACTGTTGCTCTGTCCTACTGTGGCTGAGCTGGGATTCAAGATGCAAAACAAAGTCCTCTTTCCTCTCTCATCTCCTCAAGCAAAAGGAAGTCTCTTTTGGATACAGCAGCTCTACAGCCTGGGGCTAGAGGAGGAGTGATGCAAACACTTCCTTAGCCTCCATGGCAAGTGTCCCAGTAGATTACCTGCTCCTACAGCCCACTTGATTTGAGCACAGTTCAGCAGTAGGACTCACCTAGGAGTTTCAGTTTTTGTGGCCTAGACTGCCTTTCAAGTTTATTTAGAACCCCAAATTACATTAGACTGTGGTGGCAAGGCTTGTCAGGACTCAAGTTCCTACTGCTAGGATGGACAATTACCCTCTGGGTATGGCTACTTTAAATGCCCTCCTCCTCCACAGGCTGTTGTCAACTGAGTTCAGCCTGAATTTACTTTGTGCTGTGACAGGACACCACTGGGTTTAATGCAATGTCTTACTATTGTGGTTTCTCTCTCACACAAGCACATAGATTCTCTCTGTGCTACATGGGCCACTATGGATGGGTGAGGGGTAATATAGGCAATTTAAGACTGTCTCCTAACCTCTTCAGTGCTTCATTCAGCAATAGGATGTTAAAACTAGGTACTGTGAATGTTCTCCTCATTTTTTGTTCTCTTGAAGGTGCTTTTTCTGAAGATAATTGTTAAATTGGTGTTCTTGTAGAGAGTAAGAAGTGATCTGTGGAGTCTTCTATTCAGCCATGTTAATCTGTCCCTGCTCCAGATTTTTTTTCTTTTTCTTTTTCTTTTTTATTATACTTTAAGTTCTAGGGTACATGTGCACAATGTGCAGGCTTGCTACATATGTATACATGTGCCATGTTGGTGTGCTGCACCCATTAACTCATCATTTACATTAGGTATATCTCCTAATGTTATCCCTGCCCTCTGCCCCCACCCTACAACAGGCCCTTGTGTGTGATGTTCCCTTTCCTGTGTCCAAGTGTTCTCATTGTTCAATTCCCACCTATGAGTGAGAACATGCGGTGTTTGGTTTTCTGTCCTTGTCATAGTTTGCTCAGAACGATGGTTTCCAGCTGCATCCATGTCCCTACAAAGGACATAAACTCATCCTTGTTTATGGCTGCATAGTATTCCATGGTGTATATGTGCCACATTTTCTTTTTTTTTTTTTTTTTTTTGAGGCGGAGTCTCGCTCTGTCGCCCGGACTGGAGTGCAGTGGCCAGATCTCAGCTCACTGCAAGCTCCGCCTCCCGGGTTTACGCCATTCTCCTGCCTCAGCCTCCCGAGTAGCTGGGACTACAGGCGCCCGCCACCTCGCCCGGCTAGTTTTTGTATTTTTTAGTAGAGACGGGGTTTCACCGTGTTAGCCAGGATGGTCTCGATCTCCTGACCTCGTGATCCGCCCGTCTCGGCCTCCCAAAGTGCTGGGATTACAGGCTTGAGCCACCGCGCCCGGCCGTGCCACATTTTCTTAATCCAGTCTGTCACTGATGGACATTTGGGTTGGTTCCAAGTCTTTGCTATTGTGAATAGTGCCGCAACAAACATGTGTGCATGTGTCTTTATAGCCACATGATTTATAATCCTTTGGGTATATACCCAGTAGTGGGATGGCTGGGTCATATGGTACATCTAGTTCTAGATCCTTGAGGAATCGCCACACTGTTTTCCACAATGGTTGAACTAGTTTACAGTCCCACCAACAGTGTAAAAGTGTTCCTATTTCTCCACATCCTCTCTAGCACCTGTTGTTTCCTGATTTTTTAGTGATCACCATTCTAACTGGTGTGAGATGGTATCTCATTGTGGTTTTGATTTGCATTTCTGTGACAGCCAGTGATGATGAGCATTTTTTCATATGTCTATTGGCTGCATAGATGTCTTCTTTTGAGAAGTGTCTGTTCATATCCTTTGCACACTTTTTGATGTGGTTGTTTGATTTTTTCTTGTAAATTTGTTTGAATTCTTTGTAGGTTCTGTATATTAGCCCTTTGTCAGATGAGTAGATTGTAAAAATTTTCTTCCATTCTGTAGGTTGCCTGTTCACTCTGATGGTAGTTTCTTTTGCTGTGCAGAAGCTCTTTAGTTTAATTGTATCCCATTTGTCAGTTTTAGCTTTTGTTGCCATTGCTTTTGGTGTTTTAGACATGAAGTCCTTATGCATGCCTATGTCCTGATTGATATTGCTAGGTTTTCTTCTAGGGTTTTTATGCTTTTAGGTCTAACATTTAAGTCTTTAATTCATCTTGAATTAATTTTTTTATGAGGTGTAAGGAAGGGATCCAGTTTCTGCTTTCTACATATGGCTAGCCAGTTTTCCCAGCACCATTTATTAAATAGGGAATGCTTTCCCCATTTCTTGTTTTTGTCAGGTTTATCAAAGATCAGATGGTTGTAGATGTGTGGTATTATTTCTGAGGACTCTGTTCTGTTCCATTGTTCTATATCTCTGTTTTGATACCAGTACCATGCTGTTTTGGTTACTCTAGCCTTGCAGTAGAGCTGGAAGTCAGGTAGCATGATGCCTCCAGCTTTGTTGTTTTGGCTTAAGATTGTCTCGGCAATATGGGCTCTTTTTTGGTTCCATGTGAACTTTAAAGTAGTTTTTTCCAATTCTGTGAAGAAAGTCATTGGTAGCTTTATGGGGATGACATTGGATCTATAAATTGCCTTGGGCAGTATGGCCGTTTTCACGATATTGATTCTTCATGAGCATGGAATGTTCTTCCATTTGTTAGTGTCCTCTTTTATTTCACTGAGCAGTGGTTTGTAGTTCTCCTTGAAGAGGTCCTTCACATCCCTTGTAAGTTGGATTCCTAGGTATTTTATTCTCTTTGAAGCAACTGTGAATGGGAGTTCACTCATGATTTGGCTCTCTGTTTATCTGTTATTGATGTATAGGAATGCTTGTGATTTTTGCACATTGATTTTTTATCCTGAGACTTTGCTCAAGTTGCTTATCAGGTTAAAGAAATTTTGGGCTGAGATGATGGGGTTTTCTACATAGACACTCACGTCATCTGCAAACAGGTACAATTTGACTCCCTCTTTTCCTCATTGAATACCCTTTATTTCTTTCTCCTGCCTGATTGCCCTGGCCAGAACTTCCAACACTATGTTGAATAGGAGTGGTGAGAGAGGGCATCCCTGTCTTGTGCCAGTTTTCAGAGGGAATGCTTCCAGTTTTTGCCCATTCAGTATGATATTGGCTGTGGGTTTGTCATAAATAGCTCTTATTGTTTTGAGATACATCCCATCAATACCTGGTTTCTTGAGAGTTTTTAGCATGAAGGGCTGTTGAATTTTGTCCAAGGCCTTTTCTGTATCTATTGAGATAATCATGTGGTTTTTGTCTTTGGTTCTGTTTATATGATGGATTGTGTTTATTGATTTGAGTATGTTGAACCAGCCTTGCATCCCAGAGATGAAGCCCACTTGATCGTGTTGGATAAGCTTTTTGATGTGCTGCTGGATTCAGTTTGCCAGTGTTTTATTGAGGATTTTTACATCGATGTTCATCAGGGATATTGGTCTAAAATTCTCTGTTTTTGTAGTGTCTTTGCCAGGCTTTGGTGTCAGGATGATGCTGACCTCATTACATGAATTAGGGAGGATTCCCTCTTTTTCTATTGATTGGAAGAGTTTCAGAAGGAATGGTATCAGTTCCTCTTGGTACCTTTAGTAGAATTGGGCTGTGAATCTGGTCCTGGAATTTTTTTGGTTGGTAGGCTATTAATTATTTCCTCAATTTCAGAGCATGTTATTGGTCTATTCAGGGATTCCACTTCTTCCTGGTTTAGTCCTGGGAGGGTGTATATGTCCAGGAATGTATCCATTTCTTCTAGGTTTTCTAGTTTATTTGCATAGAGGTGTTTATAGTATTCTCTGATGGTAGTTTGTATTTTTGTGGGATTGGTGGTGATATCCCCTTTATCATTTTTTTTTTTTTGCATCTATTTGATTCTTCTCTCTGTTCTTCTTTATTAGTCTTGCTAGCGGTCTTATCAATTTTGTTGATCTTTTGAAAAAACCAGCTCCTGGATTCCTTGAGTTTTGGGAGGGTTTTTTGTGTCTCTATCTCCTTCAGTTCTGCTCTGATCTTAGTTATTTCTTGCCTTCTGCTAGCTTTTGAATGTGTTTGCTCTTGCTTCCCTAGTTCTTTTAATTGTGATGTTAGAGTGTCAGTTTTAGATCTTTCCTGCTTTCTCTTGTGGGCATTTAATGCTGTAAATTTCCCTCTACACACTGCTTTGAATGTGTCCCAGAGATTCTGGTATGTTGTATCTTTGTTCTCATTGGTTTCAAAGAACATCTTTATTTTTGCCTTCATTTCGTTATGTACCCACTAGTCATTCAGGAGCAGGTTGTTCAGTTTCCATGTAGTTGAGAGGTTTTTAGTGAGTTTCTTAATCCTGAGTTCTACTATGATTGCACTGTGGTCTGAGAGACAGTTTGCTGCGATTTCTGTTCTTTTACATTTGTTGAGGAGTGCTTTACTTCCAACTATGTGGTCAATTTTGGAATAAGTGCAATGTGGTGCTGAGAAGAATGTATATTCTGTTGATTTGGAGTGGAGAGTTCTGTAGATATTTATTAGTTCCACTTAGTTCTGTAGATATTTATTAGTTCCACTTGGTGCAGAGCTGATTTCAATTCCTGGATATCCTTGTTAACTTTCTGTTTCATTGATCTGTCTAATGTTGACAGTGGTGTGTTAAAGTCTCCCATTATTATTGTGTGGGAGTCTAAGTCTCTTTGTAGGTCTCTAAGGATTTGCTTTGTGAATCTGATTGCTCCTGTATTGGATGCATATATATTTAGGACAGTTAGCTCTTCTTGTTGAATTGATCCCTTTACCATTATGCAATGACCTTCTTTGTCTCTTTTGATCTTTGTTGATTTAAAATCTGTTTTATCAGAGACTAGGATTACAACCCCTTCTGTTTTTGTTTTCCATTTGCTTGGTAGAGCTTCCTCAATCCCTTTATTTTGAGCCTATGTGTGTCTCTGCACATGAGATGGGTCTCCTGAACACAGCACACTGATGGGTCTTGACTCTTTATCCAATTTGCCAGTCTGTGTCTTTTAATTGGGGCATTCAGCCCATTTACATTTAAGGCTAATATTGTTATGTGTGAATTTGATCCTGTTGTTGTGATGTTAGCTGGTTATTTTGCTCATTAGTTGATGCAGTTTCTTCCTAGCCTTGATGGTCTTTAGAATTTGGCATGTTTTTGCAATGGTTCATACCGGTTTTTCCTTTCCATGTTTAGTGCTTCCTTCAGGATCTCTTGTAGGGCAGGCCTGGTGGTGACAAAATCTCTAAGCATTTGCTTGTCTGTAAAAGATTTTATTTTTCCTTCACTTATGAAACTTAGTTTGGCTGTATATTAAATTCTGGGTTGAAAATTCTTTTCTTTAAGAATGTTGAATATTGTTCCCCACTCTCTTCTGGCTTGGAGAGTTTCTGCCGAGAGATCCGCTGTTAGTCTGATAGGCTTCCCTTTGTGGGTAACCCGACCTTTCTCTCTGGCTCCCCTTCATGTTTTTTCCTTCATTTCAACTTTGGTGAATCTGACAATTATGTATCTTGGAGTTGTTGTTCTCTAGGAGTATCTTTGTGGCATTCTCTGTATTTCCTGAATTTAAATGTTGACCTGCCATGCTAGGTTGGGGAAGTTTTCCTGGATAATATCCTGCAGTGTTTTCCAACTTGGTTCCATTCTCCCCGTCACTTTCATGTACACCAATCAGTTGTAAATTTGGTCTTTTCTGAGTGACATAGTGAAACTCCATCTTAAATAAATAAATAAATAAATAAAATAAAATAATAATCATTTGTATTCTATATGAACTGTCAGTCACTTGAATATTTGATTAAATTTGCCTATAATACTTCCTGGCCCTGGTGTCTTTTTCATTAGGGCAGAGGTAGAAATTGACTGTCAGCTCAGTTTTATTAATGATTGTGGATATATTCAGTTATTTAGTTTTAAAAATACATTTTACTAATAATTTTCAAAAAATTTGGCAAAATGTTACTTATACTCTTTTTCTTATATATTTTTTAAATTCCTGTCTGTAATATGGAAATTTTTATAATACACAGGTTTTATCTTTTCATTTCCTATAGAAGCATATTATTCTTTAGGTAGCATGCGAATTAGATCTGTAGGCATTTTTTTTAGTTAGTTACTCTGATCCAGAAAGCCAAATGGTTACAACTCAGAGTAGGTACCTGGTTAAGTCTCAAGGTGTCAGGAATACTGGAGCACTATCTCTGTAGGTATTTACATGTCAGAATATATGAATCTCATACCAGAAAACATCTCTAGGTCTGGAGACACCAGAGTTTATCTGGCTCTTGAAAAAAAAAAAAAAGGTATTTATATTTAAAGTGTTAAGGTGAGAACCCATAGATACTTTCTATTCCACCTCAAAGGAGCAAATTTAAAAAAAAAATCATTTCTGCAGAGGAGGGGCAGGGTTGTCACTGTGCTGTATGTAAATAAAGATAAACATTGTTCTCTGTTCCCTGCTTATGTAATTTCTCTTTCCTTTGCTTATGCAGTGTCTGGCTACTCATACAGGCAGGTTTTTCATCTGCCTTTTATCACCTCCTCTGAGGTAATTAATAAGAAATGTGTCTCTGATCTGGAAACACCTTGCACACATATAATTGTATTTCTGTAACATGTAATATTACATAAAGATGAATTTTAAAACCTCATCAGGGTACCTGCGGGAATTGGGGACTTTGTGTGTTCACACAAGAGACCTGAAGGGCACATTTATGTCCCTACTATATTCTTTTGCCCTAATAATGATTCTCCTCTAAAATAGTATTTATGTCATATTAACTTTGCTGCATCTGGTTTATTCTGGTTAATATTTCTTTTGACATTTCTTCTCCCATACTCATAATTTTTTTAAAAAATATATTCTCTTTTAGGTCAGTACAGAAGCTAAATTTTGTTTGTATACTTTTAATCTAATCTGATTTTTTAAACAGTATATGTGTTTATTTATATTTATTATGAGTAGTTGTTTAACTAGACATATTTTATTCCAAAAATATTTATTTAGAGTCTGTTCTGTGCCAGGTGCATTATAGGTACTAGAGATAAAGCAGCAAAGAAAATGGACAAACATCCCTGCCTTCATGAAATACACATTTTATTGTCGTGTTTCACATTTTTAATTAGTATTATTTTTCTTTATTGCCCTTTCCTCCCCGCAACTTCTGTGAAATGTAGTTTTTAAATTACTGTGTGTTTTTTTTTCCACTGGTTTGGAAGCTGTAGCTTCTATTCCTTATTGATTATCTTTAATTTTTAAAAGATGACCACTAAACCAAATATATTCTATTTAAGCCTAAGTAATTCTATCTTTTCAAACACAAAACTATTTTTGTATTATTTTGTTGCCAATACTCAATTAAATTTGGCAACATTTCATAGAAATGCATGTGCTTGCCATTAATTCTTGCTTCCAAATCCTTCTGTATTTAATTTCCTTCTTTAATTATTTATTTTCTTTCAGTGAGATTCTGTAGGTAGTAAAATTTCCTATTATTTCTGAACACATTTTTTTTTTATTCTTACTCTTCAATGAGAAGGTAGCTTGGTATGAATTGTAGATTGTCAGACATTTTACTCAGCAATGATATTATGGATATTCTTCCAGAATCTATTTTTGCTGATGTAGTAAATCAGCCGAATGATCATTTCATTTTAATTTCTCTGTCTCTTTTCTCTGATGATTTTTGAGATTCATCTTTTTTTATGTTTTCAGTTTCAGTACATTATACATATGTGTAGATTTACTTTATGTCAATTGGATGTTACTTGATATGTACTTTTAATATCTATCTGGAAATTTACTTCCCTGTTATTTTCTGTATTCTCCTCCTCTGGAAGTACAGTTAGATATATAGTAGAATATCTCAATTATCCCTCAGAGCTCTTAAACTGTCTTTTAAAAATTTTTCATGTTTTACCTCTTTTTCTTTTTTGTGAAATACCTTCAGGGTGAAATTGTCCAGTTTAAATAATAACTTCAAATAACTTCACAGTCTCCAACATCCATCTTGTCAAAGTGTCTGTTTTAGAATTGATTCCACATATTTTTAAAATTTAAATAATTATACTTTCACTTTACTTTTTTAATTTCGTGGGTGTATAATAGGTGTATATTTTATGGGGTACATGAGATGCTTTGATACAGGCATACAATGCATAATAATCACATAGGAGTAGCCATTACCTCAAACATTTATACTTTGTTTTAAAACCAATCCAATTATACTCATAGATATTTTAAGATGTGCAATTAAATTATAACTGACAATAATCACCCTGTTTTGCTATCAAATACTAGATCGTATTCATTCTTTCTACATATTCTTTTGTACCATTAACTATCCTCACTTCCTCCCATCCCCTCACTACCCTTCCCAGCCTTTGGTAACCATCCTTCTACTCTCTATATTCATGAGTTCAATTGTTTTCATTTTTACCACCCACAAGTAAGTGTGAACATATGAAGTTTGTCTTGCTGTGCCTGGTTTATTTCACTTAGCATGACTCAGTTTCATCCATGTTGTTTCAAATAACTGAATCTCATTCTTTTTATGGCTGAATAGTATTCCATTGTGTATATGTACCACATTTTCTTTATCCATTCTTCTGCTGATGGATTAAAAACAATGGAAGCACTTAATTTGCTTCTAAATCTTGCCTATTATGAATAGTGCTACAATAAACATAGAAGTGCTGATATCCCTTCAATATACTGATTTCCTTTATTTTGAGTATATACCTAGCAATGTGATTGCTGGATTATATGGTAGCTTTATTTTTACTTTTTGTGAAAACTTCTATATTGTTCTCCATAGGGGTTGTACTAATTAACATTCCCACCAACAGCGTATGAGGGTATCCTGTTCTCCACATCCTCACCAGTATTCATTATTGTCTATCTTTTGGATAAAAGCCATTTTTACTGGGGTGAGATGATACCTTATTATTCATTTTATTTTTCAATTGGTTACTTTTTTCATTCATCCAGTAGTCCATATATATTGACTGAACACCTATCATAGTTAAGGCTATGTTCCATGTGCTCATTACAGATTAGAAAATAACCTCCTTAATTCTTTATTCTTCGATTCTAATGTGAAGAGTCTGACAGTATAAACACACACAATAATTTTATCTGATTTTAAGTTCAGTAAAGTGAATTGACATCCTATGATGTGATACAAATGACTTGTTTATCAGTTAAGACTGGTGAGGAAAGAATTTCACTTTGAAGAAGAAACCTTGAAACTGAGACCCTGAGTGAGATGATCCACCTGTTTCTTAAATTCATATCTCCTAGTTTTTACCACATATATTATAGAAATTTACTTTTCATATTTGGAGACTGTAAACAAACTTCTGACGTTCATTAGATTATGATACTGTTTCCATTTCTAGTGTATGAATTCTTCTATTTCTTTTAGCCTGTTGGTTCTTCTGGTTTTTTATTATTTAAATAATAACATTAAATTTGATCATTAAATTCATAATATTAATTTCCTTTGTATTCTTTGGAATTTTAATCTGCAAGTTTAATCTGAGTATTGATTGCTCATTTGCTTGCTTTTGTTTTTGTCTGTGTATTTGTTTTTCTTTCTTTTCACGCATGACTACTTATATCTAGCAATTTTGTAGTTCTTCTACTCACCTTTTAAATTCCCCATTAACAACCATATTCTGAGATCTCCTCCTGTGAAGCTATCTAAAGCTAATGTGTAACTTTACCCTATTCCCAGTTGCAGGGCTACCTCAACCTTTTTTGTGCCATTACTTAAGGAAGTAGTCATAGATTTTTTTCAACCTGGGATCATAGGTTAGGGTTGTACCTGAGCCTCCACTTCCAAGGTATAATTTTGGCCTTGGGGATTCTCTGTCCACCCACCATTGCATGTGTTCTATTCAAAGGCTCAGCCACAGGTCTAACTTCTTTTGAGTCCGGAAACTCAAAAACCCTTTTATTGGCTCCATATAACTAAGATATGGACAGCTGGCATTGGCTTCAAGACAACTAAATAAGGACTAAAGTTCAGCATGTAACTCCTGACCTACTGTCCAGTCAAATTTTCCTTATCCTTAAAGTCATTGCTTCCCCACTCCTTGCCCTAGATTCTGGGCACAAAATGTTGAATATCGTCTTTGGCTCATCACCAACATTAGGCTATAGAACAGGAAGTAGCTGACTTATGTGTAATTGTTCATCCACCCACCCAACATCCATAATGTGGTAACTGTTCGTGCCTCTTTTGCCTCCACTACTTGATCTCAGTTGTCTATACCAAGAGAGGATATAGAGGCTGACTATACTACTGTAAAATTCATGTGTCTCTTCTGGATATCCTGAAATTCCCCCAATAAGCCTTGCATTCTGTGTGACTGTTTTCTAAATAAGTACAATCTACCATGAAATGTCTGTGACTCTCTGTAAGTAGTACAAAAAGAGGGATGTTTTCATTGTTCTAAAGTTTTAGTGACTGAGAAGTGCCATTAATCACAGTTTCTCTGCCACTGCCCTAAGATGTTATCTGGAGGGGCAGATTCAGAGGTGTATTCATTTGGTAAGGAATTAAGTTCCCTTTTACTTGGCAATTTGTACTTAGAGACAGTGCACAGGCGTGTTACAACCTGGCTTCCCACACATTTGCAAAGTGGTTGTCAGGACTTCTTCTCCAGCCAAAACCCATGCCAAATGGTATCTGAATCTAAATTACCTGGGCGAATCTCCTCTGTTACAGAATCTCTGTCATCTGTGTGAATGCAGATGACTTTTTCTCCAGCTGTCTGAAGTGTTTTTAAGAGGTTTATCCAGTATGCATTCTGATTTTCAGCAAGAAAGAAAGCCTCTTCTAAAGCTTGCAAAGATTCAGCCAAAGTCACTTGTATGCTTCCAGATTCCAAACACCTTTGGGCATTACATCAAATTCTGCAGTTTCTTGGCCTCAGATGACTACAGCATCTTTTGTATCTACTCTGAACAAGATTCAAAAGTCTTTTCTCCCTAATAGAATTTCCAGTGCTAGAAATATCCTTGAGTTTTGGCAGGTTATCATTCCTATAGCAAGCAAAATATTCTAAGTAAGATAGTCCATGTCTTAAGCAGGATATCTAGGCAAGGGTGAATTAGGGCTCTTTAATATCCCAGGAAATGCTACCATCTGTTGTTATATGCTACTTTCTCTCAGAAAAGAATTTCCTGTTTTGTTTTATTTCTGGTTTTAATTTAAATAAATTAAAAATCTAATATAAGGCCACAAACATGAAAATTTATGAACTTTCTCTTTCTACATATTCTCCTGTGATTTACAGAGAAGTTAATCTCATCATCAAAATGTAGTAAAAGTGCATTCATTCTCTTCTACCGAGAATCCCTTCTACAGATCATCATGCCAAGGAGGTAAAATATATACTGCAGCACTCTGTCCAATATAATAATGCAATATCCCCATCTCATAGCTTTGGTAGGTTTATATAACAGATCTTAAAATAATAGAAAAGTTGCAAATATACTACAAATAACTTTTATTTTTTTACTGGAAACATTTGAGAGTAAATTGATTACCTTTTTTGTAATCCCTTCTGAATAATTTGGTGTATATTACCTTTAGTCAAGAATATTCTCCTACATAATAGCAATACAGCCACAAAATTAGAAAATTAACCCTGTTATATTATGACCATATAATCACACATGAGTGTACAGATTTAGAAACAGCCAGATCAAATCTTGACTTCTTTGTTGCTTAGAAATATCTTCTGCCAGATACCCTAAATCATCTTTCTCAAGTTCCATAGATCTCTAGGGCAGGGGCAAAATGTCACTAGTCTATTTGTAAAAGCATAGCAAGAGTGACCCTTCCTCCAATTCCCAATAAGATCCTCATCTCCATCTGAGACCACCTTAGTCTGGACTTTATTGTCCATATCAGTAATATCATTTTGGTCAAATCCATTTAACAAATCTCTAGGAAGTTTCAAGCTTTTCCACATTTTCCAGCCTTCTTCTGAGCTCTCCAAACTGTTTCAACCTCTGCCTGTTACCCAGTTTCAAACTCGCTTCCACATTTTCAGGTATGTTTATAGCAGTGCCCCACGCTTGGTACCAATTTTCTGTGTTAGTTTGTTTTCACATTGCTATAAGAAGCTACCTGAAATGGGGTAATTTATAAACCAAAGAGGTTTAATTGACTCATCGTTCCACATGGCTGGGGAGGCCTCAGGAAACTTACAATTATAGCAGAAAGTGAAGAGGAAGCAAGGCACATCTTACATGGCAGCAGGAGAGAGAGAGAGTGGGGATGTATCACACACTTGAAACTATCAGATCTCGTGAGTACTCATTATAACAAGAATAGTAAAGGAAAAGTCTACCCCCATGATTCAGTCACCTCCCCCTAGGCCCCTCCCCTGACATGTGGAGATTACAATTCAGGATGAGATTTTGATGGAGACACAGAGTGAAACCGTATTAGGGTTTCTTTTCTTTTTCCTTTACCATATTTGTTAAAGCCTTCTTTTGTCCCCATTAGCTTTAATATATATACGTGTGTGATCAATATCTTCATATAGACACAGTCTCCCTTAACTGCCACCTTAATTTCCATATCAGCCTAGATTTCTTTCTCACCTATTTTGGGCTCCAAAATCCTGTCACCTTTTTGTATGAGTGTACTTTTTACCTCATTTTTGCTCCCACATATTAAGCCAGACTGTTGCTGATGCCACCACCCTGTATGGAAACCTTGCTTACCCTGCTCAGTTATCTATACCTCACGCTGATATGCCTTTCATGTGGAAGCCCTCTTCATTCTGCTTGTCTCTCAGACCACATGTCAGATTGCCCCTCCACACACCCTATGCATGGATTCTTTCCTTACCCCACTCAGGCTCTGACCTTTGAATTCAGAACACTCCCGTTTCTCAGGTATATCTTTTTCATCCTTCTTGCTCACTGACACCTACCTCTAGGCCACTCTACTTCATCTGCTTATTGATAAAATATAATACTGTTGTGTATCTGTGTGGTTGGACTCAGACACTTCTGCTTGGTGCTGCTAATGACCATTTCACAGCCAACCTAAGAGTACATGGATGTGTAGGAGTCTTTGGATGTACTATATGTGTTTAAGAAGTTAGCTATGCTACGGTTCCTTTCTTGACCCTGGATAAAGCTCTAAACTAGATAAGAAAAAAAAATGGCATCTGGATTAATGTCCTACTAATGCATACCAACATGCAGCACTAACAATATGAAAATAATTGAAATGAGCTTCCATAAGCCTTAGTGTTGAATTTGAAGCTTACTTGTTCCAGATTGAAATCGGACATCTAGAAAAGGCTTACCAGAATATTCCAAAAAAAAAAAAAAAAGGATTTAAAGTACAATTAAAATAAAGAGGTAAGCTTAAATATTGAAAGAATTTAATCTTATTTTCTTCACATTATTACATAATAATGTTTCTAACATTATTCATATTTTATTTCAGTGAAATGCTTTTACAGAATAATTGAAATCATTCTTAAAGTCCCTATGATGGATAAATGTAGCCCAACAAGAATTAGACAGAGATAGAATATTGGAATTACAATGTGGTTTAGGAAAGACAAAATACATATTTGGTGTATTCTTCAGTGACGAAGGCAGTTTAAACCTTTTACAGATTCCATCGTTTGTGTTTGCAATACCTGTATTGTTTAAAACAGTGTTTGGTAAACATTTTCTGTAGAGAGTCAGATAATAATATTTGCTTCATCGGAAACATATGGTCTCTGTTGTATATCCTTGGGTTGGGGGGATGTTTTAACAACCCTTTAAAACTTAAAAAAATAATTCTTAGATCATGGACTGTACGAAAATATGCTGAGGGTAAATTTACCAGCTGGCTGTAGTTGCTTTACCCCTGGTTTTAAAAAATATATATCCCATGGTTCTCAAAGTGTGATTCCTAGAGTAGTAGCGTTAGTGTCCCTTGCGAACATGACAGAAATGCAAATTATTAGCCCCAGACTTACTGGATCAAATTCTGGCAATCCATAGTTTAACAAACTCTTCAGTTGATAATGATGCCTCCTCAATTTGCAAGACACTGATTTAGATTGAAACAAGAGCCTTTTTAACCAGATGTTATGTTAGACGTTGTCAATCTAAAGTTGAATAAAATCCACCTTCATCTACAAATGCCTTATAATTTATTAACAAGTAATTTATTGCCTAAGGAATGCTGCAGATTTAAGATCCACGCTGAGACTTTTGCCACAATTCTAGTGCTCCGTTTATGTTACCATGGTGCCTCTTTGAGGGGAAGGATTTCCTTAAGGATAACTATTTATCTCATTATAATACTTTTCCTAATTTGTTTGTATGAGTCTCTTCCGTTTTCCTACGTCTTCCCTCTCTTTCATTTCTCAGGGTTTGGGCCATTTGACACTTGTCTTCTGCCTTTAGAGTCCTCCAGTCTCCACAACCCCTTATCACAATCTAGACGTTTCTTTTGATTGATAATGACTCTTCCACCAATTGCCAGTCAGAAAGACTTTAAATATACGTGTGACCTGGGAGTACCCCTCTGAGTTGTCCTGACCTCCCAGTTAAAACCAATGTAAATCTTACAAGCACTAATTGATGTATTATATCTTCCTAAAATGTGTAAATGCAAGCGGTACCCCAACCACCTTGGGCAGATTTTGTCAGGGCCTCCTGTGGGTGTATCACAGGCATGTCCTTAACGTTGGCAAAATAAACTTTCTAAAATGATTGAGATCTGTCTCAGATACTTTGAGGTTCACAAATTGGTAACCATGAAGGGATTCTTAGTGTAGGTGCCCTTGAGCTTTGACAGGTCTCCTATAGGTGCTTAGTACTAGCTTGAGATAATCTTATGGCTCAAAGCAATAGGGTAATTTGCTAAAGACTAAGAGCTCACCCTTTAATAGAATCCCCGGTCTTCCAAAATTAGCTTGGGTTCTAACATTTATTTTGCTATACAACAACTTTTCTGGAGTTTTACTTGCTTCAAACAAGTAAGGCAAGTTTTCCTGCTCCCATTGACAACGGCACACAGGCAGTGCCTTTCTGGAGTTTGAGCTTGCTTCCAAGAGGGAAAGTGAGTTTGACTTTTGCCCTAGTTCTACAACGGCAGAGAGCAGTGTTCAGCCTGAACCCCATACCTAGGTAAGTAACTGAATTGGAGTTTGTCTGGGCTAAAGATTAACAACCAGCTGGTCTTTATTCCTTCTTAGCACTAGAACACTCTGTAATCCTATTGTTAGGATTTTTTGTTATTCTGGTATTTCTCCCATTAGATTTTACTAAGTCTCATTTGGTCAAATCTAAATGAGAATTCCAAATTATGGAAAATAAGACCTCTGAATTGGCTAAAATTCCTCACAGCTACAAAAGAAAAGAAAAACACATAAAACCGTGTGCTTGGTTTCTGTGTTTGCTTCCTGTCTTAAAAAAAATATTCTTTCCTTTACTTTTCTTCCACTCTATTCCTCCCTCCTCCTTCTCCATCTTCAGTGTCAAGATAAAAATATCTAAGAAGGCTTGTAATGACTCAAAACCCTTGAAGGACTCATTACAAAGGTGTTACTCAACCCTTTTTGGGGTGTTGTATTTTCTTTGTGAAGTTTAAAGAGTCATGGGCAGATTCTTAAGTCTAAAGCGCTGATTTCCTGTATTGCATTACCTTACATCTTTGGCTTTGGGAGATCCAAGAGATTACCTTGTACTGTTCGAGGATTTGACCTTGGCATGTGTAATGGTGGATTCCTAAGAGCTACAAAGTTAGTGGTGGCTGAGGACACTTTACAAGAAAGGGTTTTAGCTGTTTTTCTTTCTTTTTTTCTAGGAAGCTGTTGTTTGGGATCCTAATTGTAGTTTGGAGGTACATTCTAATTAGTCTTCTCCATTGACTTTCCTCAAAAAAATGATTTCAATTGGTTTGTGCATTGGGAAATGAACTGTTGTTTTGTAGATAAACAACAGAGACTGACTTTTCTCTGTTCTGAAGAGAAATGGTATTTTTCTCATCCCAACCAAAAGGTGCCCCTGGGTTACTGGGGTGGGGGGAGGGCTGAGTAGAGGTGTCTGAGGGGTTGACACCCAACAACGTGCAGCATCCCTACAGGGAAACTCCAAAAAATTAGCTTAAAAAGGCTCATTCAGGAAATGCATATAAGATCTGGTTACTCTACATTTGAGACCTCTCAGAAGTGCTAAACCTTCAGAGAAAGAAACTAAGACATGTAAGAGGGTGGAAGTAACTCAGTGATGACGTACTGTGGTGTCCCATTCACAATCAGCACATTTTTATCCACTACACAAAACCCTAGGCCACAGTTCATTTTCTCCCTTTAAGAAAAACCGTGTGAAACAAATGATCTAAGAATGAGAAAACAAAGAGAATGACTTCCTTTAAGGCACCCCATTTGGTTTAATGGTGCCTCTACTTACAAATGGTTGTGGAAATGGAAGGGCATGCCAGGTTTTCTAATACTTCTGCTGGTTACACATTAGTTCTGTTTTTGTGAGCATTTTAAACTGATGTGCAAAGTATATCAAGGAAAACTTAGACATAAGTTGTCAACCTGCAACTATAAAGTTCCCAAGTTATCTATATATCACTCTGGTGTTTTCTTTTCTGCCTGCTTTAAGTTTGCTGTTACATTTTACTGAGATAAAATCCACTATTTGTATCCAACCATTTCTTATTGTTATTATTTTTGCAAACTGGTGAGTTTGTATTACTATCTCATTGCTAGAGTTCTGAGTAAAAGCTGTGGTATCCTTGTATCAGTATGTGTTCATTTATGTGTACAAACACATATTTTATTATGTGTTTTTGGCCACAAGGTACCAAACTGGCTTAAAGTTAGAGCGTTCACAAATAATAAGCCCAAATGCTTTTCAAATTCACGCTACTTAAGTAATATATTTACAGAATGGGAGAAAATATTTGCAAACTAGGCATCCAACAAAGGTCTCACATCCAGAATCTATAAGGAAGTTAAGCAAATAAGCAACAAACATCACCATTAAAAAGTGGGCAAAGGCTGGGTGCAATGGCTCACGCCTGTAACCCCAGCACTTTGGGAGGTCGAAGTGGGTTGATCACTTGAGGTCAGGAGTTCACCACCAGCTTGGCCATCATGGTGAAACCCTGTCTCTACTAAAAATACAAAAATTAGCTGGGGATGGTGGCACACACCTGTAATCCCAGCAACTCGGGAGGCTGAGACAGGAGAATCACTTGAATCCGGGAGGTGGAGGTTGCAGTGAACCAAGATTTTGCCACTGCACTCCAGCCTGGGAGACTCCATCTCAAGAAAAAAGTGGGCAAAGGACATAATCAGAAACTATTCAAAAGAAGACATACATCCAACAAGCATACAAAAATGCTCAACATTACTAATAATTAGAAAAAAAATCAAAATTGCAATGAGATACCATCTCACACCAGTCAGAATTGTTATTACTAAAAAGTGAAATAAAAACAAATGCTGATTAAGTTGTGGAGAATAGGAAACACACAGTGCTGGTGGGAATGTAAATTAGTTTAGCCAGTTTGAGAAGAAATTTGGTGATTTCTCAAAGAACTTCAAATAAAATTGTCATTTGATCCAACAATCCCCTTATTGGGTATATACCCAAGGGAATATAAATTGACCTGCCATAAAGACACATATGTTCATTGCAGCACTATTCACAAAAGCAGACAGAAAACCAATCTGTATACTCACCAATAGTAGACTGGATAAAGAAAATACGGTAATCATACATCATAGAATACTACAGAGACATAAAAAAGAATGAGATCATCTCCTTTGCAGCAACATAGATGGAGTGGGAGGCCTTTATCCTAAGCAAATTAACTCTGGAACAGAAAACCAAGTACTGCATGTTCTCAATTATAAGTAGAGATAAATGTTGAGTAACTATGGACATGAAGAAAAGAACAACAGGGTCTAGGACAAAAGGGCTGCCTACTTGAGGGTGGAATGAGAGTGAGGTTTAGAATACTACCTATTGCATACTATGTCAAGTGTGTGTGTGTGTGTGTGTGTGTGTGTGTGTGTAAATAAGGCGCTCATGAGGACCTAGCCATGCTTCTATAACTGCAAGAGAGAAATTTTGGTTGTTTATAAGCCACCAAGTTAATAGTAATTTGTTATAGTAGCCAAAACTGAATGAAACATTTGCCTATATTAAACCTATTTTAAATTTAAAACTTATGTTAAAAGTGAGGAAATAGGAAAATCTATACCATGCTATCACAAAATGAAAGGATAATGGCTGTTTGAATTTTAGACAAAGTGGTCTTCAGAACAGAAGACAAAAATCAGGAATAAAGAGGAGCATTGTGTAGTGATAAAGAAGTCATGTTTTCATAAGGCCTTCACAGTCTTAAATATGTATTCACCTAACAACATAGCATCAAAGTTACATGAGGAAAAACTGATGAGACTGAAAGGAGGAGACAAATCCACTTATAGTTGGAAATATTAACATACCTCTATGAATAATTTATAGATCAAGCAGGCAGAAAATCAGTAGGGATATAGTTGACCTAAACAGTACCATTAGTCACCTTGATCTACTTGACAGTTGTGGAATACTCCATACAGCAACAACAGAATACAAACTATAGTGAAGTTAACATAGAACATCCTAAGATAGGAAACACATGTTAACAAATTTTAAAAAGTAGAAATCATACATAGTATCTTTTGGACCATAATGGAATTAATCTAGAAATCAATAAAGAAAGATAGCTGGAATTTTTCCAAATAGTCAGAGACTAAAACAAAACAAAACAAAACTTTAAAACAATGCGTGGATCAAAGAAAAAGTCTCAAAAAATTAAAAAGTGTTTTGAACTAAATGAATGAAACATAAAGTAGAACTTATCAAAATTTGTGAGATGCTATGCAAACAGAGCCTAGAGAGAATTTTAGAGCATTGAATGTATATATTAGAAGAGGAATATAAAATGAATAATATAAGCATCTACCTTAGTAATTTAAAAAGTAGAGCAAATTAAATCTAAATTAAAAGAAGCAAAAACATAATCCAAAATAGAGAAAAAATCAATGAAATTGCAAATATGGATTAATGCAATCAATATAACAAAATCTGTTTTTAGAAAAGATAAACACAGTTGAGAAATTTCTAGACAGGTTAACTAATTAAAAAAGAAAGAAGATACAGATTACTATCAGAAAAGAGCATCACGATTGATTCCGTGGACATTAAAAGAAATATTATGAAGAACTCTATGCCAACAAATTTGATAACATAGATGAAATGGACCAATTATTTGAAAGATATAATCTAAAATATACATAAAGAAAAATTTATGATTATGAATAGAAACATGTTTATTAGGAAATTGAATCAATAAATGAAACCTTCCATACCAGAAAGCACAAGGCCCAGATTGGTTCACTGGTGATTTCTATGGTATATTTAAAGACAACACTGTATCAGTCATCTGTAGAATTCTCTTTCAGGAAATAGAAGCAGAAGAAGTGCTTTCTGAATTATTCTATGAAGTCTACCTATCCTCATACTAACAACACTCAAAAATATTACAAAAAGGAAAATTGTAGACTATCATTTTCTTAATGTTTTCTGTTGTTTATAAGCCACCAAGTTAATAGTAATTTGTTATAGTAGCCCAAACTGAATGAAACATCTGCTTACAAGAAACCTATTTTAAATTTAAAACTTCTGTTGAAAGTGAGGAGATAGGGAAATCTATACCATGCTATCACAACATAAAAGGAGAAATACCTGTTTGAATTTTAGACAAAGTGGGCTTCAGAACAAAAGACAAAAATCAAGAGTGAAGACATTTTCTTTTATGAACATAAATGAAAAAATCCTTAATAAAATATTAGCAAATCTAATCCAACAACATATATATTACTTGGGCACCGTGACCAAGTGAAATATTCCAGGCATGCAATACTGGTTAGCATTTGAAAATCAATTAACATAATCCACAAATCCAGAAGGAAGAAATAAAACTGTCTTTGTGCAAGGTTCATAATATTCTCAAAACGTTTTCAAAGAGTCAACAACAACAACATAAACATGCAATTTGTAACTAATTATACCAAGTTTTTAGGAAACAAAGTTGAAATATAAACATAAATTGTTTTCTTACATGCCAGCGATAAAAAATTGAATTTTTGCAATAAAATCACACTATTCACAATAATATAAAAACTAAATACTTGGTATAAACCTAACAAAATATATACCAGATCAATAGGAGAAAAAATACAACACTCTGGTGGAAATAAAAAAAAGATCTAAATAAATGCAGAGATATTTTATGTTCATGGATAGAAAGACTCAATATTGTTAATATGTTCATTTTTCTTAACTTGATCTATATATTTAGTACAATCCCAATCCCATCAAGTTATTTTTTGAATATCAACCAAATGATTATAAAATTTATATGGAGAGACAAAATACCCAGAATACTGACACAGTATTAACAGGGAAGAACAAAGTTGGAGAGCTTCAATTACCTGACATCAAGGCTTACTGCAAAGCTAGGATAAATTAAGACAGTGTGATATTTGTGAAATAACAGACAAATAGATCAATGAAACAGGATGCAGAGTTTAGAAATAGGTTTAATAAATGGTGCTGGGAAAATTGGCTAGCCATAAGTAGAAAGCTGAAACTGCATCCTTTCCTTACTCCTTATATGAAAATTAATTCAAAATGGATTAGAGACTTAAATGTTAGATCTAAAACCATAAAAACCCTAGAAGAAAACCTAGGTAATACCATTCAGGACATAGGCAGCGGCAAGGACTTCATGTCCAAAACACCAAAAACAATGACAACAAAAGCCAAAATTGACAAATGGGATCTAATTAAACTAAAGAACTTCTGCACAGCAAAAGAAACGACCATCAGAGTGAACAGGCAACCTACAGAATGGGAGAAAATCTTTGCAATCTACTCATCTGACAAAGGGCTAATATCCAGAACCTATAAAGAACTCAATCAAATTCACAAGAAAAAAAACAACCCCATCAAAAAGTGGGCAAAGGATATGAACAGACATTTCTCAAAAGAAGACATTCATACAGCCAACAGACACATGGAAAAAATGCTCATCATCACTTGCCGTCAGAGAGATGCAAATCAAAACCACAGTGAGATACCCTCTCACACCAGTTAGAATGGCAATCATTAAAAAATCAGGAAACAACAGGTGCTGGAGAGGATGTGGAGAAATAGGAACACTTTTACACTGTTGGTGGGACTGTAAACTAGTTCAACCATTGTGGAAAACAGTGTGTCGATTCCTCAAGGATCTAGAACTAGAAATACCATTTGACCCAGCCATTCCATTACTGGGGATATACCCAAAGGATTGTAAATCATGCTGCTATAAAGACACATGCACACGTATGTTTATTGCGGCACTATTCACAATAGCAAAGACTTGGAATCAACCCAAATGTCCATCAGTGACAGACTGGATTAAGAAAATGTGGCACATATACACCATGCAATACTATGCAGCCATAAAAAAGGATGAATTTGTAGGGACATGGGTGCAGCTGGAAACCATCATTCTCAGCAAACTATCGCAAGGACAGAAAACCAAATACCGCATGTTCTCACTCATAGGTGGGAATTGAACAATGAGATCACTTGGACTCAGGAGGGGGAACATCACACACCAGGTCCTATTGTGGGAAGGGGGGAGGGAGAAGGGGGGAGGGATAGCATTAGGAGATATACCTAATGCAAATGATGAATTAATGGGTGCAGCACACCAACATGGCACATGTATACATATGTAACAAACCTGCACGTTGTGCACATGGACCCTATAACTTAAAGTATAATAATAATGTAAAAAAAAATCAACATTTTCAGAAAGTCTTTTTAGTTTTCTCATTAGGTCAAAGATTTCTGAAAAGACAGAGGCAAGCTTCTTTAGACACCACATAAAGCAAAGTACACTCCAGGGATAACTGCAAAAACAAGCTAAGGGAGACCGCAGCCAAATGAAATGCGACAAGCAACTGTCATATTCCAAATGGTCAATCAAAAGCTGGAACAATGTGAATGCAGCAGAAGTCTATTATGAGGGAAATAATCATCTCAGGACAAGGGATACTTAATTATTTGCAGATTTAAGTACAAAATAAATATTCATCCATGTCCAGGGGGTAACTTTTCAAGTTCTAACAAAAAAAAAAGAAATAGGTTTATATAAACATAATTTTTGGGCTAAGGAGCAAAGTCAAATTTATGAAGAAAAATTAGTCTTTTCAGCAAATGTTATGGAAAAAATGGAACATCCACATGCAAAATAAAAAATGAATCTAGAGGCACACCTTAACACTTTTCACAATAATTACTTCAATATTTATGATTACACTAAATGCAAAATATAAAATTATAATTGTGTATTTTTCAGTTCTCATGCTACTAATAAAGACATAATGGAGACTGGGTAATTTATACAGAAAAGTAGGTTTAATGGACTCACAGTTCCACTTGGCTGGGGTGGCCTCACAATCATGGCAGAAGGCAAAGGAGAAACAAAGGCACATCTTACATGGTGACGGGCAAGAGAGCTTGTGTAGGTTTATAAAACCATCAGGCCTTGTGAAACTTATTCACAACAAAAAGAACAGTATGAGGGAAACTGCCCCTATGATTCAATTATCTGCACCTGGCCCCCCCCCCACTTGACACGTGGGGATTATTACAATTAATGGTGAGATTTGAGTGGGGACATGGCCAAACCATATCTTTCCACCTCTGGCCCCTCCCAAATCTTATGTCCTCACATTTCAAAACCAGTCATGCCTTCCCAACTGCCCCAAAGTCTTCACTTATTTCAGCATTAACTCAAAAGTCCACATTCCAAAGTCTCATCTGACACAAGGAAAGTACCTTCTGCCTATGAACTTGTAAAATCAAAAGCAAGTTAGTTACTTCCTAGATACAATGAGAGTACAGGCATTGGGTAAATATGCCCATTCCAAATGGCAGAAAAGGAAAAAACGGAGGGGCAACAGGTCCCATGAAAATCCAAAATCCAATAAGGCAGTCATTAAACCTTAAAAGTCCCAGAATGATCTCCTTTGACTCTGTGTCTCACATCTAGACCATTTTTATGCAAGAGGTGGGCTTCCATAGCCTTGAGAAGTTCTGCCTCTGTGGCTTTGCAGGGTACAATCTCCCACCCCAGCTGCTTCCACAGTTGAGTGCCTACAGCTTTTCCAGGTGTACAGTGGAAGCTGTCAGTGGATCTACCATTCTGGGGTCTGAAGGATGGTGGCTTTCTTCTCACAGCTCCACTAGGCAGTGCCCCAGTGGGGACTCTATGGGAGCTTCAAACCCACATTTCCCTTCCTCACTGCCCTAGTGGTAGTTCTCCAGAAAACTCCACCCCTGCAGCAGACTTCTGCCTGGGCAACCAGGCATTTTCACACATCATCTGAAATCTAGGCAGAGGTTCCCAATACTCAATTCTTGACTCTTGTGCACCTGCAGGCTCAACACCATGTGGAAGCTACCAAGGCTTGGGGCTTGCACCCTCTGAAGCAACAGCCTGAGCTGTACCTTGGCCCCTTTTAGCCACAGCTGTAGCAGCTAGCATGCAGGGCACCAAGTCCCAGGGCTGTACAAAGCAGGGGGGCCCTGGACCTATCCCAGGAAACCATTTTTCCCTCCTAGGCCTTTGGACCTATGATGGGAGGGGCTTCCATGATGTTATTTGACATGCCCTGGAGACATTTTCCCCATTGTTTTGATGAGTGGCATTTGGCTCCTTGTTATTTATGCAAATTTCTGCAGCTTGCTTGAAATTCTCCCCAGAAAATGTTTTTTTTTTTTCTGTCTCATCATCAGGCTGCAATTTTTTAAAACGTTTATGCTCTGCTTCCTTTTGAATACTTTTCCACTTAAAAATTTCTTCCACCAGATACCCCAAATCATCTCTCTCAAGTTCAAGTTCCACAGATCTCTAGGGCAGGGGCAAAATGGCACCAGTCCCTTTGCTAAAACATAGCAAGAGTCACCTTTATTCCAGTTCCCAACAAGATCCTCATCTCCATCTGAGACCACCTCAGCCTGGACCTTATTATCCATATCACTATCAGCATTTTGGTAAAGGTCATTCAACAAGTCTCTGGGAAGTTCCAAACTTTTCCACATTTTCCTGTCTTTCTGAGCTCTCCAAACTGTTCCAACCTCTGTCTGTTAATCAGTTCCAAAGTTGCTTCCACATTTTCAGGTATCTTTACAGCAGCACCCCACTTTCCCAAGTAACAATTTAATGTGTTAGTCAGTTGTCATGCTGGTAATAAAGACATACCTGAGATTGCATAATTTATACAGAAAAAGAGATTTAATAAACTCACAGTTCCACATGGCTGGGAAGGCCTCAAAATCATGGCAGAGGCAAAGGAGGAGGAAAGGCACGTCTTAAATGGTGCAAGGCAAGAGAGCTTGTGCAGGGAGACTCCCATTGATAAACTCACCAGATCTCATGAGTCTTATTCACTACTATGATAACAGCATGGGGAAAACTGTCCCTATGATTCAATTATCTCCACCTGGCCCGCCCTTGGCACATGGGGATTATTACAATTCAATGTGAAATTTGGGTGAGGACACAGCCAAACTCTATCAAATTGCTTTAGAAGAAAGGTCATAAAAAGTATAGGCAAACTTGGTTTTGAAGGTAAGTTGTAGCAACCCAAAAAGCAAAGTTTATAATAGAAAATATAAATTGTTCTTTATTAAAATTAAAATCTTTTGCTTTACAAATGACACTGTCTAAAGAATTGTAGACAAGCCAAGACTGAGAGAAAATATTTGGAAGACACATATCTGACAGAGAACATGTTTCTATAATATACAAAAACATTTAAATTGCAACAATAAGCAAAAAACCCAATTTAAAAAAATGGGCAAATATCTGGACATATATGTTATCAAGAAGATAAATTTTGGCAAACAAGCCTGTGAAAAGATGCTTAACTTATTTTTTATTGTGGAATTTTAATTAAAATTACAATTTGGTGGCAATATTCCTATGAGTTGAATTTTGTTTTGCCAAGGACATGTTGTATTAGTTCATTTTCAGGCTGCTGATAAACACATACGCAAGAGGAATAAGAGGTTTAATGGACTTACAGTTCCACATGGCTGGAGAGGCCTCACAATCATGGTTGAAGGCAAGGAGAAGCAAGTCACGTTTTATATGGATGGCAATAGGCAAAGAGAGCTTGTGCAGGGAAAGTCCCCTTTATAGATTCATCAGATCTCGTGAAACTTATTCACTATCACAAGAACAGCAATATAATAAGCTATCAATATTGGTTTGTTAGTTTTAGCAAATGAACCATACTAATATAAGATGTTAATAGCAATGAGATTTGGATGTTTAGTATATGAAAACTCTATACTATCAGTGCGATTTTTCTGTAAATCTAATATTGTTCTAAAATAAAAACCTTATTTTAAAAACAGTAAATAATATCAAACCAGGGTGGCAACTTTAGAAAGCTTAGAAATACCAATAGGAATAGCATTCTTGTGGCATCATCTCTAGAAGGCTTCCATAACTCTACTTCCTTTCCAGTAAGACAGAACTAGATGTTTTCCCATGTGGTTCCATATTTTCACTGCTTATTTTCTTCATGACATCACACTGTAGACAGTAAGCTTATTATTTGATTCTAAACTCATCGCCAACATCATACTAAGTGGGCAAAAGTTGGCAACATTTCCCTTGAGAACTGGAACAAGACAAGGATGCCCACTCTCAACACAGTTCTAAAAATCCTAGCAAGAGCAATTAGGCAAAAGAAATAAAAGCCATCCAAATAGGAAAAGAATAAGACAGAGTATCTCTTCACTGAAGATACCATTCTATATCTAGAAACCCCTAAAAATTCCAGCAAAAGTCTCCTAGACCTGATAAACTACTTTAGTAAAATTTTAGGATACAAAATACATATACAAAAGTAATTGGTATTTGTAGACACTAATAACATTCAAGCTGTGAGCAAAATCAATAATGAAATCCCATTAGCCACAGAAGAATAAAATACCTAGGAGTACTTCTAACCACAGAGTGAAATATCTCTACAAGGAGAACTACAAAATACTGCTTAAAGGAATCAGAGATGATATGAATAAATTGAAAAATATTCTATGCTCATGCATTGGAAGAATCAATATCATTAAAATGACCATGCTACCGAAAGCAATTTATAAATTCAAAGCAATTCCTAACAATCTACCAATATCATTTTTCGCAGAATCAGAAAAAATATATTCTAAAATTCATATAGAACCAAAAAGAGCCCAAATAGCCGAAACAATAGTAAGCAGAAAAAACCAAAGCCAAAGGCGTCATGTTATCCTACTTCAAACTATACTACAAGGCTACAGTAACTAAAACAATATGATACAAAAACATGTATAAAACTGATATAAATACAGACACATAGACCAATGGAACAAAATAGCCCAGAAATAATGCCACACAACAATGACCATCTGATCTTCAAAAAAGACGATAAAAATGAGCAATGAGAAAAAGATTTTCTATTCCACAAATTGTGCTGGGATAACTGATAACAAAAGAATAAAAATGGACCCCTACCTATCACCACATACAAAAGTCAACTTAAGATAGATTAAAAGATTAAATTTAAGACCTCAAACTATAAAAATCTTCTAAGAAAACCTAGAAAATGTATTTCTTGCTATCAGCTTTGGCAAAGAATGTATGACTAAATTCTCAAAAGCAATTGCAACAAAAATTGACAAGTAGGACCTGATTAAACTAAAGAGCTTCTTCACGGCTAAAGAAATTATCAACTGGCCGGGCACTGTGGCTCACACCCGTAATCCAAACACTTTGGGAGCATGAGGCAGGCAGATCACTTTGAGCTCAGGAGTTTGAAACCACCCTGGTCAACATGGCGAAACCCTATCTATATTTAAAAAAATAAATAAAATACAATAATTAGCTGGGCATTGTTGACACATGTCTGTAGTGCCAGCTTCTTGGGAGGCTGAGGCTGGAGAATCACTTGAGCCCAGGAAGCAGAGGTTGCAGTGGGTCAAGATGGTGCCACTGGACTCCAGCCTGGGTGACAGAGTGAGACAAAGAAAGAAAAGAAAGGAAAAGAAAAGAGAAGAAAGGAAGGAGAGACAGGAAAGAAGGAGAGTTAGAAAGGAAGGAGAGAAAGAGCGAGAAAGGGAGGAAGGGCAGATGGAAAGAATCAACGGAGTAAGCAGACAACCTAGAGAATGGGAGAAAATAGTCACAACTGTGCATCAGAGAAAGGTATAATATCCAGCATCTATAAATAACTTAAATCAATAAGAAAAAATTAATGACCCTATTAAAAAGTAGGCAAAGGGCATGAACACTTCTTAGAAGAAGGCATACAAGTGACCAAGACACATACAAAAAAAAAAGCTTATCATCATCAATCATCAGAGAAATGCAAATCAAAATCACAATGAGATACTATCTCATACCAGTCAAAATTACTTTGGTAAAATGTCAAAAAATAACAGATGCTAGTGAGGCTGTGGAGAAAAGGGAACGTATAACTTCTTGATGTGAATGTAAATTAGTTCAGTCACTGTGGAAAGCAGTTTAGATAGTTCTTTGAGCAATCTCATAACTGGCTCTATACCCAAAGGAAAATAAATCATTCTACCAAAAAGACATATGCACCCATATGTTCATTGCAGCACTATTCACAATATCAAAGACGGAATCAGCCCAGGTGCACACCGATGGTGGCGTGGATTAAGAAAATGTGGTGCATATATGTGGGGAAAAGAAAGATCAGACTGTTACTGTGTCTATATAGAAAGAAGTAGACATAAGAGACTCCATTTTGTTCTGTATTTGAGATGCTGTTAATCTGTGACCCTACCCCCAACCTTGTCCTTCCTTGCAAGAGACATGTGCTGTGGTGACTCAAGGTTTAAAGGATTTTGGGATGTGCAGGCTGTGCTTTGTTAAACAAGTGCCTGAAGGCAGTATGCTGGTTAAAAGTCATCACCATTTTCTTAATCTCAAGTACCCAGGGACACGTACACTGCCAAAGTTCGCAGGGACCTCTGCCTAGGAAAGCTAGGTATTGTCCAAGGTTTCTCCCCATGTGATAGTCTGAAATATGGCCTCGTGGGAAGAGAAAGACCTAAACGTCCCCCAGCCTGACACCCGTGAAGGGTCTGTGCTGAGGAGGACTAGTGTAAGAGGGAAGAAGGCCTCTTGGCGGTTTTGGCGGTTGAGATAGAGAAAAGCATCTGTCTCCTGCCCGTCCCTGGGCAATGGAACATCTCCGTGTAAAACCCGATTGTATGTTCTGTTTACTGAGAAAGGAGAAAACCACCTTAGGGCGAAAGGTGGGACTTGCTAGCGCAATGCTGCTCTTTATGCACTAAAAAGGTTTATGGAGATGTTTGCATATGCATATCAAGGCACAGCACTTTTCCTTAAATTTATGTCACAGAGATTTTTATTCATATATCTTACTGCTGACCTTCTCCCTACGATGATCCTATTATCCTGCTACTTCCTTTTTTCTAAGATAGTAAAGATAATGATCAATAAATACTAAGGGAACTCAGAGACCGGTGCCAGTGTGGGTCCTCTGTATGCTGAGCGCCGGTCCCCTGGGCCCACTTTTTCTTTCTCTATACTTTGTCTCTGTGTCTCATTTCTTTTCTCAAGTCTCTCCTTCCACCTAACGAGAAACGCCCACAGGTGTGGAGGGGCAGGCCACCCCTTCACATATACACGGTGAAATACTACATAGCCATAAGAGAGAACAAAATCATGGCCTTTGCAGCAACATGGATACAGCTGGAAACCATTATTCTAAGTGAATTCCTGCAGGAAAAGAAAACCGAATAATACATGTTCTCACTTACAAGTCAAAGCTAAACATTGGGTTCACATGGACATAAAGATAGGAACAAGAGACACTGGGGAATACAAGAGGGGAGGAAGGGAGGAAGGGGAGCAAGGGATAAAAAACTCCCTATTGGGTCCTATGCTCAGTGCCTGGGTGACAGGCTCAGTCATACTCCAAACCTGCAATACACCTTTGTAACAAACCTGCACATGTAGCAGCTGATTCTAAAATAAGAGTTGAAAATAAAGCAGAAATTGACATTTATTTTTGTATCCCCGCCCTTTAGCATAGTTCTTGGCACACAGTATGCCTTTCATAAAAGTTTGTTGAATACATGAATAAATAAATGGAGAAAATAAGCTTCCTCTACAATAATTAAGTGCAATTGATTCTTAAGTTTGTCTAAATCTTCAGCATTCAATAGTATATTCAATGCATAAAATCAGTAATGACACTGAGAATGTGTCTGTAGCTAATGAAAGTGAATGAAAGCTCTTCAATAATCATTGTTCAATTGTGTTTGATTGAAGAATGTTCTATATTGTCCCTAATATCTTTATTCTCCACATCCTTCCTCAAAAGTAAGGAAATAGGAATACCCAGTCAATTGATAAGGAGAGGCCACTGAGGCTATCAAAGATGTCAAATTGACATTTCACCTCTTCTGTTTATAAACTTGGTTTAAAATTGACTGCTTTCTACTCTCTCTTTGAAATTATTGTTCATTATCTTTTACTGACTATAAAATGTGTCACTTAAATCTTTCAAATAAATTTATAAGTCTATTCTGTTGAGATAATACGGAGCTATATTTTATAAACCATGGTCTTTACAAAGCTTTTCTTGCCATCTGCATTTAATATTTAATTTACTCTTATCTTTGCACAGGGATCTCTCACAACAAAAATCAAATCACTGCTATTATTATTGTCATCTGTTTCGTTTCAGTTTAGGCTTTTGATCTTGTTATTAAAGGTTAGTGATTACTCTCTTTGTTGTGCATTAGTCATTAATAGGCCTCATTATTCAGTAACTACTAATTTTGGCAAGTGAGCAACAGATATCTTGTCTTAAGATAAAATGTTAAAGAGAACAAAGCAGAATAGTAACCTTTGAGTTTTTCCGTATCTGATGTCTTGCAAGCAGAACACATATTTTCTTCCTAGTAAATATTTATGTAGTACCATACTCAGTAGATCCTGGCTGACTAGCACTGTGCTTTATAACATGGGAAATACAAAAAGTCTGATGCCTAGCTATGAAATCTTTCTAGTTATTTTTTAAGCTTAACGAAGGGTTGTTTTTAGTAATTAGCTTTTTTCAATTATATGATTAATACATGATCATGATTTAAAAATTTAAAACAATAGAGAAGACTATAAAGTGAAATATCAGTTTCCATTCCTCCTTTTCTGATCCACCATTCTCCCTTCCTGGAGACAAATGCTTACCAGTGCCTTGCAGAAAACAAATGTGAGCCTGTTATACATTAAATTATGCCTTTTTACTTTCCAAGTCAGTATACAGATGTTTATCTCATTCTTTTAAATGGATATATATTAATAGTAATATAGTAAGTAAAGATATGTTTAAAACATAAAGATTTTATGTAGAAAGTGATTTTATGAAAAGGTAAAATAAATACAAAATAAAGGAGAATTTTGTATCAAATACTGACACCCACGTGCACTGTGGAAAACTAAGCTTATGTTTATTCTCAGACCTTTACTAGGAAGCTGTTATAAGTATTTTGAAATCCTTTATGCAGATTAATATTTATGTGTGTTATTCACTGAGTACCATATCTGAGCCAAAATTAGTACTAGTTGCTTACTATGTATCATACTATTGAGTTATCACCAAAGACATTGTAGTCAAGGAACCTTGGGTTTTATTCCCTAAGTTGTTTAACAACTGTGTAGTATTAGGTACTGTGTCCTCTATCTCCTAATCTTTAAAAAGACAATAATATTACTTACCCAAAAGGATTTATGTGCTAATTGATATATGTAAATACCTGAAGAGTTTTTATGAAAATGAAATGAATTAATATATGTAGAAGCACCCAGAACAGAGGCTAATGAAGTATAAGTTCCATACAAGTTAGCTAAATAGTAACAAACTATGTGTTTAGCATAATGCCCACGGGTCATGCAACAAATTACATGAGTCACAAATTATGTTAGGGTCTAGAGATATAATGGAATATTCTGGACAATTGAAATTAGAAAAGGTATTGGGGGGATGGATTTCACATTATTTGTAAGGTTACGTGTTCGAATTATGAATAACATTTAATATATGAATTGACTTATATTTTACCAGTTATACATGCATATATAGTCTCTAAAGTAAAATAGAAAAAGGCTTACAATAGGTGTATGTATACTTCTGTCCCTCCTCTCTCTATACTTAGTCCCATTCTTAAGAGGCAGTCATTTCAATTTTAGCTGTTTTAAATGATATCAACTGCCATATTTGTAAATAATATACGTATATTGGATTCATCAGTTTCTGACAGTGACTATTGAAAATATAGTATATTAGTTGGAAATTTAACTTCTTATACTTCAATGCTTCCCCCTTTCCCAAGCCAGTTTCTCCCCATGTGGTTATATTAGAAAGTTTTCTGCCATTGTCAAATGAGTGTTTAACCTTTGCATCAATAATGATTCAAATATTCTTGATTTCTGGGTCATTTTTTTCATGGAGTACACTTACTTTTTCTTAAAGCATTTCATTTGTACCAGAGTTAATAATCTCCTTCTCTTCCTCCTTCTTACCTTTCATTTGATTGGCTTTTAGGTACTCATTGCTACATTTTTCTCCAAATATGAATAAATATGCTCCAAAATATGTCAAAAGCATCTATTGATAATGTCTATAAATAGTCCAAAACATTATATTACCCATTAACTTATCTATGGAAAATTATCTTCTTCCTAGAGGCTCCAATTTTCTCTCTTGCTGACCTGCTCTGGGTGTTTTCTCAAGCCTGCTTCCTAGCTGTTATTCTGGTACTTCATCTGATCATTCCTCAGGCTTGTGTCTCCTATATCTTGGGTCCCATGTCTTTATCTCTTAGTTTACCCCTTTGTCATCTGAAATATATCTTTTGGTAACTTTCTTAGAGTACACCGTATGCAAATTATTGAGTTTTCTTATGTCTAAAAATGTGTTTTCTACCTTCATTTGATTGATAAGTGGGTTGGTATAGACTGCACTGGTGAAAAAATTTAGTACCTGGAGATGGAGATCTTCTTACATATACTAGGAGCTGGGTAGAGGATGAGACTAAGAGTTTAGTAATTGAACTTTTACTTAATTCCCCTTTAAGCCTGTGTCTTATGCAAGTTTTGTGCTTCACTTTTAATCCCCAAGTTGAAAGACCCTCAGATTTAATTTCTCCCAGGAATTGAGAGCCTTCTGACTGACAAGTTAGGAGAGGAACTAATTTCTCATAGTGTCTATGCAACTACCTCCACTTTCTGCATTACCTAACGACTTTATCCCTAATCATTGAAGCTAATGGGAGTCCTTCACAGGACCTTTTCTTGTCAGTCTTTTCTGGTCTTTTCTTGTCAGTGTCTTTTTGGAAAAAACAAAATCCTATTTGTTGTTTTTTTCTCCCGTTTTTTTAATCTTTCTGAGTTTGTACCTTACAGTCTGTATTAGGCAGAATTCTGCCCTGAAAAGCACACAAAATGTCTACTATTCAAATTTCCTATAACTTGCAGTTCTGTCACTAAATTGTGGGTTCCATGAAGGCAGAGCCTTTTAAATTCCTCTAATATTCTTGGCAGAATATTAGAAGCTTAGTAAAAGGTTTTTCATGAAAGAGTGTAAAAAAGAAAAAAGTAAAGTAACCACATCTGGGACAGAATTCAATTGCTTCTGTTCTTCTTAATCAAAATGCCATCTAGGTATTATCTTGCTAAAATAGTCTGTTAAAATCGTTTATTAATTTTTATGGACAGCCCTAAATAATCACAAATTTAGCTAAAAACTAATTGTATAGATTAAATTGTGTCTCTTTGGTTCATCTGTGTGTTATAATTAAAATTAAACCATCTGCAGCCGTTTTGTATTGATGGTAATTTAGAACTTTTGATTTGGCATTTTATAAAGGTGATGTGTTTAAAGTCAAATTGCCTAAAATACATTTTATGTTTCCTCCCTTGACCTTTGAGAAATTCAATTAGGTAATTAATGTATATAATTAATGACATCAGTGACTTTAGCTCTTCTGCAGCAGAATCTCTAAGATGCCTCATACCTATCCAATGAGGAAAAAAATGCTTCTATTTTCAGGACATGCTTTTGGTTTCCATGGAAACAGTTCAGTAAAAAGTTTGGAATGTTACGTATTACTTAATATCTTATATTCATATAAATATTGCCAGAAGATATGTCATATCTATTCAAGTATAAAGTATCATGAGAATTAAGCAAAGGAATATATTAAATTGAAATTCTTTGTGGTCCATCACTGTTAACACTGCTGGCCTGGAAGGAACTTCAGTGAGAATCTCAAGGACTATCTTGAAAAAATAATCAATATTTTTGGTACAGAGTGCACTGATTTTAATTACAGAGGATTCTTGTAATCACTCTTTACTCTTCTATTAAAATTGCCAGTAGAAAAAATCTTCCGGGCTTAAATTTAGCTTAGATTTTGAGGGATATCAGTTTAAAATTGGCTTAAATATATTCACTTCGATTTATTGGGGAAGCATTAAACTGGATTGATCCTGAATAACAGATGTTGTTGGCTTTGCATTATAATATAAAGATTTCAAATGTGTTAGCCATTTCAATAGATTTTTTTTTTTTTAACTTTCAAACAATTCCATATACTATTGGCCAATCTCAACTATTAAGCCCAGGCATCTAGTTGTTTTGGATCACTAGGAATTCTCACATTGTAACTCTACAAATCTTACAGATTACAAAAACACTGCTGAATAAATCTTTAGAGATAATCATGTTCAAGTGTTTTCTTTCATGTTTAAATTTGCCAAACGTTGAAGGAAATCGACAAATATTAAAGGAATTTGATGATTGCCATGAAACCTACATTTCATACTTTGTTCTATAATATATTTACATTGAGTGTCATATGCAGTTTCCATTAATGGCTGCTACATATCAAACTGATCATTCTCTAATGCACAAATCCCTGTGAAATCTTTCCTGTGCTGCTTAGTCTCAGAAGGAGAAAAGCTAAGGCAGACACTGCACCCACCTTGCCCTAGTAGTACTTTCAAATTTGTGTTTGCTTCCTTCCATATCCATCTTGCCATATTGTAAACTCCCTGATGCCAGGGGCCATGCTTGTCAATTTCTAATTCATTCTTGCCTAGCTTATCTGAGGTGGAGTTCAATACATTAATATTAATTGATCCAGTCTGAAACATGCTTTGCTTAAAGAAGTATGTTATTGTATTTAACAATTGATACTGGATGAGTATTAAAAATAACCTAGACATAATTTTTGCATAAATTTCAATGTGTGACACATGCTAAATTTTCAAACAGCCAACGAGCCTCTTCCACAGACCCCCCAAAATGCCTATGTGACTTTTCTGTGAGAACCATGCATGAATGGCTTTTAAATAGCTCAGAGGTTAAAAGATACTGATAGGGTATTACAAAAACAACCTTGAGAATGCATTGTTTAAGAAAAAGACTATTTCAAAATCTATCCTTAAGTCACTATTGCAGTACAAAACACTGATTTACAAGAGGAGCGGTTACGCCAACAATATATGATGGTACCCAGGAACCTTGCTGCTGTCTGACTCACTGCCTGACCTTGTCACTAAACTTTTTGCTGCTTGTCAGTGAAGCTGTAAAACTATGAAAAAAACAGTCTCGCCTAGAACCTTCCTAAACTGAGTTGTTCTGAGAGGTATGCATCTTAAAAATAAAAGTAATTGAAAGGAGAATGCCATGAGCAATACTATCAATCTAAATAGCAAAAATTGCCCAAATGCTTATTGAAATATTTGACACAAAGAATTTTAGGAACATCATTGACTCTCCTGTATCCCTATCTCATCCCCTTTGGGTGGAATTAATCCTCCTCGGTAGCATCAAACACTGCAGAAATCAATCAAAAAAGAAAGTTGCAACAAGTGCTACCAACCCAAAGTAAATCACAAAAGTCACTACACCAAGCCAAGGAGCTCTACCTGCTTTTTTTTTTTTCATTTTTGTTTGAGGTAACATCTTCCAGTATTGCCCATTCTGGAGTGCAATGGCACAATAATAAAACCTCTACCTTCTTTCAATGCTAGGATATTCTTCCATGAAGTAATGGATGAGATGGAAGGGGCATGGTAATATGATGCATGGAATGTTTCATTTATTGACATTGACTAAAATAAAGTCAGTTATGTGGCTGTGGTATTGAAAATATCTTGTATGCAGGTTCAGTACAATTTTATGTAAATTTTTTTCCAGCAGATTTAGGGGGTACAAGTGCGATTTAGTTAAATAGATATATTGTGTACCGGTAAAGTCTGGGCTTTAAATGTACCCATCACCTATATAATGTACATTGTATCCAATAGGTAATTTTACACCCCTCCACCCCCCTTTCTCTTCCACCTTTTGGAGTCTCCAATGTGTTATTCCAATTTGTATTTTCATGTGTATGCATTGTTTAGCTCCCACTTATAAGTGAGGACATGTGGTATTTGACTTTTTGTTTCTGAGTTATTTCACTTAGGATAATGGCCTTCAGTTCTATCAATGTTGCTTCAAAATACATGACTTCATTCTTTTCATGGCTGAGTAGTATTCCATGGTGTATGTGTGTGTGTGTGGGGGGGGGTGTATTTACATACATATAGATACATCATATAGATTCATATTATGTGTATATATACACACACACATATATATACACATAATGTGTGTATATATATATACACACACACACACATACACACCACATTTGGTTTATTCAGTTCTTCATTGACGGAAATGAAGGTTGAGTTCACATCTTTACTATTGTGAATAGTCTGTGATAAACAAGTGTAGGTGCCTTTTTGGTAAAACCATATATTTTGAGATTCCTGAATCAAATATAGTTCTGTTTTTAGTTCTTTGAAAAATCTACATATTATTTTACATAGAGGTTATAGTCATTTACATTCCCACCAATAGTGTATAAGTGTTTCCTTTTCACCACATCCTCACCAATATCTGTTGATTTTTGACTTTTTAATAATAACTCTTCTGACTGTTGTAAGATGGTATCTCATTGTGGTTTTAATATGCATTTCTCCGATGATTAGTTATGTGGAGCACTTTTCATACTTGCTTTGACTGCTTGCATGTCTTTTCAAAGTAATTTAAATGTCTGTATGTATAATCTTATACTTTGTCTATTGAACAAAACCCCTAACAAATTCTTTCCTTTTCATACCCTGAAGGTGAAGTTTGCTGGACCATATTTTACTCTGATTCCTGATATACTTTCTGATTACTATTTACTTCATTTTATAAGCTTTCTTTTTTAATTATTAGAAGCTAACTCTGAAGGCACAGAAAATAGCCTGGGCAACAAGAAGTGGGGTCTATGGAGTTCAGTCTGTTATAATCTGCTTCATTTGGTCAAATTCAAATGCATTCTTCACTCACTTCATTCCTGTTGTTTACTAGAGTGCAAATACTCCACTGTCTCTTTGTCCTTTTCCTGTTTTCTTTTTCTACAATGTGTTATTTCTACATGTATCCCTGATTTCATTGATCTGGCAAGCACTGTTTCTACTAATTGAAGCAATGCATTTTTCTTCTCCTATACCAGAGATGCCTTCTCTAACAACCTATCTAACAGTCATTAAACCAATTCTGTTGTCTGGTGATACTCAACTAGGCATTATAAAGGGAGTATTTAATATTGTTTCTGATTTAACCAACTCTCCACAAAGTAATATGTAACATTTTGTGTATCTCCTTCTTCTGCAGACCATTCAGACCATTCACTTCCAAGCTGCTTTATTCTTGAAAATCCCTAGGGAAGCCATCACATTTCTCTCCTATTTCATACTATAGATGACTTTATTAATAACTTTACAAATGTTTTGTGAGAAAACAGAACTTGCAACTCTTATTGTTTAAGTTTTCAGTTTAACTGGCATGATAATATATATTTTACCTGAACCCTTTCATGGTATTTCACAGTTTGTTGATGTTTTGGAGGTTAGATTATTTATATAGAGAGGTTGATTTTTATCTAACTGTATTTTTGCACCCAGCAACCAACCTCTTTTCATCTCCCTCTCTCATACTGCTCCCAGTCTCTAATAAATGCCATTTTACTCTCTACCTCTATGAATTTAACGTTTTTAGCTCCCACCTATGAGTGAGAGCAAAAAATATTTGTCTTTCTCTGCCTAGCTTGTTTCACTTACCACATTGAACAATGAACTTACCTCTAAGTTCATCCATTAGAGATTGATTTTTTAGGCCATTATTACTTAGAAACCAAGACTGGCCCTAGCTATCCAGGTTGAAAAGAAATCGTGACGTATACTTATAATGATGCAGACTTGTATTTCTTTTGGAAAATGTCATTTGTTAACCTTAAAAATGTTCTTTTTGATGTAGACTAAAAATGAGAAATAAACAGAAAAAAGAACTAAATGGGAGAAGATGTGCCATTAGATTATTCCAGAAATACATTAACCTCAAAAATATGCATGACTCACAAAAATACAGAACAAAATTAAGGTTAGCATAAGGCATATTTTAAAACCATGTGAATTCATTTCAAAGGGTAAATTGTTTTATATTAAATAGTAAATATAGTTCCCAAAATGGACTATGGCTACTAATGAACATCAGGTCCCAGGCTTTTCATTACTGGGAGACTTTTTATTACAGATTCTACCTCATGACTTGTTATTGGTCTGTTCAGGTTTTCAATTTCCCCCTGGTCCAGTGTTGGTAGGTTATATGTGTTTAGGAATTTGTCCATTTCTTCTAGGTTTTCCAATTTATTAGCATATGGTTACTCATAGTAGCCACTAATTGTCATTTCAATTTCTGCAGTACATTTGTAATGTAACCATTTTTACTTCTGATTTCATTTATTTGATCTTCTCTCTTTTCTTCTTAGTTTGTCTGGCTAGAGGTTTGTAGATTTTTTTAACTTTCCAAAAAACCACCTTTTTATAGGATGGTCTGATAATTGATGAAATCCCTCAGTTTTTGTTTCTCTGGATAAGTCTGTATTTCTCCTTTAAATTTGAAGGACATTTTTCACTGGGTATACTATTCTAGCATAAAGTGTTTTTTTTTCTTTTTCTTCAGCACTTCATGTATGTCAAGCCACTCTATCCTGGCCTGTAAGATTTCCACTGAAATGTCCGCTGTCAGATGTATTGGAGCTCCTTTGTATGCTATTTGTTTATTTTTTTCTTGCTGCTTTAAGGATCCTTTCCTTTCCTTTGGAATTTAGGAATTTGAATATTAAATTCCTTGAGGTAGTTTCCTTTAGGTTAAATCTGCTTGGCATTCTACAACCTTCCTGTACTCAGATATCGATATCTTTCTCTAGATTTTAGAAGTTCTCTGTTTTTATCCCTTTGATTACATTTTTTACCCTCTTTGTCTATCTCCTTTTCAAGGACAATAACACTTAGATTTATCCTTTTTAGGCTATCTTCTAGATATTGTAGGTGTGCTTCATTGTTTTTTATTCTTTTTTCTTTTGTTTCCTCTATTAGTCCATTCTCACACTGCTAATAAAGACATACCTGAGACTGGGTAATTTACAAAAAAAAGAGGTTTAATTGACTCACAGTACAGCATGGCTGGGGAGGCCTCACAATCATAGTGGAAGGCAAAGAAAGAGCAATGGTACATCTTACACGGCAGCAGGCAAGAGACTGTATTTTCCTGAACTGCCCTTTATGAAACTATCAGATCTCATGAGACTTATTCACTATCTTAAGAACTGCACAGGAGAACCCACCCCCATGATTCAATTACCTCCCACCAGGTCCCTCGCTTGACACATGGGGATTATGAGAGTTCCAATTCAAGATGAGATTTGGGTGGGGACAGAACCAAACTATATCATCCTGCCCTGAGCCACTCCTAAATCTAATGTTCTTCTCACATTTCAACACCAATCATGCCTTCCCAACAGTCCCCCAAAGTCTTAATTCATTTCAGCATTAAATCAAAAGTCCGCATTCTAAACTCTCATCTGAAACAAGGCAAGTCCCTTCTCCCTATGAGCCTGTAAAATTGAAAGCAAGTTAATTACTTCCTAGATACAATGGAGGTACAGGCGTTGGGTAAATACACCCACTCCAAATGTGAGAAATTGGCAAAAATGAAGGGGCTACAGGCCCCAAGCAAGTCCAAAATCCAGCAGGGCAGTCAAATCTTAAAGCTCCAAAATGATTTCCTTTGGCTCCATGTCTCACATCCAGGTCATGCTGATGCAAGAAGTGAATTCCCATGACCTTTGGCAGCTCTGCCTCTGTGGCTTAGCAGGGTACAGCTCCCTCCTGGCTACTTTGATGGGCTGGCATTGTCTGTGGCTTTTCCAGGAACACAGTGCAGGCTGTTGGTGAATCTACCATTCTGGGGTCTGGAGTATGGTGGCCTTCTACTCACAGCTCCACTAGGCAGTGCCCCAGTGGGAACTCCATGTGAAGGCTCTGACCCTACATTTCCCTTCCTCACTGCTGTAGCCGAGGTTCTCCATGAAGTCCCCAACCCTGCAGCACACTTCTGCCTGGACATCCAGGTGTCTCCATACATCCTCTAAAATCTAGGCGGAGTTTCCCAAATCGTGATTCTTGACTTCTGTGTACCCACAGGCTCAACACCTTGTGGAAGCTGTCAAGGCTTGGGGCTTCAACCCTCTGAAGCCACAGCCCAAGCTCTATGTTAGCCCCTTTCAGCCATGGCTGCAGTGGCTGGGACACAGGGCACCAAGTCTCATGGCTGCACACAGCAAAGGAGGCCCTGGGCTCAGCCCAGGAAACCATTTTTCCCTTTTGGCCTCTGGGCCTGTGATAAGAGGGGATGCTTTGAAGTTCTCTGACATGCTCTGGAGACATTTTCCCCTTTGTCTTGGTGATTAACATTTGGCTCCTCATTTACTTATAAAAATTTCTGTAGCCAGCTTGAATTTCTCCCCACAAAATGGGGTTTTCTTTTCTATCACATCCTCGGACTACAAATTTTCCAAACTTTTATGCTGTGCTTCTTCTTGAGCCCTTCACCACTTAGAAACATTTTCCCCCAAATACCTTAAATAACCTCTCTTAAGTTCAAAGTTTCATAGATCTCTGGGGCAGGGGCAAAATGCTGCCAGCCTCTTTGCATAGAAGGAGTGACCTTTACTCCAGTTCCCAACACATTCCTCAATTCCATCTGAGACCAGCACAGCCTGGACCTTATCGTCTATATCACTATTGGCATTTTGGTCAAAGCCATTCAACAAGTCTCTAGGAAGTTCCAAACTTGCCCACATCTTCCTGTCTTCTGAGCCTTCCAAGTCACTAGGAAGCTCCAAACATCCCCACATTTTCCTGCCTTTCTTTGAGCCCTCTAAACTGTTCCAACGTCTGCCTGCCTATTACCCAGTTCCAAAGTTGCTTACACATTTTCAGGTATCTTTACAGCAGCGCCCCACTCCCTGGTACCAATTTATTGTATTAGCCTGCTCTCATTCTGTTCTCTTTCCTCACTTTCTTCCACACATACAGAGTTTCTCTCTGTGTCCTGAGCAACCTAAAGCTGGGGTGGAGTTACAAGTACACCTGTGCTCACCACTCCTGGGAGTGATCTGAGTCAGACCCAAAGGCAGCATAGCACTGGGTCTTGTCCAAGGCCTGCTGTAACCACTCCCTGGCTACTGCCTTTGTTTGTTCAAGTCCCTTGGGCTCTACAATCAGCAGGTGGCAAAACCAGCCAGGTCTGTGTCTTCCCCTTCATGGTGGCAAGTTCTCTCAAGCCTCAGTTGGATCTGGAGGTGCCTTCTGGGAGTCAAGAACTGAAGCCATAAATGTTAAAAGTCTCTCTGGTGTTTGTTGTAGTGCCACTGGACCAACATTCAAACCACAAGATACAGTTTTTCCCACTCTTAGCTCCTATTTCCAAAGGTAGGGGAGAACTCTTTGTTTCCACCACCAGCACATGCCATCGGGAGTACTGTCAGACTACTGCCAATGTTCCATTAATGCCCAAAGGCTCTTGAGTCAGCTTGTGGTGAATGATGCTTAGCTTGAGACTCACACTTAAGGGAAGTGGACTCCTCTTTAGCCAAGGGCAGGTCCAGATATGCTATCCAAGCATCAAGTCTTGGCATCAGGGAGCTTAAGAGGCCACTTAGTGCTATACCTTGTATGGCTATGCTGGTACCTAATGTGTAAAGCAAAGCCCCTTTATTTTTCCTCTGTTTTTCTCAAGCACAAGGTGTTTTGCCCAGTAACCACCACACATGGTAATGTGCTGAGTTTCGCCAAAAGCCATTAAGTCTCAGAGGGTCACCCAAGGCCACTGGGGGTAGTAACTGGGTATCACTGCTGGCTATTCAGGGCCCAAGGGCTCTTCAGTTAGCGGGTGATAAATGCTGCCAGAACTGGATGCTTTCCTTCAGGCAATTGGTTTTATTCTGGCCAAGAGTGTGTCTAGAAATGTTATCAGGGTACTAGGGCCTGGAATGTAAGCCTCATGACTCAGATTGGTGCCCTATCCTTCAGTGGCTGAGCTAGTAGCCAACACGCAAGACAAAGTCCTCCCCACTCTTCCCTTTCCTCTACTAAAGTGGAAGGAATGGCTCTTTTTTTGACCCACAATCTGTTCAGCCTTGAATTCAGGAAGGGGTGATGCCAGCATTTCCTTTGCCCCTTCAGCTGGTGTCTCAGTGGGTTGTGTGTCTTCCCAGTCCATTGTCTTTAAGGCCATTTCAACACTATGACTCACCTAAAAGTTGCAGATTTTCTGGCTGAGACTGCCTTTCCAGGTTACTTAGAGACCAAGAGCAGTTTAGCCCTTGGTGGCAAGATTTGTGAGAACTTAAGTCCTGACTCTTAAGATCAGTGATTCCCCTCTGACTAGGGCTGGTTTCAGAGCCCTCTTCACGGGTGACCATCAGCTAAGTTTGGTTTGATTTTTGTTTCTGCTCTCACAGGACATCACCACTGTGTTCAGTCCCTCACAACTGCTGTGTTCTCCCTCCTTCAGTACCCAGAGACACTCTCTGTGCCATGCTGCCACTGCTGAGAGCTGGGGGAGTGGAAACATGGGCAATTTGAAGCTGTTTTTTTTTTCTCTCTCTTCAGTGCCTCTTTCAGCAATATGAAGATAAAGCTAGGTATTATGATTTTTGGTTCTTATGAAGGTATTTACTTAGGGTAGATAATTGTTACTTTTGTGTCCTTGTTGTGGAGATGACTGGTAAAGCCATCTATTTTGCTATATGAAGGAGGTATGTAGCTTTTTTTATTTTTGTAGCTTCTTATTTAGAATAAAATGGGAGGCAGCTTTCCCTGACATAGTTCCCCGCTAGACTTTTTTCTTGGCTTAGGGATTTAGGGGTCCCGAGGTTAATTTTCCTTTCACAGGTGGCAGCATGTAGGCTTATTGGATATTGCTCAATGATCTAAGAAATACTATGAAGCATTCTTACTTTTAGTTTTTAATTTCTGTGGGTAGATCTGTGACACATTCTTAATGTTTATTTCTGGTTCTGATTTATTCTTTCCAGGACAATGAATTTGTATAGTAGAGAAAAAGGTTTTTCTTGTATTTTTCAAATGTATGCCAAAAAAGTTCTCATGCTTAAATTACCATTAATTCTGTATATGTTGCTATTACAATGTTATATTTCTATTAAAATAGAATGCTATAGAGCTTTCTAGAATTTTTTGGTAATGACCAGATTATCAGTATTGTTGTTATAAGTTAATAATTTTTGACTCTTCAGTGTGTCTGTGATATTATCCTAGATATTTGGAAGAGGACACACAGATTAATTTTTAAAAGTCATATCTATGTCCTTGCAACCTACTTTTTTTGGCAACATCAATATAGACTCATTAAGAATAAAAGAAATGAGATGGAACAACATATGGACTCATTGCTTTCATTTCTCTTAGTGTTTAAAAGAGTCACTAAGTGTAATGAGGTTCTAAAGAAAGCATTAACTATTTCAAGCCAAAGTGAAGTTTTCATGGCAATTAGCTGATAAAATTATCCTTCAAAATGCCAGATATAGATGGTAGTTTAATCATTTCTTCAACAAATATTTACTGAGTGCCTATATGTTTTCAGGTATTGTTCTCAGCACTAAAATATAATAGTGGAAAAAGAAAAGACGACCCCTGCTCACATGGGAGCTTACATTCCAGAAGTGTGAACCAAAAATTATCTTCTCTTCACCTCCCTTCATTTTAACCATCCCTAGGCAACATTTACTCCCCCCTGTTCCTTATATTGACTGAAGGTACTATTATCCACTAAGGCATGCAAGTTAGAAACTTGGGAATTATTTTGCACTTTTTCTATTTCTTGTAATATTTAATCAGTTATGTGTACTTTCTGATGTGTATTTCTACCTTGTGTCTACTTTGAAATAGGCCTTCATTGTCTCTCAAAAAGACTTAAAAAAGAGTGTTATTTTTGGTTTGTTTCCCAATCTAGGTTATATTTCCCCAGTACTTTAAGAAACTTGCTTCCAATTCTTGTCCCAAAATATATTTGATTATTCAATTTCCTGGATCAAAGTAACTCAGTGACATCTTATCCTCTGTAAATCTCTGCATAATTTGAGCCAAATGCGGGGCCTGTGGGAGCTGTCTCATACAGCTTGTAGGAGTCTATGATGAGCATCTCTTCCTGATTCTGTGTTCAGTGACATATGTTAGCAGCTTGAAATTGACCATGATGAGAATATTTGTACTATATGTATTAGTTTGTTTTCATGCTGCTGATAAAGACATACCCCAGACTTGGAAGAAAAAGAGGTTTAATTGGACTTACAGTTTCACATGGCTGGGGAGGCCTCAGAATCATGGTGGGAGGCAAAAGGCACTTCTTACATGGAGGCGGCAAGAAAAAATGAGGAAGATGCAAAAGCGGAAACCCCTGATAAAACCATCAGATCTCATGAGACTTACTCATTACATGAGAACAGTATGGGGGAACCGTCCCAGTGATTCAAATTATCTCCCACCAGGTCCCTCCCACAACACTTGGAATCTATGGGCAAACAATTCAACATGGGTAGAGACACAGAGCCAAACCATATTACAACAGAAATTGACCAAACTTACAAATGAGGGCTTTCTGGGGAGCTGACTGTTAATTTACCAGCACACAGTTTGCACAAACTATTTCCCCAGGTTTTCCTTTCACTCTGCTCCTCCAATGAAACCTTCCTTTATTCATTTCATTCTGTTCCAGTTCTTGGCCTTGCTCAGTCTATTTTGTCAGAAATGTCCTCCTCTACCCCAGGTTCTTACCTGTCTATGAAAACCTACTTATCTTTCAGACCCTACTCAAATCCTCATCCTATGATTGTTATTAGACAGCCCTCCCCAACCACCAACCTGAAATATATCTCTCTTTCCATACTCCCAGAGCCCTTGTTCCTCTAATATTACAACAAGAACTGTTGTCTTGCTCGATGCTTTATTGTGTACATGGCTGCTACTTTTACAAGTGAGTGAATATTTTACTTTACTCCACAGTACCCAACAAAATGCTTTGTACATTGAAAATGATCAGTAATAATAATTGGATTAAAATTGACTGAGAAAAGCATGACTCCCAATCTTTTCATGATGCAAATACTAGAAATTTCCTAAACAACAAGGGAGAAAAAGTCATACATTGGTTGAAAACAAAACTAGTATTACTTTATTAAAACTGTGTACTGGTGATTTTCTTATGGATTCAAGTAGAATATTTCTTCAATATCCATGATGCAATATATTAAATATTTTCAGTGAAATTGCTAAAGAATTCTTGGCATCATAAAATATTTTTCATAAGCAATATTTTCAGGCTTATTAATACTCTTTTTCCATTTCAGTTATTGTTGAAATCTGCATGATATTTAAACAATTTAGACTGACCATTATTCATTTCTCTACTCATTATCTTTGTCAGTTAATCAATTAGCATGCTTATCTTTCATTGAAGTGACAGCTTCCAAAGTATAGAAAAATTCATTTATAAATGAGTTATCAATATATTGACCTTTGGATTCAACTAATTTACCCACTTGAGAGTATGGGCTATAAAATTTTTAATGGAAAATAACATTAATTACATTTTCTCATTTTAATATTAAAAGATGCTCATTAACTAAAAAGCACAAGATGCTGATAAGTGAAAGGAAGCAACAATAGTGACCTACTATTTCATCTATCTAGAGATAAACACAATTGTTGTGTATCTTTTCCTTTTATTTCTATCCTATGTATTTGTTTTATATGTACTAATTCATTCAATCACTCATTCAAACACTTATTAATATTTATATGCCAAGAATATTTCTGAGCCTTAGAGACAGATGAGGGAGCAAAACAGACAAAGCATCTGCACTAAATGGAACTTAAACTCTAGAGATGAATACACACAGAAATTAAATGATGCATCTATTTTAAAATATTACATAGATTATAATGGATATGAAGAATGCTGATGTAAATAAATAAATAGTAGAGGTGTTATATTAAAGTTGTCAAGAAAGGCCTGTCTGAGAAGATGATGTCAAAGTAGAAGTCTGAATAAAGAAAGGCAAAATGCCATGTGGATGTCTCAGGGAAGGAAATTACAGGCAGAAAGAACATCATGCAAACTCAAAAGGTAAAAATGAATTTGTTATTATTAATGAGCAGCAAAAATACCAAATTTGTTTCAAGTACAGTGAGTGAAGAAGTAAATAGTAAGAGAGGAAATCTAGAGAAAGCTTGGTCCCAGAATATGTCATTCCCGTGTATTAGTCAGGGTTCTCCAAATAGAATCAATAGGAAATAGAGATAGAAGTGGAGAGAGAGAGATTGAGAGAGAGAGAATTGATTATGAGGAATTGGCTCATGTGATTATAGAGGCTGAGACATTTCATGCTCTGCCATCTGTAAGCTAGAGACTCCAGAATGTTGGTGGTATAATCAGGTCCAAATCTGAAGTCCTGAGAACAAAGGGGGGCAATAATATAATTCCCAGTATGAGGGCTGGAGAAGATGAGATATGATGTCCCAGATCAAGCAGTGAGTCAGGAAAAAAAGGAACAAATTACTCTTTTCTTCACCTTTTATTCTATTCAGGTCCTTAATGGATTAGATGTTACCCAACCATAATTGTGAGGAGGGCTATCTACTTTACTGAGTCCACAGATTCAAATACTAATCTCAGTTACAAACATTCTCACAGGCACACTCAGAAACACTGTTTAATCTCATTCTGTGGCTCACTCAAGTTGTCACATAAAATTAACCATCACAGCCTTTATGCACATATACTTATAACCAAAACTATTGCCAAGGATGTTCCAAATTTCAGCTTGCTGCATGAATCACAAGGACAGCTAGCCAGATGCACATGAACATTTGCCTGACACAGTGTCTCCACTAATGAAGTGACTTCAACTCCTGCGATTAGCCCCTGTAACCAATGTTCTTTTATCACAATACAACTTAACATGTACTCCTACTTTTGACTTTAAAAGCTTCTTCTTGCCTCAACCTATTTTGATATGCCTATGGTCCCCATAGCACATATTCCAAATTTTCAAATCCCCTGCACATTCCCAAGTAAACTCATGATCTATGGAGAATCTCTCTCTCTCTTTGTTATTTAGTTTGACAAATGTCAAGCATTTCCAATTCACTCACAGTGGGCCACCTTGTGGTTCATGTTTCAGCAAACCAATGAAACAAACTGAGCCTTTTCTAACTCCCTGAGCTGCAATGTTAAAGGCAGAATCTCTGATTAGTAAGCCCTTGTCAATAAACTTGGCCCGATTCAACTTTATGTTCCTTCTACATATCATCCAACATCTTTAATATCCACTCCCACATATGCTCTCTGGATTTTTGCCTGTATAAATTAGAAAACTCAAACAGTTATTTTGGAGTGTAGCACATCTCCTCATGAGTCACACTTTGTACCTCACTTTTAGGAACTGTTGGGACTTGAGTCTAGTTATAGTTTTAAAAGAAAGAGGGATGATGGGGATGGGTTTTGAGGATGATCACCACTGTCTTGCATGGCTACTGCCTCAGGGGAGGACATTAGAGTTTGCTCAGGCAATGTAGAGTTAATTCCCATAAACGGAAGTGGAAAGGCTGCTCAGACCATGGGTGAGGATGCTGCCACCACTAGTAATAGGGAGGCCACTTCCACCGGGGATGAGAAGACCACTTCCAAAAACAAAGAAAACACATCAGAATTTAAGGGTTCGATATGCCCGGCTTCATCAATATCTTCCAATACATTCCAATCCTAACTTACAGAATTCCATTCTTTCCCAATCAATTTCCTCACTATAACTGTTGATACCCTTAGAGGCTGGAGGCTACACTTGGTTTTAATTCAGCCACTCACGGAACAAGGTTCCGTGTTTGATTTTCAAGAATTTCAGCTCTGCAACTACAGGGGGTTAGAGTTTCTTTCAGGGTATCCAGAGAAGACTTTAGGTCCTTTATGTGGCTCTTGAACTGAGAATTAAAATACCTGAGCTTATTCTTTTCTTTCTAGTGACATTAGGAGCAACCAGCCAGTGGCATTATATTGGTTAGCTTTTCAAAAATGTCTGAAGGTATTATATACAAAGTCACATAGCTCCTTACTTCTTATAAGAAGTTTATTAGAAGTATCCAATATAAGTATTTTCCATGTCTCTATAAACAGTTTGTACCATGGGCTATCAGTGCTTTCTTCATTATTGAAAATAGAGTCATGAGCATCTTAAAATCTAGTCAGATTCACAAGCTAATTCCAGAAAACCCAGAACCAATTCAGAAAACTTACTGTTAAAATTATGCTCCTCTAGAAAAATTCTAGGTACCAAAATCTATGTTAGTCATTGTTCTCCAGAGAAAGATATTTGAGACGAATGGCACTTGCTGGAAACAAAATTTGAGTTGTCAGTAGAAGGTTGTCATTTTGTCATAGATCTCAGTGACCTCACCTAGAAAGAGGGAGTAAACAGAAATAAGAAGTCCTGGGATGTGCCTTGGAGCACTCCAATAATTAGAGATTTAAAAAAAGAAGAATTAAAAAAAAAAAAAAAAAAACAGACCAAGAAAATGGAAATGAGTTATGAGGAAAACAGGAGATTAGATTTGATGTCCTAGAAGCCAATGAAAATATTTTAACAAGGAAGCAATCAACTCTATCGAAAATATTTGATGGATCAAAGACTTAGATTGGCATTTAATTTGGCAATTGTATCAGTCATTGGTGAAATGACTTTTAGTGTTAGTGTCGATTTTGGCTTGTAATATTTAAATTTGATATGAATAGGTACAATAAGTGGATATATTAGAGAGATGCGATTTTGCTAATTATTTTTGTAGGGTTAAGCAAGTCTATATTGCATGCTCTATAAGTTAGAAAATATATTGATGTATAAGTTTGAAAATATACATGCTCTTTAAGTTTGAAAGTCTATACTTCATGTTCTATACATTTGAAAACAGAGAAATTACTGAATTAATTCAACAAATGTTTATTGGAATCACCTTTGTGCCATATACTCTTTTGAGTTCTGGAGGTGGGGCAGAAAAACAAAAATTTTAACTGCAAGGAGCTCATATTCTGACGGGGGGAGATAAACAATCAACAAAATTAAGTAAATTATACACTATGTCAGATGATGTCTTAGTCTGTTCAGGCTGTTATACAAAAATTCCTTAATTTAGGTGACTTATAACCAACAAAAATTTATTTCTCACAGTTCTAAGAACTGGGAAACCCATGATCAAAGTGCCAGGATGAGTGCATTCTGGTGAAAGCCCTCTTCCAGGTTGCAGACTGCCAAATCCTTGCTGTGTCGTCACATGGTGGAAAGAGTCAGGAAACTCTCTAGTTTCTCTTCTATAAGGGCACTAACTTAATTCATGAGGACTCTGCCCTCGTGACCTAATCACCTCTCAAAGGCCCCACCTCCTAATACCATCACATTGGGGGTTAGGATTTCAACGTATGAATTTTGGGGAGACACATGCATTCAGATCATACCATATGCCAATATGTGTTATAGAGAAAAATGAAATTGAAAAGGGGCATAGTGTATGACAATGGTGGAGGAAGGGTTGCAATTTTAAATACAGTGGTCAAAGAAGACTTCTCTAATAAGGTGAATTTTGAGACGAGGCATGGAAGTAACGAGGTATCTGGGAAAATTTGCTGGCTGGAGGAGACAGGAAATGCTAAGGTCCTTATTGGTCTATTGGCCTACTATCTTGCTATTTATTTTCTATTTGTCACATTTGCTCTTGGTTTCAGTTTTTCTCTTACCTTGCTTTCATTGAATAAATTTTTATGATTCCATTTTCTTTCCAATGTTAGCTTGCAAGCTATTATTCATTTATTTTTGGTTGCTTTAGGCTTACAAAATTACATTTTTAGTTCATTACTCTCTACCTTTAAATACTAGCATACATGTTCTACAGAATGTAAGAAGACCAATGTGGCTACAGCATAGTGAGAAAGACTTAGAATTGCAGTAGATGAGGTCAGAGAGGAAAAGAGGGGCAGAGGCAGAATTTAGGTCAGATCATATAGAGCCTTTTAGAAAACTGTAGGACTTCAGCAGTTCAGGTCTAATAACAGTATTCTGTGAATGGGGACTGTCCACAGAGCTGTAAGACAGGACAAACACGGCCTTCCCTTACTATCCAGTATAGGGAGAAGAATTAGTTCAAGAACCCATGAGGATACCAAAATCCATGAATGCTCAAGTCCAGACAATTTTCAACATTGAATTGCAGAGTTTACATCATTTTATTAGTAGAACAAAATACAAAATAAATAGCAACATAGTAGGTTTAAATGCAAATCTATTGGCCTACTATCTTGCTATTTATTTTCTATTTGTCACATTTGCTCTTGGTTTCAGTTTTTCTCTTACCTTGCTTTCATTGAATAAATTTTTATGATTCCATTTTCTTTCCAATGTTAGCTTGCAAGCTATTATTCATTTATTTTTGGTTGCTTTAGGCTTACAAAATTACATTTTTAGTTCATTACTCTCTACCTTTAAATACTAGCATATTATTTAAAGTACAGTAAAATAAAACAAAAACAAAAACCTAAAAATAGTATATTTTTATTTTCTACCTTTCTGTTTTTTTGTTCTAGTGTCTGTTTCATTAAAATCCCCACAATGCATAATTACTGTTTGTGCATTAAATGGTCAATTATCTTTGATATAGTTTTTAAAATGTGTATAAAAGGTATTTTATATTTCCCACACATTTAGCATTTTAGGACTCTTTCTTTGTGTAGATGCAATTTTAATTTTGTATCCATTCTTCTTTAGTCTTAAGACTTCCTTTAAAATTTCTTCTAATACAAGTGTGCTGGTAATGTATTCTGTCACTGAAAATATAAACACAATGAAAATGTCTTCATTTCACTTTCACTTTTGATATTCTTGTTGGATAAAAAAAAATCTATGTTGGTAGTTTTGTTTTGCTTTCAGCACTGAAAAGACGTATCCCTACCATCTCTTGTCTTTATAATTTCTAGTAAAAGTCCATTGTCATTCTTAACTGTGTCCCTTGTATGTCATGAGTCATTTAGTTCTGGCTGTTATTAAAAATTCTATTTATCACTGGTTTCAAGCAATTTGATTAAATGTCTTTGTTTGAATCATTACACTTATTTTCCTTGGAGTCTGTTAAATTTCGATTTTTTCTTTTTTTTTTTTTTTTTTTTTTGGCGGAGTCTCACTCTGTTGCCCAGGCTAGAGTGCAGGGGCACGATCTCGGCTCAACACAGCCTCTGCCTCCCGGGTTCAAGCAATTCTCCTGCCTCGGCTTCCAGAGGAGCTGGGATTATGGGCATGTGCCACCACACCTGGCTAATTTTTGTATTTTTAGTAGAGACGGGGGTTCCACTGTGTTGGCCAGGCTGGTCTTGAACTCCTGACCTCGTGCTCCGCCTGACTCGGCTTCCCAATGTGCTGGGATTACAGGCATATGCTGGGATTACAGGCATAAGCCACCGTGCCCGGCCTAAATTTCTAAAATTTGTGAGTTTATATATATGATTTTTTAATTCAGAAAATTCCTAGCCATTATTGTAGCTTAATATTGTCCCATAGCTCACTCATGCTCTACTTATGCTCATGTTTCACTCTGTTTTTCTCTCTGTGCTTCAATTCAAATAGTTTTTTGTATGTTTTAAAGTTTTCTGATTTTTTTCTGCAAAACCTAACTTGCTTGTGATAGCATCCAGTGTATTTTTCATTTTAGTTATTGCATTTTTTCTCTTTACAAGTTTCATCTAGCACTTTTTAATTTATTCTGTTTTTCTCCTCATCATGCTCATATATTTGTCTAGCTTATTAAACACATGAAAAGTATATATTCTATATAAGAATTTATAATTGCTTTAACATCCCTGGATGCTAGTTGAATCATCTCTATTATTTCTGGATTTTTCTATTGATTGATATTTTTCTCCTTAATATAAATAATGGGTCATATTTTCCTGCTTCTTTGCATACCAGGGAGATTTACCTTTTGGGTAGTAGAATTTATTGTATCTACAAAATAGTGTTGGATTTTGCTCTGGCTTCCGGATGACTTACTTAGAATTAATTGAATTCTTTCAAGGCTTGATTCTATCTTCATTAGATGTAGTTCATAGCAATCTTAGGTCTAGAGCTAATCTAACTTCACTACTAATGTAATACCATTCTAAGGATTCAAAGCTATGAGAAAGGAATCTTTCTCCTCTGATTTGTGGAAGATATACATCTGTGTGGACTTCAGTAATTGGTCTGCCTGCTCCCTTTTGGTTGTTCTTTTCAATATTTCAGGTAATTTTCAGGCACGAGTGCATAGATAAGTACTCAGTCAAACACGTGAGGATTCCACTATGCATCTCTCCCGAGCTCTTTCACTCTCTCTGTGTACTTCCCTATTCTCCAGTAATCTGTGCTGCACATTTCTAACCCTTTCAAGCTTTCTTGCCAGGTTTCTATTTGCACGTCCTTAGTTCAGCAAGACTGCAGACCCTGAATGGGTTACTCCTGCCTCAGATGTAGCCTAGAAGCTGCTTACAGGAAATAAACGGATGGAATAATTAGTGCTTACATTGTGTGTTGTCCTTGTTTCAGAGTTTGCATTTCTGTATCATCTGTTTTCCAATGCCTGAAAACCTGATTAACGTTTTCCTGGTTTCCTCTTGCCTAAGGCAGGAGGACTAATCTGATTCTTGTTACTCTATCTTGACTGCCAATTATGTTTTGAAAAGTTCTCTCTGCTATTTTGTGAGGATACATTGAAGGGAAGAAAGTATGTAGCAGTGAGACCAATTAAGAAGCTATTATGCAAAATTCCAGGCTAGATATGATGATGGCTTGGATCTGGGTGGCAGCAATTGAGGTTGAGAGAGCTAATTATATTTTGGATATACTTTGAAGACAGAAAAAAACAGAATTTTATTACAGAGTGAGTGCAAGTTGTTTGAGAGAGAAATCAAGAATAACTAAAATAGATTTTTAACATTTATCAATTTATTTCGTGGTTGTTTATATATTTGTGTTTGCTCACTTCTATTTTCATAGAAATTGTCCATTTGTTTGAAATGTTCAAGTTTACTATAATAGAGTTATATGTGCTTTTTACTTCTTCAGATCTCTAATTCTATAATTATTACCAGTTTTTCATTTCTGAAAAGTTATATTTTTTTCTCATACATAATCAACTAGAATTGACAGGGCTGTGGTGATTTTAACTCAAGTCTATCTCGCAGTGTAAAAAAAGTAATTAACTACAAGAGAATTAGAAGACAACATCATGATGCGAAAAACTATCATAGTTATATCGTCAATAAAATTATGTCTTGTAATTCTATAATTAATTCAAGAAATATTTCTGAGTTGACTCTGTATACAGAATTTTAGAAGAAAAACAGCATCAAAAACACAGTCTTACATGTGTACAACACTTTCTAGTTTATGCAATGAACATTCACATTATTTTCTTTGCGTATCATAATTACCAGAGAGAAAGGTCGGGTTACCCGCAAAGGGAAGCCCATCAGACTAACAGCAGATCTCTCGGCAGAAACTCTACAAGCCAGAAGAGAGTGGGGGCCAATATTCAACATCCTTTAGATAATTTTTATTGCTCATTAACGTCATTTTTTTTTTAAAGTTGAAGAACCTCCTTTAGCATATCTTATAGGATAGGTCTGGTGTTGATGAAATTCCTCAGCTTTTGTTTGTCTGGAAAAGTATTTATCCTTTATGTTTGCAGAATACTTTTGCCAGATACACTATTCCAGTGTAAAAAGCTTTTCTTTCAACATTTTAAGTATGTCATGCCACTGTCTCCTGGACTGTAAAGTTTTCAGTAAAAAGTCTGCTGCCAGACATATTAGAGCACCAATGTATGTTACTTGTTGTTTTTATTGTGCTGCTTTTAGGATTCTTCCTTTATGTTTGCCCTTTAGGAATTTCATTATTAAATGTCTTGAGGTAGGCTTCTTTGGGTTAAATGTGCTTGGTATTCTATAATCTTCTTTTACTTGAGTGTTAGTATCTTTCTCTAGTTTGGGGTAGTTTTCTGTTATTATCTCTTTGGATACATTTTATTTCCTTCTCTCTCTCTCTCTTTCTCTACTTCCTCTTTAAGGCCATCATCTCTTAGATTTGCCCTTTTGAGGCAAGTTTCTAGATCTTGTAGGTGTGCTTAATTCATTTTTGTTTTCCTTTTTCCCTTTGACTGTGTATTTTCAAATGGCCTGTCTTCAAGCTCACTCAGTAATTCTTTCTTCTGTTTGATAAGTTCTGCTATTAAGAGACTGATGCATCCTGTAGTATGTCAGTTACATTTTTTAACTCTAGAATTTTTGGTAATTTTTTAAAAAAAATATTGCAATGTTGTTTTTAAATTTATCTAATAGGATTCTGAATTCCTTCTCTGTGTTATCTTGAATTTTATTGAGTTTTCACAAAGCAGCTATTTTGAATTCTCTCTGAAAGTTCATATATCCCTGTCTCTCCAGGATCAGTCCATGGTGCTTTTTTTGTTGTTCATTTGATGAGGTCACATTTTCCTGGATGGTATTGATGCTTGTGGATATTCCTTGATATCTGGGCACTGAAGAATTAAGTATTCATTGTAGTCTTCATAGTCTGGGTTTATTTGTAGCTGTCCTTCTTGGGAGTGCTTTCCAGGTTTTTGAAAGGATTTGAATGCTGTGATCTAAGCTGCTTCCGCTTTAGGGACCACCTCAAGCCCAGTAACATTGTGGCACGTGAAAACTTGTAGAGATACCACTTGTTTGTACCCATTATTAAGGGGAAATTTTTCCAAGTATTTGAAGAGTCTTGGGTATTGCAGTCTAAGTTTTTAGTTACTGCAGCTGAATCTGCACAAGTGGGCACCCCAAATTTAGTAATGTTGTGGATCTTGAAGAGTTATAGAGGTATCACCTTGGTGGCCTTGGGATAAGATCCAGAAGAATTCTCTGGATCACCAATTTGAGACCTTTCTTCACTTCCTTTACTTTCTTCCAAACAAATCGAGTCTCTCTCTTTGTGCTGAGCAACCTGGAGCTTGGTGAGGGTTGACACAAGCACCCCTGTTGCTACCTCCACTGAGTCTGCTGGGTTGGAGCTGAATCCAGCACAACACTGCATCTTGCCCAAGGCCTGGTGTAACTACTACCTGGCTACCATCTATGTTTGCTCAAGGCCCTAGTGCTCCACAATCAGCAAGTGGTGAAGCCAGCCAGTATTGTGTCCCTCCTTTCAGGGTGGCAAGTTCTCTGTAGCACTGAGCAGCTCTTAGATGCTATCTGGGAGCCAGAGCCTGGGATCACAAACCTTAGGAAACTACCATTTGGTCTATTCTACTGTGACTGATCAGGCACCCAACCCACAAGACAAATTATTTTTCATTCTTTCCTCCCATTTCCAAAAGCAGAGTGGTCTCTCCGCATGGCCACTGACACCATGGGTCCACAGAGAGTACAGCCAGGCTACCAATCATGTTCACTCATGACAAAGGGCTCTTAAGTCCACTTGTAAAAGCTGCCAAGCCTGGGACTCACCTTTCAGGGAAGTGTCCTCCCCTCTGGCCCAGGAAAGGTCCAGAAATGCCATCTGATAGTTTCAATATTTGTCTCCACCCAAATCTCATGTTTTGTAATCCCCAGTATTGGAGGTGAGATCTGTTGGGAGGTTTTTAGGTCATAGAAACAGATCCCTCATAAATGGCTTGTCACCATCCCCTTGGTAATAAATGAGCTCTCACTCTGAGTTCCCACAAGATCTGGTTGCTTAAAAGTGTATGGCAGCTCCCCTCCTCTTGCTCCTGCATTCAACATGTGACATACCTGCTCACACTTTCACTTTCGCTATGATCTTAAGATTCCCAAGACCTTCCTAGGAGCCAAGAAGATGCTAGCACTATGCTTTCTGTAAAGCCTGCAAACCATTAGCCAATTAAACTTTTTTTTTTTTTTTAAATTACCCAGTCTCATGTATTTATTTATGGATATTCAAGAATGGCCTAATAGAGAAAATTGGTCCAGAGGTGTGGGGCTTTGCTATAAAGATACCTTAAAGCGTGGAAGCAACTTTGGAACAGGATAATGAGCAGAGCTTGGAAGAGTTTGGGGGGCTCACAAGAGGACAGGAAGATGAAGGAAAGATTTAAACTTTTTAGAGAATGTTTAAATGGCTATAACCAAAATGCTGATGTAATATTGACAGTGAAGTCAAGGCTGAGGACGTGTTAGATGGAAATTAGGAACTTATTGGAAACTGAAGCAAAGGTCACACATGTTATGCCTTAGCAAAGAAATTGCCTTCATTCATTTTAAGCCCTAGGGATCTGTTGAAGTTTGAGATTGAGAGTGATCTCCTAACGTATCTGACAGAATGTATTTCTAAGCAGCATTTAAGATGTGTCTTGACTGCTTCTAACAACCTATGCTCAGATGTGGGAGCAAAGAAATGTGTGTCCTAAAGTTGCAATTTATGTGTAAAAGGAAAGCAGTGTGTGAAAGTTGGGAAAATTTGTAGGTTTGCCATGTGACACAAAAAGAAATAAAAAAAAAAAAGCTTTTTTGGAAAAGGAATTCCAGCAGGATGCAGAGTAACCACTTGCTAGAGACATTTGCATAACTAAAAAGGACCAAAGCACTAATAGACAAGACAATAGGAAAAAGGCCTCAAGAGAATTTCAGAGAGCTTTGTGGCAGCCACTCCCAAAACAGGCCCAGAGACCTGGAAGGAAAGAATAATTTCAGGGACAGGCCTAGGGCCCTGCTGCCCTGTGCAGCCTTGGGACACTGCTCCCTGCATCCCAACTTCTATGGCTCCAGTCTCATCTCAAAGGTCCTCAGATACAGCTCAGACTACCACTTCAGAGGGTTTGAACCATAAGCCTTGGAGGCTTCCATGCAGTCTTAAGCCTGCAGGTGCACAGAATGCAAAAATGAAGGAGGCTTTGGAGGCTCTGCCTAGATTTCCAAGAATATATGGAAACATCTGAGTGTACAGACAGAAGCCTGCTGCAAGGGTGGAGCCCTCACAGATAACCTCTACTAGATCAGTGTAAAGGGGAAATGCAGGGTTGGAGGCCCCACACATAGTCCTCACTTGGGCACTGTCTAGTAGAGCTATGAGAAGGGGTCCATTATTTCCCTGACCCAAGAATGATAGATCCACCAGTAGCTTGCACCCTGCTCCTGGAAAAGCAACAGGCATTCAACTCCAGCCTGTGAGAGCAGTCTTAGAGGATAAACCCTGCAGAGTCACAGGGGTGAAGCTGACAAAGGACTTGAGAACCCACCCCTTGCTCCTGTGTGCCCTGTATGTGTAACATGGTTTCAAATATTACTTTGAAGCTTTAAGGTTTAATGACTGTTGTGCTGTGTGTCAGATTTGTATGGGGACTGTAACCTCTTTCTTTCGGCTAACTTCTCCCTTTTGGAATGGCAAAATTTACACAATACCAAACTCTTATTGTATCATGAAAGTACATAACTTAAAAACAAAAATTTGTAGACTCATATGTGGAAGAGATTTGCCTTGTCTCAGATGAGACTTTGAACTTTTGAGTTAATGCTGTCGTTAGTTAAATCTCTGGGGCACTGTTGGGAAGACATGATTATATTTTGCAAAGTGAGAAGAACATGAGAGTTGGGAGGAGCCAGGGATGGAATGATATAGTTAGCATATTTGTCCCCACCCAAATCTCAAGTTAAATTGTAATTCCCAGTATTGGAGGTGGGGCCTGGTGGAAGGTATTTGGATCATTGGGGCAGATTCCTCATGAATGACTTGACACCCTCTTTTTGGTGATGAATAATCTCTCTCTCTTACTTCACACAGAATCTTGTTGTTTAAAAATGTGTGTGGCACCTCCCCTGCTATTGCTTCTGCTTTAGTTATGTTATGTGCTTGCTCCCCCTTCATTTTCTGCCATGATTATTAGCTTCCTGAAACCTCCATAGAAGCCAAGCAGATGCCAGGACCATGCTTTGTGTAAATCCTACAGAACTGTGAGCCAATTCAACCTCTTTTTTGAATAAATTACCCAGTCTCACATGTTTCTTTATAGCAATGAAAGAATGGTATAATACACCATTCAAGAGCCAAGGCCTGGAATTGAAGACCCTGAGAACCTGCTTGGTGTTCTACTCCATTATGGTGGACCTGGTACTAAAGGTGCAGGACAGTCACTTTTACTATTTCTTCTGCTTTTCTCAAGCAGAATAAGTCTCTTCCTGCAGCTATCACAGCTGAAATGTGATGGGTACCCCCTGAAGCCCACACATCTCAGAGTCTTACTTAATACCCACAGCATATACTACTTGGCTGTTGGTGCTGATTACTCAGGACCTAACGACTCTTTAATCAGTAGGTGATAAATCCTGCCAGGACTGAGTCCTACTTATCAAGGAAGAAGGTCTCCTTCTTGCTCAGGGTATGTCTAGAAATATTCTCTGGGAGGTAGGTCATGGAAGGGGGACCCCATGATTCTGCCCAGTGCCCTATCCTAGTTGCTCAGCTGGTATTTGGATCATTGGAACCGATCCTTCTGATGTACTTTTTAGTTTGCCAATTGAAGTTTTCAGCTCCAGACTTCCTGTTTGATGTTTTTAATTATCTCAATTAAAAAAATTACCTGTTGGAATTATGAATTCTCTTTCTGTATTATTTTGGCTTGTTGAGCTTATCAAAACAGCTATTTTGAATTCTCCATCTTCAGTCAAATATTTCTGTCATTCCAGGATTTGTCACTGGTGCCTTATTTAGTCTGTTTGGTGAGGTCATGTTTTCTTGGGTGTTCTTGATGCTTCTAGATCTTTGTTTATGTCTGTGTTTTAATAAGTTTGGTATTTTTTCTCATCTATGGAGTTTGGGCTGGTTTGTTTCTTGAGAAACCTTTCTTGAGATTGCTTTCCAAGAATTTGGAGGGAATTGAGTATGATGACCTAAGCCTATGGTTACTGCAGCCACTTTAGCACTAGGGGGTGCCCTAAGCCCAGTAACTCTGCAACACTTGCAGACTCCTAGATACACAGCCTTGGTAGACTTGAGGAAAATAAGGAAGACTTCTCTGGGTTTTCGTGTGAAGTCTCTCACTCTCTTTCCTCACTCTCTCCCATGCAAAGGAGTCTCTGTGATGAGCTACCTGAAGTTTGGGAAAAGGGGATGTGGGCACTTTTGTGGCCCTAAAACATGGCACCTTAATGGGTCCCACCAGCAGTCCTTAATTTCCTAGGCCAGCACAGTACTGCGGCTCACCCAAGCCCCGTGGTCTCTACTCTCTGGCTGTCCCTGATTATGCAAGGGCCAAAGTCTCTTTAGTCAGCAGGTCATGAATACTGCTGGCACTGGGTCTGTTCCACCAAGGTAGCAAATCACCTTCTGGCACAGGGTAAGTACAAAAACACCATCCAGGAGCAAAGGCCTAGAATTAGGGGCAACAAGAATCTGCCTGGTGTTTTACTTTACTGTGGCTGAACTTATACCCAAGTTACAAGACAAAGTCCTCTGTAATCTTCCCTCTCTTTTCCCCAGGTGGAGAGAGTCTCTCCCTGATTGCACTGCCTGGAGTTAGGGAGAAAATGATGTAGGCATTGCTGTAGCTACCACAGTTGGTGTTGTACTGGGCCACACACCAAGCCCATTGACTCTAAGACCAGTGCAGCACCAAGGCTTGCCCAAGGACTGTAATCTTTGTGGCCTGACTGCCACTCAAATTTATTCAAGGCCTCAGGCCACTTAAGTTAGCTGGTGGTGAACACTTTTGGGACTGGGGTTTCTCCTACTGGGGCAAAGGATTCCTCTTTGGCCCTGGTCTGGTATAAACGCTCTCTGTGGGTGCCTGCAGAATTCTGCCGTGATGTGTTCCAGTGTGACGTAGTAACACTGAGTTCCCATATAAATTTCCACACTCACTTTGCTCTCCCTCCCCCAAGCATACAAATTCTTTCTTCAGACTGAACTTCCTAGGGTTGCAGGATGGATGATGTAGGCAATTCAAGACCATCCTTCCTACCATCTTCAATGTCTTTTTAAAATTATGATGTTAAAACAAAGTACTGTGATTGTTCACCTGATTTCTTGGTTCTTATGGTGATGCTTTCTTGCTGAATAGTTGTTCAATTTGGTGTTCCTCTGGGGCCATGTTTACTGGAGTGTTCTAGAGAACCATGTTGTTCCACCTCCCCTCTCAAGCCTATATACATTTTCCCCTATAACATTCTGTGTTCTGTATAAGGGAGTATGTGAATGATCATATTTATGAGTATGTGTGTGTGTTTGTGCACTTGTAGATGTTTGCAGTACTTATAGTTTTCTTGTGTTTCTTGCCAATAAAATATAGATTGTTATTATGGTTTACAGAACACTAATAAGGGTGAGAATAAAAGGTATTTGATGCTGTATAAAATAATTTTCTTCTAAAATGTCAACACTGTTTTTATTTGTTTTAAAAAGCTTACTTATTATAAAAAGCATTTTAATGATAAATTTCTAATTAGGTATAGTGAAGCTATTTGATGTGGGTGGAATAATTTGAAATAATGATTCGTCTCATTGTCTATTGTATAATTCTGTTTTATATATGTGAATATCTCTGTGGAACTTAATGGGGGTATTTGTGAGTGACATGAAAATAACACAAATTATTTGAAGCATATTAGAATAAAAGAGAATTCTGATGACAGACAATATATTAAAAAAGAAAGTGAGAGAAGGAAAGACCTGTTTGATTTTTATCAGGTCCCTATATACATTTCTTCTTACCAAGTAGTGGAAAAGAAAGATTTTCATGCCCGACCTGACTGAGTCTAATAAATCCACAGACATGCTGATGAGTCAAAATTCAAAATATTCTTTTGGAAAAAGTATCTTTAAAAATAACAGCATTTTTGTATCATGAGGCACAGTGTGTTTTCCATGCTTACATTTGAGTTATGACAATTCAGGATTTTTACATATGACTAATTCAGTAGCAATTTTATTTTATGAGAAATATGTTATATTCTAGGGATACTTCTTCCTATTCAGCCATCTTGTAAAACTTTTTATGCTATCATAAGTTATCAAACAATAAAATCATTTTATTGAATTTGAGAACAGACACATAACATACTGGAATTTGTGAGTCAGAGAATATGATTTGTAGAGAACAAAGTATGTTACAAAAATTCTCATGTATTCTGTTTGCCAATCTGAGGCTACTTCCAAAAGTAAGACTCAAGGCCTTCATTTCATATTGTGCTATGTAACATCTGGATTATGTTTAATTACACGAGGAGAGCAAAGCGATCTAAAATTCTTTATATTCTATACGAGACATATGTTATGCCCTTTTAATTGAAAATCTTTATCTGCTTTGTTTATAACATTCCAGGATAATAAACAAGTCCCGCTCACTTACACTTTAAGTGGCTGGAGGCTAGTATATTATGTGAACCTGCCAGGAGATGTTGATGTACCTGGTGATGGCCATCTTGCCACATTAACTATTTTAACTGAGATTATTCCTTTTCATTAGATCAATAATAGGGAATAGTCTGCCTCACTAGCACCATTTCACAGCTGGAATGATGATGCTGAGTGATAGTTCTCAGAAACATTTGGTTAGGCTAATTTCTATTATAAACAGATTCCCGGAAACACACACACACACTCTGTCTCTCTCTTTCTCTCTCTCTCTCTCTTTTCTTTTTAAATTCGCATTTGTTTAGTGCTGCCTGTACTCTTTGCCAATAATTCTACCAGCTGGCCTGTGGGAGATGTTTGCAAAAATGTTTGAATTTCCCTTCTTTCTCCTCTAAACCTTTGTTTCACCACAATAATGAAGGGGACAAATGTTCACATTTTCCAAAGGTTTATCATTTGCAAGAAAAACACAAAAGCTCAAGTAAAATGAGTGTTCACTTGCTGGGAGACAGCCAAGTACGAACAGATGTTTAGCTTTTGTGGATTAACTTTTCGGTTTCTGAGTTTGACTGTAGAAGAACACTTTGTGCTTTTAGAGATGGATTGATTCTTAGTGTCAGCATTCTACCTCATAAAAGGTATAATTTCCCAGCCATATCATGGCCCATCCAAATGGTAGTGAACTTCTTTTCGTTTCAGTGTCTAAAAGCAAAATTGTGTATCCTCCCAGGTGATTATAGTGAAATCAGCCTTAGATGGAAGGCCTGGATCCTGCTTCTTTGCAACTAATGCCTCCTGTGAGCCTAGGGGATTTTATCCCCTCTCTAGGTATTACTTTCCTGTGTGATTAGAATACCTTCTAAGATAATATAAGTCCAAATTCTCCTAATGTATGTTAATTCTCATGGGGAAAATATTGACAGTTGAAAGTTTATTGGAAATAAACTCTTAATAGATGAAATCACCTTTATTCTTGTTATCTATTTCTATTATAAACAGATTCCCGGAATCTCTCTCTCTCTCTCTCTCTCTCTCTCTCTCTCTCTCTCTCTCTCTCTCTCTCTCTCTCTCTCTCTCTCTCTTTCTTTCTTTCTTTCTCTCTCTCTCTCTATCTCTTCTTTTTAAATCTGGACAACTTAATTTATACACCTTGCAGAGATTTTCAAAAGAGTCCCCCGTCCAAAAAAAAAAAAAAAAAAAAAAAGCCAATGAGAAAAAGAGGCAGCTGGATACTATGAGCAGGCTCTGGAACCAGACTGCTTGTGTGAAAATCTATTTCTTCTTACCAGCTGCATGACCTTGGGAAAATTGCTTCAATTGTTCAGAAACTTGAGAAGCCTCAGTTTATTCATCTGTAAAATGGATATGGTGATAGTACCTACCACATAAAATTGTTGTGAAGATTGAATGAGTTAATACATAGTACAAAGTGTAAGTCCTTAGAAAAGATAACTATAATTTCTCCATAACATTATTTGACAAATCAAGAAATTAGAACGCATACAGAGATTTATGAGATAAAGGTAGTCTCTGAGATAAAGAAATTCAATCATGTCAGATACACTCTCATTGAACTTTAGTGCCTTTGAACTGTGATCTAATACTACCACCACTCTTTTCTCACAGTATACAATACAGGATACATTTCTTCTGGGCCTACTGTGTGTCAGGCTCTGATTCACATGATGACATGTGCTCTCTGTAAGAGGGGAAATTGAAAATACTGATATTGTACCGTGGACTCAAATAGTTTGCTGTGGTGCCTACTGTAGTTCAGCATGCAACCCAGTTGCATTTATTAAATTTTTAAGTATTAACTCATCTTCATTTAACATCAAATACAACAATATTATTGAATACATTTAATTAACAGGGAAATTGGGAAAGCTGAACGATACGGTTTGAATCCGTGTCCCCATCCAAATCTCATATTGAATTGTAATCCCCAGTGTTGGAGGTCGGGCCTGGTGGGAGGTGACTGGATCATGGGGGTTGCTGCTTTGTGAATGGTTTAGCACCATCACCTCGGTGCTGTATTCATGAGAGTAACGGAGTTCTTATGAGAGCTGGTTATATTAAAAAGTATAGCATCTCCCCTCACTTCTCTCTCTCTTGCTCCTGCTCTGGTCATGTAAGACATGCCTGCTTCCCCTTCTGCCATAATTATGAGTTCCCGGAGGCCTCCCCCAAAACAGAAGCCACTATGCTTCCTGTGTAGTCTATAGAACCATGAGCCAATTAAACTTCTTTTCCTTATACATTATCCAGTCTCATGTATTTTGTTATTGCAGTGCAAGAATGGAAAAATACACCCAATTCTTAATTTTATAAATAAAATATACTTTATAATTCATATTCTAATAATTAGTAAATATTTGAGGTACTAAATATTAATCAGTATAGTCTTTTTTATATTTCAGAACTAATCAGCTTGTCATGAAAGGAGATACACATATTTTTTCCCATATACCAGTAATAGCCATTTTAAAGTATATTTTAAAAATTCCATTGGTAACAGTGACCTAAACTCTAAACTTTAATAAATCATAAATAAACTTAGCAATGAGTATGTGAGATCTTAAAATAAAAAGCTATAAATCTATGTTGAATTTATCAAGAAAGCATGAATAAATGATGAAGCATATTATGTTGTTGGATTGGGGATCCCAATGTTTTAAAACTGTTTTGTTTCCAAAGTAATTTATAAATTTAGTGAAATTTTAATGAAAATAATAACATAGTTTGAAACTTCACAGTTGAATCCAAAAGATCATACAGAAAAACAAATGAGTGGGAACTGCCAAAATAGTTTTATTTTATGAGAGGAATTGACCTGTAAGATGAGAAAACATACTAAGAAAGTAATTTAAGCTGAGTAGCACTGCTACACAAACTAACAAGTAGATCAAGGGAATCATTCAGAAACAGATTTTTGTGTTTATGAAAATGTATTATAACCTATTTTAATCAGTAAAAAAAAAAGGTGGTTTATTATTCTTTTGATAATTAGAAATAATCGTGTTGGGACAATTGGATAGCTATATATAAGAAAGTTTCATTTTGTATTTTATATCATACCCTCTAAAATATTCTGGTAAAATTAAATGTTTTAGCTAAATACATATATAAAAACAATATATATATATATACACCATATATTCAAAATTATATAATCTTTGTAAAGAAAATACTTTTCTAAGGAAACAAAATCTATAATAAAGATGAACAGATATGCTTAATTAAAAAATTGTATATCAAAATATACAATGGACAAGGTTAAATCTTGTAGTCACTGCAAACATGCAGTGTATATACCAGAGAAATGATAAATATCACAATATACAGTGAATTTATATTAATAAGCAAGAAAAGAATGAGTAGCTCAAAAGCAAATGAGCAAAGTTAAGAATAGAATAGAAACATACACACACACAGACACAGTCAATAAACTTTTAAAAAGACATTCTACTTCAATAGCAATCAAATAATGAAAAGTAACATAGCTACAAAAAGAGAAATAATGTAACCATGAGATTATTGTTTTTGACTTATTGTTTCAGCAAATAATGAGGAAAAATGATTTATTCCAGCTCTGAGTTCTCAAGATACTGCAGAATCAAGTATTTTCATTAACTCTTTTAGTGAAAATATAAATTAATACAGTTTTGGAGGGGTTAATTTGAGAATACTTTTTAAAACTAAAATTCCCCTATTCTTTTAGTCAGTATTTCTACTTGTATGCATCTATCTTATAGAACTACTGTGCACAGAGGTTAATGGACAAGGGTGGTTTATGATTCTTTTAATAATTAAAAATAATAGGAAATAATGTTATGCTCATCAGTAAGAAACTGAGTAAAGAAATTGTGGGGTATCCATACAAAGGCAAACTATAAAGTCATTAACAAGAATGAGGTAAAGACATATGTACCATCATAAAAACCTGATCACAGTACATATTTAAAAATAAATTACAAAACAGTATGCCTAGTATGATCCCTTTAATATATACTATTAATAACATATGTTTGAATATGTATAAAAAGAAAAATGCAGAAATATTAGCAATTATCTTTCGGGGGTTGTAAGGATGTCATTCCCACATTATGTATTTTTATAATGTTTGAATTTTTATCACAAACATATAAATTTAAGAACAAAAATAACTAGGATGAAAAATAAAGATGCCTTCCATGACCATTATTCCTGCCTCAGCAGGGGACATATCTCCTCAAGATAGGTCAGAAGGTTGAATAATAAGAATTCTAGATCCCTTAGAATGTCGTTGATGGAATTAAAGAGGCCTTTGCTCTCTGCTGGCTCTCTTCCCATAAGTCACCATTCAATTTTCACACGTAGGTAGGACAGTAACATTGCTGACTAAAGTAAGCTGTGAGAGAGTAGCTTCTGTCCCGTATAAAGTACCCAGCAAGAGGATAAATCCTGATTTTCTTTATCCCACGGGTAACTGGTGACTCAGAATGGGTCTCAGCAGGCAGTGGTTCAGACAGTTTTCCATGGACAAAACTTCTTACAGGAAAGAAGCATTTACTGTTTAGAGTCATACTATGAATGAGGTGGACCCCTCACCTCTCCTGCTTCTCCAGTCTCTTGAAGTCAGGTCAGCAATGGCCAGAGGGTGTAGACTTCTGAAGCCTGACAGCTCTAATTTGACAAATCAGTGGACTCTGTGTGGATAAGAGATGTGAGAATGGACATGTCACCTCAGGCCACTAGGTCTGTCTTTTCTAATCCTATAATCTGAGTGTTCAGAGGCTTAGGAACTGATTCAAATCAGTGTGCCTGTCAGTATGCCTCTGTGGAATGGGCCTGAACTCTTGGGCACAGAGAACTCCATATCAGAAAGCTTGTCCTTTAGCACAGTCACATGGCAAAAGCCCATGTGCCCACCCCTGGGAGCACCCCTGGAGTCCACCATGCTAGGAGCTGCCGGGATGGGGCCAGATCAAGTCACCCACCACCAGGGTAGCAATGTAATTGGGCATGGAGAGGCAGGCGGAGTAGAGCCCCAAGGCACATCTGGGCCCAGAGTGGTACCATGCTCCACAGAGCTGGCTGGAGCCAGGAGCAAGTAGGATCTTCACCCTCCTGGGCACAGCTGCATCAGCATCTCACTCCAGACAGTGGAGGAGAGGTTTGGCTCGGAAGTAGTTGACTGGACTCTGTGAGGTTGTAGGGTGGAGAATGTGGTATTAAGGTATGTGTTAACAAAAACAAAGACTTGAAACCAACCCAAATGTCCATCAAGGATAGACTAGATTAAGAAAATGTGGCACATATATACCACGGAATACTATGCAGCCATAAAAAGGGATGAGTTCATGTCCTTTGTAGGGACATGGATGAAGCTGGAAACCATTATTCTCAGCAAACTATCTCAAGGACAGAAAACCAAACACCACATGTTCTAGCTCATAGGTGGGAACTGAACAATGAGATCACTTGGACACAGGAAGGGGAACATCACATATCGGGGCCTGTCGTGGAATGGGGGGAGGGGGCAGGGATAGCATTAGGAGATATATCTAATGTAAATGACGAGTTAATGGGTGCAGCACACCAACATGGCACATGTATACCTATGTAACAAACCTGCACATTGTGCACATGTGCCCTAGAACTTATAATAATAATAATAATAATAAAGGTATGTGTTAAAACTGAAAAGCTAGAACATTAGACGAGAAAAGGTGCATGAAAGGATCACCCTGAGAGAAAAAGGGAAGGGTACTTACAGTGTGATGGAGTGTCCTGGGGCCTCAGATGAATCCGATTTCCCAATGAACAGATTGCTCAACGGAAAGGAAGGTGATGAAGGCGCTGTGGCACAGTGAGAAGAAAGAAAGGGAAGACCATGGCCTGCTCTGTGGGAGACTGTTGTTTTTATTAGTTTTCAGTGCCCTCAGAATGACCACGTCCCATTGGTCTTCAGGTTGTTTCACAAAGACCCTATGCTAACACAGTGGTTTCAACCAGGGACAATTTTGCCTCTATCTCCACAGGATATTTGGTGATGTTTGCACACAAATTTCATTGTCATAACTTGAGAGATGCTACTGGAAATTAGTGAGTAGAGGCCAGGAATGCTGCTAAACACCATGCAATGTACAAGATATCCCCCCACAACAAATAATTAGCCCCACATTTCAATTGGATTGAGGTTGAGAAATCCTGCACTACACATTTCCTTTGACTCAGTTGAAATACTCAAGAAATTCTTCTATGGAATGCTAGAGTTCAGCATGGTGAATTATTGGCCCTGTTTGTAACAGACTAAGTTTATCTACTCAAATCTTGGGTGTTAAGGGGAATGACAGACCCTTCTGTTATAAACAGAGAAATCTTGACAAGGGAATTTTCATCTTTTTCCTCTAGAGTCACAGGACAGTGAAAGATTTGGGAAATAATGATGTGAAAAATAATTATATTTTTTCAGTAAGATTCAGAAGCTTATATTTTCTTGGAGGGATTATACAAAGATGTGACTTCCCATTAGTTTCTTTATTGGTCCAGAATTAAGAGATTACTTAGGCTCCAGAATAAGAATCTTATTTTATGCATTTAATCCCAGGATGTGACTGATCTGCTCTGTATTAGTTTTCTATTGTTGTATAACAAAGTACAACAAATTCAGTGGCTTCAAACAATCTCCATTTATTATCTCACAGTTTTCATGGGTCAGAAATACAGGAAAAGCATAGCTCAGTCCTCTGCTCAGGGTTTTCCAAGGCTGAAATCAGGATGTTGGCCAAACTGTTTCTCATCTTAGCCTTGGAGTGACCTTTTAACTTAAAAATGAGTCTGGGCGAGGTGGTGGCTCATGTCTGCAATCCCAGCACTTTGGGAGGCCAAGGTGGCTGGATCACCTGAGGTCAGGAGTTCAAGGCTAGCCTGGTCAACATGGTGAAACTCTGTCTCTACTTAAAAAAAAAAAAGAAAAAGAAAAAGAAAAAACGCTGCATGGTGGCATGTACCTATAATCCCAGCTGCTTGGGAGGCTGAGGTGGGAGAATACTTGAACTAGGAGGCAGAGGCTGCAGTGAGCCAAGATTGGACCACTGTACTCCAGCTGGCCTGGGCAAAGAGTGAGATTCCATCTCAAAAAGTAATAATAAATAAATAAATAATAAACAAAGAATTTTTTTGTAATGGTCAGTTACAGAATCAAGTTCCTTGTGGTTGTAGGAATGAGGTATCCCTCTTCATGCCGGCTGCCATTCCAGAGCTACTCTCAGCTCCTGAAGGCATCTACAGTTCGCCCCTACATGGCTGTCTCACAGGCCTACTCACATTATGGTGTTTGCTTCTTCTAAGCTAGCAGGAGAATTTCTCACTACGATGGCAGTGGCAGGCTGTCCAAGGTGGTCACTGCCATCATGCCAGCTGCAGCAGGGAGGCACAGATGGTGGCATCAGGAACGGCTGTAGGAGCAGAAGTGGCAGTGGGGGGTCCTCTGTGCCCCGCATCCCCAAGGCAGCTGACTGTGCCACCCCCACCCTCACATGACCCCAGAGCCTCTGCTGTGGTGTCAGCCTCGCTCCCCACCCTGTCTTGTGAGCCTGCAAGCACCTGGCTAAAGGCACATCCAGGACTAGCAGGGCCAGTCCTGATAGCATCGAGTTTGTTTGTGCCGAGTTGGCTGGGGCTAGTGCCATCTGAATCTTGTCTGCTGCCATTGCAGGGAAAATGCAGAGAGAAGGTGGGCAATCCCCGGATGCCACCCCTGAGAGCCCTCCTGGAGTCCACCATGCTAGGAGCTGATTGATGGGGCCAGATTGAGTTACCCACCAGCAGGGTAGCAATGTGGTTGGGCATGGAGGGGCAGGCAATGTAGGGCCCCAAGGCGGATCTGGGCCCAGGGTGGTGCCATGCTCCACAGAACTGGCTGGAGCCAGGAGCAGGTAGGATCTTCACCCTCCTGGGCACAGCTGCAGGCACCCGAGTCACAGCTGTGGACCTGGGCCTCCATGTGCTCTCGGTGGCCAGTAGCAGGCAGGAGTCCTGCCATCCCGGGTGCAGCTGCAGCTGCCCTGCTATGGCTGTGGACCCAGGCATCTCTGCACTTTTGGGCACCTGGGAAGACTACCCCCTTGCTCCTGCAGGCTTAGAGGTGTCTTCTCCTGTTGCCTGTCCTCTCGCTACCCCTGGCGCCTGCTCCAATCTCAGAGCAGGGTTGGAGCCAAGTCCAGGCACTGTTGCAGCCTGGCCAGGTGTGCACATGCTTGGGACAGTACTGACACACTGGGACCCTGCTGCCTCAGCCCCCTCCAGACTTGGGCACCAACAAGCATGAGAGGGAGACTGAGGTGGACGCTTAGGGCAGCTTAGCACTGGCCTGCAGGTGCCCCTTAGCATGAACAGCCCAGGAGCCACATACAGCAGCAGGAGTCAGACAAGCTTCTGGGTGGAAGGGGGCAGGTCCCCAGTGAAATCTCACCTTCAAGTGAGGGAGGACTTGAAGCCTGGGATTGGGCTGCCAGTTCCATGGACCAGAGTAGAAACTTGTGGTACTCTTTCTGGGACTGCTCATGGCTGCCCATGGACCAATTGGCACACACTTCCTCCCCTCTGAGGCCCATAAAGGCCCCAAACTCAGCCAGACTCAAAGAGACAACAGGACGACCTACCTGCAGAGAAGAGCTACCATCTCTGCTGAGAGCTGAACGCTTGTTGGGATGACCTTCCCAACAGAGAGGAGCTATCCTATGTGCTGAGAGCTGAAAACTTGTTGGGACAAACTGCCTAGTAGAGAGGCGTTACCCTCTCTGCTAAGAACTGAATATTCACTGGGACACCCTGGCTATGGAGAGGGGCTACCCACTGCAGGTCTCCTCTGAGCTGTTCTATTACTTAATAAAGCTCCTTTTCATCTTGCTCTCCCTCTGCTTGTCTGTGTACCTCATTCTTCCTAGACACAGGACAAGAACTCAGGACCCACTGAATGAAGAGGCTAAAAGAAAGTAACACAACCAGGGCTAAAACATACCCCTTGCTTGCCACATTGCAGATGACAAGAAGAAGAGAAGAGAGAAGGAGAGAAGTGCTGTGGCCCTTTGGGGAGCCTAGACCTCGGAGATCCTGGAGCAAGTGCTATGGGACCCTCTTTAGGGCTTTGCAGTTCCTGGCATCTCCAAGCTTTTGGGTGTCACTGCATTCCCTGGTGTCAGCCATGGAAGCTTCTTATGGTATGCCTGATCCAGCCACAGCCTTGAAGGGAGCCAGAGCCCATGCTGGCACCTGGAGCTGCCTGCCCCACTGCAGCCAGCGTGCCTGGCTGTGTGCAGCAGCTGAACCCCATGCTCACTCACACACCCCTCATTGCTCCGTGCCTTGGAATATGTGGCATCTAGGCTGGTAGCATAAGCCAATGACAGCCTGCCAGGCCGAGTGAGCAGAATGATTCCAGCAGGCCAGAGCTAAACTCAGGCAAAGGCACCACTGGCCACAGCGGTTACTGGCTGGTGAAGTGACACCCACAAAGATCCTGTAACAACTCCATTCTGCTAAAATGCAATCTTTTATAATGTAATATAAGCACTTGAGTGACTCTGCCATCACCTTTGCCATATTTTATTGGTTAGAAGGAAGTCACAGGTTCTGCCCATAAGAAAAAGACTGAATTATACACGGGCGTGTGCCTCATTGAGTGCCATCTTAGGGAATGCTGCCTAACACAAAATCTTTCTCCTACAATTTACTCTTCCCCAGGTTGGCTTTAGATTTTGGCTTGTAATTCTGCTATCTTGGCGAGAGTATTCTAATCTGGCCTGCCAATAAATGTAGATTACATTTGGAGGTTGCAAAAGATCTTGCAGGACCAACTGAAGAGAACAGCCTCCTCGCCTCCCTTTTGTAGGGGCCTGGACTTTTATTGCTACTGCCTCCTGATACTGTCACATTATTTTCTCTGCTTAAAAAAATAATCAAGAAATAATAGATCAAATATGGGTCTATCAGAAGCTGGTGCTAAATTGTTGGCAAGGGCGAACTTTCTCAAGGAAGAATGAAAGGCTTAAAGCCCTTGGAAACCAGTTTCTCTTTTCCTAGGTATCTCAGGAAGAGCTGCGTAAGCTATTATTTTCAAATCTTGAATGTCACTTTTGGTTTTCAGTTACTTTCTAAGAAAGGCAAAAATAAAAATGTATCCTGGCATTTTAAGCATTTCCCGGCAACTGATTTTTAAATTATTTATAGATTTGCTGTCTTATTTAATTAACGTTTTTTGTTTGTTTGGCACCAAACAAACTGTATGGTTTTGTTCTTGTCTTCCTGTTGTGCCTGAGCTCTGATATTCCAGACAGTATTTGAAATAAATCTTATAACTCTGATGTCTCAAAGTAGGCAGCAGAGATAACTGGCATGTCAGTACTATTATTTCTTTCACTGCATAGCACTCACAAACTCTAAGCTCACTTTTCACATAACTGGTAATAATCTGTACCGTTTGTTGTGTATTATACATATAGATTAGCTATCAAGTCTCTCAGGGGATAATTCCCTTCATTTTGACATAAACTAATTTAGCGAATATAAATCTCAGCCCAAATATTCAAGTATGCAAAAAAAATCATTTTTAAAATTTTCCTTAAACCAATTTAATGCTGACATTGAGGCCACATGTTTCCAGGTTGGTGTGAAATTCCATCTCAATCATTATTGTGAGGTTGTTCTTCACTGAAAATAGTAGGAGAATTTAGAAGACTTTAGTTTGCCTCAAAAATAATAATTATAACCACCAACAACATGGCCACCATCACCACCACCACCACCACAACAGCTCTTGTATATATAGCAAGTCCTTTGTGCCAGGCACTGTTGTATGCAATTTAAGTGAGGGAATGGGTGGTTCATTATTGTGGGCACTAAATCTTGTTTCAGAACTCTCTGTTTAAGAACCCTTAGACCTAACTTTTACTAACTGAGGGCGGGGCAGAATTGCTTCCTTTTCAGTGGACTTCTCTCTCTTGCTTTTCTGTCTTAGTCTGTTTGTGCTGCTTAGAACAAAATTCCATAAACTGACAACAGAAATTTGTTTCTTACATTTCTAGATTCTTGGAAGTCCAAGATAAAGGACCAAGAAGATTCAATGTCTGGGGAATGCCCTCTTTCTTGTAACTGGTACCTTCTATTTGTTTCTTCACATATCAGAAGGGCCGAGGGATCTCTCTGAGGTCTCCTTTATGAGGGCACTAACCTCATTCATATGAAGGCACCACCCTCATGACCTAATTACCTCACCTTCTAATACTATCACATTAGGAATATGCTCCTTCCAGAGCACAAACTCTAATAAAATAGAACCTTCTTTATTTTTGACACTCGGCCTGTTTAACTTTTCTAGACAAGGACTTACACAACCATGGTGTGGTAAGTTATAGTATGTCATGTTAGGCTGATATGATGTGATTTTGAAATGAAACTTAAGACAATGAATCTGGCAAAATAAACTTCAGCATTTGTTTATGTATATTTAATTTATATATATATATATATATATAATTTTCTCTATTCTACTCACCACCCTCATCACATTTCAGCCAGTGATCATCATAGATTCTTTCGATCTTAGGTTCTTAGAGAATATGTAGCCCAGTATTTTCAGTTTAATGTTGAGAAGCTAAGATTTGAACAGTTGCCCTGCTCAAGGGCACGTAGAACATTGACTGAAGACCAGGAACACTTGGATTTCATATGAAAATGGGGTGGAGATGGGGTGGGCAAGGGAGGAAACAGTGGTAGAGCAAACACCAATTGAAACAAGTTCTTATAATGGTATCTGATGCTTTAGTTTCCCAATAACCCTGCAGCTTAATTTTATTGTGTCTATCTTAAAGATTTTGAAGCATAGAGAAAAAGAGCTAATACTCAGCGTTTGACTTATCTAAAGTCATATGGCTACATAAAAGTAGTATAGATTCTAACTTAGGTCTGTTGGGCTCTGTAATCGGCTGAATTGTATCCCCTAAAATTCGTATGTTGAAGTGTTAAAATCATGTAATTGTTTTCTGAAAGAGGAATCCTCACTTGTATCAGTTGCTACACATTTATAATTTTGCCTTCTTTTTCTAAAAGAACAAACTTATTTCTTTTTTCTCTTTTGAGAACATTACTATAAGCTTAGAGACATGTGAAAATCTTCAACAAGATTATGGTATACAAGCTGTGTCATCCTTGTAATGATTTAGCTCTGAGTGGCTCTTGAATAAGATTTTAATCTATAGATGTGGGTGATGTGCAGTTCATTGTGTGTTATGCTTGGCAAATTTTAAAAGATACCTTAAGGTACTGCTGATTGACAAATGAGATGTTATTCATTTGAAGAAGAAAGCTGTATTAGTGTGCTGTTAATGTCAGAAGAGTGGTGGGCTATTTTTAATTACATATATAAAGAGATACCTGATAACAAGGAATGGCTAACAGAAGATGAGACTGAACCATTTACACGTATATATAAAGCTATCTGGATGGTTCAGGAATGTGTTAAAGACAAATTTCTCATTTCTGTTATTTTTGGGAACAAAAAAAGGTTGCAAGGTCATGAATTAACTTTCCAATCTGTCAGTACTATATTACAGAGAGATTTGGAAGGCTCAAAGCAATATTGTGCTCTCTGCTGAAAAATCCAAATGAAGGGCACATTCCCATGCTTCTATTTCGTATGATTAGTCCAGCAGTAGAGTGTGGCATACTGTTTTTATGGTATAGTTTTAGGTGGATTATTGATGAAAAACAAGTCAGAATGCGGAAATATGAACTATAAAAGTGCTCTGATATTCCTATAAAGAACTCATTAACTGAAAAGAAGTAAATGACATTCTTTCACTATCATGGTGAAACTATTCTATTGTCTTTCTAAATCAGTTTAAAGAAGGCAGAATTTTCTACCACTTAACACTTATAGCTACCACCATGCCCTGACATTTTATTTTTATTTTTATTTTTTTCCGTATAGATTTGTTGCAGTCATTGATTGATCTATTCATTCCACAAATATTTATTGAGAGCCTAAGATATTCCAGATATTATGCTGGGTTCTGGGGATTCATCAATACGTATTATAGATACAGGTTTGGAACTAATGTAATTGTGCCCTTGTGCAAAAGACTGGTTTTAATAGTCACAAGGATCAATATAAAATAACAGTGCCACATGGCATGATGCTAAGTGATATGATCAGTAGATCCCAACAGCATGATTTAAATTAGTGTCTTCATTAGGATTCGCAGAAATAATTTTCTCTTGGTGCTAGGACCCCCAAAGCAAATGCCATTTTACAGAAGACTGTTTTGTGTGTGTGGTGTGTGTGTGTGTGTGTGTTTAATCTCCAGTACTTTCTCTGAATTAGCTGAAGATTTTACCTCTGAAATATGAAACTGGTTTGTGCACCTTGATTATAATATAGGTTTAATTCCAATGTCGATTCCATATTTGAAACAATAATGAATGATTGCTTTTTAAAAATTATTTCATTGAAATATTAATGGAAGAAAGTGCACATATAATAATATATCTCAATGAACTATAAAAAAATACACATACCCATTTAACCAGCACCCAAATAAAGAAATACAAGATGACAGAATGGAAAGCTTCACCGATTGTCCCCTCTACAAAGACACCAAATTAACAACTATCTTCACAGAAAAAAAAAAAAAACCTTCAGAAGAACCAAAATTAAGGTGAGCACTCATACTACCTAGTTTTAACAATATATCATTGAAAAAGGGACAAAAGATAAAAATCAGTCCTGAACCACAAGGCAACCAGAAAACAAATAACAAAATTACAGGAGTAAGTATTTACTTACTCCTATATATTATTCAATAGTAATGTTGAGTGGTTGAGTGGAAATGAACTAAATTCTCATATAGACTGGCTGAATGGATTGAAGAAAACAAGATCTGTTGACCTGTTGCCTACAAGAAACATACTTCACCTGTAAAGATACACATAGACTAAAAATAAATGAATGCAAAAAAAATTCCATTCCAATGGAAACTAAAAAAGAGCAGGAGATGCCATACTTAATCAGACAAAATTGATTTCAAAAAAGTCTATAAGAAGAGGCAAAAAAGTTCAATATAATGTTAAAGGGGTCAATTAAGCAAGAGGATATAACAATTTTAAATATATATGCACCCAATACTGGAGCATGTAAATATATAAAGGAAATATTATTTGAGCCAAATAGAGAGATAGGCCCCAATAAAATAATAGCTGGAGATTTCAACACCTCACTTTCAGCATTAGATAGATCTTTCAGGCAGAAAGTCGGTAACAACAACAACAAACATACTTAATCTGCACTATAGGCCAAATAGATCCAATAAATATTTAGAGAACATTTCATCCAAGAGGTACAGAATACACATTCTTTTCCACAGCACATGGATTATTCTCAAGGATAGATCATATGTTAGGTCACAAAACAAGTCTTTAAATATTGAAAAACCTGAAATAAATATCAAGCATCTTCCCTGACCACAATGGAATAAAACTATACATTAATTACAAGAGGAATTTTGGAAACTATACAAATAAATGAAAATTAAACAGTATGCTCCTGAATGACCAGAGGTCCAATGCAAACCTTAAGAAAAAAAAATTTAAATGTCTTAAAATAAATGAAAGTGGAAATACATTGTACAAAAACTTATGTTATATGGCAAAAGCACTACTCAGAAAAAAGTTTGTATCTATCAGTGCCTACATCAAAAAGAGAGAAAGCTTCAAATCAACAATCTAATGATGCAACTTTAACATAAAAGAAAGAGCAAACCAAATGCAAAATTGTTGGAAGAAAAGAAATAATAAAGATCTGACCAAAAATAAATAAAATGCAAATGAAAATACACAAGATCAGTGAAACAAGTTGATTTTTTAAAAGTCAAAATTGACAGATTAACTGAAAAACAAAAAAAAAAGATATAAATCAATAAAATCAGAAATTTAAAAAAGAGATGTTACTACTGATACTGCAGAAATTCAAAGGTTCATTATTGGCTACTATGAGTAACTATATGCTAATAAATTGAAAAACTGAGAAGAAATTGACAATTTCCTAGTTACATACAACTTACCATGAGTCAAAAAGAATTAGAAAACCTGAACAGACCAATAACAAGTAATAAGATCTAAGCAGTAATAAAATGTTTCCCAGTAACAGCAAGCCCAGGACATGTTAGCTTCACTGCCAAATTCTGCCAAACTTCTAAAGAAACTATAGAACTATATATTTGTCTTTAAAAGAATCCTATTTAAAGTCTTCAGAAAAATAGAAGAGGAGACAGTACTTCAAAACTCGTTATACCAGGCCAGAATTACCCCGATACCAAAAACAGATAAAGACACATCAAAAAAAGAAAGCTACAGGCCAATATCACTGATGAAGATTAATACAAAAGTCTTCAACAGAATTATGACAAATATAATTAAAACATTAGAAAGATCATTATGACCAAGTAGAATTTATTCCATGAATGCAAGGATGATTAAACATACACAAATTAATCAATGTGATACATCATAACAGAATAAAAGACAAAAACTATATGATCAATTCAATTGATGCTTAAAAAGCATTGGATAAAAGTAAACATCCCCTCATGATAAAAAACCCTCAAAAAACTGGGTATGTAATAAAATCCATAGATGACAGATCACAGCTAGTGTCGTACCAAATGGGGAAAAGCTGAAAGCCTTTTTCTAAGATCTGGAACATAGCAAGAATGCCCATTGTTACCACTGTTATTCAACATAGTACTGGAAGCTCTAGCTATCCTTGTTTGCAGATGATATGGGTTTACATTTGGGAAAACCTCAAAACTTCACAGGAAAACTATTGAACTGATAAACGAATTAACTGAAGTTGCAGAATACAAAATTAACATACAAAAATCAGCAGTATTTCTATATGCCAAGAGTGAACTATCTGAAAAAGTAAAAAGGTAATCTCATATACAATAGCCACGCATATAATTAGATACCTGGGAATTAACTAAACCAAAAAAGTAAACTATCTCTATAATGAAAACAATAAAATAATGATGAAGGACATTAAAGAGGAGAGCAAAAAATGAAAAAAAATATTCTATGTTCACATATTGAAAGAATTAATGTTTTTTAAATGTTCATACTACCCAAAGAAGTCAAAAGATTCAATACAATTCCTATCAAAATACCAATGACATTCTTCATATAAATTTTAAAAAGACCCTCAAATGTACGTAGAACCACAAAGTATCCAGATTAGACCAAGCTATCCTAAGCAAAAGAACAAAATTGGAGGAATCACATTACGTGACTTCAAATTCCACTACAGAGATATAGTAACCAAAACAGTGTGGCACTGGCCTAAAAACAGATACATGGACTAATGAAATAGAATAGAAAACCCAGAAATGAATCCACGCACCTACAGTGAACTTATTTTTGACAAAGGTGCCAAAAACTTATGCTGGCAAAAAGACAGTTTTTTCAATAAATTGTGCTGGGAAAACTGGATATTCATAGGCAGAAGAATGAAACTAGACCCCTATCTCTTACAATATACAAATATCAAATCAAAATGGATTAAAAACTTAAATCTAAGGCCTCAAACTCTGAAACAACTTTAAGAAAACATTGGGGAAAATCTTCAGGACATTAGTTGGGGCAATGATTTTTTGATCAATACCCCACAAGCATAGACAACCAAAGTAAACCAGACACAGAAAGACAAATATTGCATGTTCTCAAATATTTATGGGGTCTAGAAATAAAATCAACTGAACTCATGGACATAGAGAGTAGATATATGGTTACCAGAGGCTGGAAAGGGTAGTTGGGCATTTGGAGGAAAGTGGAAATCGTTAATGTGTCCAAAAAAAGTAGAAAGAATAAGACCTACTTTTTGATATCCCAACAGGGTAATGTAATAATAACTTAATTGTATATTTTAAAATAAATAATGTAACTGGATTGTTTGTAACACAAAGGACAAATGTTTGATGGAATAGAAACCTCATTCTCCATGATGTTCTTATTTCACCTTGCATGCCTGTATCATGTACCCCATAAGTATTACACCTATTGTGTACCTCAAATTTTTAAAATATAATTTTTAAAAATTAGAAAACAAGAAATAGAACATTATCCATTTCCCAGAAGCCCCCTTTATGCCACCTCTGACTATATATCTTCAAAACAAATTGGTGAGCATTTGTCTTAGAAAATTAGCCCACCAATGTCTAATCACCCTCATTGGCTCCTGAGCAACACAGTCGTTGCTTTCCTGGTCATACTTACCTGGTCAGAGGAGTAGTTTGTAGATATTTCCCCCATTCAGAGTCAGGATGGCACTGAGGTTATTCTGTAACAGGCAGGCAGGATAGATGTCACCGTGGAGTAGCCTAAGGCACCACGTCCATGTGGTTGATGTGGCAGTCCTTAGACCAGCTGATGGCTATTCCACCTCTGACCAAACAAGAAAGGACCCTATTTCCTTGAGAAATCATAAGCTGTGGTGATGGCTTCATCTGGCTTTCTTGGCGGTGAATGGCTCCAAACTCTAATTGGAATGGGAAATATTTGTAATCTTTAACTAATTGATTTGTTTAGGGATCCTAGTCTCTCTTCTCCATACAGCTGTGAGAAGTTAAAGGTGATATCTGAGAGTGCACAATCTTTATCTGTTCCCTATGATTTTATTCTCTGCCTGAAGTTCAACTCATTAGAAGTAAAACAGTATGTTCCTATCTCCACCAATGCAACTGAAAAATTAGTCCTTGAGCAATTTGATACACCTAGTTGGATAACTCAGGGAATAATCCTTAAGTATGACATTCAAAGTGAGGTCAGAAGGATGAGCAAACTTTAAGAAGGCAAATTGGGAGGGAAGAACATTCTATAAAGAAAAATAGCTCATGCAAAAGCCTTATGGCAGGAGAGAGAAGAGTCCATGAACAGATATTATTAGAGGAAAGAATGATGTGAGATGAAGCTGTTACAAGTTAGATGCTAGACTATGTAGGGCTTTGTAGGTCATGTAATAATTTTTCCCCTTTATTCTAAGCATAGTGGAAGCCTCCTCTTTAATAGAGGAAGGAACAATTATGTGAAGTGAAGTGACCAAATTTATATTTTAAAAAAGATCAACCTGGCTACAGTGTGAAGAATACAATGTCAGGGCATAAGTGCAGAACTAATAATAGCTAACAAAGAGGCAGTAAATGGAGGTGATAAAGGTAATAAGTATCAAAGCCAGGATTTGAACCCAGGCACGCTGGCTACAAGATCGATGCATTTAAACACTGTGCAAACTATATTTGGCTAGTCATTTAGTAAGAAACAAATCACATTTAGTAAGAGATGATAGTGACTTGGATTTAAAAGGATGTGGTAGAGACAGAAAAAAGTAGACCAATTTGAAAAACTGTTAGAAGATAAAAACGATAGAATATGGTGACCAGTTAAGGAAAGGGGAGTTAGAGGTGCATAATAATGACTTTTTAGGTTTGGAATGTGCAAATGTATCTGTGCTGGTATCATGCACTGATACAGGGAATGCCGGATGAACACCAGGTTCAGGAGAGAGAATTATTTTACTCTGGAATATCTTGAGTTTGAGAGAGCTATGAAACAATTGGCAGAAAAGTGATGTCACATGAGCAATAGTCTATATGGGCCTCGGGCTCAGGGACTGAATATATCAATGTGTGAATCATCAGCATACATTATATTAATTACCCACATCTGAGACTTCAGAAACTTTAATATTGAACGTTCAGGTAGAAGAGGATAAACCTACATAAAACACAGAACAAGAGCAGACAGAGTGGTGAGAACAGGAGAGAAAGATCAGGAGAACAGCAGCGTCGTGTTAAGTCCCAGCAGTCAGAGTATGGGTGTCTGGGTAAAAAACTTTGATTGAAAAATGTCTTTATCTTATACAGTCATAGTTTGGTGAGGTGATGGGGATGCAAGTCTAACAGTAAAACTTAAGAGTGTCACAAAAAAAAGTACAACAAATTTAAAGATTTTAATTGGCTTTATTTGTGATTCTAGAATCAGGCAACATTTTATTCCATAAAATAGAGTAAGTCTTCCAATGAGCCAAGCAGAGGAGTTTGGCTTTAGAAACCTGGGAGAGCTGGAGAAATCAAAACCAGAATAAAAAGCAGATTGGTCCTTTCAAGTTACTGTCCTTGTAAGGCAGAAAAGGGGAAACGGAATCATAGAGAAACAACTGATTGGTTTACATCAGCTTTTTAAAATGCGTTTATAGATAGGGTCTCACTCTGTGGCACAGGCTGGAGTGCAGTGGTATAATCAGAACTCACTGCAGCCTCGATCTCTCAGGCTCAGATTATCCTCCCCACTCAGCCTCCCAAGTAGCTGAGAGTACAGGCACATACTAGGATGCCTGCCCAATTTAAAATATATGTCTGTGTGTGTGTGTGTGTGTGTGTGTGTGTGTGTGTGTGTGTGTGTGTGTGTGTGTGTTAGTAGAGACTACGGCTGGCTATGTTGCCCAGGCTGGTCTTGTACTGCTGAACTCAAGCAATCCTGCCACCTTGGCTTCCCAAAGTGCTGGGATGACAGGCATGAGCCACTACACCCAGCCTCGGTAACCTTTTGGTTGTAAGAATTAAAGCAGAGGAAACTTCATTGTCATGTCTATTGAAACTGGCCTGTTTGAGAAATTAGGCTGTTGTCTCTCTCTCTCTTCCCATCTCTCAGTTTTAGTTGGATGATGTGGAACTTCAGCATGAGTGACTCTATTGTGATTTTTCATCTGGTCTTTTTGATCCTAATGCAGAATCTAAGTCCACCACAGCGACCTTTTATTGTTTAATTTAACACGAGTAGTTAGGAGTTGAGGAAACAAAACGAAAAAAAGTAGGCAGCTTTTGGATGTTGGCCTATGAAAGGAAGAAGAGAAATTGGAAAGTACTGAAGGATGATGATAAGTTTGTTTTAGGCTGGGTGTGATGGCTCACTCCTGTAATCCTAACATTTTGGGAGGCTGAGGTGGGTGAATCACCTAAGGTCAGGAGTTCAAGACCAGCCTGGCTAACATGGTAAAACACTGTCTCTACTAAAAATACAAAAATTACCTGGGTGTGGTGGCAGGGACTTGTAATCTCAGCTACTTGGGAAGCTGAGGCATGAGAATCACTTGAGCCCAGGAAGCAGAGGTTGCAGTGAGCCAAGACTGTGCCACTGCACTCCAGCCTGGGGGATAGAGTGAGCTGTCTCAAAAAAAAAAAAAAAAAAAAAAAAAAAAAGTTTTAGAGTTGTTTTAATGAAATACTTGAGTAGGCGTAATAAATTAAAAAGAGGAAGATTTTGAATAGACACCACCTCTATTTTCTGTACTATCCTTTACCAAAGTTACATTTCTTTAACTAATGAGTGAGTCATTGAAAAAATACAGTAGGGTTTGCCTGACAAATTGATAGAACACCTTCTTAGGAGAAAGGAGAGTTTTGTCTGTTTTAGAAGACTTTAAATAATAACAATATTAGTACTACTAAAAACACCACCAATGGCATCTAAGATGGTATGGATTTTTATCCCCACCCAAGTCTCATGTTGAAATGTAATCCTCAATGCTGGAGGTGGGAGGTCATTGGATCATGGCGGCAGTTTCTCATGGTTTAATATCACTCCCCCTTGGTGCTGTCATCACAATAGTGAGTTCTTACAAAATCTGGTTGTTAAAAAGTGTGTAGCTCCTCCCCGCCCCACCCCCTTCCTCCTAGTCTGGTCATGAAAAAAGCCTCACTCCCCCTTGTTCTTCCACCACAAGTAAAAGCTTCCTCAGGCCACACCAGAAACAGATACCACTATGCTTCCTATCCAGACTGTGAAACTGTGAGCCAATTAAACCTCTTTTCTTTATAAATGACTCAGTCTCAGATATTTCTTTATAGCAATGAGAGAATGAACTAATACAGAAAATGGATATCAGAGGTGGGGCATTGCTATGAATATACCTGGAAATGTGGACATGACCTTGGAAGTGGGTGACAGACAGAGGTTAGAAGAGTGTGATGGGCTCAGAAGAAGTCAGGAAGATAAGGACAACTTTGGAACTTCCTAGACAATTGTTGAATAGTTGAGCAACATGCTGATAGTGATAGGCACAATGAAGTCTAGGCTGAGGTGGTCACAGATGGAGATGAGAAACTTATTCAGAACTGAAGCACTTTTGTTATGCTTGTTATGCTTTAGCAAAGAACTTGGAAGCATTTGCCCCTGCCATAGGAATCTGTGAAACTTTGACCTTGCAAATGATGATTTAGGGTATGTGGTAGAAGAAATTTCTAAGCAGCAAAATGTTCAAGATGTGGCCTGCTGCTTCTGACAACCTATACCTGAAAATTACCTGAAACTGGAACTCCTATGTAAAAGGGAAGTATAGCATAAAAGTTTGGAAAATTTGCAGCCTCACCATGTGGCAGAAAAGAAAAGCCCATTTTCAGGGGAGAAATTCAAGCAGGCTCCAGAAATGTGCATGAGAAAAAAAAGAAGCCAAGTGTTAATATCCAAGACAATGGAGAAAATGCCTCAGAGGCATTTCAGAGATCTTTGCAACAGCCCCTTCCATCACAGACCCAGAGGCCTAGGAAAAAAGAATAGTTTCATGGTCCAGGCACAGGGCCTTGCTGCCCGGTGCAGCCTTGGGAAACTGCTCCCTGCACCCCGGCTGCTCTAGATCCAGTTATGACCAAAAGGGACTCAGGTACAGCTCAGGCTGCTGCTTCAGAGGATGCAAGCTGTAAGCCTTGATGGCTTCCACATAGTATTAAGCCTGCAGGTACACAGAATGCAAGAGTTGAGGCTTGGGAGGCTCTGCCTAGATTTCAGAGGAAGTGTGGAAAACCCTTGATATCCAGGCAGAAGCCTGGTGCAGAGGTGGAACCTTCATGGAGAACCTTTACTAGGGCAGTAAAGGTTCCTCATGGAGAAACTCTAGTAGAGCAGTAGGGGGAAAATGTCAGGTAAGATACCCCACACAGTGTCCCCACTGGGATACTACCTAGTGGAGCTGTGAAAAGAGGGCCACTATTCTCCAGACTCCAGAAAAGTAGATTCACCAATAGCTTGCACCCCACACTTGCAAAGCCACAGGTACTCAGTGCCAGCCCATGAAAGCAGCTGTGGGGGCTGAACCCTGTAAAGCCACAGAAGCAGAGCTGCCCAATGCTTTGGGAGCCACCCCTTGTGCCATTGCGTCCTGCATGTAAGACATGGAGTTAAAGGGGATTATTTTGGTGTTTTAAGATTTAATGCCTGCCCTGCTGGTTTTTGGACTTGCGTGAGGCCTGTAGCCCCTTTATTTTGGCAGATTTCTCCTTTTTGGAATGGGAGCATTTACTCGATGCCTATACCCCCATTGTATCTTGAAAGTTACTAATTTGTTTTTTGTTGGTTTCTTTGTTTTATTTTTATTTTAGAGGCTCATAGGTGTAAGGGACTTACCTTGTCTCAGATGTGACTTTGAACTTTCGACTTTTGAGTTAATGCTGGAGTGAGTTAATACTTTTAGGGACTGTTGGGAAGGCATAATTGTATCTTGCAATGGGAGAAGGACATGAGATTTTAGAGGGGCCAAGACAGAATAATATGGTTTTGATCTGTGTCCTCATCGAATAGTTTGGTGACGTATAATCCCCAGTGCTGGAGGTGGGGCCTGGTGGGAGGTGATTAGATCATGGGGGCAGTTTCTCATGATTTAACACCATCACCCCTTGGTGCTGTCATCTTGGTATTGTGTTCTCATGAGATCTGGTTGTTTAAAAGTGTGTAGCACCTGCCCCCTCTCTCTTCCTCCTATTCTAACTATGTGAACATGTGAAGTGACTCACTCCTGCATTGCCTTCCACCATGTGTAAAAGCTACCTGAGGCCTCCCCAGAAGCAGATGCCACCATGCTTCCTGTACAGCCTGGAGAACCACGAGTCAATTAAACCTCTTTTCTTTATAAATTACTCAGTCTTAAATATTTTTTATAGCAATGTTATAATGGACAAATATAACATCTGTATATACATATATATATGAAAAGCATGTGAAAAGCTATGTGTGTGTGTGTGTATGTTTATACTTATATACAGGTACACATATATGTGTGTTTATATACACATACATATATATATATATATACATATAAATTTTCACATGCTTTCCCTTTATAAAATCCTCACAAGTTAATTGATAGTTTTAGGCATCATTAAATATGATTAAGAAACTTACCAAATATCACATAACTAACATATCTTTGAGTCAGAATAAAAACACTATAACCATGACTTAATTTTTTTAATCAAGAACTTTTATTCATCACAAGCACAGTAAAAATGTTTAAAGTCACAAATTAAGAGAAGATGTTTTATATACATATACACACACATGCGTACACACACACACCAAAGAATTCTTATCCAGAATATTTAAATAATTACCACAATTTAATAATAAATGAAAAATGAATAGAAAAATTGGCAAAAGAACTCTTCAGAGAAGAGAAAACACAAGTGGCCATAAACATTTGAAAAGACATTCAATCTTATTATTATTACTATTATTTATTTATTTCTTCTTAAAAAAAATAGGGATACATGTATAGAATGTGCAGATTTGTTACATAAGTATACGTGTGCCATGGTGGTTTGCTGCACCTATTGACCCATCCTCTAAGTTCCCTCTTCTCACCCACATCCCCCAACAGGCTCTGGTGTGTGTTGTTCCCCTCTCTCTGTCCATGTTCTCATTGTTCAACTCCCATTTATGAGTGAGAACATGTGTTACTTGGTTTTCTATTCTAGTTTGCTGAGGATGATGACTTCCAGTTTCATCCATGTGCCTGAAAAGGATTTGATCTCAATCCTTTTTATGGCTGCATTGTATTCCTTGGTATACATGTACCACATTTTCTTTATCCAGTCTATCATTGATGGGCATTTGGGTTGGTTCCATGTCTTTGCTATTGTAAATAGTGCTGCAGTAAACATACAGGTGCATGTGTCTTTATAGTAGAATGATTTATATTCCTTTGGATATATACCCAGTAATGGGATTGCTGGGTCAAATGGTATTTCTGGTTCTAGACCCTTGAGGAATCACCACACTGTCTTCCATAATGGTTGAATTAATTTACATTCCCACCAACAATACTAAGGCACTCCTATTTCTCCACAGCCTCACCAGCATCTATTGTTTCCTGATTTTTTAATAATCACCATTCTGGCTGGTGTGAGATGGTGTCTCATGGTGGTTTTGATTTGCATTTCTCTGATTATCAGTGATGTTGAGCTTTTTGTCATATGTGTGTTGGCCATGTAAATGTCTTCCACTGAGAACTGTCTGTTCATATTCTTTGCCCACTTTTTGATGGGGTTGTTTGTTTTTTTTTCTTATAAATTTGTTTAAGTTCCTTGTAAATACTGGGTGTTAGACTTTTGTCAGATGGGTAGATTGCAAAAATTCTCTCACATTCTGTAGGTTGCCTGTTCACTGTGACCCTAGTTTCTTTGGCTGTGCAGAAGCTCTTTCATTTAATTAGATCCAATTTTTACATTTTGGCTTTTGTTGCAATTGTTTTTCGTGTCTTCGTCATGAAGTCTTTGCCCATGCCTATGTCCTGAATGGTATCACCTAGGTTTTCTTCTAGGATTTTTATGGTTTTGGGTTTTACATTTAAGTGTTTAGTCCATTTTGAGTTAATTTTTGTATACGGTGTTAGGAAGGGGTCCAGTTTCAGTTTTCTGTATATTGCTAGCCAGTTTTCCCAGCACTACTTATTGAATAGGACATCTTTCCCCATTGCTTGTTTTTGTCAGGTTTGTCGAAGATCAGATGGTTGTAGATGTGTGGTGTTATTTCTGACATCTCTCTTCTGTTCCATTGGTCTATATATCTGTTTTGGTACCAGTACTATGCTGTTCTGATTACTGTGGCCTTGTAATATAGTTTGAAGTCAGGTAGCAGGATGCCTCCAGCTTTGTTCTTTTTGCTTTGGATTGTCTTGGCTATACAGGGTCATCTTTGATTCCATAGAAAATTTAAAATAGTTTTTTCTAGTTCTGTGCAGAATGGCAATGGTAGTTTGATGGGAATAGCATTGCCATAAATTACTTTGGGCAGTATAGCCATTTTTATGATATTGATTCTTCCTATTCATGAGGATGGAATGTTTTTCCATTTGTGTGTGTCCTCTCTTATTTCCTTGAGCAGTGGCTTGTAGTTATACTTGAAGAGGTCCTTCACATCCCTTGGAAGTTATATTACTAGGTATTTTATTCTCTTTGTAGCAATAGTGAATGAGAGTTCACTTATGATTTGGCCCTCTTCTTGTCTATTGTTGGTGTAAAAGAATGCTTGTGACTTTTGCACATTGATTTTGTATCCTGAGACTTTGCTGAATTTGCTTATTAGTTTTATGAGTTTTTAGGCTGAGATAATGGGATTTTCTGAATATAAAATCATGTTGTCTGCAAACAGAGGCAATTTGACTTCCTCTCTTCCTATTCGAATATGTTTATTTCTTTCTCTTGCCTGATTGACCTGGCCAGAACTTCCAATACTATGTTGAATAGGAGTGGTGAGAGAGGGCATCCCTGTCTTGTACCAGTTTTCAAAGGGAAGGCTTCTAGCTTTTGCCCATTTAATATGATATTGTCTGTGGGTTTGTCATAAATAACTCTTATTATTTTGAGATATGTTTCATCTATATCTAGTTTATTGAGCATCTTTAACATGAAGGGATGTTGAATTTTATCAAAGGCCCTTTCTATGTCTATTGAGATAATCATGTGTTTTTTGTCTTTGGTTCTGTTTATGTGATAGATTATGTTTATTGATTTGCCTATGTTGAACCAGCTGTTGATCCCAGGGATGAAGCTGACTTTAAATAACAAAATAGTAAACCTAAACCAATAGTTATAAAATACTATATTACATTGAATGGATTAAACATTTACATTTAAAAAGCAGAGAAGAGTTCAGAAATAAACCCATGCATTTATGGCCAATTGTTTTTGTTTTTGTTTTCACATTTACTAGTTTGTTATAAAAGATGCAACTTAGGGATAGCCAAATTGAAAAGATGCGTGGGGCAAGGCATGGGGAGGGGGGTGGTATACAGAGTTCCCATGCCCTTTCCAGCACCTGGGTGTGTTCTGCAACTTGGAAGGTCACTGAATCTCATTGTTCAAGAGTTTTTGTGTAGCCTGCTCTCCAGCCTGCTCTCCTCCATTTCCCAGAGGTCAATGGGGTGGGTCTTAAAGTTTCAACCGTCTAATAACTAGGTCTTTTCAGTGATCAGCCCCAACCTGAGGCTATCTTGATTGCCCACCTTGTCACCTAATTAGCAAAAACTAAGGTGTGAATGAAAGGGCCTCATTATGAACAACAAAAGACACTTTTGTCACTCAGGAAATTCTAAGAGCTTTAAAAACTCTGTGCCAGGAAGTGGGAATGAAGACCAAGCATATTTCTTATTATAACAGAGTTTACCCCTTAGTTTTTGACCATGGATCCCATGTAGCAAAATGTTAAATGTTACAAGATAATATATTACTAGAGACCTATTCAGTCATTAATAATTAGTATAGTTCAACATTATAATGTATGAAAATACTTCCTAAGGAGAGTTTACTCAGGTTTGTGGGCTTCTATTTGATCTTGTCAGGTTCCGAAAGCAGAGGTGGTTTCAGTAATATATAGCCTCACCCTTTCAGGCATCTGATATGATTGAACTAAGAGGAAATGTCATCTCTTGCTCTGAACCTCTTTCGAGGTGTTAATGTAGTATTAGATTTCCCTCATTACATAGCCTGTTATTCATTCCTTTACGCTTAGCAACTATTCTTCCTTTTCTCCATTTATACCCAAACTTTTTAAACTTTGGAAGGCACATTAGATTTGGCCACTGTGCTGATCTAGATTGCAAATAACAATAGCAGTCTAGAAAGTTTCTTCCCTTCAGTCCATTTTCATTTATATATAGTAGATTTACATACATACAAAACTAGTGGGATATCTTGACCTCCAGGTACCACAGAAACATTCACTGTAAACCCCAGTTTTGCCAGATGGGGTAAAAATAAACTTGATGCATCAGTTCCTTAGGAATTCTGACATGAAGGTTTAAAAATATAGTTAGAGTTTCTTGCTTAGAAATTATTTCTGTTTTGGCATTTGTAGCTGCATCAGTTCCTGTGATCGCTGCATCAGGTAGAAAAAAGAAAGTTGAGGAAATGTGGGCAAAAAAGGAAAAAAATATAAATATAGTCATCATAGCAGTAAGCTCCATTACACCTTTCTCTCCAGTTCCACCAGGAAAGCAGAGGAATGTATCTAATATGGATAAACCTTTGGTCTCGCTCATGTTGAGCATGAGCACACACTCATGAAGGCATGTAAGCCAGACCTTCGTGTCTTTATCTGTCTATCTTGGCAATCAATATATTAATTTCCCATTCCTAGTCTATATCAAACTATTACCCTGAGGAGAAGATCTCACTACCTATTGATGACCATTATGGGCTGTAAAGTGCATTTCTTGATCTAAAGACATGTGACTCGGCAGTCTAAATTGGTGCAACATCATCTGTTCTGGTTATTGTATAGCACTCTGAAAGTTTGTATTTCCTACTTGGTAAGCAAAGTCCAGTTCACTTTCAGTGTCTATGATGGTCAAGACCCATTTATAGCTACCCTGAGGCTACTGGCATCAGTTTGACTTGTCAGCTATGTTCAGGCCTTTCCCCTGGGAAATCTGCCACCTAGCCATGTGCATTCTTTCTTTTGCAGGCAGTAAAAACAAGTATTATTGTCATTTTCTACCTCAGAGGATGCAAGGGGAGTAGGTCGAGATTCAGTCCATCTCTGTACTGCTGTGGTACCTCCATATGCATTTTTCATGGACTCATGGAACACAGTGAGCACACAGGGATGTGATTTCAATCACCATTCAAACTAGGGCACTGTCCAATTGACAGCAGAATCCAGCAGCAACTCAAGAACTTCCAAAATCAGTCCTAGAGGTAAAGAAACTTCAAGCTCATGAGTATCTCCCCATTGCGTTCTCTCAGTAGCATAATCCTCTATAAAACATTTCAATTCTATTTGGCAATTCGTGGCAGTAATGTTCCCATCAGATAGTTTCTCTTATATCACCCAAGACTTAATGAGTATTTTGGGTTTTAGGATTATTTTTTGCCCATTAATTATAGAAGCAGTGTTAACTAATACTTAATAGTAAGCTAGTAATTGCTCCTCAAATGGAAATTTTCTAGTCCAAAGTCCCAAAGTCCCAATAGTTCTCACCAAGAAGTATAATATATAAGCCCCATTCCAAGCTCATTATGAAGTTACTACACAGAGAATGTGTCTGTGCCAGCACTCCAGCCTCTAATCTCTACTGGATGGGCTCAGACAATCTTATTCATTCCCATTTAGCATGCCCAGTTAATATTGCTTGAGTGGTGAATCTACACTTCTTCTGTTCTACAGAAACAGTTCCTCAGTCAGACATAATATGCAACCCCATAGTACACCCAGGTAAATGAGATACAACCCCTTCACATAAAGCCTGTTCAAATATACCAATTCCCCTCAAAACTTTCACTTTAACCCTATCAACCCTAATATTCTTAATTGTAATCTCCATTCAGAATTCATCAACAAGTTTTTCTTATAATACTAGGTAGAAGTATTCTCCAGTCAAATGTAATATTCGTTCACATAAAACATTCAGTAAAGGAGAAATAACCTGTTCACACTGTAAATATTCCAACTTTTATAATCTTATTATTCCTTACATTTCTGTATTCTCTTAACTAAATGAAAGCCTGCATTAGGCTTTCATCAGTTGGGTTGATACCATCGTGTAAGGGGATCCCATGTAAAGAAGTCCTCAAAACTTCTCTTCCTCCTTGTGACCATTTTACCCACCCAGTGTTTACAGATTTGAGTCCCCAGAGAGGAAGTTGAGCCAAGGGATGCTGACTCTTTTGTCAATCTTTATCTGATTAATCTGCCTGATTATTGCCCCAAGTGATTTACAGGCCAAGTTTCTCATTTCAAATTCTGCCATTTGGCTTTTTAAATTTCTCTATACTTTAAGGTGTATGATGACTTTTCTGAAGCCCTTTAATATTGAGAGAACAGCAGGGATCTTTTTGGTCTGCTGTATTACTCTATTTTCATACCGTTATAAAGAAATATCTGAGACTGGATAATTTATAAAGAAAAAGAGATTGAATGGACTCACATTTCCACATGGCTGGGGAGGCCTCACAATCATGGTGAAAGGCAAAAGAGGAGCAAAGGCACATCTTACATGTTGGCAGGCAAGAGAGCATGTGCAGGGGAACTGCCCTTTATAAAACCATCATATCTCATGAGACATATTCACTATCATGAGAACAGCATGAAAAAAACCCACCCCCATAATTCAGTTACCTCCCACTAGGTCCATCCCTTAACATGTTCAGATTATGGGAGATACAATTCGAGATGAAATTTGGGTGGGAACACAGCCAAACCATATCATCCACTCAACCTTCAATAGTGCTGTATTAAGGTCTTTGCTTCAACCCTGTCAGTATTTGTTTGGCATATCTCATTTCTTAATAACCATTGTGAGAGGAAAATAAATCTTGGGACCTCAAAACCACTAAGCCAAAGAGAAAAGTCAAGCTGGGAACTCCTTAGGGCAAAACCTTCCTCGCATTCTATTCCTTAAAAAGATGGCTACTAAGATAAAAAAGCTACATACCTCCCTCACAAGGAATTTCCTTGTGGACAAAGGAAAGATAGAACTAAATGTTATCCATCTGCTCACTGAGATAAATGCATATCTAATTGCCTCTTTTGGAAAGGCTAATCAGAAACTCAAAAAAATGCAACGGTTTGTCTCTTATCTACCTATAACCTGGAATCCCCCTCCCTGCTTCACATTGTTTCACCTTTCTGGACAGAACTAATGTACATCTTTCATATATTGATTGATGTCTCATGTCTTCTTAAAATGTATAAAACCAGGCTGTGCGCCTTGACCACCTTGGGCACATGTCAGGACCTCCTGAGGCTGTGTCATGGGTGCACATCATTAAATTTGGCAAAATAAACTTCATAAATTGTCTGAGACCTGTCTCAGATATTTTGGCTTCACATTTGGCAACCATGGCGGGATTCTGAGTGGAGGTGCCCTTTACCTTTCGCAAATCTCTTATCAGTGTTTGGTATCAGATTGAGCTATCTTTATGGCTCAAACCAATAGGACAGTTTGCTGAGGTCTGGAAGCACCCTCTCCAGAGAATCCCTGATATCCTAAAATTTGGTCAAGATCTAAAGTTTATTTTGCTGTACAACTCCATTTATGCCACTTTTACTTGCTTCCAACAAGGAAGGCTTCCATAATGATTAAAGGTAGGTTACTTATTTCTGGAGTTTGAGTTCTCTTCCAACAGGGAAGGTGAGTTTGAGTTATTTCCTGCTTCTAGTATAGTAGAGAGCAGTCTTTAGTCTGAGACCCATCCCTAGGTAAGCAGCTGAATTGGAGTTTTGTTTTGGCTAAAGACTAACAACCAGCTGGTCTTAGTATCTTTTTACCATTAGAGCACTCAGTAATCACATTGATAGGTTTTTGTTGTTTTTGTTTGTTCTGGTCTTTCTCTCATCAGATTTGACCAACTCTACCTGGCTTAATCAAATCTGAATGAGAATTCCAAATTATGGTTAATAAGGCCTCTCTGAATTGGCTAGAATTTCTTGCAGCTGCAAAAGGGAGAACAAACACGCTTGTTTTCTGTGTTTGCTTCCTGTCTTAAATTTTTTTTTCTTTCATTTACTTTTCTTCTACTTTATAACCCCTACCCCGTTCACCATCTTCAGTGCCAAGAAAAATCTAGAGAAGGCTTCTAATGACTAGAACCCCTTAAATAACTCAGAACAAAGGTACCCTTCTCCCCTGTTGGGGTATTTGGTTTTCTCTGAGAATTTTTAAGAGTCACGGGCAGATTCTTTTTAGGTCTAAAGCTCTGCTCTCCTGTTTTACATTACCTGACCTCCTTGGGTTTGGGGGTACCAGAGAGTGCCTTGTACTGTGAGAGGATATGACATTGGCTTATGTAACGGTGGGTGAGATCTACAAAGTTACAGGTGGCTGAGAACAGTTTACAGGAAGTGTTCCTGGCTGGATTTTTTTGTCTTCCAGGATGTCATTATTTAGGATTCTAATGCTAGTTCAGAGGTGTATTGTAAATATTCATTTTTATTGCCTTTTTATACTGAAATTAATTTTGATTGGCTTGTCTGTACATTTGTGTGAGGAACTTAACTGTTGTTTTCATAAGTAAATAAGATAATGAGTTTCTTTAGCTCTGAAGAGAAAGGACATTTTGCTCCTCCCAGCCGAAAGGCACCTCTGGATGACTAGAGGCCTAATGGGAATGTCTGAGGGGTTGGTCCCCCCATGATATGCAGTGACACTACAGGGAACGCCCAATAAAATTAGTTTAGAAAGGTTTTTCCAGGAAGCACATGTAGAAACTATTAACTCCAAATCATTTTGAGCCTTCTATGAGGTCTAGACCTCTGGAGAGAGAACCTGAGATATGTAAGAGGGAGGAAATGACTCAGTGGTGACACACTGTGGAGTCCCACCCACAACTAGCACATTTTGACCCACTCCACTGAACCCTAGGCCGTAGCTCAATTCCCCCCTTTAAAAAAGTGGGAAACAAATAATCTAAGAATGAGGAAAAACAAGGAAAATGACCCCCTTTCAGGCACCCCTTTGGTTTTATGGCGCCTCTTCTTGCAAATGTTTGTGTGAAATTGATGTACGTGGTCTTTTCGTGCACAATTACATCAAGGAAAATTCAGAGCCCAAAGGTCAACCTGAAGGTATAAAGTTCCCAAGTTCTCTCTCTGCTTTCTTTTCTGCCTTCTTTAATTCTGCTGTTACATTTCTACTGAGATAAAATTTACTGTATGCATCCAACCATTTCTTTTGTTACTGCTTCTGCAGACCAATTAATTTGTAGTAATATCTCATGACTAGAGTTATGAAGTAAAAGCTAAAGGATATTTGGTTATATGAGTGTATGTGTGTGTTTATGTGTACGTACATGTATTTTGTTATGTTTTTGGCCATAAGGTACCAAATTGGCTTAAAGAGTACTCATAAATTCAATAATAATCCCAAATGTTTTTCAAGTTCACATGACTTAAGTAAACTCTTTAATAAGCTAGCTTTAAAATGATTGATTAAGTGACATTAGAAATGTCTTAAGAATTTCCAGCATACATTTTTGCTTGCATTTATTAAGATATTTCATACCTATCCCTGCCAAATACTATATGGTGTCAAAATTTGGCATAAGAATTACAAAACTATGAACCCAGCCCAAAACAGAATAATCTTTGCTTGTGTAATTTTTGATAAATAAGACATTAATATTGATTTAATGAGAATAACTAAATCTTGACTTATTTAGTAAATTAACTACATATTTAATCCTAAGATTTTTACTTAAATAAACACCTGAAATCCACAGTCTATAAAATGTCTGGCTGGAAAATAATTGTAACCACCCAACAGGTTCACCTTGTCTGTTGCCTATCCAGAGCCAATTTATCAAGATGGGGGAAGTGCAATAAAGAGAAATTCATGCAGGGCCAACTCTGCAGGTGACCAGAGTTTTATTATTATGCAAACCAATCTTCCTGAGAATTTGGAGATCAGAGATTTTTAAGGATAATTTGGTGAGTAGGGGTCCAGTGAGTAAGCAGTTCTGATTGGTTGGGTTGGAGATGAAATCATAGGGAGTGGAAGCTGTTCTCTTGTGCTGAGTCAGTTCCTGGGTGGGAGCTACAAGACCAGATGAGTCAGTTTATCAATCTGAGTGGTTCCAGCTGATCCATTGAGTGCAGGGTCTGCAAAATATCTCAAGCACTAATCTTACATTTTACAGTGATGATATTATCCCCAGGAACAATTTGGAGATATTTAAAAGTTTGCAGCCTCTGGCTGCATGACTCCTAAACCATAATTTCTAATCTTGTGGCTTTAGGCAGTCTAGTTCCCAGACAGAAAAGGGGTTTGTTTTGGAAAATGACTGTTAGAGTCTTTGTTTCAAAGCTAAACTAAACACTAGTTCTTTCCAAAGTTAGTTCAGCCTATGCCAAAAAATGAACAAAGACTGTTTGGAGGTTAGAAGCAAGATGGAGTCACTTAGGTCATGTGTCTTTCACTGTCTTAGTTATACTTTTGCAATTGCAATTTTATAACTTTAAATGGTGACTATAACAGTTTTCATAAATACTTTAGGTAATCTATTAATATAATTAGGTAAAGTACTGAGATAAATACTTGTAGACAAACTTGTCATAATTTAGAATCTAAGTTGTATTAACTTAAATAACGGAAATTTCATTAATTGGATGTTTTCCAATAAAAATATTATAGGCAAACATTCTTTCTAAAAAAAAGTGTGTATTTTTTAAAAGGTGTATGATGTTTTCTCTAATTCAAAACTTATTTGTAGGTTATGTATAAAACAAGGTGAAAGGAACCAGGAAATAAGAGAGATATAAAGAATGCTACAGAAATAAAAAGGTGTTTTTGCTAAGAAAGCTCAAAGAAAAATAACTTCATATGAGAAAGAATATTGTATAGTAAATTTTTTCCTAAAATAAATGGTTGTTTAAGAAAGGTGGATGTTCAGGACAAGCCAGAAAGTCGAAGCATGTCAAGAATGGTCTGTGTAAGTCATAGTAAGAGGATTTATATAAAAAAGAGAACCTTTTATATGATCAAATTGTCTATAATTAAAGGGGAATTATAATGGTCTTTCTATAGACTGGGTTTTGATTCTTCAAAAACACTTATACACTAAAGAATTGGTTCAAACTACAAACTTTTCTTAAGGTTATTGCTTTACTCTTAACAAATTACAAGACATTCAATTTTTTTTATACATCAACTTTTATTGCATCTCACTGTTTTCAGCTTTCTCTCCCATTTTAAATGGACTGAAATAATAACTCTATTTTTCAATTCATTTTTCAGCTCCTGTGATTTTTTTTTTTTTCTTTTGGGGTCTAACTGTAGTGGCCTGATGCTACACACACACACAAAAAAGGAAAAAAATGTTTTATTATTTGAGGCCTAAAGGAAATGTTTCCTTTCCACATAATATTTCCTATACTGAACAGCAGTCACACTGCCGAAGGTCTATTTTTTGCCTTTGGGTAACTGGCTTAATAAACAGATCATATGCTTTATTGAAATAATTTCTACATAATTATTACTAAGTTTGATTTGCTTAGAGAAAACTGAGATTAAATTTATTTTTAAATTAAAGTTATTACATCCGTGCAACTTTCTGTATGTGCTTTTAAAATTCTTGTGCCATTAAGTTACGGGGCATTAACCCCTGGGTCTAAAAAGGATACCAATCCTGCTAAATCTGAAACACTGACAGCAGTTAAAACCTCATTTTCAGACCCAGAGGAAGATGCCCATCAAAATAAACTGTGTTTGTGAGACACAGGGCCTGAAATTAAAATTATTCAACCCCTCAAGGCCCAGGGACTATTACAGAAGAGGTGCTCACATGAGATTGTAAGGGCCAATTTTGAGAGATAAAATAAGTTCAGTTTCTCCATAAATTAACCATTAATGTTGAATGCATGCTGATGCAAAACCAGCATATGAGTCTCTGTGTCAGATTAACAAGATTTTCTTGAAGCATTACCCCCACTGGTTAATAAAGGTTATAAAGGTTGCAGAAAGGTTTATGGAAATTCTATCTCACGGTCAAGATAATTACAATTTTATATATTGTTTATAAAATTTTGAAAAACAAATTGGCCTCATGTTGTTTTCATTAGGGCTTATTGTTTGGAAAATTAAGTCTGCTTTTCAAAGAATAAAGATTTTCACTTTTTTTTTTAATCTCTGAGTTATCACTTTGATTAAATGAATGACTTATTTTACAATGGCCTGTGATCCTATTATATGATATCAAGAGTTTTAAACTTTTCATATTTGACAAACTTTCCAAAGTCAAATTCTAACTTTGGTCCTCATTAATGTTAGTCCCCTGAAGTCCAAAAGAGACATATTCAGCTTATTTAATATAATAAAATTATACAGGAAACATTGTCAAATATAAAAGTGTTTACCCTTCTTTGGATTATATTTATATAAATGTGTTATTAGTATGTGTTCCAGAATTCTGTATTTCTGTGATTCTGACATGTTTTAGTGTATTTAGAAGCAGCAATTATGATTATTATGTAAAATTGCTGTATGCCACAGACGTAACTAAGTTTCCTTGTCAACTCTGACTGTTTTATGACTTTTGTCATCCACAGTTGTTTTACTTTTATTCTTTTCACATGGTGCTCTTATAATTAGCATGGGACTCTAACAGGTGCTCTGGAATGCAGGTTTTGAAGACTAAAACAGAGAAAATACTAAGACTCCCATGGAGAGCTGCAATGTTCATGAATATTAAGTAGTACAAGAGGTAACTGCATGGACAGAACTAATAAAAGACAGAAATAATACTTCTATGACTTTTTGGTAAAACCATTGCTGATTATTTCTTTGTTTTTCGGAGCAAAGTAAACTTTTCTTTTCAGCTATTTACAGCTTTTAACAATTGAGTACAGTATACTACTGTAAACAAAATTTGGAGCACATATCTCTCTACCTAATTTCTCCAAAGTTTGGAAACTGGTTGTGAGTATTCTTAACTTATGGCAGTATATTTGCATAAGTTATTTGCATAAGTGCAATAAGAATCTATTTTTTTGTAACAGGACACAATTGGAGATACTGGTTATTTTACCAAGGTTTTGACTGGAATGACTTGCTATCAGATACAGACTTTTATAAGGAATCAAAGTTGACATAGAGCCAATAAAAGCCCCTTGTGAAAGCTGACCTCATACCTTGTCTACCCATTCCCTGCATAGGTCCCTGAACTATGGTAAGTCAAGAATGTCACTTTCTGACAGGCCCAGGAGCCCCACATTTTCTTGGGACTTCGAGGTGGGAAATTCACCCAATTAATATAGGTGTTTGCAGGCACAGGCTGGGCTTAAGGCATTAAAGTCAAATTTGAGATTCCTGAAAGAATAAAGTTCCAGCAAAGCTATTTTTTTCAAGGAGGTACCTATGTGGCAAATAATTATTTTTGCTGACTTTATGCAAATTATCCATCCTAGTATAATAAGACTAAAACTTATTTGGCAAATGAACTTGTTTTTTGATTCATCTCTAGTAAAAATAAGTGCTGGAGAGAGTGAAATTATGTTTGGAAATAAACTATAGTACATCTGTTGTTCTAGTGTTGTCTAATGTTTTCCAATTTGTATTATTTTCTATGTTTTGGAAAGAATTTGACAATTTTTTTCTGGCTGCAAGTTTCCAAAATAATGTTTACATTTTTTTCTTTCTTTCTTTCTTTGCCCCGCCCCCATTTTTCCTGATTCAAAATCACTAAAATTTAAGCTGTGCTCTCTTAAAGCCATGGGAACTGAAGCTAGACAACTTAAACTTTAGAAGAAAATAACAGCATTCTATTTACATACACATGCCACTTTCATACCTGCCTACTGATGTTTGGACTTGAGAATAATATAGGCTATCCTGATTTTCTGAGAAATACTGACTGGTAGTAAGTATAGCGGATAGAAGGATACGTGGGTTGGGGACTACCAGGTGTCAGGGTATTATAATATTGTTTATTGGTCTCAAGTCTTGTACAAATTTTCATCCTCCCCTTTTTTGTTTGTTTCTTTTTTTGTATTACAGAGAATATAGGGCTGTTGCAGGGGCTAGTACAGGGAATAGTGGGCCCCTTTTTGAGATAATCTTGTATGATAGTGGCAATTTCATCTATGGCTTTCTGCCATCGAGGATATTGTTTATGGTCAAGTAGGGGTTTCTTTGCATTTATTTCAATCTTTATTGGAGTGGCTGAGAATATTTTCCCTATGTCTGTATTTGCCTGGGACCATAAGTGAGAAGGGACACCCATAAGCAAATGCTCTGCTTCTGAGTTTGAAAGGAAGATCGGGGAGGCTAAAAGGAGTTTCGCCATTCCCTGCTTTTTATTCCAAAGTTGTGGGAAGTCAGGGACCCTGAACGGAGGGACCGGCTGAAGCCATGGCAGAATAATATAAATTGTGAAGATTTCATGGACAGTTATTAGTTCCCCAAATTAATACTTTTATAATTTCTTACACCTGTCTTTACTGCAATCTCTGAACATAAATTGTGAAGATTTCATGGACATTTATCCCTTCCCCAATCAATACTCTTATAATTTCCTATGCCTGTCTTTACTTTAATCTCTTTATCCCATCATCTTCATAAGCTGAGGATGAATGTCACCTCAGGACCCTGTGATGATTGCGTTAACTGCACAAATTGTTTGCAGAGCATGTGTATTTGAACAATATGAAATCTGGCACCTTAAGAACAGGATAACATCGATTTTCAGGGAACAAGGGAGATAACCTTAAAGTCTGGCTGCCTGTGGGCCGGGCAGGACAGACCCATGTTTCTCTTATTACTAAAAACAGGTAAGATAAATATCACTGAATTCTTTCCCCAGTAAGGAATATTAATAATTAACAGCCCTGGGAAAAGAATGCATTCCCAGAGGAGGCCTCTGAAATGGCCGCTCTGGGGGTGTCTGCCTTATGGACATGTAGGTAGGGATGAAACACACCCTAGTCTCCTGCAGTGCCCCCAGGCTTGCTAGAATTAGGAAATTCCAGCCTGGCAAATTCTAGTCAGACTGGTTCTCTGCTCTTGAACCTTGTTTATCAATGACAATGCATGCACAGCTGCACATGGAAGTTAATTAGTGATTCTAGTTTCACCCTGACCTTGTGATCTCGCCATGACCTCCTGCCTTGTGATCTTTTGTCGTCCTTGAAGCATGTGATCTCTGTGACTCACACCCTATTCACACACTCCCTCCCTTTTGAAAATTGCTAATAAAAACTTGCTGGTTTTATGGCTCAGGGGGGACATCATGGAACCTGCTGACATGTGATATCTCCCCTGGACACCCAGCTTTAAAATTTCTCTTTTATACTCTTTCCCTTCATTTCTCAGACCAGGCAACACTTGGGAAAATAGAAAAGAACTTACGTGAATTATTGGGGGCGGGTTCCCCTGATATTCCAATGTTCTCTCTTCTCCTCTAATATTTTTTCTTCCGTCTCCATTTTACCTTCCAAGTCACAAGATGATGTTTTAACATTGCTAGGATTAAATTGTGGTATATTACCAGGATGATTTTAATTTGGATTTTTTGTTGTTGTTGTTTTTTGTTTTTGTTTTTGTTTTTGTTTTTTTTAGTCTTCTGGTTTCAATTCTAAAAAAGTTCACTTTTTGATGAAAAAGAGATATGGGCATTATGGATATTGTGGAGATCACAGCTCACAAAATTGACAGGGGCCCTAGGGCATATTAGGAACACATGGAACCTACTGAGTACGTCATATTTAGAGCCTTCAGAGGAAAAATAAATCCAATGAAATGGTAAGGTATAGGTTTGGATTTAAAAGATGAGATAGTTTTATTAAAAACACCTACCATGTTAATCTTTTCATTATTCCAAGGAATGGAGTTTCTAAATAAGTTGGGATTTATAACAGATATAGTTCTTCTTGTGTCAGTTAAGGCAGTTGAAAGCTCATGGTTTATTATATTAATCTCTCCCAATTTGTTTTTCAGGGTAGTATATTTGGAGAGGCGAAACCCTTTAACTTCCTTAGAGCACTCCTAGTCTTTCTGAATTGCACCTTCCTGCTGTTGCTTCTGTTTCAGCCTAAGTCAATCCCTTTTAAGGTGTCCCAGTCTTTTACATTAGTAAAACACTAGGAGGGAAGAATCCTCAGACCAAGGGGGCTTAACATTTTTCTGAGGGGAAAGGTTTGAGAAATGAATTGCTTTAACTATAAATGCATAACTCAGGCAGTCTTTTGTTTTCACTATTTTAACATAGTGCAGGATAATTGATCAGTTAAGTTTACTAGTTTATTACGTCCTGCTATGGCCCAATTTGTCATGTGGCATTTGACAAGGGTGAATGAATCATGATTTAGTCCATTTTAAAAACTGGTATTTAATAATGTATCTTTATTATTTTCAAAGCAATCAGCTGGCATCTCAGATATTGTCTCTAAGTTATATCAAAAGGTATAACATAATGTAAAGCTGATTCATTTGGATTCTGGCAGCATTTGCTGGATTTTATTACAATCCACAACCCTTTGGAACACTAAGGGAATGATATTTAACACAGCAATAGCTCATTCCTGTGCATTTTTACTCCTGTCTTTTGGAATTTTGGGGACTGGTTGTTGTGGCTGTGTTGGGTCTTCAGGGGTCAAGTCTGCTAAAGGGTCTGACCACTGTGCTTTTTCCAGATATTCCTTAGCTTTAGCTTCTGAGACCAACATGTGAACCAGCTGGTAAAGGTCTGAAAGACCTGGGTTATAGGTTCTGATAATGAGCTCAAATTCATGGGCAGCCCAGTTGCATCTTTATGGGGGTCAGGAAATTATTTAACTATGTTCCAAAACTCAGCCTTTGAACAAGGTTGATAGACAGTCACCAGGGTTCCCCTGTCTTTCACCAGTTGTTCTAGAAACAGGGTGATCATGAGAGATTTCACTCCAGGGTCCCTTTCTCTGCATCTTCCAGATAAGAGGCTGCCACTGGGGCTACCAGGGAATTGGCAGGAGGTAGGATCTTGGAAGTTAGACTCTCTGCTGCCTTCTGTTTAGTGAGTGTCAGACTAGGAGGGGAAGATGGTAGATTGAAACATGCAGAAGAAGGAAGAAACAGTGCTGGTCCAGGAAGCTCAGAGAGATGAGGGTAAAGTGTGGGTGTAAGTTGAGGTCGGGAAGGTGCCAGGGAAAAAGTAAGGAATTCTGAGGATTTCTTTAAGAGAGATTGATATGGTTTGGCTGTGTCCCCACCCATATCTCATCTTGAACTATAGCTCCCATAATCCCCACGTGTAGTACGAAGTACTCAGTGTGAGGTAATTGAATCATGGGGGTGGTTACCTCCTTACTGTTCTCATGATAGTGAGTGAGATCTCACAAATATGATGATTTTACAAGGGTCTTTCCTCTAACTTGGTACTGCAATTCTCCTTGCTGCTGCCATGTGAAGAAGGACGTATTTGCTTTCCCTTCCACCATGATTATAAGTTTCCTGAGGCCTCCCCAGCCCTGTAGAACTGTGAGTCAATTAAATCTCTTTTCTTTATAAATTACCCCGTCTCGGGTATATTCTTATAGCAGCGCGAGAATGGGCTAATGCAGTAAATTGGTACCACAGAGAGTGGTGTGCTACTGTAAAGATACCTGAAAATGCAGAAGTGACTTTGGAACTGAGAAACAGGTGGAAGGTGAAACCATTTGGAGGACTCAGAAGAAGTTAGGAAAATGTGGGAAAGTTTGGAACTTCCTAGAGACTTGGAGGTCTCAGAAGACAGGAAGATGTGGGAGAGTTTGGAACTTCTAGAGATTCGTTGAATGGCTCTGACCAAAATGCTGAGTGATATGGACAATGAAGCCCAGGCTGAGGTGGTCTCAGATGGAGATGAAGAACTTCCTGGAACTGAAGCAAAGACTGGTAGCATCTTAGCAGAGACTGGTAGCATTTTGCCCTGGTCCTAGAGATCTGTGGAACCTTCAACTTTAGAGAGATGATCTGAAACTGTCACTTAACGTTTAAAAGGAAAGCAGAGCATAAAAGTTTGGAAAATTTGCAGCCTGACTATGTGATAGAACAGAAAAACCCATTTTTTTCTGGGGACAATGGGGAGAATATCTCCAGGGCATGTCAGAGACCTTCACAACAGCTTCTCCCATCACAGGCCCAGAGGCCTAGTAGGAAAAAAAAATGGTTTTGGAAGCAGGGCCCAGGGCTCTCCTGCTCTGTGCAGTCTCACTACATGGTGTCCTGTGTCCCAGCTGTTTCAGCTCAAGCTGTGGCTAACGGGGGCCAATGTATAGCTCAGGCCATGGCTTCAGAGGGTGCAAGCCCCAAGCCATGGCAGCTTCCATGTGGTGTGCAGTCTGCAGGTTCACAGAAGTCAAGAATGAAGGTTTAGAAACCTCCACCTAGATTTCAGAGGATGTATGGAAGTGGTAGGTTGTCCAGACAGAAGTTTGCTGCAGAGGCATCATGGGGAACATCTGCTAGGGCAGTGCAGAAAGGAAATGTGAGGTTGAAGCCCCCCACACAGAGTCCCCACTGGGACACTGCCTAGTGGAGCTGTGAGAGGAAGGCCACCATACTCCAGAACCCAGAATTATAGATCCACCGACAGCTTGCACTGTACACCTGGAAAATTTACAGACACTCGATGTCAGCCTGTGAAAGCAGCTGGGAGGGAGGATGTACCCTGCAAAGCCACAGGGGTGGAGCTGCCCAATGCTGTGGGAGGCCACCTCTTGCATCAGTGTGATCTGGATGAGACATGGAGTCAAAGGAAATCATTTTGGATATTTAAGGTTTAATGACTGCCTTATTGGATTTTGGATTTGCATGGGGCCTCTAGCCTCTTTCTTTTGGCCAATTTTTCCCATTTGGAATGGGTGTATTTACCCAATACCTGTACCTCCATTGTTTCTAGGAAGTAATTGACTTGCTTTTGATTTTACAGGCTCATAGACAGTAGGGACTTTCCTTGTCTCAGAAGAGACTTCAGGATTTGAAATTCTGAGTTAATGCTGTAATGAGTTAAGATTTTGTGAGACTGTTGGAAGGGCATAATTGTATTTTGAAATGTGAGGACATGGGATTTGGGAGGGGCCGGGGGCAAAATGATACGGTTTGGCTGTGTCTCCACCCAAATCTCATCTTAAACTGTAGTTCCAATAATCCCCACAAGTCATAGGAAGGACCTGGTGAGAGGTAATTGAATCATAGGAGTGGTTACCTCCATGCTGTTCTTGTGATAGTGAGTGAGTTCTCACGAGTTCTAATGGTTTCATAAAATGCTTCCCCACAGCCTGCTTTGTTCCGCACTTCTCCTTGCTGCTTTGATGTAAAGAAGGACGTGTCTGCTTCCCCTTCTGCCATGATTGTAAGTTTCCTGAGGCCTCCCCAGTTCTGAGGAACTATGAGTCAGTTAAGTCTCTTTCCTTTGTAAATTACCCTGTCTTGGGTATGTCCTTATAGCAGTGTGAAGTTGGAGTGATACACAGATAAAACATTAGAGAGTTCTTGGTTAACATTTCTAAGTTAATTGTTGGCCTCCTGTAATGAGATGAGGCAATCTTCCCCCTTGTTGCTGCTCTCTAAGTGCCATTTTAAATAGCTTTCCCATTCTGATTGTTTAGATTTTATGCCTGCATTTTGTATCCTAGATCACTAATTTGGGCATATCAAAAGATCCCCATCTAGGTGTTGTAACTTAGAATCCTTTTGTGTATACTGGTCCACTTGATTAAATATCTTCATGACAATTCACCATGAGTATTTTGCATATTCCCCGCCAGAGTTTCTAAAGGTGGAACTTTTTGTTCCTCAGCTCTGGAAGTTTTAGCCAGCTTTGGGGCCTCATTATCCATAATTTAAAGTTCTCCTTCAGATTTGACCAACTTGGGGAGTATGTCAGACATAAAATGTGCTGCTTGAGGATCTAACTTTTCAGGACCATTACTCCCTGGAAAGGTTTGGTCTGCCCATGTCGTGGCTACCTGGCATAGTATGTCAGAGGCTTAAGGTGCAGGAGGGGCCAGCTCCTTATATGTACCCACTGGCTGAGATTAGACCCTGAGTGTGTTCTTCTGTGGGGGAAACCTACTCAAAGCTTCTGCACTTCTTATGGAGTGTTTCTCCCAGGCACCCTCATGGGATCCTCAGTCATCTGAGAATGCCTCTACAGGCGTAAAGGAGCAAAGAGCTTTTATTTCTTTGAAGTGGAAAATTCCATGATCATAAGCTAGAGGGTTTAGAGTTGGTCAAGCCCAATAAGAGAAGGAGTGAAACATACAAAAACAAAACAAAACCAAAAAAAGCACAAGACAGAAGCAAATAAACAAAACAGCTAAGCAAAATGAACAATGATCATGCAAATTGTACGATTTCTGGGCGCTCTACATGTAAGGAGAAATTAAGACCAGTTGGTTGTTAACACTAACTTAAATCACTAAGGAGAATTTGCAAGACGACAGTATCCCAGCTCACCTCCTTACCTAGTGTTGAGGCCCAAAGTGAAGACCACTCTCTGCTGGTGTGCAGAATCAGACAAGTTCCCTTTCCTTGATGAAACTATGCAAAAATGCCCCAGAGAAAAAAAAAAAACAAAAAAAAAAACAACTTTTTTTTTTTTTTTTTAAACAGCAAATTAAACCTGAGACCCCCAACTAAAAATTTTTGGGAGGCCAGGAATCCCTGGAGGAAGGTCGTCCCAGACCTCAGGAAATCATCCTATTGGTTTGGGCTATAAAGTGCCCAGCTGATACAAAGCACTCGCAGGAGAGCTGCTGCAGGTGGGGCCACCTTCACTCAGGATCTCTCCATGGTTACCAGATATCAGTAAAGGAAAATGACCAAGGCAAGTCTCAATTATTCTGGGAGGTTTATTTCACAAAGGTAAAGACTCATACCCGAGAGACAGGTCTATGCCTTTCTCCAAAGATTATTTTGAAAGCTTAAATATTTAAAGTGGGAAAGGCAGAATATTAAGAAATACACAATTTTCATGTGAGAGGGGAATAGGAAAAAGCCATGCCCTTGTCTGGTTCAGTGAATCTGCATTTTGACATAAGACATTGTAGACAACAGGGCAGAGGAAACAATCAGATGTGCATTTGTCATAGGTGCGCAGAGGGATGACTTCGAATTCTGTCCTGTGTCCCCAAACCTGTGGAGATAAGCGATGAATTTACATTGCCATGGTGAACTTTAACAGAAACACTTTAGGGTGAGGATTTGGGGGCCCACAGGGTGTTTACTTGTGGGCCATATGTGAGGGAGGTGCCTTTTCGTCTTTGTGGCAATCTTATTTAGGAGCCAGAATAGGAAGCAGGTTTTCATGACCCAGTTCCCAGCTTAAATTTTCCCTTTGGCTTAGTAAGTTTGAGTCCCAAGATTTATTTTCCTTTCACAATTGGAAAAAGAAGCAAGCCTACTTTACCTGAGCACCCACCTTTTAGAAATACTTTATCCAGGATAGCTTTCTTTTCACCTTTGGAGTGAGATAAGTAAGCCAAAAGGTTAACAGACTTAATTTTTCTTATCAATTAATTACTTAACTTTTTTTTTTTTGCCTTGTATATAGTCTTTTAAAAGTGAGAATAAAAACATTGAAATATTTTTAGAAGCTTTTGCACATCAATAGTCATCACTAGGTGAGACTAATTAAAGAGCCCTGATTTTTAAATGTAATTTTAAAAGTGCAGTGTTGTTCATTTGGAACGTTCCTTTGTAATTTTAAATTATCTTTAGTAGGATTTTGTGATTCCTGTGTTAGCTGTTCCTGGGACCTAATACTTATGCATGTATAGACAGGCATGGCCAGAAGGTAAATTACTCATTTCTTCAGAAATTAAGATTCTGGTTTTTACATTGATTCTTGGATTTGGCTCTCAAGTCCCCTTGATCAACTTAACTAGTGATTTTTTTTTCCTACCTAAGCACAGAATTTAAAAAGACAAAAGATATGGGACACAAAAATCCCTACTAATTTATGAGAGCTGAAGTTTGCACCTTCTGAAGTATTACCACTTAATTATAGTTTCTGTCTGATTCAATCAGACATCTGAGTCCTCCAGCTGGATCCAAGCCAGTTAATTAACAGATCCAATCTGATCCTTGCCCCAGCTCAGTTTCTGTCATGACTTCTGAACCCAGTTGAGATCACACATTTGCCCAAACTTGGATAGCTCAAAATGAAAATCCATGGAGCTTCAGAATCTCAGAGAGAATTTACCCATGATCCCTAATTGCTGCAAGAGAGCAATGGACAAAATCAGTCCTCTGGGTACCATGCTCACTAAGTGCTCCTTGGGGTAGCTAGAAGCTCTACTTCACATCCCACTTTGAACAACATCTGTTAAAAGACACACCTTAGACAAATTGAACAGAGTTGACTTGAGCAAAAAACAATTTGCAAATCACACAGTTCCTGAACCAGAATAGGTTGAGAGACTCCTGGCATGTGAATTGTATTTCAATATTTTTTTCAATTGTAGGGATTTTCAGAAAGGATTAAAAAAAATAAAAATCAGTTATACGCTTCCAATAAGTAAGACACTATGAAACACTGCTATGATTGCAGTAAATTTATTAAGAAAAAAAAGACATGCTATATCAGCAATAAGCATAGAATGTTTGAGAGGCTTTTTAATATAAGGTAAAATAGAGTTTATGAGAAAGAGAGTACTACCAGAGAAAAGGAGGAACATTTCATAATGATAATGAGGACAATTAATCAAGACACAACAATAAAAAGTAAGTATGCACTTAATAACACTAGAGCCTCAAATATATACAGCAAAAATTGACAGAATTACAAAGAGTATTCAAAATTTCCACAAATCTTAGGGATTTTTATACCTCTCTCAGCAATTAATGGAACAACTAGACAAAATATCAGTAAATATATAGAATCCCTAAATGCTAACACCAATGGCTCTGATCCAACCTTCCACACAGTGGAATACACATTTCTTTCAAGTGCGCATGGCTTTTGTGCGCTTGAAAGAAAGCGCACAAAAGACAGACACTGAGACAGACAATATACAGAGCCATAAAACAAATTTCAATAATTTTTTTAAAAATAGAAATTATGCCCAATATATCTTCTCACCAAAACTGAATCAAAAGATAGATCAATTATATCAAGATATGTGGAAATTAAACAACATCCTTCTAAGTAATTTATGGGCAAAAATAAAATGGCAAAGAAAATTAGAAAATATTTTGAACAGAAAGATAATAATAACACAGCATATCAAAAGTTGTTAGGCACAGAATAAACAGTGCTTAGAAGAAACTTACAGCTTTAAATACTTATATTTGAAAAAAAATAAAATCAGTGACCTAAGCTTCTACCTTAATATAGTGGAGAAAACATGAGCACTGAAATATGATTGAAAAAATATGAGCATATTTCACTTATGTTAAGTAAAATAAACCAAGCACTAAGATAAACATCATGTGTTCTCACTTATGCGTGGAATCTAAAAATTAAAAATTAAATGAGTAATTGAACTCATGAACATGGAGAGTAGAAGTAGGGTTACCAGAGACTCAGAAGGGTAGTGGATGGGATAAGTGGGGATGGTTAATGGATCAAAAAAAAAAAAAAAAAAAAAAACCCAGGAAGAATGAATAAGACCTACTATTTGATAGCACAACAGGGTAACTCTAGTCAATAATAATTTAATTGTACATTTAAAAACAACTAAAAGTATATAACAGAATTATTTATAACCTAAAGGATACATGTTTGAGGGGGTAGATACCCCATTCATCATAATGTATTATTATTTCACATTGCATGTCTATCAAAACATCTCATGTACCTCATAAATATAGGTGCCTACTATGTACCCACAAAAATTAAAAATTTAAGAATATTAAACATTAAATATATATGAGCAAATTAAAAAAATAAGTACAGGAAATTCAATGGTAATAACAAGAGCTAAAAAATATATAATATAAAGCATAAAGGTAATTTAAAAATTGACACAGCCAAGAACTGGTTATTTGAAAATGTCAACAAAATGGGCAAACTCCTAGCTAGACTGATCATGGAAAAATGTGAGAAAACACAAATCACCAATATCCAGAATAAAGTAAGTGGTTATCACCACAGATCTGTCAACAAAGAGTCAAACTCTGTAAAATATTTGAAGACATTTATTCTGAGCCAAATATAAGTGACCATGGCCTATGACACAGATCTCGGGAGGTCCTGAGAACATGTGCCCAAGGTGGTCAGCATGCAGGTTGGTTTTATGCATTTCAGGAAGGCATGAGACATCAATCAAAAACATTTAAGAAGTACATTGGTTTGTTCCAGAAAGGCCAGACAACTCGAAGTGATAGGGGCTTCCAGCTTATAGGTATATCTACAAATTTTCTGGTCGATGATTGGTTGAGTTTATCTAAAGACCTGGGGTCAACAGAAAGGAAGGTCTGTGATAAGATAAAGAATTGGGGAGAACAAAGTTCTTAATTGCAGAGGAAACCTTCAGGTAACAGGCTTCAGAGAGAACAGATTGTAAAATGTTTTTTATCAGACTTAAAGTTTGCAAGCATTTATCCTTTGAGTTACAAACAATCCAGTTACACTCTTTTAGTTCTTTATAATGACAAGTCATTGACTATACTCACCCTTTAGTGCTATCAAATAGTAGATCTTATTCATTCTTCTCATTTTTTTGTTTTGTTTTGTTTCTATTAACCACCCCTACCTCCCCCCTTAGCCCTTGACTATCCTTCACATCTGCTGGTAACCATCTTTCTACTCTCTATGTCCATTAGTTCAATTGGTTTGGTTTTTAGATCCCACTAATAAGTGAGAATGTGAAGTTTGTCTTTCTATGCCTGCCTTATTTCACTTAACATAATGATCTCCAGTTCCATCCATGTTGTTGCAAATGACTGGATCTCATTCTTTTTTCATGACTGAATAGAACTCAATTGTGTGTATATGTGCCACATTGTCTTTATCGGTTCACCTGTTGATGGACACTTAGGTTGTTTCCAAATCTTAGCTATTGTGAACAGTGCTGCAGCAACATGGGAGTGCAGATATCTCTTTGATACACTAATTTCCTTTCTTTTGTGTATATGCCCAGAGGTGGGATTGCTGAACCATATGGTAGCTTTAGGTTTTTGAGGAAACTCCAAACTGTTCCCCATAGTGGTTTTACTAATTTACATTTTCATGAAAAGTGTATGAGGGTTCCCTTTTCTCCACATTATCACTGCCCTTTTTATTGCCTGCCTTTTTGATATAAGCCATTTTCACTGAGGTGTCACAATATCTCATTGTAGTTTTGATTTACAATATCAGACAATAAAAATTTAAAATACACATTATTTCAATAAGTGCAAATAAATAACTTGATGAAATTCAAAACCTGCACTCAAGGTAAAATTGCTCACCAAAATAGAAATAGTAGGAAGCCCTTCAAACTGAGAGGACATCCATGAAAAACTAACAGCCACTATCATGTTTAATGATGGGAAACAATTTATCCAATGAGATACTTCTGGCAAGATAAAGAATTTCTGCCATATGGACTTATTACAGAGAAGATCAAGAAAATACTGTTTACTATTATTTATTAAGAGTTGACCGAACACTCCAAGATCAATTGTGAACTGTTAGTTTTTTCCTCTTTGCTATACACAAGCTACTTTTCTTTATTAGTTTAAATGTATGTATCATACATACACACAAATATAATTAGGTGACAATATTATTTGAATTTTTCAATCTTTAACCTCAAAATATCCTTAACCTCATAAGTAACCTTATAAGGGAAGCATACGGCATTCAGTTTTTCATCTTAATTGGAACTTTACAAAGAGCAAATATAAACAGTTATAAATAAGTAAAAACTTTACATGACAACCTTTGCTATCTCTATCCCTATAAATTTTAATTTATTTAAAATGTTTACATGTCACAAAATTTTCTGAAGTCACAACATTTTCTTATTAAGTAAGCCCACATAATAGCTTTGGGTCTTAAAGTCATTTGATGGACTTGAAAATTCTATTTAAGTTGGTACAGTAGACTAACATATACATCACTGATACTAATACTTTGTCCAACTGATAATATATACAAATTTACACCAACAATGAAAGCAGAAATTGTCGGAAGTTCATGAAAACCAATAATGGATTTAGAAACACAGTAATTATAATTCAATATATTGTATAAGCAATATTCACTTATCTGTCCTGGAAAGCAGTGTTGAAATATTTAGAAAGTTTAAATTGATTAGAATTTCTATGAAAAAAACAAACTCATAGTCTCCAAAATGATTAAGTATTAACTTATAAGCAGATGCTTTGGTACCCCTCATTTATCACCTTGTCCTATCTTGGAGGTCACCACAGAAAGTTACTGTACTTGCAGACAGCATTTTGTATCTCTGTGCCTGGGATTATTTTCTAGTTACTGGAGCATGTTCAGTTTGTTTGTGGGATCAGCCAGATGTTCTGAGTGGTTAATACTTCAGGCATCACTCAACCAAGAGTGAAGGGAGCTGGTGAATATGTAGCACTGGTTCTTTGGCTCTCAGAGGGAAAATGAGATGCACTCCCCATTTCCCACTCTCTCTCAGTGTTTCCTGACATCATTTTCTAAATTAACTTCTTGCAGTCAAATTCTGTGACTCAGAGTCTGCTTTTGGAGAGGCACAAAGTAACACAGATTATATTATCTTCCACAATATATTGAAATCACAGAGAATTCATATGTGTGTGTGTTTTTTATTGTATTTATTTATCTATGGAGACAGAGTCTCCCTTTGTTGCCCAGGCTGGAGTACGGTGATGCAACTTTGGCTCACTGCAAACTTCGCCTCCCGAGTTCAAGCGATTCACTTGCCTCAGCCACCTGAGTAGCTGGGATTACAGGCGTGCACCACCACATCTGGCTAATTTTTGTATTTTTAGTAGAGATGGGTGTTTCGCCATGTTGCTCAGGCTGGTCTTAAACTCCTGACCTCAAGCGATCTGCCTGCCTTGGCCTCCCAAAGTGCTGAGACTACAGGCATGAGCCACTGCACCTGGCCCATATGTGTTTTTAAATCAAAATTATCAAACTAGTTTGATGTGCCTAAGGATTTACCTTGACTAAGAGTATTATATAAATTTAATTATGATATGGATCCAGATATAATTCTGCATTTACTTACCAAATATTAAAATTGATTCAAAGGCATTTTTATTAGTACAATTTTATGATGGCTAATTGTTAGCTTAATACCGATTTGCATTTTCCTTGTTTGATTATAAATCTGTCTTTGGAATTGTTTCCCTATATTACAGACAAATGACAGACACATGTTCAATTAATCCCCAAAAGTGGCCCCCATGAAGACATTCACAGATACATAGTGCTACTAACTCAAGTAGACCACTGGAAACGGTGAATTACTTCACCTCTGTGAGGAGGAGTTAAATACTTTGTTTGTTTATAGAGCCATAGGCACACAAAAAGTAAATATAAATATAAATACAGCTATACACATTGTCAATAACTTCTGCAGGCAAAACCAGAACAAACAAAAAAAAGAAGACTCTACAAATAGAATCCTGAGAATGTACATTTTCAAACTAATCTACTGTTTAGAAAATACAGGTGTTAACCATTCTTCAGACATAAGAGTGTTACAGACCACTAGATGACACTAATTTTTCTTTCATCCACTCTAAAATTTGGCAGTCAGAAATCCACAGCATTTCTTAAACAAAAGAAACACTCCTAGATGTCTGCCAATCTGATACTTTACCTCACGTTTGACATTTTCCAGACTTTTAGACTCAAACACTGGTAACAAAGCTAGAACATTGTGCTCAAGTCTTCAGTTTTTAAAATGAAAGCCAGGTAGCTGCTGAGGTCTTCCAGACTCATCTGCAGAGCACCTCTGGCACCTAATACAGGAATTTTAGACTTCTCGAAAGATAATCACCAGGTCCCCATAAGTTTCTAATTGGCAGACAGTAATGGCATGTAAAAAGTGTCCAATTTTAAAAATCCTAAATTCCCTAAAACTTTGTCATGTGCGATCTCTGAAAATATGCCCAACTTGTTTTTCTCAACTCGAACACAACAGTTGGTGTCAGTAGCCCTGGAAGAGGGAGATCAGGAATGGTTCAAAGATCCTAAATGTGCTGTGGTGATCATCATTGACTAAGGATTGATCTGTGTTCCAGTGGTTCTTCATGTGGTAATCCCATCTATGAAAAATTACCAAAACCTTAAAACATGCATCTCAAATTGTTAATAATGTAATTCTTATACAAATATGTAATGAGTGGATGTCAAAGTTTTATTCAATTTATTAATGGAGAAACTAGAAAAGTAACAGAGCTAACTTCAAAAGCATTTGAGAAATATGGACTTACATAATTACTGAGGACAGAGACGTTGAAATAAATTTGCAAGGTTAGGTACAAAACTGTTCACCATCTTACCAGGCAATAAAATTATAATTTTGATATTATATTCTCCATTAGACAGAAAAAAACAATCATTCCATCCTTCAGTGTTCTACAATTTAAGGTGTCATAGAACATCTGGGCCTTGATGATCAGAAAAAGTACATTTCCTGAGAGTGTCAATAACTTTCAATGGGGTCAATAGAAAATGTTCTAACATGCTATTATAGGGTCATATGATTATCTTTTTACTTTGTTGTGAAGTTTTGATTTTTTTTTTTTTTTTCCTGAAATATCAGAACAAGTAATTTCTGAAGAATGGTTTGGGAAAGATAAAAGCAGCTCTCAAATACTGTGTAATACATACATCCCCAGCCTAAAACACTGAATCATGAAGAGTGTTGGGATGTTTACTATTAGTATTTGAAACAATTTGAAGGTACACCTGTAATTTCATCACACTCATTTGCATTTGAATATGCATTCTTATGTGGAAGAGAGCACCTGAATCTGAATCTCTGAGGAGAAAAGCCTGCATCAATAGTTATTACAACCTCCCCAAGTAATCCTAGTGTGCAGCCAGGATTAAGAACTGCTGCTCTGGGCCGGGCGCGGTGGCTCAAGCCTGTAATCCCAGCACTTTGGGAGGCCGAGACGGGCGGATCATGAGGTCAGGAGATCGAGACCGTCCTGGCTAACACGGTGAAACCCCGTCTCTACTAAAAAAAAATACAAAAAACTAGCCGCGCGAGGTGGCGGGCGCCTGTAGTCCCAGCTACTCGGGAGGCTGAGGCAGGAGAATGGCGTAAACCTGGGAGGCGGAGCTTGCAGTGAGCTGCGATCTGGCCACTGCACTCCAGCCCGGGTGATAGAGCGAGACTCCGTCTCAAAAAAATAAATAAATAAAAAATAAATAAAAATAATAAAAAAAAAAGTTATCAGCTCTTCCTTTGCACTTCTCCTCCCATTCTTCCCTGTGTTGCCGAAACACCTGGGGTTCAGTGTGGGGCCTGCTACTCACTGCACAGAAAGCCAATCACTGAGACAGTGTATATTTCCAGAAAGGAAGACTTTATTCAGGTGCTGCAACAAGGAGACGGGAGATCAGTCTCAAATGCATTTCCTTGATTGACTAAACTTAGGAGTTTATATAGCAGGGAAGAAATGTAATCGTGTGGGAAAACAGGAATTAGAGAACGATAAGAAAGAGGAGTTGGTCAACAGCAAGCAGATGGTCACTTAGGCAATCATGATGGCTGAGGGCTCTGGCATCTCATCTTCCAGATTCAGTGATCTGGTAAGTTTCAGCTCCTTAATACTATATGGGAGGCCTGATGGTTGATTTCCAGAGAAAAAAACTCACATAAAACAATTGTATCTTAAGCTTTAAGACTAGAAGGATCAATTTCTGTATTTATTCAAAGAACTCATAAACATCAGTTCTTGTGGGACAATTGAACCAGTTTCATTGGAAAACTATTGGCTTTTTCTTACCATTGAAACAGTGCCTTTCACGCCACCCATTGTTAAATTAAATGATTAATTTTTAGTTTTCATTTTGCTTGGCCCAGCAGCAGCATTTCATAACAATTACTCCTTCCTGCATTCATTATTTTGTTTACTTCGCTTCAGAAAATGCATCCTCCTACCTCACTGTCCATTCTTCTTTGCTGGTTTATTTAATTAAAATAATTTATTTTTAAATTAGCAGATAAGATTGTATTTATTGCATAAAATGATGTTTTAAAGTATATATTCATTGCGGAATGGCTAACTCTAGCTAATTAACATGTGCATTACCTCACCCAGTCATCACTTTGAGTTGAGAACAATGAACATCCACACACTTGGCATTTTTTTAAGAATACAATATGTTGTCATAAACTATAATAACCTTGCTGTCAAATAGATCTCTGGAACTTATTCCTCCTAACGAAGTCTCTAATTGTAATTTTTTATCCTTTGTCTAACATCTCTCCAACCCCCTTAGGCTCTGGTAACCTCCCTTCTACTCTCTTCTTGTGTGACGTTTTTTACTGGTTTCTTCTCATTAATCCTACTAATAACCACTAGAGGGCCTTAGGATTTAGTCTTTGGTCCACTTCTCTATTTAACCTGAGTGAGGTGGGAAAAGAACATTAATAGACATTTTTCAAAAGAAGACACACATGGCCAAGAGGTTATTAAAAAATGTTCAACATCAGTACTCATTAAAGAAATGCAAATCAAAACCACAATGACATATCATCTTACTGCAGTCAGAACAGCTACTATTAAATTAAGAAAATAACAGATGTTAGCAAGGATGCAGAGAAAGGGAACTCTTTTACACTGTTGGTGGGAATGTAAATTAGTACAGTCTCTATGGAAGACAATATGGAGATTTCCCAAAGAACTAAAAATAGAACTACTATTGGATCTAGCAATCCTTTTATATATCCTCTAAAAGGTCCTGGATTTTCTACAGCATCGAAATGACTCCTAAATTAATATCTCTAGTCTGATTTCTCTCTTGCACTCCAAACATTCATTTCTAACTATTTACCTGCCTTTTAAAAAACTAGGGTATCTAGTAAACACCTCAAATTTACCTGAGCTTTTGACGTCTTACACACAACCCATTTTAAGTTTTCCTTATCTCTGTAGATGGCAACACTATCCTCACAGCTGTTCAGAAAAATAACCTTGGAATTCATTGGGAGGAAAAACTTTTCCTCTACTGACTTTCTACTGACTTTGGTACAATAGTTGGGGGCCTCCAAATTTAACTGACAATAGACAGGTTAACAGGAGAAAAGTCAAAGTTGAATCATATGCCTATGAAACTGCACAAAAGAAGTAGCTCACTAATAAGAGATAGAGGTTTAAGGACCTAATTTATTATTGAGTGGGGTAGGAAAGGCTTTTATAAGAAGAAATGTTTTCTTTAGGAAAGTCAAATAGGACTTTTGAGAAATAAAGGAGAGAGAAGAGAATTTGTGATTGGTAATTTAGGCAGGTGCCAGTGGCCTTTCCGGCAAGAAAAACTCGAGAGAGGATTTTTTGCAATTTCACTTTCTGTCTTCTTTCTGGGAGTGGGGTGGCCCAGAAGAGGGGATTTATAACAGATGTTTCCACCTTCAGTCAGATAGAAGCTCAGATAAAGCTTCTTTCTGCATCTTTTGAATCTCATCCCTAGTTTAAAATGATCTTCATAACAATTTTGGGGATCCAAGTGGGTCCCTACACAGCCATAACTCCCTTGTTCTCATATTTCATACCTAATCTGTTAGCAAATCATGTGTTCCTTATCTTCAAAATATATTCAGAATCTGATCAAGTCTCACTAGTATAATCCTGGTCCACACCAACATTATCTTTCGGCCAGGCGCGGTGGCTCACGCCTGTAATCCCAGCACTGTGGGAGGTTGAGGCAGGCAGATCATGAGGTCAGGAGATCGAGACCATCCTGGCTAACATAGTGAAACACAGTTTGTACTACTAAAAATACAAAAAATTACCCAGGCGTGGTGGCGGGCACCTGTAGTCCCAGCTACTCGGGAGGCTGAGGCAGGAGAATGGTGTGAACCCGGGAGGCGGAGCTTGCAGTGAGCCAAGATCGCGCCATTGCACTCCAGCCTGGGGGACAGAGTGAGACTCCGTCTCAAAAACAAACAAACAAACAAACAAAAATTATCTTTCTTCCTAAGTAGTCTCCTTCATTCTGTTCACACCCTACAGTCCTCTCACAAGCCTATACTCTACCCATTAGCCAGAAGAGCTCTTTTATAGCATTGGTCAGATCATGTCTTTATCTTTTTACAATCTTCCAATGGTTTTCCTTCTTATTCAGAGTAAAAATAAGCCTCTTGTAAAGGCCTACAAGGCCCTACGTGACATTACTGCAAACTGCTTTTTTGCTTCATGTTTCACCTTTCTATCTTGATCTAAGTCACACTGGTTTTCTTGTTACACTTGAGGCTCCTGCTCTTTTCGCCACCCTAAATGTTCTTCTGCCAGATAGAATGCTTCTTTCACTTGTTTTCTTTCAGTTGCTAGTAGACTGTGAAACATATTTTTTCACACAAGAGAAAAATGAAAAGTTCTCTAATATGTAAAGACTCTTAAAACATCAATAAATTAAAAAACAAAACAACTAAATTGAATAATGAGTGAAGATATAAACAAGGCACCCAGAAAAAACTAAGAAATTGAAAACAATATTATAAAGTATGATCCACCTTTTTTATAAAGGCCTATGAACGGGAGCAAGTTAAATTTTTAAGTATCATCCATATAATGAAATATTATACATTAAATCTAAGACCTCAAACTGTAAAACTACTAAAACAATGGGGAGATTTTCCAGGACATTGAACTGGTTCTTGAGTAATACCCCACAAGCACAGGCAACCAAAGGAATAATGAACATGTGGGATCACATCAAGTTAAAAGGCTTCAGCAGAGCAAAGCATACAGTCAACCAAGTGAAGAGACAACCTGCAGAATGATACAAAATATATGCAAACTACCCATCTGACAAGGGATTAATAACCAGAATATATAAGGAGCTCAAACAACTCTATAGGAAAAAGTCTAATAGTCCATTTAGTCAAATAATGTAGATCTGTCTATACCTACATGGAAATATCTTCATGATGTATTATTGGCCAAATAAACAGTGGCAGAAGAACATATAAATTATGAATTTATCTTAATAATGCTTAGTGTATGTTTGTATTGTGCATCATATTATGCTACTCTGAGCTTTTTCTATGACAATGTGAAGTAGCAGGGGCTCTTTTGATAGGTGCACTTGTGAGATTGGGTTCTGTGCTCTGGTGATGAGTCCTTGGGCCTACCATTTTGCTAGGAGGAAGTGTTATCAATTTTGATGTATCTGGAATTTATACCTTACATATTTTAAAAAATACTTGTGGAAGCTTATAATGAAAATAAACAGCTAAATACTTTCAAAAATGATTAGAGTAAGGGGGAAGGTCAGAACAATATAGAGGTAAAAGGTGTAAAGTTGCACTTACATTTATACAAAATTATTCTGTTTATTTATTCCTAAATTCTACTTATTTATTATGTTTTTTTAGAGGGAGTCTTATTCTGTTGCCCAGCCTGGAGTGCAGTGGCATGATCTCGGCTCACTACAACCTCCACCTCCTGGGTTCAAGCGTTTCTCCTGCCTCAGCCTCCTGAGTAGCTGAGATTACAGGCACCCACCACCACTCCAGGCTAATTTTTGTATTTTATTGGAGACAGAGTTTTACCTTGTTAGCCAGGCTGATCCCAAACTCCTGACCTCAAGTGATCTGCCCGCCTCAGCCTCTGAAAGTGCAGGGATTGCAGGTGTGAGCCACCACACCTGGCCTTATTCAGTGTAGTTTTGAGCTTCCTGTAAACCAAGACAAAATGGGATACAAACTTAAAAATAGAAAAAAAAAATGTTGACATCTCGCGTACCCCAGCAGAGTTGAGAGCCACAATTGTAACAATGGAAGTAACAATGCTTTACACAGTATAAAGTGCCATATAAATATAAGGGACTGTTTCTACCTAGTCAGTCACCTTTTTTCTTAGGGAAACTTCTAAACAGGCCTTCCTCTGGCCTGAATTAACCTTTGTGGACAAAATACAGTAAAGAAAGTTTTTCTAGAGTTTCTTGAACTTGGTTTTATAGCTACTTACCATTCTGCCTTTGCAGAAGTGCTCTTTTAATCAGTAGCTGTATTATGTCCAATTATGTCAGAAACTAATTAGCACATTAAATAAAAAGTTCTTGAGGAAGACATAAGTGATTTGCATAGCCACTTAAATGAATCTAATTTATAGATGAAGTTTGTCAAGTTTAGAAATCATTCACAAACCAACTGTTGTTCTTGACAGTTCACATACTTATACCATGTAGTTAATATGGTAGTGCTTGTGACTTCATTTCTGGTTGGTATGCTTAGATAAGTTGGCATCATTTGAGACTATTGATTATAAAATTCAATCAGTAGAAGAGGCAACCCAGTTCGATCTTGACTTGATTATTAGCCATTTTTTTGTTTGTTTCAAAATGAGGCTCCCAGGAGGTGTTCTACATTTTTAAAAAGAACGTACTAAATGATGATTGAAGCAGTTAAGAGCTCTTCTTTAAACTGTGTACAAACTCATTAGAAAAAGTTTGCCTGAATAGCATAGTTTCTGGAGATAATCTGGCTGGTTAAAATCCCTTTTCTCTCATTTACCAGCTGTGCATCACCATAAGCAAAGGTCTTAGCAATTCAGTGACTCAGTTTCCTCCCACATAAAATTGATACAATAACAGTACCTACCTTAAAGAGTTGTGGTGAAAATCAAATGAGGTAATACCTATAATGGGCTTAGAATGATAATTTGGCTTCTAACATTGAAATTGTAGTATCACGTATGTCAGAATGCCATAGTCCGTGCTGCAGAATCCTCTCTCTCAGGGTAGGTGACTAGGAAACGCTATTTTATCTGTTTTGTGTCAGCACAATTTCTCCAAAGAAAGCTCACCAAAGAAACAGGTACCTGGAGTTGGTTTGCAGAATACTAGTGCACAAAGAAAGGGTGAGAAGAGTTAGAGAGGTTTCTTAAAGAAACCAGGGGTGATGTAAAAATCATTCAGTCCACAGGATGGGCATCAAACTTAAAATGGGAGGCAAAGGCATAGGTTAAGAGCCAGGCAGAGGTAAAGTGAAACAGAGACAAAATTGGGAATTATGAGATAGGCCTTACTATTATTTAAAAGGCATTCGGCTCTTCTTCATTATCCTTGGTTTACCAATATGAGACCCAAACCTGAATGAATTAGGTTGGCTTAAAAAGTATAGGGCTAAATCTGTGTCTTCTGATGGATGTCTTATACACTTTTGTTTAATGGAAAAACAGAATGGTAATTCAGATTGTTAGGAAAGTTAAGACACAAAGCGTTTATTTAAGGATCAGGAAATTTCTGTATGCTTTTAGGCAAAAAGAAAAGCAGTTAATAAACAGAGATTCAAAAATGCCAGAAAAAGAGGGATAACTGTCAGAGTCTGACTCTAGAGGGAGCAGGAATGAACGTGTTTCAGTTAACAGATGGAGATAAAAGTCTTAGAATGGCACAAGAACTGCTCTTGCTTTGAATTTGTTAGAAATAATTTTAAAAGTGAATGAACATATAGGAAGGTTTTGAATTAATGTGAGAAAATGAAAGAGATTGCTCTTGTGGGCACAGGGGGAAAGCTTCCCTTTTGTCCTTCATGTGTTTGCTGAAGAATCAACTCACAAAAGTCAGCTTAATAGGGGAAATGGCATACAGATTTATTAGCATGTATGAGGGGAAATATCACAGTGATTATTCCACCACAAACAAGATGGGGTAAAGGTAATTATATACCCTTCTCCTTAGGTCAAAAAGAGATGGGGGAGTGTGGATGATTTTGTTGGGGGGGGCGGGGTGTAGTACATAATTTTTAAGGGAATTCAATGAGCTCGAAGAACAGTAGTCTGAGACAAAGTCTGTTGGGTCTGCAGAGCAGACAATGGTTTGCGACAAAAGTCTGTCCAAGTGTGTTAACAGACTTCAGTCTTTCTTCCTTCAACATAAGTTCAGTTAAAGAAAACTCAGGGAAGGGCTTAGAGGCAATTTTCTACTTTAGCAGGTCCAGGCTTTAGACAGATACGGGAACATCAGAGAAAAAATCTTTATTCTGTGCTTTGGGAAAGACAGAGGATTGAGCAACCATGGTTGTTGGCAGGGGAGAAGATCAGAGAGACCTTGAGGCTTCCTCAGTTTACCATGTCAAAGTGCTATATTTTGAGGTAAGGTACTGGTTTCTGAGCCTCAACACTTTGGATAGACTCCATCTAAATGAGTAAGCAGCAATGTCTGCTCCTTCGAGTGACCTGGAAGGAGAGTGAAGACGTTTGAATAACAGCTGTGAGGAATGTGATAGGAAGTCAACATGAGATAAGGAAAAGGATGAAGGATTTCTGAGATTCAAGAAATACTTAGTTGAAATTAATCAGCATGAGTGCAGTGTGGATACAGTCAAGCTTCCAGGGGAATTAATGTTTTTCTCCAATTCAGTATTTTGCAGTGGTTTGCACTTATTTGCAGTTTTTCATCTGGTTCATACAGAAATAAGTTTAGTAAATCATTGTAAGAGTTCAAAATCCCAAGGAAAGGATAAAGTAAAACTGAGGGTGAAGATGAGAGTCCATGAGGGGAAAAGTTTAAGAATGAAAGGAAAAGAGGAATTAAACATCTTAAAGACTTTTTTTGGCTTTCACTAAAAGTTTAGTTCATTCAATGTAACTAATGATAAGGACTTCTACTCTTTCGATTTTGTTATTTGTTTTCTGGTTGTTTTGTGGTCTTCTCTTCCTTCCTTCTTTCTTTCCTTTCTGTCTTTTTTTAGTAAAGGTAATTTTCTTTGGTGATATTATTTACTTGTTTGCTTTTTATTTTTTGTTTCTTCATTGTATGGTTTTTGGTTTCAGGTTACCATGAGGCTTGTAAATACTGTCTTATAACCTATCATTTTAACAACACTGATAACAACACTGTTTTCATAAAGAAACAAACAGGAAACTAATAAAAACTTTACCCCTAAATTTTGTGTCCCCACCTTTAATCTTTTTTTTTTCTATTTGTATCTTATTGTATTATGTCTTGAAAAATTGTTGTAGTTACTGTTCTTGATTGATTCATTATTTAGTTTTTCTACTTACGGTAAGAGTAGTTTGTACACCACAGTAACAGTGTTATAATATTCTGCGTTTTTCTGTGTACTTATTATAACCAATGAGTTTTGTACCTTCAGGAGATTACTATTGCTTTCTAATGTCATTTTGTACTCCCTTCAGCATTTTTTGTAGGACAGTTCTGGTGTTGATGAAATTTCTCAGCTTTTCTTTTGTCTGGGAATATCTTTAGTTCCCCTTCATGTTTTCAAGTCAGTGCTGGCAATAGAAATAAGAAAAGGTTTTCTGGAGAAGCTGAAATCTGAAGTCTGATCTTAACAACTAAAGTTTATATGGTTAGCTAGGAGAACGAATGAAATAAATTTAAGTAAAAGTCTGAGAGAATGTAATTAGAGAGAGAACCCAACCTCAAAACACCTCATGTAAGTTATAACATTCTTATAAACGTACTTATTCCATTGTATTTTTTGGTAAGTGAACAATAAAACTATCTCTTTAGTTCCCCAAGGCAGAAACTAGGAGTTCTTCCAATTTCTTTTCTCTGTAATATTTCTAGCATTCTGTCAATTGAAAGTCTTGGTTCTAGTATATGTTCTTGACTCTTTATTTTTGCCCTAGTGTAGACACTGTAATATTCATCATCTAGGCCAGGGATTGGCAAACCATGGCACACAGGAAAATCTAGTCCCCAATTGTTTTATATGGCCAGCAAACTAAAGATAATATTTATATTTTCAAGTGGTTATGCAAAAATTCTGAAAAAGTGTATTTATATATAAAATCAAATAAAATTGAAAGTTTTATGTTCATAAATAAAGTTTTATTGAAATATAGTTATGCTCATTCATATTAATTTTGGGGCAACACAAACATTCAGTCTATAGTAAATGGCAAGCAGATAAGTCATATCTGCTTGATATTACATTTTGACACTCATTATATCCAAATGGAATCTCTTATTTTCTCAAAAAAATGTGTTTTTTTTTTTTTTTTTTTTGCTTTCCAACCAGAGCTTTCAGGGCAGGACTGCTGCATCAATGGGTCCAGAAAGTGGGACCTCTACGTCAGTGGGTTTGGAGGGCAGAATGTAGAACTCATAAGGGTTATAGTCAAGCCTTAAGATAAGGAGTTTGCCTTGTAGTTTGGACTTACTTGTGGTCCATTGCCTCTTCTTTCCTGTTTCTCCCTTCTGAAATGAAAATACATATTCTAAGCCTGTCCCACCACTGTAATTTGGAAGCACATAACTTGTTTGGTTTCACAGGTTTACAGCTGGAGAACAACTTCTCTCAGGATTAATCATACATTGACTCTCATCCATTTCTAATTAAATAACATTTAGATGAGACTTTTGATTTTACACCCTAGAGTTAATTATGGAATAAGATTTGGGGTCTCTTGGGATAAAATAAATATATTTTGCATATAAGAAGGACATGAATTTGGGGGTACTAGGAGTGAAGTGCTATAGACTGAATGCATCTTCCCAAAGTTTATATGTTGAAATCCTAACCACCAATGTGATGGTAATAAAAGGTGAGGCATTTGGTAGGTTGTTGGGTCATAGGGTAGAGCCCTCATGAATGGGTTTAGTGTTATTCTAAAAGAGATCCCAGAGAGATCACTCACCCTTTCTACCATGTGAGGACTCAGAGAAGAAAGCAGTCCATGAACCAGGAAGTGGGTCTTCACTAAACATGTAATCTGTAGAATCTTGGACTTCCCAGCCTCTAGAATGGTGAAAAATAAATGTCTTTTGTTTTGAACCCACCCAGCCTATTTTTTGTTGTTGTTATAACATTCTGAATAGATTAAGATAATATCCAAAATCATAAGACTGAATCATGAGTAAGAGACTAAGTGTATGAATTTAATGAGAACAAGAAATACATCTGTCTTATACCTAGTTATTATTTTCAGTGTTTAGCACAGAGAGTGTCATACACTAGGCCAGTGAGTCTCAAACACAGCACAGAATGAAAAACATCTGTGAACATTTTTTGTTTGTTTGTATTTATTTTAATAAAGTTCTCTAGGTCCCACACAAGCCTTTATGAGTGAATATTTTCAATGGTGGCTCTCAGAAGTTTCTAGATACTAAAAGCTCCACAGATAATTATAATGTATGAAATTAAAAATCATTCTAACTGGCATTCCGTAAATATTTGTAGAGTACGTGAATGACTAAATTCATTCACTCGTAGTGCCACTAGAATTGGGTAAGAGGAAAAGGTTTTTTTGTGATGTAGCTATAATGTGAGAGTGTGAATCTAGAGGGAAAGAATGACCAGGACTATAATAACACGCATAAAATACCAGCCAAAATGAGTAATGGAGAATGGAGAAGTTTTCAATGGAAACCTCTTTTCCTCATATACTATGTTTTTAGAGGAAAATATAACATAAAACTTGGCTATATGGGTCTTTCTTTTGACTTACAGTGGGTCAGTCCATAGGCTATAAATGGGGCATCATAATTCCATCATTTTTACTGTAGACTCCATTTAAATGGCTCACTTTCTGTTCATGAGTCTAATGTGACATCTTTATTATTTCAATGGTAGAATAGGATTCGTCAACTTAATATCTGTAATCTATTCCAGAAAACTAAGCATTCATTAAAACACTAACCAGAAGCCTACTTCCCAATTTTTTTCTTATCATATTTTACTTTTTAATACTTAACTATTTTAAAGTAAACAAAATATCTTCACATTCAATCTTTACTTAATTGTACAACTCTTAAAACTAAAAACATGGCCGGGTGCAGTAGCTCACGCCTCTAATCCTAGCACTTTGGTAGGCTGAGGTGGACGGATTGCCTGAGTTCAGGGGTTCGAGACCGGCCTGGGCAACATGGTGAAACCCTGTCTCTACTAAAATACAAAACATTAGTTGGACCTGGCGGCGTGTGCCTGTAGTCGCAGATACTCGGGAGGCTGAGGCAGGAGAATCGCTTGAACCCGGGAGACGGAAGTTGCAGTGAGTCGAGATCGCGCTACTGCACTCCAGCCTGGGTGACAAAGCGAGACTCCATCTCCGAAAAAAAAAAAAAAAAAATACACATGGAGTCAAATAACACTACAAATAATACTATAATGTCTAAAAATTATTAATAATTTTCTAGCATCATCTAATCCTCAGTTTTCAAATGTACCAATTTTTGCAAGAAAAAAATCTTAACAGCCAGGATCTTATTCAAGAACATGTATTTTATCTGCATACTATCTCTCTTAATTCCTTTTAATAGTAGTGCAATCTCCTTTTTTTTTTTTTATTTTTTTTATTTTTTTATTTTTTGAGACAGAGTCTCGCTCTGTCTCCCAGACTGGAGTGCAGTGGCGCGATCTCGGCTCACTGCAAGCTCCACCTCCTGGGTTCACGCCATTCTCCTGGCTCAGCCTCCCAAGTAGCTGGGACTACAGGTGCCCGCCACCTCGCCCAGCTAATTTTAGTTGAGATGGGGTTTCACTGTATTAGCCAGGATGGTCTCAATCTCCTGACCTTGTGATCCACCCGACTCGGCCTCCCAAAGAGCTGGGATTACAGGCGTGAGCCACCGCGCCTGGCCGAGCAATCCCTTTTTAATGACACCAAATAGCTGAAGAAATCAGGGTCACATTGTACATGCTAACTCTTTAATTTATTTGATTGTTTTATTGAGGTGTTTATGTTTTATCTTTGCATGTTAAGCAGTTTGTTGTGGTAAAATTGATGTGTGTTAAACAGAATATATTTAAATTGCAAAATTTGATGCCCTTTGATATAAATATATATTCATGAAACCATAAACACAATGAAGATAATAAATATATTCATTGTCACCAAAATATCTCTCACATGCCTTTGTTATTCCTCTCTCTTACCAATCTCTGACCCTGTCTGGTTGCCCAGCAACCCATGACGAACATGCTTCATGTCACCATGGATTACTTTGTGTTTTTTAGAATTTTTATATAAATACAATCATGTATTATATACCATTTTCAGTGGAGTTTCTTTTGTTTAGTCTAATTGTTTGTGGAGATCCATTCACCGTTGTATATAACAACAGTTAATTGGTATTCATTGCTGAGTGGTATACTAATGCATATGTAATGATTTGTTTATTGACTTGATGATATTCATTAGTTGTTTTTGCAGTTTTTCTTTTCTTTTTTTCTTTCTTATTATACTTTAAGTTCTAGGGTACATGTGCATAACGTGCAGGTTTGTTACATATGTATACTTGTGCCATGTTGGTGTGCTGCACCCATCAACTCGTCAGCACCCCTCAATTCATCATTTATATCAGGTATAACTCCCAATGCAATCCCTCCCCCCTCCCCCCTCCCCATGATAGGCCCCGGTGTGTGATGTTCCCCTTCCTGAGTCCAAGTGATCTCATTGTTCAGTTCCCACCTATGAGTGAGAACATGCGGTGTTTGGTTTTCTGTTCTTGTGATAGTTTGCTAAGAATGATGGTTTCCAGCTGCATCCATGTCCCTACAAAGGACGCAAACTCATCTTTTTTTTTTTTTTTTTTTTTTTTTTTTTTTTTTTTTTTTTTTTTTTTTTTTTGGCTGCATAATATTCCATGGTGTATATGTGCCACATTTTCTTAATCCAGTCTGTCACAGATGGACATTTGGGTTGATTCCAAGTCTTTGCTATTGTGAATAGTGCCGCAATAAACATACGTGTGCATGTGTCTTTATAGCAGCATGATTTATAATCCTTTGGGTATATACCCAGTAGTGGGATGGCTGGGTCATATGGTACATCTAGTTCTAGATCCTTGAGGAATCGCCATAATGTTTTCCATAATGGTTGAACTAGTTTACAATCCCACCAACAGTGTAAAAGTGTTCCTATTTCTCCACATCCTCTCCAGCACCTGTTGTTGCCTGACTTTTTAATGATTGCCATTCTAACTGGTGTGAGATGGTATCTCATTGAGGTTTTGATTTGCATTTCTCTGATGGCCAGTTATGATGAGCATTTATTCATGTGTCTGTTGGCTGTATGAATGTCTTCTTTTGAGAAATGTCTGTTCATATCCTTTGCCCACTTTTTGATGGGGTTGTTTGTTTTTTTCTTGTAAATTTGTTTGAATTCTTTGTAGATTCTGGATATTAGCCCTTTGTCAGATGAGTAGATTGCAAAAATTTTCTCCCATTCTGTAGGTTGCCTGTTCACTCTGATGGTAGTTACTTTTGCTGTGCAGAAGCTCTTTAGTTTAATTAGATCCCATTTGTCAATTTTGGCTTTTGCTGCTGTTGCTTTTGGTGTTTTAGACATGAAGTCCTTGCCCATGCCTATGTCCTGAATGGTACTACCTAGGTTTTCTTCTAGGGTTTTTATGGTATTTGGTCTAACATTTAAGTCTCTAATCCATCTTGAATTAATTTTCGTATAAGGAGTAAGGAAAGGATCCAGTTTCAGCTTTCTACTTATGGCTAGCCAATTTTCCCAGCACCATTTATTAAATAGGGAATCGTTTCCCCATTTCTTGTTTCTCTCAGGTTTGTCAAAGATCAGATGGCTGTAGATGTGTGGTATTATTTCTGAGCACTCTGTTCTGTTCCATTGGTCTATATCTCTGTTTTGGTACCAGTACCATGCTGTTTTGGTTACTGTGGCCTTGTAGTATAGTTTGAAGTCAGGTAGCGTGATGCCTCCAGCTTTGTTCTTTTGACTTAGAAGTGTCTTGGCAATGCGGGCTCTTTTTTGGTTGCACATGAACTTTAAAGCCGTTTTTTTCCAGTTCTGTGAAGAAACTCATTGGTAGCTTGATGGGGATGGCATTGAATCTAGAAATAACCTTGGGCAGTATGGCCATTTTCACGATATTGATTCTTCCTATCCATGAGCATGGTATGTTCTTCCATTTGATAGTGTCCTCTTTTATTTCACTGAGCAGTGGTTTGTAGTTCTCCTTGAAGAGGTCCTTCACATCCCTTGTAAGTTGGATTCCTAGGTATTTTATTCTCTTTGAAGCAATTGTGAATGGAAGTTCATTCATGATTTGGCTCTCTGTTTGTCTGTTACTGGTGTATAAGAATGCTTGTGATTTTTGCACATTGATTTTGTATCCTGAGACTTTGCTGAAGTTGCTTATCAGCTTAAGGAGATTTTGGGCTGAGACAATGGGGTTTTCTAAATATACAATCATGTCATCTGCAAACAGGGACAATTTGACTTCTTCTTTTCCTAACTGGATACCCTTGATTTCTTTCTCTTGCCTGATTGCCCTAGCCAGAACTTCCAACACTATGTTGAATAGGAGTGGTGAGAGAGGGCATCCCTGTCTTGTGCCAGTTTTCAAAGGGAATTTTTCCAGTTTTTGCCCATTCAGTATGATATTGGCTGTGGGTTTGTCATAAATAGCTCATTTTGAGGTACGTTCCATCAATACAGAATTTATTGAGCGTTTTTAGCAAGAAGGGCTGTTGAATTTTGTCAAAAGCCTTTTCTGCATCTATTAAGATAATCATGTGGTTCTTGTCTTTGGTTCTGTTTATATGCTGGATTACGTTTATTGATTTGCGAATGTTGAACCAGCCTTGCATCCCAGGGATGAAGCCCACTTGATCATGGTGGATAAGCTTTTTGATGTGCTGCTGAATCCGGTTTGCCAGTATTTTATTGAGGATTTTTGCATCGATGTTCATCAGGGATATTGGTCTAAAATTCTCTTTTTTTGTTGTGTCTCTGCCAGGCTTTGGTATCAGGATGATGTTGGCCTCATAAAATGCGTTAGGGAGGATTCCCTCTTTTTCAATTGATTGGAATAGTTTCAGAAGGAATGGTACCAGCTCCTCTTTGTACCTCTGGTAGAATTCAGCTGTGAATCCATCTGGTCCTGGACTTTTTTTGGTTTGTAGGCTATTAATTATTGCCTCAATTTCAGAGCCTGCTATTGGTCAATTCAGGGATTCAACTTCTTCCTGGTTTAGTCTTGGGAGAGTGTAAGGGTCCAGGAAATTTTCCATTTCTTCTAGATTTTCTAGTTGATTTGCGTAGAGGTGTTTATAGTATTCTCTGATGGTAGTTTGTATTTCTGTGGGGTCTGTGGTGACATCCCCTTTATCAGTTTTTATTGCGTCTATTTGATTCTTCTCTCTTTTCTTCTTTATTAGTCTTGCTAGCGGTCTGTCAATTTTGTTGATCTTTTCAAAAAACCAACTCCTGGATTCATTGATTATTTGGGGGTTTTTTTGTGTCTCTATCTCCTTCAGTTCTGCTCTGATCTTAGTTATTTCTTGCCTTCTGCTAGCTTTTGAATGTGTTTGCTCTTGCTTCTCCAGTTCTTTTAATTGTGATGTTAGAGTGTCAATTTTAGATCTTTCCAGCTTTCTCTTGTGGGCATTTAGTGCTATAAGTTTCCCTCTACACACTGCTTTAAATGTGTCCCAGAGATTCTGGTATGTTGTATCTTTGTTCTCATTGGTTTCAAAGAACATCTTTATTTCTGCCTTCATTTCGTTATGTACCCAGTAGTCATTCAGGAGCAGGTTGTTCAGTTTCCATGTAGTTGAGCAGTTTTGATTGAGTTTCTTAGTCCTGAGTTCTAGTTTGATTGCACTGTGGTCTGAGAGACAGTTTGTTATAATTTCTGTTCTTTTACATTTGCTAAGGAGTGCTTTACTTCCAAGTATGTGGTCAATTTTGGAATAAGTGCGATGTGGTGCTGAGAAGAATGTATATTCTGTTGATTTGGGGTGGAGAGTTCTATAGATGTCTATTAGGTCCGCTTGGTGCAGAGATGAGTTCAATTCCTGGATATCCTTGTTAACTTTCTGTCTCTTTGATCTGTCTAATGTTGACAGTGGAGTGTTGAAGTCTCCCATTATTATTGTATGGGAGTCTAAGTCTCTTTGTAAGTCTCTAAGGACTTGCTTTATGAATTTGGGTGCTCCTGTATTGGGTGCATATATATTTAGTATAGTTAGCTCTTACTGTTGAATTGATCCCTTTACCATTATGTAATGGCCTTCTTTGTCTCTTTTGATCTTTGATGGTTTAAAGTCTATTTTATCAGAGACTAGGATTGCAACCCCTGCTTTTTTTTGTTCTCCATTTGCTTGGTAGATCTTCCTCCATCCCTTTATTTTGAGCCTATGTATGTCTCTGCATGTGAGATGGGTCTCCTGAATACAGCAGACTGATGGGTCTTGACTCTTTATCCAGTTTGCCAGTCTGTGTCTTTTAATTGGAGCATTTAGTCCATTAACATTTAAGGTTAATATTGTTATGTGTGAACTTGATCCTGCCATTATGATATTAACTGGTTATTTTGCTCGTTAGTTGATGCCGTTTCTTCCTAGCCTCAATGGTCTTTACATTTTGGCATGTTTTTGCAATGGCTGGTACCGGTTGTTCCTTTCCATGTTTAGGGCTTCCTTCAGGGTCTCTTGTAAGGCAGGCCTGGTGGTGACAAAATCTCTAAGCATTTGCTTATCTGTAAAGGATTTTATTTCTCCTTCACTTATGAAACTTAGTTTGGCTGGATATGAAATTCTGGGTTGAAAATTCTTTTCTTTAAGAATGTTGAATATTGGCCCCCACTCTCTTCTGGCTTGTAGAGTTTCTGCCGAGAGGTCTGCTGTTAGTCTGATGGGCTTCCCTTTGTGGGTAACCCGACCTTTCTCTCTGGCTGCCCTTAAGATTTTTTCCTTCATTTCAACTTTGGTGAATCTGGCAATTATGTGTCTTGGAGTTGCTCTTCTCGAGGAGTATCTTTGTGGCGTTCTCTGTATTTCCTGAATTTGAATGTTGGCCTGCCCTACTAGGTTGGGGAAGTTCTCCTGGATGATATCCTGAAGAGTGTTTTCCAACTTGGTTCCATTTTCCCCCTCACTTTCAGGCACCCCAATCAGACGTAGATTTGGTCTTTTTACGTAATCCCATACTTCTTGCAGGCTTTGTTCATTTCTTTTTCTTCTTTTTTCTTTTGGTTTCTCTTCTCGCTTCATTTCATTCATTTGATCCTCAATTGCTGATACTCTTTCTTCCAGTTGATCAAGTCGGTTACTGAAGCTTGTGGATTTGTCACGTATTTCTCGTGTCATGGTTTTCATCTCTGTCATTTCATTTATGACCTTCTCTGCATTAATTATTCTAGCTATCAATTCTTCCACTCTTTTTTCAAGATTTTTAGTTTCTTTTTGCTGGGTATGTAATTCCTCCTTTAGCTCTGAGAAGTTTGATGGACTGAAGCCTTCTTCTCTCATCTCGTCAAAGTCATTCTCTGACCAGCTTCGATCCATTGCTGGCGATGAGCTGCTCTCCTTTACAGGGGGAGCTGTGCTCTTATTTTTTGAATTTCCAGCTTTTCTGCCCTCCTTCTTCCCCATCTTTGTGGTTTTATCTGCCTCTGGTCTTGGATGATGGTGACGTACTGATGGGGTTTTGGTATTGGTGTTCTTCCTGTTTGGTAGTTTTCCTTCTAATAGTCAGGACCCTCAGCTGTAGGTCTGTTGGAGATTGCTTGAGGTCCACTCCAGACCCTGTTTGCCTGGGTATCAGCAGCAGAGGTTGCAGAATATAGAATATTGCTGAACAGCGAGTGTACCTGTCTGATTCTTACTTTCGGAGCTTCCTCTCAGGGGTGTACTCCACCCTGTGAGGTGTGGGGTGTCAGACTGCCCCTAGTGGGGGATGTCTCCCAGTTAGGCTACTCAGGGGTCAGGGACCCACTTGAGCAGGCAGTCTGTCCGTTCTCAGATCTCAACCTCCGTGTTGGGAGATCCACTGCTCTCTTCAAAGCTGTCAGACAGAGTCGTTCGGGTCTGCACAGGCCTCTGCTGCTTCCCCTGTTGTTTTTTTAGCTGCACCCTGTCCCCAGAGGTGGAGTCTACAGAGACAGGCGGGTTTCCTTGAGCTGCTGTGAGCTCCACCCAGTTCGAGCTTCCCAAGGGCTTTGTTTACCTACTTAAGCCTCAGCAATGGCGTGCGCCCCTCCCCCAGTCTCGCTGCTGCGTTGCGGTTTGATTGCAGACTGCTGTGCTAGCAATGAGGGATGCTCTGTGGCCGTGGGACCCTCCCGGCCAGGTGTGGGTATAATCTCCTGGTGTGCCCGTTTGCTTAAAGCACAGTATTGGGGTGGGAATTACCCGATTTTCCAGGTGTTGTGTGCCTCAGTTCGCCTGGCTAGGAAAAGGGATTCCCTTCCCCCTTGCACTTCCCAGGTGAGGCTGTGCCTCGCCCTGCTTCAGCTCTCGCTGGTCGGGCTGCAGCAGCTGACCAGCACTGATTGTCCGGCACTCCCCAGTGAGATGACCCCAGTACCTCGTTGAAAATGCAGAAATCACTGGTCTTCTGTGTCGCTCGCGCCGGGAGTTGGAGACTGGAGCTGTTCCTATTCGGCCATCTTGCTCCGCCCCTGCAGTTTTTGACTATTATAGGTAAAACTGCTATGAGCATTTGGGTAAGAAATCAGTTTGTGGACATATGTTTTTATTTCTCTTGGGTAGTTAGCTAGAAGATAAATAATTATGAATCATACACCAGTTGCATGTTTAATGTTTTCAAAAACCACTAAGCTTTTTTGCAAAGAGGCTGTACCATTTGATGCTGCCACCTGCAGTATATGAGAGCCCTGTTTGCTCTAAATACCTACCAAATACTTTAAGTTTTTTTTTTTTTTTTTTTTTTTTTTTAATTTTGGACATTCTTAGAGGAGTGTAGGGGTATATCAACGTGTTTTTGTTCACATGTCCATAATGACTAATGATGTTGAATATCTTTCTATGTGCTTATTTCATCTGTGTATTTCTTAATTAAACTTTCTGCTCAAATGTTTGCCCATTTTAATTGGGTTGTTTATATTCTAATGTTTATATAGCATAGATACAAGTATTGGATATTTTTGCAATTTTTTTCTCAGTATTTGGTTTATCTTTTCATTTTTATAACAGTATCTTTTAAATAAAGATGTTTTTTATTTTGGTGAATTTCAATGTATTGATTTTTATAAAGTTATTTATTGAATTTTATGTAATTTTAAATTTACATTTTTCTTTGACAAAAAGTTTTTTGTGTTGTATTTTTAAAATCTGTGGCAAATGCAAAGTGACTAAAATTTCCTCCTCATTTTCTTCTAGAAATTTTATACTGTTAACTTTTATAGGCTTATGAGTCATTTTAATTAGTTTGAGTACATGGTGTGATGTAATGGTTGAGGAACCATTATTTTTTTATGTAGCAATCCAATTTTCTCAGCATCGTTTTTTGAAAATATTAATATTTCCCCATGGAATAGTCTTGGCATCTTTGATGAAAGTCAATTGATCATGTACATGTGAGTCCAGCACTGTACTCACTATTCTGTTCCATTTATATATGTCAAAATGTATGTCAGTACTACATTGTCTTGATTAATGTACCTTTATATTATATATAGATATCAGGTAATATTATTTCTTTAACTTTTTATCCCATTTTAAAATGATTTTGGCTAGTCTAGGTTCTGTAAATTTCCATACAAATTTCATAATCAGCGCCAAAAATTTTCTGAATGGATGCTGGAATTTTGACTGAAATTCTATTACATTTACGGGTCAATTTTGGAAGCAATGGCATTTTAACATCTCCAAATCTTTCAATCCATGATCATAGTTTACCTGTCTGTCTAATATGTCTTCTTTATGCTTCACAGATTTCAGGGTATAGGTCTTGCATATCTTTTGTCAAATTTATCTCTAAGTGTTTAAGATTTTTATGCCATTGTTAATGGTTTTATTTTTAAAATTTCAACTTCTAATTTTTCACTCCTAGTTCACAGAAATGCAATTGACTTTTGTATGTTGACATTTTATTCTGCAAACTTGCTAAACTCATTTTCATGCTAACGTGTATATTCTTTCGAATTTACTATAAAGATGATCCTATTATCTGAAAATGAAGACAGTTCTACTTCTTCCTTTGCAGTCTTTATGTCTTTTATTTCTTATTTTAGTCTGATCTTATAGCAAGACTCCAGTACAATGCTGAATGGAACTAGTGAGAGTAGGCATTCTTATCTTGTATTTTTTTTTTTTTTTTATCTTCTGGTTAATTAGATTAGATTTTGCCAGAGAAAACAGAACACAGAACAAATGGAATGTGTGTGTAGGGTTGTGCCTGTGTGTGTGTGTGTACACAGAGAGGGAAACTGATTGATCGTTTTAGAAAACTGTCTCCTGCTATCGTGGGGGCTGGTAAGTAAAAATCCTGCACAGCAAGTCAGCAGGTTAAAAATACTGGCTGGAGCTGATGTTACAGATGGATTCCAAAGGCAGTCTGGAGGTAGTGTTTTTAGAGAGACAACAGTCTTTTTTCTTTTAAGGCCTTCAATTGATTGGATGATCCCCACCCATATTATGGAGGGTAATCTGCTTTTCTCAAAGTCTACTGATTTAAATGTTAATCACATCTAAATACTTTCAGTGGGGCACAGTGGCTCATGTCTATAATCCTAGCATGTGGGGAGGCCAAGGCAGGCAGATAGCTTGAGTTCAACAGTTTGAGACCAGCCTGGGCACAAGGCAAAACCCCTTCTCTACAAAAAATACAAAAATGAGTGGTTGATGGTGGCACATACCTGTGGTCTCAGCTACTTGAGAAGCCGAGGTGGGAGAACTGCTTGAACTCAGTAGGTGGAGATTGCAGTAAGCTGAGATCACACCACTGCACTCCAGCTTGGGAAACAGAGCGAGACCCTGTCTCAAAAATATACAAATAAATAAATAAATTGAAAAAAAAATAACTTTGATAGCAACAACTAAACTACTGTTTGACCAAAAACCTAGGCACCATAGCCTAACCAATTTGACACATTAAATTAAGCATTTCATTTTAAAATATGATATTAACTGCAGGTTTTTTTTTTTTTTTTTTTAAATATATAGATGCTGTTTACCAGTTTGAAGGAAGTTTCTGTCAAGTTCCTACAACTTTCTGTGAGTTTGTTCCAGGAATGTATGTTGGATTTTGCTATATGGCTTGTATTCATATTTTTATACGTTCATGCAGTTTTTCTTCTTTAGTCTGTCACTAAGATGATTTACATTTACCAATTTTTAAATATTAAGCAAACTTTATATACCTTTACCCATTCCTATGTCCAGGATTGTATTGCCTAGGTTGTCTTCCAGAGTTTTTATAGTTTTGGGTTTTACATTTAAGCTTTTAATCTCTCTTGAGTTGATTTTTGTGTATGCTGTAAGAAAGGGGCCCAGTTTCAGTCTTCGGCATATGGCTAGCCTTTTGTCTCAGCAGCATTTATTGAATAGAAAATTCTTTCTCTGTTGCTTGTTTTTTTCAGCTTTTTCAAAGATCAGATGGTTGTAGGTGTGAGACCTTAGTGCTGGGCTCCCTATTCTGTTCGCTTGGTCTATGTGCCTATTTTGCACCAGTACCATGATGTTTTGTTTACTGTAGCCCTGTAATATAGTTTGAAATCAGGTAACATAATGCCTCCAGCATTGTTCTTTTTGCGTAGGATTGTCTTGACTATTTGGGCTTTTTTTCTCCTTTGATTCCATATGAATTTATTTGTTTTTTCTAGTTCTCTGAAGAATGTCATTGATAGTTTGATAGAAATAGCACTGAATTTAAAAATTGCTTTGGGTAGTAGGACCATGTTAATGATATTGAGTCTTCCTTTCCCTAAACATGGAATGTCTTCCTTATTTTTGTGTGTCATCTCTGATTTCTTTGAGCAGTGTTCTGTAATTCTCATTGTAGAGATTTTTTACCTATCTGGTTAGCTGTATTCCTAGGCATTTTATTCCTTTTGTGGTTATTGTGAATGGGATTGCATTCCTTATTTGCTCTCAGCTTGGCTGTTGTTGCTATACAGGAATGCTAATGACTTTTGTATGTCAATTTTGTATCCTGAAATTTTCTTGAAATTGTTCATCAGCTTAAGGAGTTTTGGGGCCAACACTATGGGGTTTTCTAGATACAGAATCATCTTATCTGCAAACTGAAATAGTTTGATTTTCTCACTTTCTATTTAGATGTTTATTTCTTTCTCTTGCCTGATTGCTCTGGCCAGGACTTCTAATACGATGTTGAATAGGAGTGGAGAGAGATGAGATTTTTGCTTGTGATGGTTTTCAAGGGGATTGCTTCCAGGTTTTACTCATTCAGTATTATGTTGGCTGCGGATTTGCCATAGATGGCTCCTATTTTATATTATGGTCCTTCAATACGTAGTTTGAGTTTTTAACATGAAGTGATGTTGAATTTTATTGAAAGCCTTTTCTTCATCCATTTAGATAATCAAGTGGTTTTTGTCTTTAGTTCTGTTTACGTGATTGATCATGTTTATTTATTTATGTATGTTGAACAAACTTTGTATATCAAGGATAAAGCCTCCTTCATCATGATGGATTAGGTTTTTGATGTGCTGCTGGATTCAGTTTGCCAGTATTTTGTTAAGGATTTTTGCATCAATGTTAATCATGGTTATTGGCCTGAAGTTTTTTTGTGTGTGTGTCTCTGCCAGGTTTTGATATCAGGATGACGCTGGCCTCAGAATGAGTAGGGGAGGAGTCCCTTCTCCTCAATTTGTTGGAGTAGTTTTAGTAGAGATGGTACCAGCTCTCTTTGTACATCTTGTAGAATTAAGCTGTGAATTTATCTGTTTTAGGACTTTTCTTGGTTTGTAGGCTATTTATTACTGATTCAATTTCAGAGCTCATTATTGGTCTGTTCAAAAGAGGAATTTGAGGGAGGTTGTATGTGTCCAGGAATTTATTCACCTTGTCTAGATTTTCTAGTTTGTGTGCATAAAGGTATTCAGGGTAGTCTCTGATGGTTGTTTGTATTTCTGTGGGGTTAGTGGTAACATGCCCTTTGCCACTTTTAATTGTGTTTATTTGAATCCTGTCTTTTTTCATTAGTCTACCTAGCATTCTATCTATTTTCATTTTTATTTCAGAAAAGCAAATCCTAAATTCATTGATCTTTTGAAATTTTTGTTTGTGTGTTTTGACCTCTGTCAGTTTAGTTCTGAGTTTGGTTATTTTTTGTCTTCTGTTAGCTTTGGGTTCTGCTTGCTCTTGATTTTCTAGTTCTCGTGGTTGTGATGTTAGGTCATTAAATTGAGATCTTTCTAACTTTTTGTTGTGAGCATTTAGTGCTATAAATCCCCCCTCTTAATACTGCTTTGGCTGTGTCCCAGAGAGTCTGGTATTTTGTATCTTTGTTCTCATTAGTTTCAATAAACTTCTTGATTTCTGCCTTAATTTCATTATTTATGCAAAAGTCATTCAGTAACATGTAATTTAATTTTCATGTAATTATATGGTGTTAAGCAATTTTTTTAGCCTTGATGTGTATTTCGATCGCACTGTGCTACAAGAGCGTGTTTGGTATGATTTCATTTTTTTTTCATTTGCTGAGAATTGTTTTCTTGTCTGATGTGTGGTCAATTTTAGTGTGTGTGCCATGTGGCAATGAGTAGAATGCATATTCTGTTGTTTTTGTTGGGAGAGTTCTGTAGATGTCTCATGTCTATTTGATGAAATGTTGAGTTCAGTTACTGAATATCTTTGTTACATTTTTGCCTCAGTGATGTGTCTAATACTGTCAGTGTAATGTCAAAGTCTCCCACTATTATTGTGTGGGAGCCTATGTCTCTTTGTAGGTCTCTAAGAGCTTGCTTTATAAACTTGTGCTCTTGTGTTAGGTGCATGCATATTTAGGATAATTTGGTCTTTTTGTTGAATTTAACCACTTACCATTAAGTATAGCCCTTCTTTGTAATTTTTGACCTTTGAGGTTTAAAATCTGTTTTGTCTGAAATTATGATTGCAACTCCTGCTTTTTTTCTGATTTTCATTTGCTTGGTAGATTTTCCCTCATTCTTTTATTTTGAGCCTATGGATGTCATTGCATGTGAAATGGATCTCTTGAACACAGCATACCACTAGGTCTTTCTTTTCATCCAGCTTGCCACTGTGTGCCTTATAAATAGGGCATTTAGCCACTTTACATTCAAGGTTAGTATTGATATGCATGGATTTGATTCTGTCATTGTACTGTTATCTGGTTATTATGCTGGCTTGATTTTGTGGTTGCTTTATAGTGTCTCTGGTCTGAGTATTGAAGTGTGTTTTTGTATTGGCTGCTAGTGGTTATTTCTTTCTATATTTAATGCTCCTTTCAAGATCTCTTATAAGGCGGGTCTGGTGGTAAGATAACCCCTTAGTATTTGTTTATCTAAAAGGGATCTTATTTCTCCTTTAGTTAGGAAGCTTAATTTTACTGCATATAGAATTTTCGTTTGAAGATTTTTTTTTCTTTACAAATGTTAAATACAGACCCCCAATCTTCTCTGGCTTATAGAGTTTCTGCTGAGAAGCCCATTGTTAACCTGATGGGGTTCCCTTTGTAGGTGACCTGCCCTTTCTGTCTAGCTGTGTTTAATATTCTTTTTTTCATTTTCACCTTGAGAAATCTGATGATTATGTATTTTGGCAATAATCTTGTATAGAATCTTGCAGAGGTTCTTGATATTTCCTGAGTGTGACTGCTGGCCTCTCTAGCAAAGTTGGGGAGGTTTTCATGGATGATATACTGAAATATGTTTACCAAGTTGTTTGCTTTCTCTCCATCCCTTTCAGGGATGCAAATGATTTGTAGATTTGGCCTCTTTACATAATCCCATATTTTTCAGAGACTTTATTCATTCCTTTGTATTCTTTTATTTTTTTTAAATTTTTATATGACTGTCTTATTTAAGAAAGCCAGTCTTCAAGTTCTGAGATTCTTAGCTTGGTCTTTTCTGCTTTTAGTACTTGTGATTGCATTTCAAACTTCTTGTAGTATGTTTTTCAGTTTTGTCACATCAGTTAGGTACTTTTTTTATACTGGCTATATCATCTGTAAACTCCTGCATTATTTTATTATGATTCTTAGTTTCCTTGGATTCAGTTTTACAATTCTTCTAAATCTCGGTGATCTTTGTTCCTATCCACATTCTGAATTGTAGTCCTGTCATTTTAGCCAATTATTCCTGATTAAGGGAGAACTACTGTGGTTGTTTGGAGGACATAAGACACTCTGGCCATTTGAGTTGCTGGAGTTCTTGTGTTGGTTCTTACTTATGTACATGTAGCTGTTCCTGTAACTGCTGGGCTGCCTCTGATTGAAGTGGTCAGGTGGTGGCAGGGTGGTTGTGCTAGAGTCCCAGGTTGTGCATCCCTGCCCCATGAGGGGAAATGTGGACTAGAGTTTACGTGGAGAACAACCTGACTACTTTTCTGTGAGGTGGGTGCTCTGTGCTGGAGATCTGGACCAGTCCCTGGTCACCATGGACCCTCCAGAGCCTGGACACAGCAAGGACAATGGCTGCAAGGCAGCAAAGATGACAACCCACCCTTCCATTGGGAAATTTGTACCAGGGAATGTCAGAACTTCTACTGGCTTGATAGCCCCAGCGGGGTGTGGCTGGAGACTCATGCCTGGAGGACCTACCCACTGAGGAGATGTGAATTAACAACCCATGTAACAAACAGTGTGGCCACTTTTCCATAGGGGTGCTGCAATTTCCTGGGCTCCATTGAAGTCCCTAGTCACTTTGGATTCTCCAGAACATGCAGTTATCAACAGTGAAGCCTGTAAAACAGCAAAGATGGTGGTATTCCCCTCCTTCTGGGAGGTCCATCAGGGTGATACTGACCTGTTGCCAGCCTGAACACACCAGTGGGGCTGCTTGTAGACTTCAGATAGAAGATCCTACCCAGTGAAAAGAAATGAAGGATTCACATGAAAAAGCAGACTGGCTGCTTCTGTGTAGAGCTGCTGCAGAACTGTGCTGGGGGATAGCTCCAGTCCCTAGTTGCCTTGGACTCTGTAGAGCCTGAAAGTAAAAATGGCTAAGGCTGTGAAACAGCAAAGATGGTGGCTCATCCCTTCCCGTGGAAGTTCCATCTCATAGCAGCCGAGAAGCACTACCAGCTGTAAAACACTGATGAGGGTGCCTGGTGACCTTGGTCGTGAGGTCCTGCATAGTGAGGAGAAGTGGATTCATGGACCTATGTTAAAAAAAAAAAAAAAAAAAAGCAGTGGCTGCACTGAAGTAAACAACAACTAAGGCTATTGGCAGCCTGCCCTCACCCTGGGAGCTCCATCTCAGGAAGGTGTAACACTACTACCAGTGGCTGGCTGGAATTCCAAGCCAGTGGATCTTATCCTGCAATGTGCCATAGAAGCAGAGCCTATAGACTGTCGCTTGTCAGCCCCCTAGATTCATCCCCCTGCCTAGGGGCTATGTGCAGTGGCCTAACATCCTGCTCTGCTGAAGGTGCAGTTTCTTTTGCCAGGAAGCTCAGATATATAAAGCTCTGAGGGCTCCACATGTGCCTGAATGGCTGCTCCACTGAGATTCAATGTAGCTCTGCAAGTCAGACTGCAGGCCCTTATGGAGTGGGTTCATGAGGGGATCTCTTGACCTGAGAGTTACAAAGATCTATGGGAGAAGTGTGGGTCCCCAAGTTCGCTCACTCACTCACTGCTTCCCTAGGTTGGGGAGGCTCCCCTGGCTCCATGTTGGGTGGTCATTCTGCCTTGCTTTCTTCCATTTGTGGGTTGAGTTGTTTTCTTGATGAATCCCAATATATGTACCTGGATGTTTCAGTTGAAGGTGATGTATTTACTTGTTCCTTCTATTTCTCCCCATGAGAGAGGCACACACTAGCTACTTCTTAGAAGTCAGCCATCTTGACCAGTCTCATAATTGTACTTTTAATGTCTATACCATTATATGATTATGTCCCTTTTCTTATTCCTGACATTGGTAATTTACTCTCTCTCTCTGTCTCTCTCTCCTAATTTATTTTTCTGAACAATATGATTCATCTCCTTAAAGAATCGGCTTTTGATTTTATTGATTTTCCTTTATTGTTTTTCTATTTTATATCTCATTAATTTCTGCTCTTACATTTTTTTGTTCCCTTTCTTTTGCTTATGTTGGATTTAATTTGCTTTTATTTTTATAATATTAAGGTGATAGCTGAGTTACATAACTATGAAACCTTTCTTCTTTACTAATAAGAGTGTTTATTGCCACAAATTTTCCTTTAAGCACTGTTTCAGCTGTACCCAATCAAATGTAATAATTTGTGTTTTCATTTTATTTAGTTCAAAATAGTTTCTACTTACTTTTGTGATTTATTCATTGGCTTATGTATTATTCAAAAATGTGCAACTTTGTTTCTAAACATCTGGAGATTTTCCATACGTATCTGTTATTGATTTCTATTTTAAATCCATATTGGTCTGAGAAAATACTTCATATGACTTTTAAATGATACATGATATTATGTATCTTAGTAAATGTTACAGTTACACTTGAAAAGATGAAATATTAATAAATAAGTAAATATTACTTAACATTATATAGAAGAGCTATTTGTAGAGTCATGCTCTCAGCAATCTAATTTCTTTTTTTGCAGGGGTGTAGAATATTGATTGAGGCTTGTAGAGGTTAGTGAATGGGTACAAAAAGTATCTGAAATAGTGTAGCAAGCAAGAAAGTTTGAATGATGTTTAAGGAAGAAGAAAGGTCAACATTAGCTAAGCATTGTAGGGAGTTAGACTCTAGATTTGAGTTAAAGTTGTAAAGAAAATAGTAAAGGACATGATCAGAAACCATTATTACCTGGAACAGTGAAATTTAGTTGAAAATATTAGGGTGAATGATTCAGTATTAAGACTGTAAAAAACATAAGCATATTGTGACCCTATTTCTATGTTGCTGACTATATAGCCCATTTTCCTTCCCAACAGGTTAAGAGATCAACTGTAACTTTTACTAATCAACTTATATACATAAGAGACTTTGCCATATATTACAGATACATACATAAGGTCAAACATGGGACCTCTGGTTTTATTAATAGTTCCTACAAATAAGGACATTGAAAACCATCACTACTTTCATCCTTGTAAGAGCAAAAAAAAAAAAAAAAAAACTGAATGATATGGTTTAGCTGTATCCCCACCCAAATCTCATCTTGAATTGCAGTTGCCATAATTTCCACATGTGGTGGGAGGGACCCAGTGGGAGGTAATTTAATCATGGGGGCAGGTGTTTTCCTTGCTGTTCTCATGATGGTGACTAAGTCTCATGAGATCTGATGGTTTTTTATACAGGGGAGTTCCCCTGCACACACTCTTGCCTGCTGCCATGTAAGACATGACTTTGCTTTTCTTTGCCTTCTGCCATGATTGTGAGGCCTCCCCAGCCATGCTGAACTGTGAGTCAATTAAACCTCTTTCCTTTATAAATTACCCAGTCTTGGGTATGTTTTTATTAGCAGGGTGAGAACAGACTAATACATCAAACAAACTGAAAATAAATTATCTTGTACCCATCAGATAACAGCTTGTAGGGCAAACTTCTACACCAAAATCAGGAGTAATCATTGAATCCAGAGAGTTACAACTAAGATAAACTTACTTCAAGAAAGTTGCTGGAGCTGTAAACTGGTAGAAATACTTAAATGATAATTATCGTGAATGACTAGAGGCTGAATGTGGAGTAGTATGACAGTGAGATACTCCTGGGGGCCATACTCTTAGGGGTTCCTCACATTTTATAGGGCTTCACCTCTTGGAATTTCACCAGGTTCACATGGTAAATATCTGAGAAGGAGTCCCTTCTGGCTCTCCCAAAGGAGAGAAAGAGCAGTAATTCTGAAACACTCTCAGGGCATTCTCTACAACAGAATCCTCTTCTGCAAGGGAAAAGATTCTTATCATACTGGGGGAGGAAAATTTTCCCATGCTACACCCCTTTCCTCAAGCCAGCATCCGGTATTACTTAATAGTAGAAAACTCGAAAATAACATTTTTAAATGTCATAGCCTACTAAAATATAGATATTTAATCATAAAATAATGAAATGCTTTCCCACCCCATACCTTACCACTGCACCAACAGAGCTGTAATAGTAGATTGCAGCAGAAAGAGTAGCAAAACATAGAATCTGTCTGAGAAAGAATTTTCAAGAAAGCCAAAGACAACAAAGAAGACGAAAGAAAAAACGCCATTGGAAAAATGTGAAGCCTCTGGCACCTACATGTATAGGAAACTTGAACATCTAGTTAGATTTACATACATATCACATGATCAGCTTATCTGTCTCAGTTCCCTTTACCTGAAATATCATGGCCAGCTTTCAACCAAAAAAATTACAAAGCATGCTAAAAGGCAAGGAAAAGTACATTCTGAAGAAAGTAAGAAAGCATCAATATGAGACTCATATATGACACCGATGGCAAAATTATCAGAAAGATCATTAAAAATATCTCTGATTTATGTTTTAAGAACTGTAATGAAAAAATAGGAAAAAATGCAAGCACATATAGGTAATATAAGCAAAAAGATAGAAATCCTACAATAGACCAAAATAAAATGTTATAAAATGTTAGCTATAATGTAATCACAACATTTAGAAAATAAAATGTTAGAAATGAAAAAAAAAAAAAAAAAAAAACAAAAACAAAACAAAACAAAAAAAACAGCCTGCAATCCCAGCACTTTGGGAAGCCTAGGTGAGCAGATCACCTGAGGTCAGGAGTTTGAGACCAGCCTAGTCAACATGGTAAAACCCTGTCTCTGCTGAAAATACAAAATGAGCCAGGCATGGTGGCAGGTGCCTGTAATCCCAACAACTTGGGAGACTGAGGCAGGAGAATCGCTTGAACCTGGGAGGCAGAGGTTGCAGTGAGCCAAGATTTTACCACTGCACTCCAGCCTGGGTTACACAGTGAGACTCCATCTCAAAAAGAAAAAAAATGAAAAACATTTTTGATGAACTTATCAGTATACTCAGCACAGCCAAAAAACGAAACAAAACAAACAAACAAAAAAACAAACAGTGAACTTGAGGATGCATCAAGAGAAACGTTCAATTATGATGCTGAAACAGAAACTTGCAAATAAAGGAAAAATGTTCAAAAAAGGGCAGAATAGAAAATTCAAGAACTTTGGTACAATTGTAAATGTTGTAACATACATATAATTGAAATCTTGAAAGGAAAAACAAACCAAAGTAGAATTAATAAGGACTGAGTACTTTCCAAAATTAATTATGGTACAAAACTACAAATCCGGAAAACTCAGAGAACACCAACCAGAATAAATAGCCTAAGAATTTACACTTAGGGTTATGATTTTTAAACTATAAAAAAATAAGAAAGTCTTAAAAGAAGGTAGAGAGAAAGGGATGAAAGAAGGCATGGAGGAAGGGAGAGTGAGAGCCAGAAAGACAACGAGAGAGAGAGAGAGAGAGAGAGAGAGAGAGAGAGAGAACAAAACACCTAGACAGAAAAATATATAAAAATTCTAACAAAATTATCATCAGAAAACATAAATAGCAGATGAAGTAAGATATTTAAAATGTTGAAAAAAATACCAGTCTAGAATTCTATATCTAATGAAATTACTCTTAAAAAGTAAAGGAAAATAAAGACATTTTTCAGACAAACAAAAATTGAGAAAATTGCCAGCAGAACTACCCTGCAAGCGAACTTAAGAGATTTTCTACAGGCAAAAACAAGAATATTATAAGTCAGAAACTTGGATCTACGTAAAGAAATAAAGAGCATCAGAGAAGACATATATAAAGATAAGATATTTTGTTATTTTAATTGATTATAAGACAATTGTTTGAAGTAATAACTGTGAGATATGTTGGGTGATTATTGCATATGGATAAATAAATTACAGCAGCTTCATAATGGATGTTATAAGCCTCCTACCCTACATGAGTCAGCTTAATGTTATTTGATAATGGAATTAGATTAGTTAAAAATGTATACTTTAAACTGTGGAACAACTATTAAAATTTTAAAGATGTATAATGGACTTGCTAAAGAGAGTGATGCAATCTTACAAAAAAAGAAAGAAAAAGAGAAAAACTCCAGCAATAAAAAAAGGTGTTACAAACATGACTAATAAATCCAAATGTATCAATAATGACTTCAATATGATAGTCCTAATACTCTAATTAAAAGGCAGAGATTCTGCCATTGCCACTGCTATGGTATTGCCCTTGCTTCTGCAAACTGGGAAAGCAGCAAAGACCCTGAGTGCTTTAACCACACTTCCCGCAAGCTGCAGATGCCCTAAGGAGAAGAGGCCAGTGTGTCTCCCCCATGACCCACCTGCTCCCTCAGATTATTACAAGGCAGAGCCTCCCCAGCTTAGAACTACATCACAGCTGCCCAATCCTGGATAATTTCACTGACTGAGAGCAGTTCTGTATTTCTCTGAGGTAGAGCCTCAAGAGACAAGTGAAAGGCCCTCTGCCCAACCACTCCTAAGGCTTCTTCCACTGCTGCCTCCAAATGGGGGAGGCAACAAAAAGCCTCAACTAGTCCCAGAGCTGCAGTCTGTAGCCTAGGAATTCCAAGCCAAGATTTGAAGCCAACATTCAAGTGGGAGAGGAGCCTATACTTTCAGAGCACTGAGAGGAAGCATGGCTACAACCGTGAGGAAATACAAAAGAGCCACATGACTGAGCAAGAACCTACCTACTGGCCATTACACTTAATTACCATCTAGTAAATCATAGCCTAAACTTCAGCTCTAATAGTACTTTGCTAATATAACCCCCTGTGAAACCAAAAAACAAAAATTTAGCCAGTATTGAAGACCCTGCAGAAAGCCTCAGCCTGCTGAAAACATCAAGAAAAGAAGTCTACTGGCTGTACTCAAATTACACCACAGTTAAAGGAACATCAGCCCACACAGATGAGAAAGAACCAGCACAAGAAGTGTAAAAATCAAAAAGCCAGAGTGTCTTCGTTCTGCCTAACAACCACACTAGTTTCTCAGTAGGGCTTCTTATCTAGTCTGAAATGGCTGAAATGACAGAAATATAATTCAGAATATGGATAGGAATAGATTATTGACATTCAGGAGAAAGCCAAACCCCAAGTCAAGAAATCTAAAGATTACAATAAAATGATACAGGAGCTGAGATATAAAATGGCCATTAGCTGAAAGAACCAAGCTGATCTGAGAGAGCTGAAAAACACACTACGAGAGATTCATAATGCAATTGCAAATATTAATAGCAGAATAGATGGTGAGGAAAGACTCTCAGCGCTCAAAGACTGTTTCTCTGAACTAACTCAGACCAAAAAAAGAAAAAAAGAATTTAAAAACAAACAAAACCTCTGAGAAATACGGGATTATGTAAAGAGATCAAATGTATGACTCATTTGTTTCCCTGAAAAAGATGGGAAGAAAACAAGCAACTTGAAAACATATTTTAGGATCTTACCCATGAAAAATTACCCAACCTCCCTAGAGAGGTCAACATTCAAATTCTGGAAATGCAGAGAACCCCTGTGAGAGACTATGCAATATACAATTCCCAAGACACATAGTCATTAGATTTTTCAAAGTAAAAATTAAAGAAAAATTATTAAAGGCAGCTAGAGAGAAAGGGCAGGTCACCTACAAAGGGAACCCCATTAGGCTAACAGCAGACTTTTCAGCAGAAAATCTGCAAGTCAGAAGGTATTTATTATTATTAAAGAAAATAATTTCCAACCAATTTTATATCCAGTCAAGCTAAGCTTCATAAGTGAAGAGGAAATAAGACCTTTTTTTTCAGCCAAGCTGAGGGAGTTCATTACCACCAGACCTGCCTTACAAGAGGTTTTGAAAGGAGTGCTAAATACAGAAAGGAAAGATCATTACCAGCCACTACAAAAACACACTTAATTACATAGACCAGTGACATTTTGAAGCAACTACACAAATGAGACTGAATAATAACCAGCTAGCAGCACAATGAAAGGGTCAAATCCATATATATCAATATTAGCTATGAATTTAAACAGGCTAAATGTCCCAATTAAAAGGGAGTGTAGCAAATTTGATAAAGAAGCAACACCTATTCATGTGCTGTCTTCAAGATACCCAACTCCATGCAATGACACCCATAGGCTCACAAAAAAGGGATGAAGAAAAATCTGCCAAACGCAAAACAGACAAAAACAAGGATTTGTATTACAATTTTAGGCAAACAGACTTTAAACCAACAAATATCAAAAACACAAAGAAGGGAATTACATAATGGTAAATGATTCAATTCAACATGAAGACCTAACTAACTATACGAAATATATACAAACTCAACATACGAGCACCTAGATTCATAAAGCAAGTTCTTAGAGATCTATGAAGAAACTTTGAATTCCACGAAATAAAAGTGAAGGACTTCAACATCTCACTGACAGTATTATACAGATAATTAAGGAAGAAAATTAAAGATAATTTAGGAACTGAACTCATCACTCGAGTAAATGGACCTAATATACATCTATAGAATTCTCCCTCCCCCCGAAAATAACATACTTTCCTCTCATTAACACATGGCACGTACTCTAAACTCAGCCACACAGTCATACAGAACAATCCTCAGCAAAGTAAAAGAACAGCAGCAGCAACAACAACAACAATAACAACAAAAAACTCCAAAAACAAAATCATACCAAGGACACTCTTAGACCACAGTGCAATAAAAATGGAAAGCAATGCTATGAAAATCTCTCAAAACCATACAATTATATAGAAATCAAACAACCTGTTCCTGAATGATTTTTATAATAATACAATTAAGGCAGAAATAAAGAAATTATTAGAAATTAATGAGAAAGAAGCAAGAGACCAGAATCTTTAGGATGTGGCTAAAGCAGTGTTAAGAGGGAGGTTTATATAACTAATCACCCACATCAAAATGTTACAAAAGTCTCAAGTTATAAACCTAACACCACAAGTACAGGAGCTAGAGGACCAAGACCAAACAAACCCCAAAACTAGAAGAAAAAAAGAAATAACAAAAAAACAGAGTTGAGATGAAGAAAACTGAGATGAGAAAAACCATGCCAAAGGTCAGCAAATACAGGGTTTGGTTTTTTGAAGAAAATTAATAAGATACAGAAACTGCTAGCTAGACTAACAAAGAAAAAAGGAGAGAATATCGATGTAAAGACAACCAGAAGTGATAAAGGGGACATTACCACTGACCTCACAGAAATACAGGAAACTCTCAGAGACTACTATAAACACCTCTATACACACAAACTAGAAAATCCAGAAGAAATCGATACATTCCTGAATGCATAGAGTCTCCCAAGACTGAACCAGAAAGAAATTCAATCATGAATGTAACAATAAGTCCTGAAATTGAATCAGTAATAAAAAGAAATGAACAACAATAAAAAAGCCCAGGAAAAATGAATTCAAACTAAATTCTACCAGATGTATAAAGAAGAGCCGATACCATTCTTACTGAAAATATTCCAAAGAATTAAGGAGACAGGACTCCTCATGAGCTCATTCCATGGGGTCAGCATTATTCTGATACTAAAACTTGGCAGAAACACAAGAAAAGAGAAAACTTCAGGCTAATACCCTTGATGAAGATCCATGCAAATGTATTCAACAAAACGCTGGCAAACTGAATCCAGCAGCACATCAAAAAGCTTATCCACCACGATCAAGTAGGCTTTATCACTGAGATGCAGTTTGGTTAAACATACACGAATCAATAAATGTGATTCAACATGAAGAAAACTAAAAACAAAAACCACACAACCATCTTAATAGAGGCCTCAAGGCTTTTGATAATATTCAACATTCTTTTATATTAACAATCCTTAATAAAGTAGGCATTTAAGGAACATACTTCAAAATAACAAGAGCCATTTATGAAAACCCACCGTCAACATCATGCTGAATTGGCAAAAGCCGAAAGCATTCCCCTTGATAACTGGTACAAGAAAGGGCTGCTGTCTCCCACCATTCCTATTCAACATAGTATTGGATGTCCAGGCCAGAGCAATCAGGCAAGAGAAAGAAATAAAAAGCATCCAAGCAGGAAGAGAGGAAGTCAAATTATCCCTTGTTTTCAGAAGACATAATTGTATATCTGGGAAACCTCATGGTCTCAGCCTGAGAGCTCCTTCAGGTGATAAACAACTTCAGCAATATTTTAGAATACAAAATCAACATACAAAAACACCAACATCCCTATACACCAATAGCCAAGCCAAGACCCAAATCAGGAATGCAATTCAATTTACACTAGCTACAGTAAAAATAAAATACACAGGAATACAGCTAAACAGGGAGGTGAAAGATCTCTACAAGAACTATAAAACACTGCTCGAAACACCAGAGATGATACAAACAAATGGAAGAATATTCCATGCTTATGAATACAAAGAATCAACATTGTTAAAATGGCCATACCTCCCAAAACAATTTACAGGTTCAATGCAATTTCTGTCAAACTACCAAAGACATTCTTCACACAATTAGAAAAAGTCTTTAAAAATTTACAGGGAATCAAATAAGAGCCTGAATCGCCAAGGCAATCCTAAGGAAAAAGAAGAAAGCTGGAGGAATCACATTATGTGACTTTAAACTACACTACAGGGCTGCAGCAGCCAAAAGAGAATGCTACTGGTATAAAAACAGACACAGATCAGTGGAACAAAATAGAAAGCCCAGAAATAATGGAACATGCCTATGTCATGCCTATGACCATTGAACCATTGACAAAGCAACAAACAAGCAATGGGGAAAGGTCTCCCAATTCCCTAAATAGTGCTAGGATAACTGGCTAGCCATATGCGAAAGATTGAATTTGGACCCCTTTCTTACACCACATACAAAAGTCAATTCAAGATGGATTAATTACTTAAATGAAAAACCCAAAACTTTTAAAAACCCTGGAAGATAATCTAGGAAATACCCTTCTGGACATAGGACCTGGCAAAGATTTCATGACAAAGATGCCAAAAAAGCAATTTTAACAAAAAAAGAAAATTGCAAAATGGGACCTAATTATCTAAAGAGCTTTTGCACCACAAAATGAACTATGAATAGCTCAAACAGACTTTGTACAGAATGAGAAAAAATGTTTGCAAACTATGCATCTGACAAAGGTCTAATATCCAGAAACTATAAGAAACTTACATTTACAAGCAAAAACCAAAACCAAATAACCCCATTAAACAGTGGGCAAAGGACATGAACAGACGCTTTTTGAAAGAAGACATACATGCATATGAAAAACAAGCATATGAAAAAATCCTTAATGTCACTAATCATTAGAGAAATGTAAATCAAAACCACAATAAGATACCATCTCATACCAGTCAGAATGGCTATTACTAAAGAGCCTAGAAATAAGAGATGATGGCAAGGTGGTGAAGAAAAGGGAACGCTTATACATTGCTGGTGGAAATGTTAATGAGTTTAGCCATTGGGAATGCAGTGTGGTGATTCCTGAAAGAACTTAAAAGAGACCTAACATTTTACCCAGCAATCTTATTATTGGGTATAATACCCAAAGGAATATAAGTCATTCTGCTATTAAGACATAGACACACTTTATATTGAAGCATTATGCATAATGGCAAATACATGGAATCAGCATAAATGCTCATCCATGGTAGACTGGATAAAAAAGGTGACAGATATACATAATGGAATTCTATGCAACCATAAAAAAGAATGAAATCCATGTTCTTTGCAGCAACATGGATGAAACTGGAGGCCATTATCCTATGCAAATTAACACAGGAACAGAAAACCGAATACTGCATGTTTCCCATTATAAGTGGGAGCTAAACAACAAGAACACGTGGACACAAAGAGGGGAAAAACAGACATAGAGGCCTACTTGAGGGTGGAGTGTAGGAGAAAGGAGATGATAAAAAAAAAACTACCTCTCAGGTACTATGCTTATTACCGGGGTAATGAAATAATCTTTATTCCAAACCCCCGTGAAGATGCAATTTACTTATACAAAAGAACTGTGCATTTACTCCTGAACTTAAAAGTTAAAAAAAGGCAGAGATTGTCAGAATGGATGAAAAGTAGATTAAATCTTATGCTGCCAACAGTAAACCAATGTTAAATACAAAGACAAGGATGGATAGGTGAAAAATAAAGCAATGAATTAAACTACACCATTTTAACCCTAATCAAATAAAACATGAGTAGCTATATACATTGCATACAAATAATATTTAAAGCAAAAATTATCAAGGTAAAGACAGGCATTACTTAGTAATATAGGCATTAATTTTCTAAGAGATAAACACATTTGCATTCTAACTACTATCTTTGGAAGCCTTAGAATCCCCGTCAATAATTTATAGATCAGTCAGGCAAAAATCTAAGTATATAGTTAGATGACCTATACAGCACTAGCACTCAACTTGATCTGATTGACATTTATATGGAGTATAAAATACTCCACTCAGCATCAGTTGAATACACATTCTTCTGAAGTCACACAGAATGTCCACCAAGGTGGAACACATTGTAGACCACTCTCTTAGTCAGCTCAGGCTGCCCTAACAAAATACCATAAACTCAGTGTCTCAAACAGAAACTTACTTTTCATAGTTCTGACACTTGGGAAGTCAAAAATCAAAGTGTTGGCCAATTCTGTTCCTGAAGATAGCCTTCTTCTTGGTTTAAAGATAGACCCCTTCTTGCTTATCATCACATGGTGGAGTCTCTTTTCTTTTTTTGTAAGAACATTACCCTCATCATGAGAGCCTCATCCTAATGACTTAATGTAACTCTAATCCTAATTAATCACCAAAGTCTTCATCTCCAAATACCCTCATATCAGGGGACAGGCTTTAACATATGTAAACATATTTTAACATATATAAAATTTTGGGGCAATACAAAATTTTATTTCATAACCATAAAACAACCCTTTACAGATTTAAAATAATATAAATTATACAAAGTATGTACACACAACACAATGAAATTAAAATATAAACCAATAACAGATATCTAAAATGTTTTTAAAAATACTCAGATTAAACAACACACTTTTAAATAATACGTAGATGAAAGAGGAAATCTTGTTTTTTTTTTAATCAAACTAAACGAATATGAAAATACAACTTATCTAAACTTGTGGGATTCAGCAAATACAGTGGATGGAGGGAAATTTATAGCACTGAAATGCATGTGTTAAAAAGGAAGATACATCTAAATAAGTAATCTCAACTTTCACCTTAGGAATCTAGAGAAAAGCAATTTAAGTCTGAAGCAAACAGAAGAAACGAAATAAAAGTTAGAGAGGAACTCAATAACATTGAAAGCAGGAACAATAGAAAAAAATCAGTGCAACAAAAAATAGTTATTTGAAAAGGTGAATGAAACTGATATACTAGCTAGCCTCACCAAGAAGGAAAAAGATATAATTATCAATATTAGAAATGAAAGAGAGGTCATCACTTCTGATCTCATGGGCATTAAAATGATGACAAGGGAAAATTATGACAACTCTGTGTGTTTGATAACTTTAGTAAAATATACCCGTTCATTGAAAGACACAAACTCCCTAAACTCATACCGGAAGAAATAGATAACATAACTAGCCCAATATTTATTAAATAAATTGCAACAAAACATGATAGCCTCACAAAAGAGAAAGCACCAGGGCAAGATAGATTCACTGCTGAATTCTATTAGGTTGGTGAAAAAGTAATTTAATGGCAAAAATAGCAATTACTTTTGCACCAACCTAGTAACAAGCTTTTAAGGAAGAATTAATGTTATTTACAATCTCTTTCAGAAAACAGAGGCAGAAGTACTATATCCTAACTAATTCTGTAAGACCAGCACAGGTTTTATATTTATGTTATACTAATATATTATAAAAATGAGATAAAGATGTTGAAAAGAAGGAAAACTATTGATCAATGTTTTTTGTAAATAGACCCAAAAACCTTCAACAAAATATTAACCAATCAAATCCAGCAATGTATAAGAGGATGATATACTGCAACTAAGTGTCATTTACTCTACCATGCAAGGCTGATTATGCAAATCATTGAATGTAGTCCATCATATCAACAAAGTAAAGACACAAAATTATGTAATCATATAAATTGAGGCAGAAAAACTAATCTGACAAAATTTAATATACAGGCATGGTAAAAACTGTTATCAAATTTCCTCAACTTGATAAAGAAAATAGAAAAACAGCTACAGCTAATGCTATAGGTAATGGTGAGAGACTGGACACTTTTCCCTTAAGATCTGGAACAAGGCAAGGCAAGGCAAGGCAAGGAACATTATGTTAGAAGATCTAAGTTGTGAGATAAGAGAAGAAAAAAAATGAAATAAAGGTATACATATTAGAAAGGCATAAATAAAACTATCTCTGTTTGCTTATGACATAACTATATTGCCTAAGATTCCAATCAACAAAAAACTTCTGGAATTTATATAACAAAGCGACAGTATACAAAATTAATGCACAAAAGTCAGTTTATTTTATATCAGCAGCAAACAATTGGAATTTGAAATAAAATATCATTTATAATGGTACCCCAAAATGAAATATTTAGGTATAAATATGATTGCATATTTATGGGAACTATATGTGGAAAATTACACGAAGGAGAAAAATCAAAGAAAATTTAAATAAATCTATATTCTGTGTTCATAGATTCAAAAAGTGGATATACTTATTGTTCCAATTCTAACAAGCATGAGCTACCGATTCAATACAATTCCAATAAAAATCCAAACAAGATTTTCAAAAATTTTGACAACCTAATATGAGAGTTTGTATGAAAAAATAACACACCTAGCATAGCCAACACAATAGTGAACAGGAAGAAGAAAGGTCAAAGTTAGAGGACTCACACTATCCAATTTAAAGACTATAAAACAGCATAGTATTGATGAAAGAATAGATCAATGGAATAGATTAGAGAGCCTAGGAATACACTCACACAAATATAGTCAACTGATATTTTTAAAAGCTGAAAAGGCAATTCAGTAGAGAAAGAGTAGCCTTTTGACCAAATTATCCTGAAACAATTGGACACACAGCCTAATGGGGAAGACAGCTGAGGAAGCAATTATAGTACAATGCAGTAAGTGTTGTGATAGAGGGATAGACAATGCATTGGGAAGGAAGAGGAAGAGATGTTGGTGCAGACTCAGGGAAAAACTGGACACACTTTGTAGAAGAGGTGATACTTCAGTTGAGACTTAACTAATGAGTGTAACTTATTCAGGTGAAAAATGAAAGAATAGGATGCCAACCAGTAGAGATAGCATGTGTGAAGGCACAGAGGTGTGGTATGTTGTATAGATCAAATGACAACTGAAATGTGCCAGCAAGAGTGTAGAGAATAAATCTAGAGACATTCAGAAAAGAAGTTAATCACAGTAAACTCTAAAAATGATTAGCAGTTTTTTTTTAATAGTTATGACTTCTGAGCACAAAAGCTAGAAATTAAGATGATCTAGTTTGAGAAAGACAGAGGTAAATATACCTATGAGCATGAAACATCTAGAAAATCATGTCTGTGCATCTCAGTAACCATGTAAATAGAATCAATGTGCTACTAAGTGTAGAGTTATAATCGAGATGTTGATTTTACCTCTGTGCCTTGTGCATGGACTTTGGAATGTTCATTGAGTATGAATCGGATAAAGAAAAGAACAGAGGCACAAGGGAAGTTTGTTAGTAAGAGAAATGGAAGTGTGTTGAATGGCAAAAAAGCAAGGGCAATTTGTGCTAGTTACCAGTACTTTGGAAAGGAAAAGCAGAAAAAATATGACAAAGTGAAATTTAAATAGAAAAACATTATGACAATCAAAGATAAGGCAGAATGATTACAATAGAAATTAACTGATTAATTAGAAATTAAATGAACTGATTTTAAAATACTTTCAAGCAAGGTTGGAAGATGAGACAATAGGGACTCTAAGAGCTGAAAAAAAAATACCAATATTATGTAAGGATGCACACCATGGATGAATGCATTATTTGTGCAGGAATATGTAATTTATAGAGAAAGAGAACTGCTAGATACCATAAAATGATAAATTTGACAAGTTGAGAATAAATAGACAAATAAATCAATATTATACCAGAATAGATAACCAGAGGGGTAAGACAAACACATTTTAAAAATTGTTTTGTGAATAGCCAAGATATGAGACAAATTTCCTTGTCCATCAATGGATGGATGGATGGATAAAGAAAATGTGGTATATATATATACAATGTAATGCTATTCAGTCATTAAAAGAATGAAATTCTGCCTTTTGCAACAACATCAACGAAACCAGTGGACATTATGCTAAGTAAAACAAGTCAGGCACAGAAATACAAGTAAGTCATGATCTCACTTAATTAGCCTGGTTTAATCATGCCAGATTGTATACTTGTATCAAAATAACAGATTGTACTCCATAAATGTATATAATCACAATTGGTCAATCAAAAATATTAATACGTTTTTAAAAGGTGTTTTTTATGTTTAAATGCAGAATTAAACCCTGCCAATACCTTGAGTTAGAATAGTGTTAGAAGAATCAAATATACCTTATTGTAATAATTGTTTGGCATTTGATCAATACTGTCTGTCATGAGGGAAGTGTTATATGTTAATGTGTTTGAGTTAAGAGAACACATCAGCAAATTGAGTGGAACATCATTCATCAAGATTTTCAGTTCGAAGGTTAAAGAAAAACTCTCTCTTAGCAAAAAAGATTTCCAATTTTCAGTGTTAGAAAATATGTGCAAAATATGATTATTAAAATTTGCTTTTTTATCTTGAGTAACTGGGATGAAAATATTCCCAGATTTTAGGTGGGGGAAATGATGTTAACAAACCTGCACATTGTGCACATGTACCCTAGAACTTGAAGTATTAAAAAAAAAAAAAAAAAAAAAAAAAACAGAAAAGAAAACATTTTTGTACAACTGTAAAAAAATAAAAGTACTTTTTCTTTGGTTATCTTTCTAGGTATACATAAACATTGATCTGTTTTCTTTTATTATGAGTGTACTTGATGTTTCTAACATTCGAATGTTATTGGAAAATATTTTGTTGAAGTGTGAAACCCCATGATCTAAAATATAGTTCAGAGATGTACCAAGCCAGAAAAAAACAAATCATTTTTCTGAATAGGACAAAATGAACAAAGTGCATTTTAAAAATGTTTTCTTATTAAACCACTGTTAATTTCTGTGTCTCACAAGAATAAAAATAATGCAATTTTCATTAGATCTAAAAGGCCTAATATCCTTTTTATCACAATTGTTTAAACAGCTATTAAGAAGTGGAAAGATTTTTAAAAAATGCTCAAATCCCTTATGATAAAAATAACCATTTTAGAGGAGAACATGCCAGTTGAGTGAAATGTAAATTTATTTCTTCAGAATCATGGTTCACACCACAGACTTCAGATTTTGTCTAATTAATTAGCTTTCAACAGAAATAATGAAATTAAAAGTAACACTCGCCGTGAACTTACAGATGAAGATAGTGGATTAATTACATTAAACTTACAGTAAAGGAAGCAGGGCGCAGTGGGCCCCCTTTGGGGAGTACGGTTATGAATGGCAAAACCTTGGAAATGTGACTCTTCTTCTTTAGTCATTGAATGCTTTTCTGTAATACTTGAATTTTTTAACCCTGGCATGCACTATTTTGATGAAAATAAGCATATTTATTATTCCTTCTGATTACAAATATATAAATACATCCATTGATTTTAACTGAAATATACAGAAAAACACAAAGAAAAAAGGAAAATAATTAACACATGGATGTATGTGGTTGAATTGTTTCCTCCCAAAATTCATGTGTTGAGTCCTAACACCTAGTAACTCAGAATGTGATCCTATTTGGAGATAAAGTCTTTACAAAAGTAATCAAGATAAAGTGAATTTGTCAGTGTGGGCCCTAATCTAATATGGCATGTCCTTATAAGGAAATTGGGACACAAAAACAGACATGCATGTAGAAGGAAGATGATGTGGAGACACATAGGGAAGAGATGGCCATCTACAAGCCAAGGAGGGAGGCCTGGATACAGATCCATCCTTCACAGTTTTCAGAGGAAATCCACCCTGCCAATACCTTAGTGTTGGATTTGTAGCCTCCAGTACTGTGAAACAATGTACAATTGTTGCTTAAGCCATTAAGTTTGTGAAAGGGCAGCTCTAGCAAACTAATACAATGTATTTTTCTCTTTTATTCATTTAACAAATATTGATTAAACACATATATTATCTCAGGCACTGTTCTAGGCACTTCTAGGCACTGGAGATGCAGAATGAACAAAACAGACAAAAGTCTCTCCCCTGACTTGTGGAGTTTGTATTCTTATGAGATGGAGACAGATTAAACAGACAAGTAAACTAAGTAAAATCTACAGTTTTTAGATGGTTATAAGTACTCTGCTTATAAAAGAAAAAAATCAGGGAGGAGGATTAAGAATATGGGAGCTTGCCTGGAAACAGTTTCAGTTTTACATAGTTCTCAAAAAGGAGTTTACTGAGAAGTGAAAGTTAATGACTGAAAGGTAGTAAACGAGGAAGCTATTAGGCTTTCTAAGGAAGAGTCCTTCCAGTCTTTGTTTTGAATCTGTATGTATATTTAGACATTCATTTTTAGGTGGAAAATACGCTTGCCTGTGATAAAAATTTAAAACAGTGCAAGAAATCTTTGAAAATAGTTCCCTTTACAGTGCAACCCTCTGATCCCAGTCCTCAACCTAACTTTAACATTTTATATGTACTTCCAGAAATATGCATATACATATGTGTATCTACAAAAAATCTTTAAAATATTTAAACAGAGAATATTAAAATATTAAAATAAAATATTAAAATACAATAAAAAATAAAATAAAACATACAGGTAGGTATTACAAAATATATATATACATGTATGTACATAAAATATTTTATGTGGATTGAGTATGATCTGTATCTTGTACCTTTATTCCTGACTGACATACACACACCAATATTTCACAAAAATTAGATTATACCTGCTTTATTTCATGATATATAACTGACAGAGGAAATATTGGGAAAACATCTTAGGAGACATTTTAAAACAGAATAAAGCATACAAATAAACTGATTCTTACCATATAAACTATATTTATGTAAAACTAATATGCAAAAGTGAACATATTTATTTTATGAAAAAAGCTAATATATTGTAAACATGTTTCCTTGTCAATAGTAACTTATTCTGAAATAGAATATGAATTTGTTAAACATTTTAACATTTAGTAGCTCAAAGTTTTTATTATGAGTTTATAAATGTATAATGGAAATATTTAAGTTTTTTAAATATACTGGATTATTTTCTCAGTATAATTTCTTAGGAGTGCAACTAATATGTGTATTAATGTTTTTAGGGATTTTAAACAAAGTAGCCAATTTACCCTCCAAAAAAGCACCAATTTATATTCCCACCAGAAGCATGTGCCTTCCAGCTTCCATTGTTCATTTAGATTTTTCATTCTGTTTTAGATTTGAGCGGGAGTTGGTGAGTTAAATGCCTTTGAGTTTCCATCTTGACTCAAATATTTAAGAAATAAGTACATATAAACATTTTATTAGAATCGTGTATTCCCTGTCTATAATCAATACAGTACCCCCAAATGTGTTTATTTAAAACATCAACACACAATTGCAGAAAAATCTGAACTAATGATGAAGACACCTTCACAAGTTGATGTAGAAGTCATATTAGACCATGACAGAAGTTCACTTTTAGGCCACATTAGTTAGAATTGAGACTGTTATTCATCAGGTGCTATAGTCTTATTCTAGGAAAATTAGATCAAACAGTGTGTCTAGAATAAATATTGCCAAATTTGCCTGGCCTTTAAAATTGATGTCTCATTAAAATTAAATATTTTCTAATTATCAGTTGTCTTACAATTGTGGACTAGGCATGAAGTGGATGTAATAAAGTACAACTGATGTAAGAGTACAAAAGCAAGAGTCAATCACTGTCGATTAGAGAACAAGTCATTGAGAGCCTCAATGTGTAAACTTTGGTAGGTCATTTCACTGGACTCAATGTATTCATCATTCATTAGTTCATTGTTTTCAAGCTCCTTCTAACGTTTTATAAGAAGACCTAGTCAATGGTAAAACAATTGACAATTTTAGCTTTTTATTTTATGAGAACAGGAAGTTGAAATAGATATATTTTTAATTATAGTAGAAGGCACTACTGGTAGATCAAAAGTAAAGTACAGGTTTAAAAGGAGCTGCAATTTGGCTACTAACAGTATAAATATCACTATTGCCTGCTTTTCCTACAAAAATTTATTCTAGTTATTGAATTATAGTAGGTTTTAATGGAGACACAGGTCCACTACAAGCTAGAGACAACTTCCTGAAATCATATTATCCAATGCACTTTTGATAAATACACATTTCATCTCTTTGCAAGTTAAACCAGTTTTAAACTTCTATCCTTGAGTTGTAAAACTTAGATCTTATTTATTTAGAAATTTGAGATCTGGCTTCTTCGTATATGTATGTGGCTGAATACATTTTTATGTATCTCATATATGCATAGTGTAAGTAGTTCAGAGAGTGGGGTTGAAATCAGAGACCTGGATTAAAAACCTAGCTCTGTCACTTACCAGCTTTATGACCTTGGTCAAATTTCATAAACTCTATTTGGCTCAGTTTCTCATTTGTAAAATTAGGATGATAATGACAGTAACTACTTTCTAAAGTTGGGAATATATAAATATATATAGAGAGATTAGATGACTGATTGATTGATTGACTGATTGATTCGATATATAGCCAGGCAAATTTGGCAATAAATATATAGTTCTTAGAACAGTGCTTGACACATTACATAAGGTTAGCTATTATTATTGTTATTATTGTTACCGGTATCTAATTCTTAAAAAGCAAGAAGCAAGAATTCAATCCCTTTAACCTTGCAAACCACATTTGAAAGTGAATAATTCTTTATTGTAAACATAATTGTACAACTTGCAAAAGTACTCGCATTGTGAAAGCAAGCATCTGGGGTTTCATTATGCTCTCTTTTCTGTAGCGATCCCAGTTTAAAGATTCAAAATATGTTGGGAAAACAGTATGCTCTTTGGAATGGAGGACAAATTCTGTGCTCAAGTAATTCTAAGATTGCCAATGAAATGCAATGAAATGCAATTAAGAGGTTATTATTTTTATTGCAGTATTTCTCAAAGGTTTTAATATGCTATTGTACACTGTAAAGATTAAAAGAGGGATAGCATATGCAGTGTTTCCAAATGTTTTTGAAACCAGACTATTTCGGAAATACTGCCACGAGTAGCAAATTGGTCTCAACTATTTAGAGTCTCAGAATATCTTTTTAGTGTCAGTATTAAAAGCCCTCAATAATTTTAGTTCTATTTGTAGTATCAGTTGATTAAGAAAATACTTGACACGAAGATATCATGACTCAAATAACATGGTTAAAATTATATACTTCCCCAAAACTATGTTCATTTTCAACATAGCAGTATCATGTTTTGATGTGTAATTCACTCATTTTTACAAATCCAATTCTTACATGTCTCAAGGATTTTTATATTTATTCCAATAACTTTATGGTTCAAGGCCTGAGAACCAATGTTTCTGAACCCTCACTGTACCTTTGAAGATTATTGTGGAGCTTTAAAAAATGCAATTTAATGCCTGGATATGTTCCATGGAAAATTGTATCTGTATGGTCTGTGGTAGGGCCTTAGCATTGAAATATTTATCAGCCCTGCATATCATTTCAATCTACAGGCACATATACAAAAAAGAGTGCTGGTCCTAGGTGTTAGTGAAAGGAGCCCTGAGATGGTATTGAGGCTGAACAGAAACCATAACCAGAAGATAGCCAAGGGGCTTGGAGAAGTGAAAATGGTAAATGTGTTACATATACCAGTAAAGAAATAGAGCTTGTTTGGAGTTATGGTTGAGTGGCATATTTGGTGTCATAAGAGATCAAGATTGAAGTGAATAACAGTAAATTTAGGTTTTTTAAAATGTTTACATATTTAGAGGATACAAGTGCAGATTTCATACATGAATATATTGTGTAGTGGTGAAGTCTGGTCTTTTAGTGTACTCATCACCTGAATAGTAAGCATTCTATCCAGTAGATAATTATTCAACCCTCAAACCTCTCCCACCCTGTCACCTTTTGGAGCCTCCAATGTCTATTTCTCCACTCTCTATATCCATGTATAACCATTGTATAGCTCCAGTTTATGAGTGAGAATATCCAGTACCTTACTTTCTTTTTCTGAGTTATTTTAGTGAGGATAATGGCCTCCAGTCCCATCTATGTTGCTGCAAATGACACCATTTCATTCTTTTTTATGACTCAGTAGCATTCCATGGTATATATTTAATATATACCGTATTTTCTTTATACAATTGTTCATTTATGAATTCTTATGCTGATTCCATGACTTCATTATTGTGAAGAGCTGTGATAAACATATAAGTGCAGGTATCTTTTTTATATAATACTTTCTTTCTCTTTGAGCGTGTAGCCAGTAGTGAGATTGCTAGATAAAATGGTAGTTCTATTTTTGGTTCTTTGAGAAATCTCCATACTGTTTTCCATAAAACTCATGCTAATTTACATTCTCACAACCAGCATATGTGTTCCTTTTGTCTCTGCATCTTCGCCAACATCTATTGTCTTTTCAGTATTTATTTATTTATTTAGAGACAGGGTTTCGCTCTTGTTGCCCAAGCTGGAGTGTAATGGGGCGATCTCGTCTCATGGCAACCTCCGCTTTCCATGTTTAAGAGATTCTCCTGCCTCAGTCCCGAGTGCACACCACCATGCCCAGCTAATTTTTTTTTTTTTTTTGTATTTTTTGTATTTTTAGTAGAAACGGGGTTTCACCATGTTAGCCAGGCTGGTTTCGAACTCCTGACAGGTGATCTGCCCGCCTCAGCCTCCCAAAGTGTTAGGATTACAGGCGTAAGCCGCTGTGCCTGGCTGTTTTTTCACTTTTTAATATGGCCGTTCTGTCTGGTGTAATATGATATGTCATTGCGGTTTTAACTTGAATTTCTGTGATGATCAGTCATGTTGAACATTTTTCATGTTTGTTGTCGACTTGTCGGACATGTGCTGTTAAACCAACTACAGTAATAACTATTGGTTCAATTTTCCTTCTTTTAAAATATCTGTCCACATCCATCATCCACTTTTAAATGAGGTTGTTTCTTCTTGTTGACCTGTTTGAGTTATTTGTAGATACTGGATATTAGCCCTTTGGCAGATGCATAGTTTGCAATTTTTTTTTCCATTCCATTCTATAGGTTGTCTGTTTACTCTGTTGATATTTTTGCTGTGCAAAAGCTATTTAGTTTAAATAAATCTAATTTGTCTATTTTTGTTTTTGATGAGTTTTCTTTTGTGGACTTGTTCATAAATTTGTTGCCTAGGCCAATGTCCAGAAGAGATTTTGCCAGTATTTATTTTAGGGTGTTCATGGTTTCTGGTCTTATATTTAAGTATTTAATTCATCTTGAGTTAGTTTTTGTATATGGTTACAGCCAGGGATCCAGTTTCTTTCTTCTACATATGGGTATGTAATTTTCCTAGCAACATCATTGACTAGGATGTTCTTTCTCCAGTGTAATTTTTCCTTTGTTAAACGTAAGTTGATTGTAGGTATGCAGTTTTATTTCTGTGTTCTCTATTGTGTTTCGTTGGTCTATGTGTCTATTTTTTTTTGTTGTTGTTGTTATTTTTTTAAATTTTTTTTATTATATTTTAAGTTCTAGGGTACATGTGCATAACGTGCAGGTTTGTTACATATGTATACTTATGCCATGTTGGTGTGCTGCACCCATCAACTCGTCAGCACCCATCAATTCATCATTTATATCATGTATAACTCCCCGATGCAATCCCTCCCCCCTCCCCCCTCCCCATGATAGGCCCCAGTGCGTGATGTTCCCCTTCCGGAGTCCAAGTGATGTCATTGTTCAGTTCCCACCTATGAGTGAGAACATGCAGTGTTTGGTTTTCTCTTCTTGTGATAGTTTGCTAAGAATGATGGTTTCCAGCTGCATCCATGTCCCTACAAAGGACGCAAACTCATCCTTTTTTATGGCTGCATAGTATTCCATGGTGTATATGTGCCACATTTTCTTAATCCAGTCTGTCACAGATGGACATTTGGGTTGAATCAACCCATATGTGTCTATTTTTATACCAGTACTATACTGCTTTGGTTGCTATAACCTTGCAGTATCATTTGAAGTCAGGTACTGTGATGTCTCTGGCTTTATTCTTTTTCCTTAGGATTCCTTTTGCTTTTCAGGCTCCTCTTCATTTCCATATACATTTTAGGATTTTTTTGTTTTATTATTGTACTTTAAGTTCTAGGGTACATGTGCACAACGTGCAGGTTTGTTACATAGGTATACATGTGCCATGTTGGTTTGCTGCACCCATTAACTCGTCATTTCCATTAGGTATTTCTCCTAATGCTGTCCCTCCCCCTGCCCCGCACCCCATGACAGGTCCCAGGGCGTGATGTTTCCCATACTGTGTTCAAGTGTTCTCATTGTTCAATTCCCACCTATGAGTGAAAACATACTGTGTTTGGTTTTCTGTCCTTGTGATAGTTTGCTCAGAATGATGGTTTCCAGCTGCATTCATATCCCTGCAAAGGACATGAACTCATCCTTTTTATGGCTGCATATTATTCCATGGTGTATATGTGCCACGTTTTCTTAATCCAGTCTATCATTTGTGGACATTTGGGTTGGTTATAAGTCTTTGCTATTGTGAATAGGGCCGTAATAAATGTACGTGTGCATGTGTCTTTATGGTAGCATGATTTACAACTGTTTGGGTATGTACCCAGTAAAGGGATCACTGGGTCAAATGGTATTTCTAGTTCTGGATCCTTGAGGAATCACCACATTGTCTTCCACAATGGTTGAACTAGTTTACACTCCCACCAATAGTGTAAAAGTGTTCCTATTTCTCCACATTTTCTCCAGCATCTCTTGTTTCCTGACTTTTTAATGATTGCCATTCTAACTGGTGTGAGATGGTATCTCATTGCAGTTTTGATTTGCATTTCTCTGATGAGCAGCAATGACGAGCATTTTTTCATGTGTCTGTTGGCTGTATAAATGTCTTTTGAGAAGTGTCTGTTCATATCCTTTGCCCCCTTTTTGATGGGGTTGTTTGATTTTTTCTTGTACATTTGTTTAAGTTCTTTGTAGATTCTGTATATTAGCCCTTTGTCAGATGGGTAGATTGCAAAATTTTCTCCCATTGTGTAGGTTGCCTGTTCACTCTGATGGTAGTTTCTTTTGCTGTGCAGAAGCTCTTTAGTTTAATTAGATCCCATTTGTCAATTTTGGCTTTTGCTGCCATTGCTTTTGGTGTTTTAGTCATATAGTCCTTGTCCATGCCTATGTCCTGAATGGTATTGCCTAGGTTTTCTTCTAGGGTTTTTATGGTTTTAGGTCTAATATTTACATCTTTAATCCATCTTGAATTAATGTTTGTATAAGACACAAGGAAGGGATCCAGTTTCAGCTTTCTATATATGGCTAGCCAGTTTTTGCAGCACCATTTATTAAACAGGGAATCGTTTCCCCATTTCTTGTTTTTGTCAGGTTTGTCAAAGATCAAATGGTTGTAGATGTGTGGTGTTATTTCTGAGGCCTCTGTTCTGTTCCATTGATCTATATATCTGTTTTGGTAGCAGTACCATGCTGTTTTGGTTACTGTAGCTTTGCAGTATAGTTTGAAGTCAGGTAGCATGATACCTCCAGCTTTTTCTTCTTTCCTTAGGGTTGTCTTGGCAATGCAGGCTCTTTTTTGGTTTCATATGAACTTTAAACTAGTTTTTTCAATTCTGTGAAGAAATTCATTGGTTGTTTGATGGGGATGGCATTGAATCTATAAATAACCTTGGGCAGTATGGCCATTTTCACGATATTGATTCTTCCTATCCATGAGCATGGTATGTTCTTCCATTTGTTAGTGTCCTCTTTTATTTCACTGAGCAGTGGTTTGTAGTTCTCCTTGAAGAGGTCCTTCAAATCCCTTGTAAGTTGGATTCCTAGGTATTTTATTCTCTTCGTAGCAATTGTGAATGGGAGTTCCCTCTTGATTTGGCTCTCTGTCTGTTATTGGTGTATAAGAATGCTTGTGATTTTTGCACATTGATTTTGTATCCTGAGACTTTGCTGAAGTTGCTTATTGCTTAAGGAGATTTGGGGCTGAGACGATGGGATTTTCTAAATATACAATCATGTCGTCTGTAAACAGGTACAATTTGACTTCCTCTTTTCCTAATTGTATACCATTTATTTCTTTCTCTTGCCTGATTGCCCTGGCCAGAACTTCCAACACTATGTTGAATAGGAGTGGTGAGAGAGGGCATCCCTGTCTTGTGCCAATTTTCAAAGGGAATGCTTCCAGTTTTTGCCCATTCAGTATGATATTGGCTGTGGGTTTGTCATAAAAAGCTCTTATTATTTTGAGATACATCCCATCAATACCTAGTTTATTGAGAGTTTTTAGCATGAAGGGCTGTTGGATTTTGTCAAAGGCCTTTTCTGCATCTGTTGAGATGATCATGTTATTTTCATTGTTGGTTCTGTTTACATGATGGATTATGTTTATTGATTTGCATATGTTGAACCAGCCTTGCATCCCAGGGATGAAGCCGAGTTGATCATGGTGGATAAGCTTTTTGATGTGCTGCTGGATTTGGTTTGCCAGTATTTTATTGAGGATTTTCGCATTGATGTTTATCAGGGATATTGGTCTAAAATTCTCTTCTTTTTGCTGTGTCTCTGCCAGGCTTTGGTATCAGGATGATGCTGGCCTCATAAAATGAGTTAAAGAGGGAATCTCATAAAATGAGTTAAAGAGGATTCCCTCTTTTTCTATTGATTGGAATAGTTTCAGAAGGAATGGTACCAACTCCTCTTTGTACCTCTGGTAGAATTTGGCTGTGAATCCATCTGGTCCTGGACTTTTTTTTGTTGCTAGGCTATTAATTATTGCTTCAGTTTCAGAGCCTGTTATTGGTCTATTCATAGATTCGACTTCTTCCTGGTTTAGTTTTGGGAGGGTGTATGTGTCCAGGAATTTATCCATTTCTTCTACGTTTTCTAGTTTATTTGCGTCAAGGTGTTTATAGTATTCTCTGATGGTAGTTTGTATTTCTGTGGGATCGGTGGTGATATCCCCTTTATCATTTTTTATTGCATCAATTATTCTCTCTTTTCTTCTTTATTAGTCTTGCTAGTGGTCTATCAATTTGTTGATCTTTTCAAAAAACCAACTCCTGGATTCATTGATTTTTTGGAGGGTTTTTTGTGTCTCTATCTCCTTCAGTTCTGCTCTGATCTTAGTTATTTCTTGCCTTCTGCTAGCTTTTGAATGTGTTTGCTCTTGCTTCTCTAGTTCTTTCAATTGTGATGTTAGGGTGTCAATTTTAGATCTTTCCTGCTTCCTCTTGTGGGCATTTAGTGCTATAAATTTCCCTCTGCAAGCTGCCTAAATGTGTCCCAGAGATACTGGTACATTGTGTCTTTGTTCCCATTGGTTTCAAAGAACATCTTTATTTTTGCCTTCATTTCGTTCTGTACCCAGTAGTCATTCAGGAGCAGGTTGTTCAGTTCCCATGTAGTTGTATGGTTTTGAGTGAGTTTTTGTTCTTGAGTTCTAATTTGATTTCACTGTGGTCTGAGAGACAGTTTGTTATAATTTCTGTTCTTTTACATTTGTTGAGGAGTGCTTTACTTCCAACTATTTGGTCAATTTTGGAATAAGTATGATATGGTGCTGAAAAGAAAGTATATTCTATTGTTTGGGGTGGAGAGTTCTGTAGATGTCTATTAGGTCTGCTTGGTGCAGAGCTGAGTTCAAGTCCTGGATATCCTTGTTAACCTTCTGTCTCATTGATCTGTCTAATATTGACTGTCTCCCATTATTATTGTGTGGGAGTCTAAGTCTCTTTATTGGTCCCTCAGGACTTGCTTTATGAATCTGGGCACTCCTGTATTGGGTGCACATATATTTAGGATAGTTAGCTCTTCTTGTTTTATTGATCCCTTTACCTTTATGTAATGGCCTTCTTTGTCACTTTTGATATTTGTTGGTTTAAAGTCTATTTTATCAGAGACTAGGATTGCAACCCCTGCTTTTTTTTGCTTTCTGTTTGCTTGGTAGATCTTCCTCCATCCCTTTATTTTGAGCCTATGTGTGTCTCTGCACATGAGATGTGTCTCCTGAATACAGCACACTGATGGGTCTTGAGTCTTTGTCCATTTTTCCAGTCTTTGTCTTTTAATTGGGGCATTTAGCCCATTTACATTTAAGGTTAATATTGTTACGTGTGAATTTTATCCTGTCATTGTGATGTTAGCTGGTTATTTTGCCCACTAGGCAATGCAGTTTCTTCCTAGCATCGATGGTCTTTACAATTTGGCATGTTTTTGCAGTGGCTGGTACCAGTTTTTCCTTTCCATGTTTAGTGCTTCCTTCAGGAGCTCTTGTAAGGCAGACCTGGTAGTGATAAAATCTCTCAGCATTTGCTTGTCTGTAAAATATTTTATTTCTCCTTTACTTATGAAGCTTAGTTTGGCTTGATTTGAAATTCTGGGTTCAAAATTCTTTTCTTTAATAATGTTGAATGTTGGCCCCCACTCTCTTCTGGCTTGTAGAATTTCTGCTGAGAGATCTGCTGCTAGTCTTATGGGCTTCCCTTTGTGGGTGACCCCACCTTTCTCTCTGGCTGCCCTTAACATTTTTTCCTTCATTTCCACCTTGGTGAATCTGACAATTATGTGTCCTGAGGTTGCTCTTCTCGAGGAGTATCTTTGTGGTGTTCTCTATATTTCCTGAATTTGAATGTTGGCCTGCCTTGCTTGGTTGGGGAAGTTCTTCTGGATAACATATTGAGGAGTGTTTTCCAACTTGGTTCCATTCTCCCCATCACTTTCACATACACCAGTCAAACGCAGATTTGGTCTTTTCACACAGTCCCATATTTCTTGGAGACTTTGTTCATTTCTTTTTACTCTTTTTTCTCTAAATTTCTCTTCTCACTTTATTTCATTAATTTGATCTTCAATTACTGATACCCTTTCTTCCATTTGATTGAATCTGCTATTGAAGCTTGTGCATGTGTCACGTAGTTCTTGTGCCATGGTTTTCAGCTCCATTAGGTCATTTAAGGTGTTCTCTACACTGTTTATTCTAGTTAGCCATTCATCTAATCTTTTTTCAAGGTTTTTAGCTTCCTTGCAGTGGGTTTGAACATCCTCCTTTAGCTCGGAGAAGTTTGTTATTACCGACCTTCTGAAGCCTACTTCTGTCAACTCATCGTCATTCTCCATCCAGCTTTGTTCCATTGCTGGCGAGGAGCTGTGATCCTTTGGAGGAGAAGAGGTGCTCTGGTTTTCAGAATTTTCAGCTTTTCTGCTCTGGTTTCTCCCCACCTTTGTGGTTTTATCTACCTTTGGTCTTTGATGTTGGTGACCTACAGATGGGGTTTTGCTATGGATGTTCTTTTTGTTGATGTTGATTCTATTCATTTCTATTTGTTAGTTTTCCTTCTAACAGTCAGATCCTTCAGCTGCAGGTCTGTTGGAGTTTGCTGGAGGTCCCCTCCAGACCCTGTTTGCCAGGGTATCACCAGCGGAGGCTGCAGAACAGCAAATATTACAGAATAGCAAATATTGCTGCCTGATCCTTCCTCTGGAAGCTTCATCCCAGAGGGGCACCTGCCTGTATGAGGTGTCAGTTGGCACCTACTGGGAGATGTCTCCCAATTAGGCTACACAGGGGTCAGGGACCCAACTGAGGAGGCAGTCTGTCCATTCTCCGAGCTCAAACACTGTACTGGGAGAACCACTGCTCTCTTCAGAGCTATAGGGATGTTTAAGTCTGCAGAAGTTTCTGCTGCCTTTTGTTCAGCTATGCCCTGCCCCCAGAGGTGGAGACTACAGAGGCAGCCAGCCTTGCTGAGCTGCCATGGACTCCACCCAGTTCGAGCTTCCCCAGCCCCTTTGTTTACCTACTCAAGCCTCAGCAATGGCAGACACCCCTCTCCCTGCCAGGCTGCTGCCTCACAAGTTGATCTCGGACTGGTGCACTAGCAGTGAGCAAGGCTCCGTGGGCATGAGATCTGCTGAGCCAGGTGCAGAATATAATCTCCTGGTGTGCCGTTTGCTAAGACCTTTGGAAAAGTGCAGTATTTGTGTGGGAGTGTCCTGTTTTCCCAGGTAGCATCTGTCATGGCTTCCCTTGGCTAGGAAAGGGAAATCCCCCAACCCCATGTGCTTCCCCGGTAAGGTGATGACCCGCCCTGCTTCTGCTTGCCCTCCGTGGGCTGCACCCACTTTCCAACCAGTCCCAATAAGATGAACCATGTACCTCAGTTGGAAATGCAGAAATCACCCGTCTTCTGCATTGATCATACTGGGAGCTGCAGACTGGAGTTGTTCCTATTGGGCCATCAATCCTATTGCACCATTTTAGGAGTTTTAAGAATTTTTAAAAATTCTGTGAAAAAATAATTGGCAATTTGATGACACTTTCATTGAATTTGTAGATTGCTTAGGGCAGTATGGTTATTTTAACAATATTATTTCTTCTAGTCTATGACCATGGAATGTTTTTTTCATTTACTTGTGTCACCTATGATCTCTTTCAGCAGTGTTTTATAGTTCTACTTATAGAGATCTTTCACTTTCTTGGTTAAATATATTCCTGAGTATTTTATTTTATTTTGTTGTAGCTTTTGTGAATGGAATTACCTTCTTGATTTGGTCCTTGACTGAGTTAGTATTGTTGTATAGAAATGCTATTGACTTCTGTGTATTGATTTTGTATCCTGAAACTTTACTGAATGCATCAATCAAATCTAAGAGATTTTTTGGTGGAGTCTTTAAAAACTTTTTAAATATAAAATCATATCTTCAGCATACAAAGATTAGTTTGACTTCCTCTTTTCCAATGTGAATGACTTTAATTTTTTTTCTTTGACTTGATTGCTGTGGAGAGGACTTCCAGTACTCTGTATAGCAAGAGTGATGAAAGTGGGCATCCTAGTCCTTTTCCAGTTTTCACGGGAATGTTTTCAACTTTTCCATTAAATTAATATTGTCTGTGAGTTTGCCATATATTGCTTTTATTATGTTAAGGTATTTTCCTCCTATGCCTAGTTTTTGAGGATTTTTATCATGAAGCGATGTTGAATTTATTGAATGCTTTTTTTTGTATATATTGAGGTAATCATTTGGTGTTTGTTTCTAATTCTGTTCCTTGGATATGTCACACATATTGACACATTGAGTGTGTTCAACCATCCTTTTATCACCAGGATATATCTCACATATTCATGGTGTAATTTTAATGTGCTATTGAATTTGATTTACTAGTTTTTTTATTATTTTTTATTTTTAGATTTTTTCCATCTTTGTTCATCAGGTATATTGGGCTGTAGTTCTCTTGTTTGTTGTGACCTTGTCTGGTTTTGGTACCAGGGTGATACTGGCCTAATCCAATCAGTTGGGGACAATTCCAGACTCCTCAGTTTTTTGGAATAGTTTCAAAAATATTGGTATTAGGTCATCTCTGTATGTTTGATAGAATTCAGCTATGAATTCATCTGGTCTGGGTTCTTTTTGTGATTTTTTTGTTACTAAATCAATCTCGCTACTCACCATTGGTTTGTTAAGGAGTTTCATTTCTTCCTGGTTCAATCTTGGGAGGTTGTGTATTTCCAGGAATTTATTCATTTTCTCTAGGCTTTCTAATTTGTGAGCATATAGTTGTTTATTATAGTCTCTGATAATCTTTTGTATTTCTGTGGTATCAGTTGTAATCTCTCTTTTTTCATATTAGGCTGTGTTTATTTGGGTCTTCTCTCATCTTAACCTAGATAGATATTTATCTATTTTATTTATATTTTCAAAGAACCAACTTTTCACTTCATTGATCATTTGTATCTTTTATTTTGATATTTATTTCATTTATTTCTGCTCTGATCTTTGTTATTTCTTTTCTTCTGCTGATTTCAGATTTGGTTTATTCTTGATTTTCCAGTTCTTTGAGGTATGACATTAGGTTGTAAATTTGTGATTTTTCAACTATTTTATGTCCGCATTTAATGCTATAAATTTTCATCTTAGCACTGCCTTCACTGTATTTAGGAAGTTTTTGGATGCTATGTTTTCATTTTCATTCACTTGTTAAAAATTTTCTAGCTTAATGTTTTTGATATTTCAGTGATTGTTCAATTTCCAGTGATTGTTTAAATATATTGTTTAATTTAAATGGATTTATATACTTTCCAAACCTATTTTTAGTATTGATGTCTTGCTTTATTCAACTGTAGTCTCAGAAGATACTTTGATATAATTTTGATTTTTAAAAATTTGTTGTCCAGGCTAAGTGGCTCATGCCTGTAACCCCAGCACTTTGGGAGTCCGAGGCAGGTGTATCACTTGAGCCCAGGAGTTTGAGACTAGCATGGACAACATGACAAAACCACATTTCTACAAAATGTACAGAAAATTATCCAGGTGTAATACTGTGCCTGTAATCCCAGCTACATGGAAGGCCAAGGTGGGAGACTCACCTGAGCTGAGGAAGTTGAGGCTGCTGTGAGCCATGATCATACTACTGCACTCTAGTCTGGGTGACAGAGTGAGGCCCTATCTTAAAAAAAAAAAAAAAATCTATCCCTTTCTTTAGATCTACTAATATTTGTGTTGTAAACTTGGGTGATCTGATATTATGTGCAAATATATTTAGGGTTATTATATCTTCCTGCTAAATTGATCCCCTTATCATTATACCTTAACCATTTATTTAGTTAGTTAGTGAGTTATTTATTTATATTTATTTTTGAGACAGAATCTTGCTATTTCACCCAGGCTGGAGTGAAGTGGCGTGATCTTGGCTCACTGCAACCTCTGCCTGCTGGGTTCAAGTGATTCTCCTGAGTAGCTGGAATGACAGGCGTCCACCACCATGCCCAGCTAATTTTTGTATTTTAAGTAGAGACAAGGTTTCACCATGTTGGCCAGGCTACTCTTGAACTCCTGACCTCAGGTGATCCGCCCACCTCGGCCTCCCAAAATATTAGGATTACAGGCGTGAACCACCACGCCTGGCCACCTTAACATTTTATTACCATGTTTTATTTAAAGTCTGTTTTATCTAATATAAGTATAGCTACTTCTGCTTACTTTTGGTTTCTGCTCATGTGGAATACATTTTTCCACCTCTTTTACTTTCAGTCTATATGTGTCTTTATGGGTAAGGCACATTTCTTGTAGGCAGAATGTGGTTGGATTACATATTTTTATCAATTCTGCATATCTGCACCTTTTAAGTGGAGTATTTATTCTTTTTACATTCAAGGTTCATATTGATATGTTGGGCTTTGTTCCAGTCATGTTGTTAATTGTTTTCAAATTATTTTGTACATTCTTTATTTCTTTTTCTTTGTCTTTTAGTCTTTGTGTTTTGATGAGATTCTGTTGTGTTACCATTTGATTAATTTTTCTTCCTTATTTTTGTGATTGATTTATATTTTTATATTTTTTTCATGATCATTAATGTTGACCTTTTGTTTCCGTGTTTTAGACCCCTTTGAGCATGTAGGACCAGTCTTGTGTTTACAAATTCCCTTATCATTTTCTTCTCTGGGAAACACTTTATTTCTTCTTCACTTATGAAGTTTATTGTGGCAGAATATAAAATTCTTGGCCGTAATTTTTCTTTTCTTTTAGCACTGTGAAAATGCCATCACATTTTTTTCAAGTCTGTAAAGTTCCTACTGAAAAGTCTACTGTTAGTCTAATGGGGTTTCCTTTATAGGTGACTAGGCACATTTCTCTTGCTAATTGTAAAACTCTTTCACTTTGACCTTAGACATTCTGAATATAATTTGTCGTGGTGAAGTCTTTTTTTCTGATATATTTTTACTGGGGATATCTGGGACCCCTGTGTCTGGATATGTGACTCTCTTGCTAGATTGAGTAATGTTTCATCAATTGTTTCCTCAAATAGGTTTCATAAACTTTTTGTTCTCTTTCCCCTCAGGAATACCAACAAGTTCAGTTGCTATATTTAGTCCCAGATGCCTCAAAGGCGTTGTTCATTTATTTGTTTTTTATTTTTTAATTTTTATCTGACTAGATTATTTTTAAAGTCCTATCTTCAAGTTCTAAGATACTTTCTTCTTCTTGATATAATCTATTATTGAAGCTTTCAAGGGTAATTTGTATTTCCTTCAATAATTTTTTTATTTCCAGATTTTCTGCTTTTTGTTAAGATATATATCTCCTTAGTGAATTTCTATTTCATATCCTAAATTGATTTTCTGATTACTTTGTATAGGTTCTCTGACTCATTTTGCATCTAATTTAGCTTCTTTAAAATTAATATTTTAAATTCTTTATCTGACATTTTGAAGACTTTTGATTGGGACCTGTTGCTGAACAATTGTTGTGGTCTTTTGGTAGTGTCATATTGCCTTGCTTTGTATGTTTTATGTGTCCTTCCATTGATATCTGCACCTCTGGTATAACAATGATTTGTTCAATTTTTTTGAAATTGCTTTTGTAGGTAAGAAATTTTCCTGAAGATGTACATATGTTGTTGATTGAGTAAGATACTTGGGCTTTGAATTTGAATGCCTGCCATAGTATGATCTTTGTATGACTTATTTGGCAATACATAGGGTCAGTGGTATCTGTGACTTCCTCTGTGGCTTAGGGTACAGTTATTAGTTGAGGTTGTGGTAAAGTTTTTCTGGGGACTTGGATACCAAGTGAGTCAGTCTTCAGGTCCCAGTGGAGGAAATTGGAGTGAGTGTGCTTGCTTTTATGCCTCAGAGCAACTTACACTGTCTAAAGTGTTAGTGGGTTCCGGAGGGCTTATTCTTGGGCCTCCAAGTATCTTACTTAGAAGCAAGTATTCGGAGCAATGCACCAGGTGTGTGGGTATGTTCTCAGGACCTTGTGCAGCTGGTGTGGTGTGGGTGATGGCAGTAGCAGTGGTGGAGCATCCCACTGGGATGCAAGCAGTCAATGTTGGTGTTCCTGGTAGCTACAATGGGTTGGATCAGCTATTTCCCAGTCCCACAGCCACTCATAGCAGTGCAGTGGGTATTGTCCTAACTGTGTTTAGAAGAGCTTGATCTCTCCTGTCCTTCCCCTGGCTTGGTGGTAGCTGCAGCCACGTTACCTCAAACTCAGATCAAGGGTGATATGCAACCCTGCTTAAACACTCGAAATGGTACCAGCTGTTGGACTTATGACTGAGAGGGAAGGACCTTCTCAGGTGAGAAACATGGACAAGAAGCTGTGGGGAGTGTGGACCACTCCAGTCTCACAGCAACCCATTGCAGACTAGTGGATATTTTTTCTAGATTTTCATGCAACGGACTGGTTTCCCTTACCCTCCTTGGCTGGGCAGGAATTGCAGCTATGTCAGCCCAAACTCAGACTGCAGGTGGGGGCACAGTCCAGTGTATACTCTCAGAATTGTTCCTTGATTCTAAGAACATAGAGGGCAAGTTTTCTCCCAGGCAAGTAGCATAGACAAGAAGCTGTGGAGAGTACAGTCTCATTCTCAACAGCAGCCCACAGTAGGGTAGCAGGGATCCATTCCCCTAGTGGTGTGTGAGAGTGCCCTGTCTGCCCTCTCCCTTTTGGAGCAGAACAGCAGCAGTAGCCGTGTCTATTTCTTCAGTATTGATATCTGGGCTCTCAAAAGCCTCTGGCTGAGGCTTCTCTAAGCATGAATGCCTGTAGGATTTCACGTGGATTCCCTTTCTGGAGTAACATCTCTGTGCAATCGTTACGCAGCTCTGTATATCAGGCCCAAGGCCCTGGTGGGTCCAAGAATTCTCCTGTAGCCAATATCATATAACCTGAGCCATGGAGGTTTCTCTCTTACTGTTATCCTATGTCCAGGAGAGACTCTCTTGGGTCTCAGTCAGTTCCTGGCAAAGCAAGCTGCCTTGAACCCTCTCCTTGATTACTTTTAGTGTTTCCTGTCTCTTCTTTGGTGAATCTTAGTGTTCTTTCTGATATGGTTTGGCTCTGTGTCCCCACCCAAATCTCATCTTGAACTGTACTCCCGTAAGTCCCATGTGTTGTGGGAGGGACCCAGTGGAGGATAATTTGAATCATATTTTTCTTGTGGTAGTGAATAAGTCCCTATATTTTTTCTTGTGGTAGTGAATAAGTCTCACAAGATCTGATGGTTTTATCAGGGGTTTCTGCTTTTGTATTTTCCTCACTTTCTCTTGCTGCCACCATGTAAGAACTGCCTTTTGCCTCCCGCCATTATTTTGAGGCCTCCTTAGCCATGTGGAACTGTAAGTTCAATTAAACCTATTTTTCTTCCCAGTCTCGGTTATGTCTTTATCAGCAGCATGAAAACGGATGAATACACTCTCCTAGTCAATCTTTTCCTGCAATAATAATGCTATTCTGCTTCTTCTACGATGACGAGGCATTTACTATCTGTGTCTAGATATCCATATCCTTAGGATTTTTTAAATTAATCAGTTTGGTGGAAGGGTTTGCATTCATAATTTAGCAAGGTAAGTGAATTTAAGGAGGAGAAAGTCCTGGGTGTTCAGGGTATACTGTTAGACGTCAATATTGATATCTTTGTTATGATGAGAAGTTTTAGGACCTAAGAAAAAGTAGGATGCTTAAAGATTAAGAAAGAAGCTAAGTCTAACAAATTTTGGTGAAGAATTGACAGTCTTATAATAGGTCTTTATGAAGACTACAGCCACTGATAAGATTAACTCTGGCTTCAGCATCCTTTTAGATTCCTTGTGAATCAACCAGGTCCTAGAAATGTAACTGGAAAATGTAAGTAGAAAGAAAGCAAACTTTGAAATGAGATAATCATGACTTTGAAATTTTCAGCTCAAAAGTGTAGTTTTGCTTGTACTACAGTGATAGTCTGCTTGGGCTGCCATTACAAAAATACCATGGACTTAGTGGCTTAAACCACAGAAATGTGTTTTTGTTTTGTTTTGTTTTTCTCACTGTTCTGGAGGCTGGAAGTCCAAAATCAGGGTGCCGGGAGGCTGTAGTATGGACTCTCTTCCTGGCTTAGAGTTGGATGTACCTTTTTCTTTTGGTTTGTAGACAGCAGAGAGAGAGAGAGAGAGAGAGAGAGAGAGAGAGAGAGAGAGAGACAGAGACAGAGACAGAGAGAGAAAGAAAGTCTCTTCCTTTTCTTACAAGGGCACTAATCCTACCATGGGGGCCCTACCCTTATGACCTCACCTAAACCTACTTATCTCCCAAAGGCCCCATCTCCAAATACTATCACATTAGGGATTAGGGCTTCAACAATTCAGTCTATAGCAAGAACTTTCTAAGAATGTGACCTTCGGTAAGTTACTTAATTTCTCTGAGTTTTGTTTTTCTCCTTCATGGACCTGTCATAAGGTTCAATGTGTTTAAATAAATAGCTGGCAGATTGTGGGATCTCAGTAAGCATAGTTTCCTTCCCACTTTTCACTTCCTGTTCTTACTACTGAGTTTGTCAGTGAAAGATGTCACATCACTGATTTCATCTTTCTTTTACTTGCATATAAGCTCAAACATGGAACTTTAAACATTTTATTTCCTTGCTTAACTACCGCAATCCCTACTCTGGCCTTCACCTAGGACTCTCTGGCCTCTAGTATCCAACTATCCTGGCCAGTTAGGTAAGGAAATTTCTTTGTAATGAGACTGATTTCTGATCAATTCACCAAAAAAGTATCTATATAGTATTCCCAGTTTGGCATCTTTGATGGAAAAGGTGATTAAAGTTATTGTAGAAGCAGTAGAAACTGATCCAGCTGTTCCTGTTAACTTTAATTAAACTCCACACTACACGACTACAAGTTACACTACCTGTAGTTGTTAAGGTACTAAATGAGAGCCCAGTGGCAAAAGCAAAGTTGAAGTGTTTTCTATTAAAGCAAATAGTGTTGGGCCTTGAAGTGGCAATGATGGCACTAAGTACCTGTGTATTTACCCACCAAAGTTGAAGGGGGCATTTCTTTGTATAGCAGTTGTCCCAATGGATGTCTGAATGGTAGGAATGAAAGTATGCAAGTACTGTTGTTTGAACTACATTCTCAGCTGAGCCAATATTGAAACTGTTACTCCCAGTCTGATATGTATGTATGCTAGTGAATCAAATGGTAGCAATTCAAAAACAAAACCAGTGGTTGCTGTCACCTGGCTTCATGGGATGCTGCTTCATGTGGTGTCAGTAAGGGTGATGGGTAAGCTGCCTATAATCTCTAGAGGTAGTATAGTAGCAGTGTCACTCAAGTTTAACTTTGGTGCACTCTGTAAATATTTGTTGACTAAATGAATTACAAGATAAGACATGTTTGCCTGATGTATTTGTATTATCCACTAGTGTCTATTGCTCTGGAGTACGGAGGTGATATCTTATTTACCTTTGTGCTCCCACTGGCAAACAAAATTCTTAAAATAGTATGTATCTTAGACTGTTGTGCATCGGATATAAGTGTGTATAGTAAACTGGACCTTCTCTTTGCAGAATTTTAGTAGAGTCATTTAAAATAAATAATTTAATCATCTATATTTCAGAATTCGTTCAATTAGTAACATATAATTTCCTGAAGTAAATAGACCCTGCCTTTCTTTTCAGTTAAGATTCTGATGGCGAGAGAATAGTAACCAGAATACTAGCTCTCCTTGCAGAATGTGTTATTGAAAGAAGCTGAATTGGGTTTGAGAAAAATCCGCCAAGGAATTGAAAAACAGAAAAAAAGTAGGGGTTGCAGTCCTAATTTCAGACAAAACAGATGCTAAACCAAAAAAGGCCACAAAAGACAAAGAACGGCATTACTTAGTAGTTAAAGGTTTAATTCAAGAAGAAGACCTAACCGTCCTAAATATATATGTACCCAACATATATTCTTAAAGCAAGTTCTTAGAGACCTTGCTTTAGGGATATGTGTTGGGTGCATATATATTTATGGAGCACACAGATTCATAAAGCAAGTTCTGAGAGACCTTCACAGAGATTTAAACTCCCACACAGTAATAGTGGGAGACATATTTCATGTTATGATCAATACACACCAAATTGCAGACCTAAGTTTTTATCATTATTACTACTTTTTTTGAGATGGAGTCTCACCCTGTTGCCTAGGCTGGAGTGCAATGGCACGATCTCAACTCACTGCAACCCCCACCTTCCGGGTTCGAGCAATTCTCCTGACTCAGCCTCCTGAGTAGCTGGGATTACAGGCATGTACCACCACGCCCGGCTAATTTTTGTAATTTTACAAGAGCTAGGGTTTCACCATGTTGTCCAGGCTGGTCGTGAACTCCTGGCCTCAAGCAATCCACTCACCTCAGCCTCCCAGAATGCTGAGATTACAGGTGTGAGCCACCGTGCCTGGCGCAAATGTGAAATTATATCATTGATACAAAAATATATACCTTGTAAATCCAAAGATCTGCTATAGCAGAGAGCTACAACAATTTGCCTATTATCCACAAGAAGAACCTCTAAGTATACCACAACATTCACAAACCGATGGGCATCAATTTTGTGTCAGGTTGTCTTATAGATTTATTACAAAAGCATTTTTTTCTCTGCCTCATGTTGCCTGGCTCTACTCTTTGCCCAGTCATGTTTGAATGTGCCCCAATTGCCTCTATGAAATATTCATTTTAAAATTTCTATTTTGACATTTTTGTGCTATTTGGTTTTGTTAGTCAACTCTTATTTTTTACCAGCTTTGTTGAGATCTAATTGATATACAAATAACTGCACATATTCAATGAGTACAATTTGAGGAGTTTGTGCACCTGCAAATATCCTTAATACCATCATCACAATCAAGATAACAGACATATCTGACACCTACCAAATTTCCTTTGTGTCCCTTTGTGTTACTTTTTGTTTGTTTTTGCAGTACTAAGATTTAACACAAGATCTATCCTCTTAAATTTTGAAGTGCACAGTACTATTTTGTTAACTCTAGGTGCTACATTATACAGCAGATCACTAGAATTTATTCATCTAGCATAATAGAATCTTTCTACCAATGGAAAAACAACTTTCCATTTCCCCTACACCACCTCTCACCCCTGGAAACCACAATTGTATTCTCTGCTTCCATGATTTTGACTATTTTAGATACATTATGTAAGTGGAATCGTGCAGTATTTGTCCTTCTGTGACCAGATTATTTCCCTTGACGTCCTCTAGGTTCATACATGTTATTGCATGTATTGCAAGATTTTTCTTTTTCAAGGCTGAGTAATATCTCATTGTACATATATACCACATTTTAAAATCTTCATCTGTCCATTGAAACTTCGCTTGTTTCTATACCTTGTCTATTGTGAGTAAGGCTATAATGAACATGGGAGTTCAGATATCTCTTCAAAGTTCTGATTTCAGTTCTTTCAGTATATGTGTTAAAGTGCTGTATTAGTTTGCTAGAGCTGCCATTACAAAAGTATCACAGACTGAATAGATTAAACCAAACTTTATTTTCTAACAGTTCTGGAAGTGAGAAATCCAAGATCAAGGTGTCGGCAGGTTTGGTTTCTCCTGAGACTTCTTTTCTTGACTTGTTGATGGCTGGCTTATCTTCTTCCTTTGTCTTCACAAGGTCTTTCCTCTGTGTGTGTCTATGTATCACAGACTCCTCTTCTTATAAGAATACAAGTCATACTGGATTAGGGCCCACCCTAGTGACTTCATCTAATGTCAATTGTTTCTTTAAATTTCTATATCCAAATACAGTCACATTCCGAGGGAGCAGGGATTAAGACTTCAACATACAAATTTGGAGGAAGGAGACATAATTCAGTCCATAACGACTACTGTGATACAGATGTACATAGAGCATTCCAGGTTAGTTGAAGTTAAATGGAGTTTACAGGTTAGGTTTTTGGGTTAGTTGACATTAAATGGAATCCTGGAAAGTGAAAAGGAGTTTGCTAAAAGATAACAACAGGGAGTAGTTGGGAAAGTAGAAAGGGCATATTAGGTAGAAGTAATAGCATATACACTGGTTCTTTCAGTAATGCATTATAAAGATAAAAAGGGCATGTGGCTATTTAGTGAACAGTTGGATAAACAGGTCTGGATATATTTTATTATTTCTCTTCCTACCCTTTGCACCCTTTAATTTTCTGAATAAAACTGCAATCTTAAAATTACAATTCTAGATTCATCTCACTCACACTAGTAGTTGCAGTTATTTCAACTATACTAGTAATGTCTATTTCTCTAGACCTATCTCAAACTTCTCCATTGATTTCCTGACCATTTAGTAAGCTACCATTTAGCTGCCAGTTTTTGAATGTCCCAAGGATACCCCAAAGTGAAAACTAAAAATTTCAATTTCAAAAATCTCTCTCTCTTTATTTCTCTCTCTCTCTCTCTCTCTCTCTCTCTCTCTCTCTCTCTCTCTCTCTCTCCAAACCTGCTCCTTCTTGAGAATTCATTTTCTTATCAATGGTACCCCCATTTACTGAATAACTTAAACCATGGTTACTCATGTATGGTTCTGGACTATTTTTTTTTCCACACTCATCTCAAGTCAATCATTAAATCTTATGGGTTCTACTTATGCTTTTAAATCTAGCTCTACCACACCATCCTGACATTTTGCTGAATAGTTGACTACTGGTCCCAGCAGTGATCTGATTCGGATTGATTGAGATCATGTGTTCCACCAAGGCACATGGATAAAGAGTTCTGGACTCTGAATGAGTATATGATTATGATATTAATTTTTTCTCCAAATTCCTGGTTTAATAAGGACCTATTTATTTTGAGGAAAAAAAAGTCCCAAACATCGGGCTGTTCACAGAAATATCCCACAGTATCAACTTTAGAGAACAAATCTTAAATCGATAACTCTGATTAATTTTCTAAAAAATACAATTGACATGCCAACTCTCATTCACAAAAACACATTTTTACATTTGTGTTGAACTGCCTCACGTGCAAACTCATGTGAGAATATAACATGTATACTTTTAAACTCAAGGATGGTTTCCGGTGCTACTCAAATAAATGAGATTGACTCTGCAGTTAGGGAAGCAACTACTGAATTTATGTATGAATGAAAAGAACTGTACTCAATGCATAACAAGAGATTATTTTGGAGACAGTTGATAATAACCATACATTCTTTTGATTATTAAGTCATAAATAGGAATGAAAATTAAAAGCATAAATTATAAGGTAAGACTATAAAACTACAAAAAGCGTCAAAGGAAGTGAAATGGGACTAGGCACCGGGCAATTTGAATTAGTGAACATGGGAGGGGCAAGGATGGTGAGAACAGTGGGCATGCTTTGAAGGTACTAGGGGAGAGAATCTGGTGAAAGAGCTGATCTTACAAGCACCTAGGTAATTAAATAATTGGATAAGATTTCTAATCTCCACAATATGCTTCAGAGTCATCCTCGCCATTGGCGTCTTTGTCATCTTCTCCTTCCTCAGCCTCTTGTTCATCATCCTTGATTAACTCCAGCTGATCATCCCCCATCTTCCTTATGATCATCATCCAATAGTCATCTGCATCCCCCTCAGACTGCATCTTCACATTAGTCTTGCCTTGCTTCAGTGATCTGCTGCTCTGCTCCTCTTCTGACTTATCATTCTTCATCTCTACCGCTGGTTTGCTCTGTTCCCTTTCAATTTTTTTTTCATGTTTTTCAATAGAGAACACACATTTTGTTTTATCTGGGTCAATTTCTTCTTCACAGCCTAAACATCGCCTCCTTTCAACTTTCCAGACTTGGGAGATCCCCTTGTCCACTCAGAATTAAAGCCACTTTTGCCCCCTTCATGAGGTGTTTTCTAATGCACTCTGGCCTTTCAAGGACAAAACAGCCGAGTAGTGGGAGGAAGAGGGGGAACATGTGCTAGGTAACTGTACATCCTATCATAATAATCCCATTGAAAGTCATAGTCCAAGTCAAAAGATGAGCCATACATCTCTACTGCAGATCATTTTACACCTGCTTTCCCTCACTTCACTTTTGGCTCTGCAGCCAGATTAATATTAAAGCCTGGCTAGCAATCATTCTGCCGTTCTCCCCTGCCACAGCAGCCTGGGTATCTCTCATTAACATGTTGAACAAAGGCAAAGCCCTTATGAACAGGGCAACCCAAAATTTTGTCATACTACAAAAAGATTGCCTCCACTTCAGACTTCTTGACCTCAAGAGTTCTGAGATTCTCAGTAAACACACGGGAATTTATGGAACGAGGATCTGTCTTGTTGGTAACATTGCTAGTCATTGTGTTTGTAAGGTTTCTCCCAAAGCCAAAACTAGGATGGGGGAAGGAGAAGATATTTGATTCTGAGTCTCCTACTCCCAGGTTCTATGTGGAGAAGGCTACTACTGCTCCAGGTTGGCAATGCAGCCACAACCTCTCAGTCTTTGTCGCTTCACAAAAGGGCCAAAACTTAATTATTATTAATGATTACAATTTATGAAATGCACATGATGTGAATATTATCTGATAGTTGAATAGTACCTCTATTTTGAAGAAGGTACTGAAGCCTAGAGATGTTAAATAATTTGCCCAAAGTCACATAGCTAGAAAAGCAAAGCTGGAACTTAAAGTCAAATCATCTTGGTTTTGAAGCTCATGCTCTATTCACTAATCAAGACATCTACCATAATTAATTATCACTATGTATGAAATGTTCCCAATGGGGAAACAATTTTATGCCAATGGAAAAACTACATTTCTTCTAATTTTAATAGTAGAGTATATTATTGTAATTCTAGAAAAGCAGTATTTTTTTTCTAAACTAAGTCATGTTTATTCTATCTATACTACAGAAATTTGCAATCTTAAAGTTAGCCAGTGAGACACCATGAAGAATATAATTTACAAGATTGATAATTTCTTGATAAATGTATCAGTTGAAGTGCCTTAAACTTGGAAGTTAGTTTTTCCATGGTGGAGGAATAAAAATGGTATATAACATACATAGATGAAGAATAGCAATTCACAGCCAAGGATCCCCAACTTTATTGACAATAATCTCCCCTTAAATTAATCTTTCAAAAATTAATAATAGAAGCTATTTATTGCAGAAATATATTTAGGGAAACTTCCATTGATTGTAATTAAAGTGATTTATTAGCTTTCTAGTTTATTTGGCTGAGGATTTACTTGAAATTGAGGACAAATTGAAGATATGAGTTACCAATATGTATGATATTACAACATATTTTATATTCTGAGGCTTAGAAAAAGTATATACACTTTTTCAAATATCAGTGTTAAAAGAACCCTCGTTACGCTAAATATTTAACATTAGGGTTAAAGCAGTGCTAGGTGTGGGAATCCATTCTAAAGCCAGTTATAAGTAGTATAGGGATGGTCTGAGCAATTTAATAATCATCATTCATGAAAGGATCCATGAAGGACTAGATTCCATGAGTCACATTTTTCTGTGTGAGTCACTTATCAACTTGAAGAAGCAAAGTCAGAGATGTTTATTGCTCTGTGTATACATCATGAGCAAGAAATCAAGTTTTGTTGTTGTTTTGATAAAAAGGTGAAGCTTCAGTGAACACCGAGCCTGAAATTGGATGATGTTACTTGTTAGCTAAACGAGCTTAGGGAAATGCCTTACCTTTCTCAAATTGAGGCTCAGTCTTCTCACCCGTAAAGTAAGAATAATAATAAACTTTCTTGAAGGCTTGCTTGACAGTAACATGATATAATGTACATAAACTGCTGAGCAGAGTATTTGACACATTTTAATTGCTCAAGAAGAGTAGATCCTGCCTGTTGTAGTCACAGATATTTATCTACTTGCTAGCCACCCCACTTCTTCCTTCCTAACAGAATCACAAGTTTGGTCAAGTGCCACATGCGCAGCCATAGACGGTGCCCTGTGATTGGTCTAAGTCAGTGTTACTCAATAGGAACATGATTGGGATTTAGGGGTGGAGTTATTCTTCCTTGTGTGGGTCTACTTCTAGTATTAGAGAATGTTGCACATCCCTGGCACATAGTTGGCACCTGGGCAATATGTGCAAAGTCAGTTAATATTTCTTTTGATACTTTTCAGTAAAACGATCAGATTAGAAGCAGTGTAATCTGTCTTGCAATCCTGAAAGAAAAGCCAAAGGTTTTCCTAATATAACCACTAAACTCAACTTGGAACTATGGACCTCCAGACTTATGAAGTGAGATAATTTAGTGTCTTTATTATTTAAGGCATTATGTTAGGTTTTCTCTTATGGATAACCAAAAGGATTGATAATTGATATGTACATATCCACCCTCATTCATCTGTTCCCTTTGTTCAAATGAATAGAAAAATGTATACTGTATCTTTGGCTACCATAAACCCTTTCTGCTATAAAACATAGGTGAACAAAATGCAAGAATGAAGGGAAAAAGAAAGGAAGGAAGGAAGGAAAAATGAAACAAAGAAAAGAAAAGAAAAGAAAAGAAAAGAAAAGAAAGGAAGGAAGGAAGGAAAGGAAGGAAAGGAAGAACAATTTCTCCCTCTTCTCTGAAACCAAAATATTTCCTGTTTCTCCAAGTCTCCCTGTCTTAAACTTTTTGGTCAGTTCAGAGGTGGTTTGTAAAATTGTGTGTGTGTATATTTATATATATAATGGTTTGTACAATTATATGTATGATGATTTCTAAAATTATATATATATATAATATGTAGAAGCTATTTATTGCAAAAATGTATTTTAGGGAAGTGTATTTAGGGAGATATATATATATATCTCCTTGGTGGAAGTGAAGGAGACAGCTGAAAGGGGTTGCTTAAAAAAAATCTGACTCTAATTAAAAGCGTCTGCCTTATTCAGTGGTGAGAAAATATTAGCTCTCTTTACCTTCTCACTACAATGTTCCCTGCTCCCTTTATTAGCATATGTTTTGTATATAATATATCACACATAGATTAATATAAATTTTATTGCGTTTGAAGGAATAGTTTAATATGAATGTTTAATTTTTAGGCACTTCATTTACCTGTCTCTTATCACATCCCCCTTCCCTTTCGTAATGTTTGTGTTAATAACCATCTGCTTTCAATTACACCTAGATAGGAAAAGGAAAAATGAATTCCAGTTTCCATAGCACTGTAGGGTGACTGTAAATTAACAATTTATTGTATATTTTCAAATATCTGGAAGCGTGGATTTCGAATGTTTCTAACGTAGAGAAATAATAAGTATTTGAGGTGATGAATATGCTAATTGCCCTGATTTGATCATTACACATTGTGTGTATGTATCAAAATATTACACACAATGTGTAAATATGTACAGTTATTACCTGTCAAAAACAAAGGGGAAATATATTTCATGTAGATATTTTCCTATATTTTGCTCTAAAAGTATCGAACTTTTACCTTTTCAAATTTACATTCTTCATCCATTTGGAATTTAGTTTTGTGTGAGATACAAATAGAGATCCAATTTCACTTTTTCTAATATGAATAGTCAATTATCCCATGTCCAGAAATGGAATATCTCCTCCTTTCCCCACCAATCTATAATATTTTATCTTTCATATCAGAATTCTATATATGCCTTGTTCTCTTTCTGAGGCTTTTTATTTAATTCCACCAGTCAATATGTTTCTTTCTTCATGAACACACTATCTTAATTGCTATTCTTTTAAACTAAATATTAATAGAGCAAATCCTTCCACTTTTTTTTTTTTTTTTTTTTTTTTTTTTTTTTTTTTTTATTATACTTTAAGTTCTAGGGTACATGTGCATAACGTGCAGGTTTGTTACATATGTATACTTATGCCATGTTGGTGTGCTGCACCCATCAACTCGTCAGCACCCATCAATTCATCATTTATATCATGTATAACTCCCCAATGCAATCCCTCCCTCCTCCCCCCTCCCCCCTCCCCATGATAGACCCCAGTGTGTGATGTTCCCCTTCCCGAGTCCAAGTGATCTCATTGTTCAGTTCCCACCTATGAGTGAGAACATGCGGTGTTTGGTTTTCTGTTCTTGTGATAGTTTGCTAAGAATGATGGTTTCCAGCTGCATCCATGTCCCTACAAAGGACGCAAACTCATCCTTTTTTATGGCTGCATAGTATTCCATGGTGTATATGTGCCACATTTTCTTAATCCAGTCTGTCACAGATGGACATTTGGGTTGATTCCAAGTCTTTGCTATTGTGAATAGTGCCGCAATAAACATACGTGTACATGTGTCTTTGTAGTAGACTAATTTATAATCCTTTGGGTATATACCCAGTAGTGGGATGGCTGGGTCATATGGTACATCTAGTTCTAGATCCTTGAGGAATTGCCATACTGTTTTCCATAATGGTTGAACTAGTTTACAATCCCACCAACAGTGTAAAAGTGTTCCTATTTCTCCACATCCTCTCCAACACCTGTTGTTTCCTGACTTCTTAATGATTGCCATTCTAACTGGTGTGAGATGGTATCTCATTGTGGTTTTGATTTGCATTTCTCTGATGGCCAGTGATGATGAGCATTTTTTCATGTGTCTGTTGGCTGTATGAATATCTTCTTTTGAGAAATGTCTGTTCATATCCTTTCCCCACTTTTTGATGGGGTTGTTTGTTTTTTTCTCGTATATTTGTTTGAGTTCTTTGTAGATTCTGGAAATTAGCCCTTTGTCAGATGAGTAGGTTGCAAAAATTTTCTCCCATTCTGTAGGTTGCCTGTTCACTCTGATGGTAGTTTCTTTTGCTGTGCAAAAGCTCTTTAGTTTAATTAGATCCCATTTGTCAATTATGGCTTTTGCTGCCGTTGCTTTTGGTGTTTTAGACATGAAGTCCTTGCCCATGCCTATGTCCTGAATGGTACTACCTAGATTTTCTTCTAGGGTTTTTATGGTATTAGGTCTAACATTTAAGTCTCTAATCCATCTTGAATTAATCTTCGTATAAGGGGTAAGGAAAGGATCCAGTTTCAGCTTTCTACTTATGGCTAGCCAATTTTCCCAGCACCATTTATTAAATAGGGAATCCTTTCCCCATTTCTTGTTTCTCTCAGGTTTGTCAAAGATCAGATGGCTGTAGATGTGCGGTATTATTTCTGAGGACTCTGTTCTGTTCCATTGGTCTATATCTCTGTTTTGGTACCAGTACCATGCTGTTTTGGTTACTGTAGCCTTGTAGTATAGTTTGAAGTCAGGTAGCGTGACGCCTCCAGCTTTGTCCTTTTGACTTAGGATTGTCTTGGCAATGCGGGCTCTTTTTTGGTTCCATATGAACTTTAAAGCAGTTTTTTCCAATTCTGTGAAGAAAGTCATTGGTAGCTTGATGGGGATGGCATTGAATCTATAAATAACCTTGGGGAGTATGGCCATTTTCACGATATTGATTCTTCCTATCCATGAGCATGGTATGTTCTTCCATTTGTTTGTGTCCTCTTTGATTTCACTGAGCAGTGGTTTGTAGTTCTCCTTGAAGAGGTCCTTTACATCCCTTGTAAGCTGGATTCCTAGGTATTTTATTCTCTTTGAAGCAATTGTGAATGGAAGTTCATTCCTGATTTGGCTCTCTGCTTGTCTGTTGCTGGTGTATAAGAATGCTTGTGATTTTTGCACATTAATTTTGTATCCTGAGACTTTGCTGAAGTTGCTTATCAGCTTAAGGAGATTTTGGGCTGAGACGATGGGGTTTTCTAAATATACAATCATGTCATCTGCAAACAGGGACAATTTGACTTCTTCTTTTCCTAACTGGATACCCTTGATTTCTTTCTCTTGCCTGATTGCCCTAGCCAGAACTTCCAACACTATGTTGAATAGGAGTGGTGAGAGAGGGCATCCCTGTCTTGTGCCAGTTTTCAAAGGGAATTTTTCCAGTTTTTGCCCATTCAGTATGATATTAGCTGTGGGTTTGTCATAAATAGCTCTTATTATTTTGAGGTACGTTCCATCAATACCGAATTTATTGAGCGTTTTTAGCATGAAGGGCTGTTGAATTTTGTCAAAAGCCTTTTCTGCATCTATTGAGACAATCATGTGGTTCTTGTCTTTGGTTCTGTTTATATGCTGGATTACGTTTATTGATTTGCGAATGTTGAACCAGCCTTGCATCCCAGGGATGAAGCCCACTTGATCATGGTGGATAAGCTTTTTGATGTGCTGCTGAATCCGGTTTGCCAGTATTTTATTGAGGATTTTTGCATCAATGTTCATCAGGGATATTGGTCTAAAATTCTCTTTTTTTGTTGTGTCTCTGCCAGGCTTTGGTATCAGGATGATGTTGGCCTCATAAAATGAGTTAGGGAGGATTCCCTCTTTTTCTATTGATTGGAATAGTTTCAGAAGGAATGGTACCAGCTCCTCCTTGTACCTCTGGTAGAATTCAGCTGTGAATCCATCTGGTCCTGGACTTTTTTTGGTGGGTAGGCTATTAATTGTTGCCTCAATTTCAGAGCCTGCTATTGGTCTATTCAGGGATTCAACTTCTTCCTGGTTTAGCCTTGGGAGAGTGTAAGTGTCCAGGAAATTATCCATTTCTTCTAGATTTTCTAGTTGATTTGCGTAGAGGTGTTTATAGTATTCTCTGATGGTAGTTTGTATTTCTGTGGGGTCAGTGGTGATATCCCCTTTATCATTTTTTATTGCATCTATTTGATTCCTCTCTCTTTTTTTCTTTATTAGCCTTGCTAGCGGTCTGTCAATTTTGTTGATCTTTTCAAAAAACCAACTCCTGGATTCATTGATTTTTTGGAGGGTTTTTTGTGTCTCTATCTCCTTCAGTTCTGCTCTGATCTTAGTTATTTCTTGCCTTCTGCTAGCTTTTGAATGTGATTGCTCTTGCCTCTCTAGTTCTTTTAATTGTGATGTTAGAGTGTCAATTTTAGATCTTTCCTGCTTTCTCTTGTGGGCATTTAGTGCTATAAATTTCCCTCTACACACTGCTTTAAATGTGTCCCAGAGATTCTGGTATGTTGTATCTTTGTTCTCATTGGTATCAAAGAACATCTTTATTTCCGCTTTCATTTCGTTATGTACCCAATAGTCATTCAGGAGCAGGTTGTTCAGTTTCCATGTAGTTGAGCGGTTTTGATTGAGTTTCTTAGTCCTGAGTTCTAGTTTGATTGCACTGTGGTCTGAGAGACAGTTTGTTATAATTTCTGTTCTTTTACATTTGCTGAGGAGTGCTTTACTTCCAATTATGTGGTCAATTTTGGAATAAGTGCGATGTGGTGCTGAGAAGAATGTATATTCTGTTGATTTGGGGTGGAGAGTTCTATAGATGTCTATTAGGTCCGCTTGGTGCAGAGATGAGTTCAATTCCTGGATATCCTTGTTAACTTTCTGTCTCGTTGATCTGTCTAATGTTGACAGCGGAGTGTTGAAGTCCCCCATTATTATTGTATGGGAGTCTAAGTCTCTTTGTAAGTCTCTAAGGACTTGCTTTATGAATCTGGGTGCTCCTGTATTGGGTGCATATATATTTAGGAGAGTTAGCTCTTCCTGTTGAATTGATCCCTTTACCATTATGTAATGGCCTTCTTTGTCTCTTTTGATCTTTGATGGTTTAAAGTCTGTTTTATCAGAGACTAGGATTGCAACCCCTGCTTTTTTTTGTTCTCCATTTGCTTGGTAGATCTTCCTCCATCCCTTTATTTTGAGCCTATGTATGTCTCTGCATGTGAGATGGGTCTCCTGAATACAGCAGACTGATGGGTCTTGACTCTTTATCCAGTTTGCCAGTCTGTGTCTTTTAATTGGAGCATTTAGTCCATTAACATTTAAGGTTAATATTGTTATGTGTGAACTTGATCCTGCCATTATGATATTAACTGGTTATTTTGCTCGTTAGTTGATGCAGTTTCTTCCTAGCCTCGATGGTCTTTACATTTTGCCAAGTTTTTGCGATGGCTGGTACCGGTTGTTCCTTTCCATGTTTAGGGCTTCCTTCAGGGTCTCTTGTAAGGCAGGCCTGGTGGTGACAAAATCTCTAAGCATTTGCTTATCTGTAAAGGATTTTATTTCTCCTTCACTTATGAAACTTAGTTTGGCTGGATATGAAATTCTGGGTTGAAAATTCTTTTCTTTAAGAACGTTGAATATTGGCCCCCACTCTCTTCTGGCTTGTAGAGTTTCTGCCGAGAGATCTGCTGTTAGTCTGATGGGCTTCCCTTTGTGGGTGACCCGACCTTTCTCTCTGGCTGCCCTTAAGATTTTTTCCTTCATTTCAACTTTGGTGAATCTGGCAATGATGTGTCTTGGAGTTGCTCTTCTGGAGGAGTATCTTTGTGGCGTTCTCTGTATTTCCTGAATTTGAATGTTGGCCTGCCCTACTAGGTTGGGGAAGTTCTCCTGGATGATATCCTGAAGAGTGTTTTCCAACTTGGTTCCATTTTCCCCCTCACTTTCAGGCACCCCAATCAGACGTAGATTTGGTCTTTTTACGTAATCCCATACTTCTTGCAGGCTTTGCTCATTTCTTTTTCTTCTTTTTTCTTTTGGTTTCTCTTCTCGCTTCATTTCATTCATTTGATCTTCAATCGCTGATACTCTTTCTTCCAGTTGATCGAGTCGGTTACTGAAGCTTGTGCATTTGTCACGTATTTCTCGTGTCATGGTTTTCATCTCTGTCATTTCGTTTATGATCTTCTCTGCATTAATGAGTCTAGCTGTCAATTCTTCCACTCTTTTTTCAAGATTTTTAGTTTCTTTGCGCTGGGTACGTAATTCCTCCTTTAGCTCTGAGAAGTTTGATGGACTGAAGCCTTCTTCTCTCCTCTCGTCCAAGTCATTCTCTGACCAGCTTTGATCCGTTGCTGGTGATGGGCTGCGCTCCTTTGCAGGGGGAGATGCGCTCTTATTTTTTGAATTTCCAGCTTTTCTGCCCTGCTTCTTCCCCATCTTTGTGGTTTTATCTGTCTCTGGTCTTTGATGGTGGTGACGAACTGATGGGGTTTTGGTATAGGTGTCCTTCCTGTTTGATAGTTTTCCTTCTGACAGTCAGAAGGACTCTCTGTTGGTCTGTTGGAGATTGCTTGAGGTCCACTCCAGACCCTGTTTGCCTGGGTATCAGCAGCAGAGGTTGCCGAAGATAGAATATTGCTGAACAGCGAGTGTACCTGTCTGATTCTTCCTTTGGAAGTGTCCTCTCAGGGGTGTACTCCACCCTGTGAGGTGTGGGGTGTCAGACTGCCCCTAGTGGGGGATTTCTCCCAGCTAGGCTACTCAGGAGTCAGGGACACACCTGAGCAGGCAGTCTGTCCGTTCTCAGATCTCAACCTCCGCGTTGGGAGATCCGCGGCTCTCCCCAAAGCTGTCAGACAGAGTCGTTCGCGTCTGCACCGGCTCCCTTTACTTCCCCTGTTGGTCTTCAGCTGTGCGCTGTCCCCAGAGGTGGAGACTACAGAGACAGGCAGGCTTCCTTGAGCTGCTGTGAGCTCCACCCAGTTCGAGCTTCCCAGCGGCTTTGTTTACCTACTTAAGCCTCAGCAATGGCGGGCGCCCCTCCCCCAGCCTCGCTGCTGCCTTGCGGATAGATCGCGGCAGACTGCTGTGTTAGCAGTGAGGGAGGCTTCGTGGGCGTGGGACCCTCCCAGCCAGGTGTGGGATATATTCTCCTGGAATGCCTGTATGCTTACAGCGCAGTATTGGGGTGGGAGTTACCCGATTTTCCAGGTGTTGTGTGTCTCAGTTCCCCTGGCTAGGAAAACGGATCCCCTTCCCCCTTGCGCTTCCAGGTGAGGCGATGCCTCGCCCTGCTTCAGCTCTCGCTGGTCAGGCTGCAGCAGCTGACCAGCACCGATTGTCCGGCACTCCCTAGTGAGATGACCCCAGTACCTCAGTTGAAAATGCAGAAATCACCGGTCTTCTGTGTCGCTCGCGCTGGGAGTTGGAGACTGGAGTTGTTCCTATTCGGCCATCTTGCTCCGCCCCCCAAATCCTTCCACTTTTGTTTTACAAATGCAATGGTTATACTTTTTCCTTTTCAGACTCAATATAAAATTTCGATTACTTTAGTAAAATTCCATTAAAATTTTAGTTAAATTTTGATTAGAATTAATTAAAATTAAGGACTATTTTAGAGAGGAGCAACATTTTTAAAATACTGAGCCTTCCAATATATGAAGTTGGTATCACTTTTCATTAAACTTGGCATTCTTTACTATCTTCCAGTGAATTTTTATATTCTTCTAACAGGAGCTGTATATAGTTAGAGGTAAGCTTATATGTTTATATGTTAGTATTTTTCCCCATTTCCTTAAAAAAAATTTTTGTTATGAAACATCTTGAACATATATATAAAGGTAGATATAATAGTATGACATGATTTACCATCTCCCAGCTTCAGTAAATATCAACTCAAGGCCGTTTATAAAGTCTGTGCCTCCCTCGTTCCCTCCTCCATCTGTGTGATTTTGAAACAAGTCATAGGTTAGAAAATTGAGCATCAAGAGGGAAAATTTCAAAAGAGAGAAATATTCTAATTAGTTAAAAGATTATCTATATAATTTTTATTTTTAAAATTTACAGTTTTTAGGCTGGGCATGGTGGCTCATGTCTGTAATCCCAGCACTTTGGGAGGCCAAGATGGGTGGATCACCTGACGTCAGGAGTTCGAGACCAGCCTGGCCAACATGGTGAAACCCCGTCTCTCCTAAAAATACAAAACTTAGCCAGGCATGGTCATGTGTACCTGTAATCCCAGCTACTTGGGAGACTGAGGCAGGAGAATCACTTGAACCCAGGAGGTGGAGGTTGCAGTGAGCCGAGTGGGCTTGCCACTGCACTCCAGCCTGGGCGACAGAGTGGGACTCTATCTCAAAAAAATAATAATAATAATACAATTTTTAATTTTTGTGGGTACATGGGTGTATACATTAATGGGGTACATGAGGAGTTTTGATACAGACATAAAATGCATAATAATCACATCATGGAGAATGTGGTGTCCATCCCCTCAGGCATTTAAACTTTGTGTTACATACAATCTAATTACAGATTTTTAGTTATTTTTAAATGTACAGTTATTATTTACTGTAGTAAACCTATTGTGCTATTGAATAATAGGTCTTATTCATTTACTTCTTCTTTTTATTTTGTTTTTTTTTTTTCTTTCTGAGATGGAGTTTCACTCTTGTCACCCAGGCTGGAATGCAATGGTGCTATTTCGGCTCACTGCAACCTCTGCTTCCCAGGTTCAAGTGATTCTCCTGCTTCAGCCTCCCAAGTGGCTGGGATTACAGGCGTATGCCACCATCCCCGGCTAATTTTTTTTTTTTTTTTTTTTTTTTTTGGTATTTTTAGTAGAGATGAGGTTTGGTCACGTTGGCCAGGCTGGTCTCGAACTCCTGACCTCTTGAACTCCTGATCCACCCGCCTCAGCCTCCCAAAGTGCTGGGATTACAAGTGTGAGCCACTGCACCCGGCCTACTTCTAACTATTTTTTTGTGCCCATTAACCATCCCCAACTCCCCACCAGCCCACCACGACCCTTTCCAGTCTCTGGTAACATCCTTCTACTCCCTGTCTCCATGAGTTCAATTATTTTGATTTTTAGATACAACAAATAAGTAAGAACATGCAATGTTTGTCTTTCTGTGCCTGGCTTATTTCACTTAACATGGTCTCCAGTTCCATCTATGTTGTTGCAGATGACTGGATCTCATTCTTTGTTATGGCTGAGTAGTACAACATTGTGTATAAGTGACTGGCAAGATGACTAAATAAGTATTGCATTTTTAAAAACTTTATTCATCTGTTGATGGACACTTAGGTTGCCTCCAAATCTTAGACATTGTGAACAGTGGAACAACAAAACTAAGAGAGCAGATATCTCTTAAATATACTGATTTCCTTTCCTTTGGGTATACACCTAGCAGTGCGATTGCTGGACGGTATGGTACCACTATTTTTAGTTGTTTAAGGAACTTCCAAATTGTTCCCCAAACATCACACACTGGGGCCTGTCGTGGGGTGGGGGGAAGGGGGGAGGAATAGCATTAGGAGATATACCTAATGTAAATGACGAGTTAACGGGTGCAGCACACCAACATGGCACATGTATACATATGTAACAAACCTGCACGTTGTGCACATGTACCCTAGAACTTAGAGTATAATAATAATAATAATAAACTGTTCCCCATAGTGGTTTACTAATTTACATTCCCAGCAAAGGTGTATTAAGGATTTCTTTTTCTCCAGGTCCGTGTCAGCATTTGTTATTACCTGTCTTTTGGACATAAGCCATTTTAACTGGGGTGAGATGATATCTCATTGTAGTTTTGATTTGCATTTCGCTTATGACCAGTGATGTGGAGCGCCTTTTCAGATGCCTGCTTGCTATTTGTATGTCTTCTTTGAGAAGTGTATATTCAAATCGTTTACCTATTTTTTGATTGGATTATTAGACTTTTTCCTATAGAGTTGTTTTCCTATAGAGTTGTTTGAGCTCCTTATATATTCTGGTTACTAATCTCTTCTCAGATGGGTAGTTTGCAAATATTTTTTCATATCATTGGGTCATCTCTTTGTTTATTGTTTTCTTTGCTGTTCAGAAGTTTATTTTTTATTTTTTGTGGGTACATAGGAGGTATATATGTTTATGGGATACATGAGATATTTTGATACAGACATGCAGTATGAAATAAACATATCTTGGGTAATGGAGTACCCATTCCCTCAAACATTTATCATTTGAGGTACAAACCATCCAATTATACTCTTAAAGTGATTTTAAAATGTACAGTTATTATTGACTCTAGTCACCCTCTTGTGCTGTCAAATACTAGATCTTATCCATTCTTTCCCTTCCTCCCTCCCTCCCTCCCTCCCTCCCTCCCTCCCTCCCTCCCTCCCTTCCTTCCTTCCTTCCTTCCTTCCTTCCTTCCTTCCTTCCTTCCTTCCTTCTTTCCTTCCTTCCTTCCCTCCTACCTTTATTTTTTTTTATTTTTTTACTGAGTCTCACTCTATCACCCAGGCTGGAGTATGGTGACATGATCTCAGCTCACTGCAACCTTTGCCTCCCAGGTTCAAGCGATTCTTGTGCCTCAGTCTGGGATTGAGCGATTCTTGTGCCTTGAGTAGCTGGTATTACAGGTGCCCGCCACCACTCCTGGCTAATTTTTTGTATTTTTAGTAAAGATGGGGTTTCACCATGTTGGCCAGGTTGGTCTGGAACTCCTGACCTCAAGTGATCCACCTGCCTCAGCCTCCCAAAGTGCTGGGATTACAAGCATGAGCCACCGTGCCCAGCCCATTCCTTTTATTTCTTTGAACCCAGTAACCATCCCCAACTCCCTACCAGCCGCCACGATCCTTTCTAGCCTCTGGTAACCATCCTACTCCCTATCTCAATGAGTTCAATTGTTTTGATTTTTAGATCCCAGACATAAGTAAAAACATGCAATGTTTGTCTTTCTGTGCCTGGCTTATTTCACTTAACATAACGATCTCCAGTTCTATCCATGTGGTTGCAAATGACTAAATTTCATTCTTTTTTATGGCTGAATAATACTTTTTATGGCTGAATAATACTCCATTGTGCATATCTACCATATTTTCCTTATCTATTTACCTGTTGATGGACACTTAGTTTTCTTACAAATCATGACTATTGTAAACAGTGCTGCAACAAACATAGGAGTGCAGATATCTCTTAGATATACTGTTTTTCTTTCTTATGGGTATATACCCAGAAGTAGGATTGCTGGATGGTATAGTACCTCTATTTTTAGTTTTTTTGAGGAAATTTCTAGCTGTTCTCCTCAGTGATTGTACTAATTTACATTCCCACCAACAATGTACAAGTTTTCCCTTTTCTCCACATCCTATACAATATTTGGGTTTTTTTTTTATTTTATTTTTTATTTTTCTGTCGTTTGGATATAAGACATTTTAACTGGGGTGATAAGATATGTGTTTGTAGTTTTGGTTTGCATTTCTCTCATGATCAATGATGTTGGGCACCTTTCCATATGCCTGGTTGCCATTTGTATGTCTTCTTTTGAGAAATATTTATTAAAATCTTTTGACTATTTTTTGATTGGAGTCTTAGACTTTTTCTATACAATTTTTGAGCTTTTTATATATTCTAGTTATTAATTCATTTTCAGAGGGGTAGTTTGCAGATATTTTCTCACATTTTATGGATTGTCTCTAAACTTTTTTGATTGTATCCTTTGTTGTACAGAAGCTTTTTAACTTGTTGTGATCTCATTTTTTTCCATGTTTTATTTGGGTACCTGAGTTCGTGGCGTATTACTCAAAAATGTTTTGTCCCGAGTGATGTCCTAGAGAGTTTCCCTAAAGCATTCTTATAGCAGCTTTATAGTTAGATGTATTAGATTTAAGTCTTTAGTTCATTGTGATTTTATTTTTTGTGGGAACTTAAGTTTAGCCTGCTGGGGTAGGTGTTTCTCCTCTGGCTAGGGCTGGTTTAAATGCTCCCTCTGTGGATGGTTTCAGCTGAGTTTGGTTTGTTTTTTCTTTGTGCTCTAACAGGACAGCAATGAGTTCAATGCCTCACACTTGCTGTGTTCTTCATCCTCCAGTGCCTAGAGATGCTATGTGCACCACACTGCCACTTCCAGGGAAACGAGGGAGGGGTAACATCAATGATTCCAGACTGTTTTCTTTTTCTTTCTTTTTTTTTTTTTTTCAACTTCACTGCCTCTTTCAGTGATACAAAGATAAAACCAGGTAATGTTTAAGCTCACTTAATTTTTAGTTCTTATTAAGTTGTTTTTTGTGAGTAGATAGTTGTGAAATTGCTGTTGCAGGGGAGATGATCAGTGGAGCCTTCTATCCCAACATCTTGCTTAGCCTTTCCTCCCATTCTAATTACTTTTTTGGCAAGATTATTTTACAGGTAGTATATTAATCTGTTTTCATACTGCTATAAAGAACTGCCTGAGACTGGGTAATTGATAAAGGAAAGAGGTTTAATTGACTCACAGTTCTGCATGGCTGGGAAGGCCTCAGGAAACTTAAAATCATATCTGTCTTTTATGATTATTTGTATTTCTGTGGTATCAATTGAAATGCCTCCTCTCTCATTTCTGATTACATCTTTGAGTGTTCTCTCTTTTTATCTTAATCTATGTAAACATTTGCCAATTTTATTTATCTTTTCAAGGAACCATTCATAGTTTCATTGATTTTTCTACTGTTTTTTTTTTTTTTTTTTTTTGAGACTCTATTTTGCTTATTTCTGCTCTAATATGTATTTTTTTTCTTTCCTTCTGCTGACATTGGGCTTAGTTTATTCTTTTTTCCCTAGTTCCTTGAGTTATACAGTTAAGTCATTTGGAAGTATGTATTTTGTAAATTTTTGACAGAATTTAGCAATGAAAATATTTGTGCCTGGAATATTTGCATGAAAAATGATTTTTTGTGTATTTTATTTTCTTCAGTTAAGTAAGACTATTCAGATTTTTGCACATACACTTGAAGTTTGCATTTGTCACAGATAACTTTATAGCTTTAACATTTCACTTAAGGTAAAGATATTTAAAGGTTTGGCTATATTGTGAGATATAATTTCTAATTTCCTGTGTAACGAAAGGCAAGTTCTTGCAAATTTTTCATCTGTAGATGTTAAGCTAAATGTCCTTAATCCCTATGACCTGTATTTGAGTTAGACCACCCCACTTACACTATGGAGCATCTGTAGTGTCAGCTTATATACTTCTCTCTCTGGCTTTGAGTTCTTATTATATTTATAGTATCATGTGTTTCTACTTTTCTTTTCCATTGTGACATATGCTCTATTTTTTTTTTTTTTTTTTTTTTTACATTTTATCCAGTGTGACTTTTTAATAGAAGGGTACTCAAGAAGTTTAAATTAATTCACCATGATATTGAAACTGAAAGTCCTAGATCAAAGAATAACAAAAGCCTTTTCAGAATCTATGAGAGAATTGTATGGGTTTTCTCTTTTTATCTGATTATGTAGTATCTTATAGCTAAAATGTGCTAATGTTAAGACATCTTTGAACTACGCATACAAACCCTATTTGGTTACAATTTATCACTTTTTAACACAATGATTGACTCTCTTTTCAAATATATTATTAATAATGTATTCCTATGCTTACATAAAATTGAGCTATATTTTTATTTTCATATTCAATTTTTCCAATACTCTCTACAGTGTTAGAGTGAAGTCAGAATATTTACCCGACTTTTTAAAATAGGAGCTATATTGAGATATAATTCATGTATTATATCATTCACTTATTTAAAGTTATAACTTGTTTTTAGCATGTTCACAGAATTATTAAACCATTATCACAATTTTAGAACATTTTTATTACTCCAAAGAAAAGCCATATACCCATTTGCAGTCATTCCTAAGATGTCTGGTCCTGCCTTGCCTCCCTCAGACCCTAACAAGAGCCAATCTGCTTTCTTTGTCTACAAATTTGCATATTCTAGACATGTCATATGAATAGAATAATAAATTTTTCATTTTTGTTTTTTACCTCATTCACTTAGTATAATGTTTTCCAGATGCATCTGTGTTGTACCGTTATCAGTTTTACCATTATTCCATCGTAGTGCCAAAATATTCCATTCATTGTCCAGATATACCATACTTTATTATCTGTTCATTACTTGAGCACTTCTGGTGATTTTACTCTTTGGTTATTATAAAAAGTGCTACTAAAACATGAATGTTTTGTGTGAAAATATGTTTTGTTTCTCTTGGGCTCTAAATTCGCCAAAGTATTGCCAACACTTGCTATTATATTTCTGACTCTTGTATTATAGCCATAGTAATGCATGTGAAGTGGTGTCTCATTGCTCTTTTCATTTACAGTACCCTCATGGATAATGATGCTTATTGGCCATTGGTGTATGATGACTTTTTAAATCTTTTGACTGTATTTTAATGAGGTAATTTGTCTTCTTATTATGGAGTCTTAGAAGTATTAATTATATATGTATGTATATTTATATACATATATACACACAAATATATATATCCCTTAACGGATTTATAAATGGTAAATATTTTCTCCCATTTCCAGGTTTTATTTTATTTTTATTTTTATTTACTTATTTATTTATTTATTTATTTTTATTTTTTTGAGGCGGAGTCTCACTCTGTCGCCTGGGCTGGAGTGCAGTGGCCGGATCTCAGCTCACTGCAAGCTCCGCCTCCCGGGCTCACGCCATTCTCCTGCCTCAGCCTCCCAAGTAGCTGGGACTACAGGCGCCCGCCACCTCGCCCGGCTAGTTTTTTGTAGTTTTTTTTAGTAGAGACGGGGTTTCACCGTGTTAGCCAGGATGGTCTTGATCTCCTGACCTTGTGATCCGCCCGTCTCGGCCTCCCAAAGTGCTGGGATTACAGGCTTGAGCCACCGCGCCCGGCCAGGTTTTATTTTCTTAACGATATCCTTTGAGAAATAACAGTTTTTATTTTTGATATAAATTTATCTGGTTTTTTCTATCACTTGTACTTTTGATATCATGTCAAATAAGCCATTATCTAAATCAAGATCACAAATGTTTAAACCATTTTTTCTCGAAAAGTTTTTCCTTATGAGTTTTCCTTTATGCATTTTAGCTCTTGTATTTAGGTTTTTGATCTGTTTAAATTTAATTTTTGTGAATTCTATGAGATAGAGGTTTAATATAGTTAACTTACATGTGGATATTTAGATATTCCAATCTATTTATTTAACATATCTATTATTTCTTGATTGAATTGTCTTGGCACCACTGTCAAAAACTAACTGACCATGAATGTGAGGGTTTATTTCTAGACTTTTAATCATGTTAAATTGATTTATATGTCTACTGTCATTCCACTACCACACTGTCTTAATTGCTGTAGCTTTGTAATAGGTTTTGTAATTAAGAACTCTTGAGTCCTCCACATTGTTCTTTTTCAACATTGTTTTGGGTACTGTTGGTCTCTTGCATTTCTATAAGAACTTTAAAAAATATTATTATTCATAATTATTTTGTTCTTTTGATCTTATAAATAAAATTGCTTTTTTAAATTTTATTTTCATACTGTTCACTTGAAGTATATACAAATAGAATTGATTTTTGCATATGAATCTTGTATCCTACAACTGTGGTGAACTCATCTTCTGGCTCTCATATCTTTTGTTTTAATAGACTATCTTTAGGGCAATATTAGGGATACAGAAAAATTTCACAGAAAGTATAGTTTCCATAGTCTGCTTCTCTCCTGCATGCACAGAGTTTCTCCTGTTATTAACATGTGGTATTAGTGTAGTGTATTTTTTGAACCACACTATCAATGTACTAGCTTTGATACATAATTGTTAATGAAAGTCACTAGTTTACATTAGAATTTAAACTTTGTATCTCATAGCATTTTTTGTGTGTGAATTTCTTAAGGTATTTAGGTACAAGATTATGCCATCTACAAATAGAGAGTTTTATTTATTTCCAATCTACATGTGTATTAGTCTGTTTTCACACTGCTATGAAGGACTGCCTGAGACTGGGTAATTTATAAATGCAAGAGGTTTAATTGACTCACAGTTCAGCATGGCTGGGGAGTCCTCAGGAAACTTAACAATCATGGCAGAAAGCAAAGGGGAAGCAAGGCAGCGTCCTCACAAGGTGGCAGGAAGGAAAAAATACGGAGTGAAGGGGGAAGAGCCCCTTATAAAACTATCAGATCTTGTGAGAACTCACTAACTGTCATGAGAACAGCACAGGAGAAACTGCCCCCATCATTCAATTATCTCCACCTGGTCTCTCCCTTGACAAGTGAGGATTATGGCAATTATGGGGACTACAATTCAAGATGAGATTTAGGTAGGGACACAAAGCATAACCATATCAGGTGGAGCTTTGTAATCCTATCAAATAATTTATAATCTTTGGTTCCCTCTTTTAATGAGGTGAGCAGCCATTCATGATACTGCCTAAATTCATTATTTTATCAAGGGTTTTATATTGTTGATATTCTATTATTTTTATTCTTCATGCATTTATAAACTGGCATGATATTTAGAAAAACAAACTTCTCATCATTTACTTCCCTCATCAAACAGGCTGGTAGATTTGGCTGCTAAAGAAACAATGATCCCTTTATAGATTCAGACACTCTATTAGATACACAGCAAAGCAAGATCAGCAACGTTGTCCCCTTCTCACAGCCCACGTGCCATGAAACAAACCGGGCCAGGTGATAACACCAGTGATGCAACATTTTGCTGCTGGGAAATCAATTTCATGCTGCAGTGAATGAGCTTTATAACCTACAACTCAACCCTAATTAGGGGAACACTGTAGCAGAACATGGAATGTGATGTGAAACCAGCTGCATCATGACAGTTTCTTTGAATTGGATGGGGGAGGGGTCAGAAATGGCCTGTGGACGCTCCTTAGAAGATTGTCTTCTCATGTTACAGGAGTATCACAGGATATGCCATCGAGACTTAGACCTGAAGCAGTTTAGACCTGCCTACATGACCTATGTAGATGCATGCACTGTCTTCAGGGTGCTAGAATAGAGCAATTCTCCTAAGACACTGAAGCGTAATTAATACAGTAAAAGTAGGGTACATTCTTAAATATTTCTTTTCATTTTTCAGTTTTTATAATAATGTGTTACTTCCCTACTATCTTCCCAATGTCATAAATGATGAAATTCCATGAAATTGATGTAAACGTATTTGTTATGTTTGAATCCACTGTAGTTATTATCCTTGCTGATGCTCAAATTCTGTCATCTTTGGCCAGTGGAATCCCATTCAAGTTGGATCCTGAGTGCTTTGGTGTTATTTTACTAGTGTTTGCTAGCTTTTTTTTTATTTCTGATATAAGATGTATTAGATTCATGTAGTACATTTCCTGCCCCTAACTTCAAATACGTTATTTATTCAAGGATCTCTAGTTTCTTTCAGTTTAACTATTATTTAGAGACTACTAGTTGGATGCTAGGCATGCTCATTTCTACTGTAAATCATTTTGTTTCTAGATCTCTTCAGTAAAAAGTTCCAGTAAATAGGTATTTTTTAAGACACAATATTTCAAGATTTCAGAGTGATATTTCCAAATCAAAGACAACAGCTTTTACACTTAAATCTCAACAATATTATCTTTGTACCTTCTTTCTTCCATGCCTTAAACATTGACTTTCAAAAATATCCATGAATAACTCATTTTCTTCATCCTCTAATATACCCAAAACCGGAACTAAGATGAAAAATATAATTTTATTGCAGTAGCAGGTACACTGAGGCCCTCAGAATACAGAAGTTGCTGACATTTGGCCTCTGAGTGGAAAGATTGTCCATAGGGCTGGGATGGGAAGACAGGCCTGTAGGTGACTAAATTTTCTGCTGTCACCCTGTGACTGTGTTACTAAAATTTGTTCCCCTCACACCAGAAAACCTGGTGGACTTTTCTGCAAATATTTGGACTGCACTGCAACCTTGAGACCTGGTCTCTTGACTGTAGTACAAGCTCCAACCTGTTTGAATTTCTGATATACTGACTGTATGTCTGTCTCCCACAGATAAAGTGAGGTGAACAATATGAGCGTGACAGTAAGAACCAAGCTTTGAGTTGGAAACAAGAGCCAGCATTTTCATTGGCTCAAAAATTATATATCATTTTAAATAATTTAAAATTTTTTAGTTTTTTTAGTTATTTGGTTACATCATGCTTTTAAGATAACATTAAAAACTTTTCCAAGTCCAATGTTGCTGTGGGCAAAAGCAAGAGCAAAACCTCAGAGGGAGGATGTGCAGTTCTACTAGGATCCACAGAATTTCTCTGCCTAAGAGATGTTACGATCTTAAACTCAAGGCCTGTGAAGAAGCAACCCATTACTGAATGAAAGTCAGCAGTCAGCACACAAAGGGAATTAAACTCACAAAAACCTCAATATGTTTATCAGATAGAAGTGCTGAAATAAGAATGTTTAAAATTACATGAAACAAGCTATCAGTATATTTAAAATTAATATTATGAGAGAAAAAAATATAGAGGAATATACAGAGAGAAAGACTCTGGCAGATTATGAAAAGATACAAGTAGTACTTTAGAAAATAATATTTAAAATAAGATTCTAGGCCGGGCGCGGTGGCTCAAGCCTGTAATCCCAGCACTTTGGGAGGCCAAGACGGGCGGATCACGAGGTCAGGAGTTCGAGACCATCCTGGCTAACACGGTGAAACCCTGTCTCTACTAAAAAATACAAAAAAAGCTAGCCGGGCGAGGTGGCTGGCGCCTGTAGTCCCAGCTACTTGGGAGGCTGAGGCAGGAGAATGGCGTAAACCCGGGAGGCGGAGCTTGCAGTGAGCTGAGATCCGGTCACTGCACTCCAGCCCAGGCGACAGAGCGAGACTCCGTCTCAAAAAAATAAATAAATAAATAAATAAATAAAATAAAATAAAATAAGATTCTAGATATAGGAAATTTTTAAAACAATACTTTTTTTCTGTTCTATTTTTATTTTTTAAATTAAAACACTTTTTTTTTACTTTTAAGTTCTGGGGTACATGTGCAGGATATGCATGTTTGTTACATAGGCAAATGTGTACCATGGTGGTTTGCTGCCCCTATCAACTCATCACCTACATATTGATACCACCATGCATTAACTACTTTTCCTAATGCTCTCCCTCCCCCGACTTCACCACCTGAACAGGCCCCAGTGTGTGTTGTTACCCTCTCTGTGTCTATGCAATCTCACTGTTCAGCTTCCACTTATAAGTGAGAACATGTGGTGTTTGGTTTTCTGTTCCTGCATTAGTTTGCTCAGGATAATGGCTTCCAGCTCCATCCATGTGCCTGCAAAGGACATGATCTCATTCGTTTTTATGGCTGCATAGTATTCCATAGTGTATATGTATCACATTTTCTTTATCCAGCCTATCATTGATGGTCATTTGTGTGGATTCCATGTATTTGCTACTATGAGTAGTGCTGCAATGAACATTTTTCTTAGGAAGTTAACAGAAGATGAAGTGGTAAATAATAAAAATTAAAAGTATTCTGAAGAAAGTATCCAGAATAAAGTATAGAAGGTTAAAGAGATTGCGGTTTGGGGGCAGGAATTTTAAAATTAAAACAAACTAAGAAGAATGTCTTACATATGTTCATTAGTGCCTCAAATATTAATAATATTTGAGAATATTGTACTTGAGAACTTTCCATAATTAAAAAAATGAACTCATGGATTCAGAATGTACAAGAACTTTCATACAGGATTAAATAAAAATAATTTCATATCTACATATACTAAAATGAAACTAGAAAATATCAAAAGTCTAGAAAATAATCTGAAAATACAAATTCATACCAAGGTATGATAATTAGACTAATAGTCAATTCTCATCAAGAATATTTCCAGCCACATGAAAATAGAATAGTATCTTCAAATTACAGAATAAAATAACTGTTGATATAGAATTCTATACATATATAAAGTATAATCCATTAGTGGCAGAAAAATAAATACTTTTTCAGTTAAGGTGTTAGAGAATTTGCAATTGACGAATTATCACTGAAATAAATTTTAAGGGATGAACATTATGAATTGGAAAATTGAAGCCTGAAAACAATGAGATTCAAAGAATGGTCAACAAAAAATAATCATATTTGTTAATGTAAATAAGCATTGACTCTTTAAAGCGTTAATATGGCAAGTAAGTAAAATATTGTATAAAAACAATATGTAGAACATAAGGGTGACTTAAAGATTCAAATAATTTATGTTATCTTCAGTTGGAAATATTTTATTAATGGCATCTTAATTAGAAATAATTATTTTGCATATTACGATGTCCAATGGTGAATATACCAAATAATAATGTATTCTATACTTGAAAATCTCTGAGAGAAGATTTTAAATATTCTCAACATGCACACACACACTAAGCATGTTAATTAGCTCAATTTAACTATTTTATAATATAAACATATTTCAAAACATCATGTCATCCATCATAAATACATACAATTTTTTTCAATTAACAGAAAGAAGAAGTCCAGAAGTCAACATTATACAGATTGGTGCAGCAGCTCAATTATGTCATTGAGGACACAAGCTCTCATCCTTATTCTGCTGTGTTTTCTATCATGAGTTTCTGATATCTACCCTCATGGTTAGAAGATAACCTCAGCCACTCAAGTACCATGTTCTCACACAAACACATTCAAAAGCAGAAAGAAGAGGTGAAAAATGTCTTGTGTTAAAGGTCTATTTCTTTCTTTCTTTTTTTTTTTTTTTTTTTTTGAGACAGAGTCTTGCTCTGTTGTCCAGGCTGGAGTGCAGTGGTGCAATCTTGACTCACTGCAACCTCTGCCTCCTGAGTTCGAGGAATTCTCCTGCCTCAGTCTCCCAAGTAACTGGGATTACAGGTGTGCACCACCACACCTGGCTAATTTTTGTATTTTTTTTTTTTTTTTTTTTTAGTAGAGATGGGGTTTCACTATGTTGGCCAGGCTGGTCTCGAATTCCTGACCTCAAGTGATCCACCTGCCTCGGCCTCCCAAAGTGCTGGGATTACAGGCGTGAGCCACCACACCCGACTTAAATGTCTATTTTTAAAAATCAGATTGAGGCATCTTTTCAATTAGCTTGAGAGCAGACTTCTATTTACATTCCATTGGCCACAAATGGCACACATATGTCATTAACCATAACCAATTACTGGCAGAAGGGACTATGATTTTCTTGTTTGACTAAGGGCAATTATGATTTACCATCTAATAATAGATTCACCTTCTTTGAAGATATTGTTTCTCAATATTTAAAACTGTGGTCTGTTAGCATGGAAAAAGAGGAGAGAATACCTGTTGTCTAGGCAACTAACATTTCTTGCCTCAGCATTCTATTGTTCCAGAGGAGGGGGCTATTGGTTAACTTTGAACTTTATTAAGTCTATTAGGCATGCTGAAAAGTTAAGGATACATGCTATGAATAGAAATAGAGAGTGTAACTTCCAAACCACGGTAGTATAAATAGGATAAAGAAAAATAAAAATCCAATAAAAGGCAGTTTACAAAGTAAAGATAGAGCACTCGGCATAGTTTGATGGACAGGAAAGTTTTGAACTCTGCTCTGTCACTGACTTACTGGAAAGTTGTTGATCTCTAGTGTTAAGTTTTTCTAAGTGTAAGGTTAGTAGTTGGTCTGAATGGATTTTATGGTTTCTTTTAGTTCCAATAGTCTATGAAATAAATAGTTTGTTTTTTGTAAGTATTCACTAGACTGTATCCACTAAACAACATATTCACCACTTTCCTCACCTATGCACACGATTGTGTGAAATCTTCATGAGCAAATGTGCACATGAAAATTTCAGGAGCATCTAGGAGCAGAAAGCATTGTTTTAAAGTGGCTTAATTTAAATCCCAGTGATGTCTTGGCTTAATAAATGCAGTTATTGCCTTTTTCCCATTATCCTCTTTCTAATTATTTCCTATTGTAAAACATGTTTATCAGATTATTAATTCTTCTATTACTACATGATTTGGAATTTGCATTCATTAAAGAAATGACTCCATAGAACGAAGACGTGTTTTAGGAAATCTTGAAAGGTCATCTACTTTTCCCAAAGTTGATCTGTATATATTTCTCTTTACTCCATGTTGATAAAGCTCTTTCTTTTAGCTTCAGCCTAAGCTCACCCGCACCTGATTAAAGCTTTCCTTGAGTGGAGCCATATTTACATGTTTCTCCTTTCAAGCACTTCCACATTGCATGTGATCAAAAAATAGTATGAGTGGTCAATAAAGCAGTCGTATAAAACAAAATCTGTTAACTATAAAAAGAAGATTTTGCTAAGCAAGAAATAAAGCAGAAAGTGCAGGTGTTAGCTCTCAAAATAAAATGATTTACTAGCCTTTACTTGAGAATCGACTACACCTAAATATGTGCAGTGAAGGTGACAGGTACAAAAGCATGAGGATTCTTTTTTTTTTAATATTTATTTTATTTTATTTATTTATTTATTTATTTATTTATTTATTTATTATACTTTAAGTTCTAGGGTACATGTGCAAAACGTGCAGGTTTGTTACATATGTATAGTTGTGCAATGTTGGTGTGCTGCACCCATTAACTCATCAGCACCCATCAACTAAGCATGAGGATTCTATTTAAAAAACACACACACACACAAGAAAAACTTGTTTATGCAATGCTGGAGGTTTACATAGTTATAATTAGAAAGAGAGAAATTTAGGGATTCTAAATTGTCTAATCTACATTCTTCTTGAGAAAAGTGTGACTTTAGCCTATGGTCTCCTTGCATGTGCCCAAATATTTGCAAAAGTTAATATTAGCAGAGCCCTAGGAATAGATCACAGAAAAGGGGTCAAGAGGGCAATTCTAAAGTCAGTATTTTTTTTATTTTACTCCTGATATCTGTGATAAAGTCAGTATTTTTAATTTCATATATTTTCACTTTACCAAAGAGATAATCTGAAAAAAATAGTACAGATTAATTTGAAGAGTTTAGGTTTATTTTTTGACAGTTCTCTTTATTCCTGGATGAATTATTGAGTTCCTAATAAATGCATGGTACTGTGAAAGATAAAAGATTAATTGGACAAATAATTCAATTTTAGAGCATTTACAAGCTGTTTGAGAATATTGTATATGCACACAAGTAGCCATTAATGTGCAGTAGAAAATTGTGTATATGCCATAATAACTTTATAGATGATGTGCTGTGAGAGTTCAGAAGAAACAGTAACCTCCAGCAGGGTTTTGAGGAAGCAGAGAAGAAAATTTGAAGTTGACCTTGAATACTGGGTTTATTTCTGGCAGAATGAGCTGTGGAAAAAACAAGGAGTTCACAAAGCATGGAGTGTATAGAAAAAACGAGAGCTCAGATTTATGGAGCTCTTATGTACCTGGCACTTAGCCCGGTCTTTTATATACATTAACATTTAATCCTTACACAGCTTGGTGAGAAAGAGGTATTATTATTCCCATATTAAAGACTAAAATATTGAAACTCAGTATCAAAGTTGAAATAACATGCTAATGATCATCAAGCTTATTTATTATGGAGTCAGATTTTCAACACGGGCCTGTTTAGCTGCAGAGTCTAACCTCATTTCAATATATTACACTAATTCTCAATTTCATTGCACGAAAGGTAGAATGGGAAATAAGGTTGAAAATATAGCAAGCACTTGTGAAACAGCTTCAATAAATAATAATAATAATAATGTTGTAAGAGGAATTGGAATCCCTCTTTTAATAATGAAAAACTGAACAAAAAATATAAAAATTGTGGTTAGTGCTTGTAGCACCTAGATACCAAAGAGGCTCTCAGTGACCCCTGCCTCTCAGTATTCATGCCCTTCTACACTCTTAGGTACTGTCCCAAGGTTGGTCTGTGTGATGGTATGTAACTTCTGAGACTGTGTTATAGACACTGTTGCTTCCATCGTGGTTGCACTTTACAATTCTCTCTCTCTCTCTCTTTCTCTCCCCACCCTCTGTATGTGTGTGTGTCTTCCTGACATCTCTTTCTGAAGGAACTCAGATACCATGTAGTGAACAATTGCATGAAAAGATCTCTCTTGAGGAACCAAATAATGTTTAAAATATCCATGTCATAGGCTTAGAAGTGGATTCTCCAGCCACAGCTAAGCCTTCAGATGGCTTATAAAGCCCTGGTAGACAACTTGACTGCAATATCATGAAAGATCATGAGCCAGAATCTCCTAGCTAAGCTTCTTCTACATTATTGATCCCCAGAAATTGTGTGGGATGAGAAATGCTTATTGTCTTCAGCTGCTAATTTTGAGATAATTTGTTACACAGCAACAGATAACTAGTACAGAATTTTGGTAACTTGTAACAGGGTGCTTCTGTAACACACAATTCAAATATATGAGTGGTTTTGGAGAAATAAACTATCTGGAACTGGAAGAATTTTAAGAAAAGCGTTAGCGAAAGCCTAAATTGCTTCAATCAGACTGTAGGTAGAATTTTAGAAAGTGAGAAGCTACTAGTGAGGATTTAAATGAAAGCACGGAAAATCTTGTTGGAAACTGGAGGAAAGGTGATTGTTGTTCACAGGGGAAATAGTTTAGCAAAACTGTGTCCTTGTTTCTATTTGTAAAGTAGAAAATATAGCTAATAAGCTGGATCATCTAGCTAAGGTTTCCAGACTAGAGCTTTGTTTCTTCTTGCTGCTGAGAGTAAAATCTTAGAGAAGAAAGATAAACTAAAGGACATACTATTAAACATGAAGAATCTGGGACTTAGTAGTTTGGAATATCCTCAACCTTAACAAACTGTGAAAAATGAGAAATGGCTTCCAAGCAAAGATCAAATTCAGGGTACTGGCAAGGAAACATATTCTAAATATCTACAATTAATCAGCCAGACAAAATATCCTTTAAATACTTAACGACTATGATGATTTCTGGAGTTCTAGAATAAACCCAAAGTAGAAAAGGACTTTCATATAAGAGATTTTGTAGGTGTTGCTTTTTGTCTAATGAAGTGTACCCCAATAGCATTTGCAGGAGACTCACAAAGTTAGAATTATGTTGACATAAACACCTCTAACCTGGCCTGAAAGAGACAAAGACTGTAAAAAAATGGAAGAAATACTTATCACATCACAAATTCTATTTGAAGGAAGCAGTCTGAGAAAATCAAATAACTAAACTGCAAACATGTGCTTTTTATGAAAAAGGAAACATGACTGTCACAGAGAGTCCAGAGGGTTTAGATATGAGTTAGAGTTAATTTCCAGTCATACAAATTTGTCCACATCTATATTTTAAGTTCCACAGTCCAGAAGCACCTGTGTGCCTCTTACTTCCTCACCTCCCCATTTTGAACAGAGGTGTTAGTAATGGTTATACTGTGCCTTTCTCACTACTATAGGTTGATTATGAGTGGGTTAAATAATTGATCTACTTCAGAGCTTGATAGGCTTAGAGAATAAGCACTTAAATGAGATGTATTGAATGGGCTATGAGATGCCTCTTCCTCACTTGGATCTGATTAGATGATGAGATTCTTGATTCTGAGCTGATGCTGTGAAAAGGAATGGAATGTTATGAAGAAAAAAGGTACAGAGGTTTTCAGCAGATTTTAAAAAGAAATGTATGAAGAGATGCAGATAGACCTAAGGTTAGAAAAGCCACGTTAGAAATTTGGGTATTGTCCTTGGGAATCTCATTCTTATGTTTGGCGTAAATCAAGTTAGAGTCTACATTCGTTATAACTTTATTCCTTGACACTCCTACATTACAATTCCATCTGAAGTGTCCTAACTATTAAGTAAATAAATTCCCACAATACCCCTTAATCTGTTGTGTTAATTTCATGGAGAGTGAAAGTTCACAAGGGGAAAGAAAAAGTTCCATCCCACATTCACCCCACCTTGAGTTATTGTGAAGTGGTAGCATCAGTTTATCAAGTGAATGACATCTTAAGTTTTTGAGTGATAAACCTGGCACTGGAGAGCCACTCAAAGCTAAGCTAGCAGTTCAAGTAAGATATATGGTAGGAAAACAGCAGGTTAGGGTCCAAGAAGATTTTATGCATGAGAGACACTAAAATACTTCTTTCTTACTGTTTCGCAAGATCTGTTTAAACAGATCTACTGAATAGAGTGTGTGTTCAACCCAAAGAGGACAAAAGATTTTTGAGTAAAAGGTAGGAGAAGTACTAGAACTTTTATTTTTTTTAAAATTTATATATTTATGTAACTGCCACCATAATCAAGAGCATAGGCAGACAGCTAGACATTTAAGAGTATGCAACTATATATATGAATATATTAAAATCAAGACTGTATATGTACACACACTTATAATTACCATATTCGTTCTAGTGTGTAAAAAGCAGTATCTCCTTGTGGTTCTTATTTTTATTTCCTAATGACTAATGATGTTGAGCAACTTGTATGTGCTTACAGGCCATTTATGTATCATTTTGAGGAAAATGTCCATTTGAATTCTGTGACCATTTAATTTTTTTATCTTTTTAATAGTGCCTTGTAAAAGTTCTGTATATTGGATACCAGAATGTTATCTGTAGGATGTATCTTTACTTTTTAAATAATCTCCTTTGATGCACAAATGTTTTAATTTTGAGGAAGTCAAATTTATCTGTTCTCGTTTTTGCGGTCTTTGTTTGTGGCATCATATCTTTAAAAACTTGCCTAATCCAAGGTCATACATATTTACACTTATGTTTTCTTCTAATGGTTTTATACTTTTAGCTTTTTCATGTAGGTCTTTCATTCATTATGAGTTAATTTTTGTATATGGTGCAAAGTTGGGTTTAAATTCATTATTTTGCACGTGGATATCCAGTTTTTCCGGCACCAGTTCGTAAAAGACTATTCTTTTCCCCCATTCAATGGTCTTGGCACTCTTGTTGAAATTCATTTGACTATACATATACAGTTTATTTTGGAACCATTATTCCATTCTACGTATATGTCAGTAGCAGTCTCATCTCAGCTGTGACATTGAAAAATGTCTAGATACAATGTGAAATGTCTCCTTGGAGGCAAAATTATGCAAGAGAACCACTGTATTGCTTAATACTGTTCCTCTGAGAAAGAGTTGATGGGACTATAACAAATATCGTGTTTCTAATATAAATAAAGTGTGAATTAATACTTAATTTTGTACATCTACATTTTCCAAGTCAGTGTCAAACAAATTTAAATGTATTTCTCCACATTCATTCTTTTTTGGGGGCTTTTAGTATGGTAATATGCATATAGATTTATTATCTGTAATACTTCTCTTAAAAGAAATTGCATGTTATTAACTACTCTATTGCTATTTTCTTAGCTCTCCTATAGCTCACTGTCCTTTTTTGCCTGCCTTCTTCCTGGGCTCCACTTCTTAGTCCAATCTCTTAAATATTGGTGTTTTCCAGGGTTCTGTCTTCTGTTCAGATCATTTTACCTTATGTACTCTTCACTGTATTATCTCACTTACCCTCATAGTTTTGATAGCCGCCTACATATAGATGACTTCAAAACCTGTATTTCTCATGTAGATATTTCTTCTGGGTACCATACTTATATAGCCAACTTTCTATCTAGCGTTTCTATTCAAAATTTCTAATAAGCACTCATACTTAAATATGTTATTTATGGAACTCATATTCTGTACGCAGCAAACAAGCTCCTTACTCTATATACCTTATCTCATATTGTGATACATCATTCTCCTTGGCTACCCATTCTAGAAACCTAGGAGTTACACTCATATTCTATATTCAAACTGTAATTTTTACCTGATAATTTAACCTATTCAGTGTTTCTTAAGTTTGCACGACTTCTACATCTTTTTAAACTATTCCTCAGATTTCTCTCTCATTTGGATTATTTTTTTCCCAACTGTAGGTATAGTTCATAGTTAAAAATTATGTATAAGTTGTAAAACTTGATGATTTGTTATATGTATCCACTGTGAAATATCCACCACAATCCAGCTAATTAACATGTTCATCACCTCACATACTTACAATTTATTTTTGTGTGGTGAGAACATTAAATATCTACCCTCTTAGCAAATCTCAAGTATAAAATAAAATATTGTTAATTGTAGACACATGTTGTACATTAGGTTTCAATGCCGATTAATCTTGCATAACTGAAACTTTATTGTCCTTGAATAGTATCTTTTCATATCCCCCACCCCAACCACTGATAACCACCATTGTACAATCTATTTCTATGAATTTGACATTTTCAGATTCCACATATAAGTGAGATCAGATATATGTATAAGTATATGTCTTTCTGAATCTGGCTTATTCCATTTAGCATAATACCCTCCAGGTTCATTCATGTGATCACAAATGGCAAGATTTTCTAATTTTTAAGACTGAATAATATTCTGCTGTGTATATACACCACATTTTCTTTATCCATTTTTAATGGACTCAAGTTGTTTTCATATCTTGGCTATTGTAAATAATTTTACAATGAACATGAGAGTTCAAATGTCTTCAAAATACTAACTTTATTTCTTTGGCATATATACCTAAAAAGATTGCTGAATAATGTGGCAGTTTTACTTTTATTTTTCTGAGACACCACGATATTTTTTTCTATAATGGCAGTACCAATTTACATTTGCACCAGGAGTGTACAAGGGTTCTGTTTTTTCCACATCCTCACCCAAATGTGTTAATTTCTGTTTCTTTTTCTTTTTTTTTTTTTTTAATAATAGTCATCCTAATGGACTTAAAGAGATATATTATTGTGGTTTTGACTTCATGTTTCACTGATAATTAGGGAAGTTGAGCACCTTTTCTTATACCTGCGGACCATTTGTGTATATTATTTAGAAATGTCTATGCAAGTACTTTTCCCATTTTAAAATCAGGTTATTTGTGTGTGTGTGTGTGTGTGTGTGTGTGTGTGTGTGTGTGTGTTTGCCATTTTGAGTTGCATGTTTTTTTAAAATCTATTTTTAATATTAACCCCTTATTAACTGTATGGTTTGCAAATATTCTCTCCTACTCTGTGTATGGTTTGCAAATATTCTCTCCTACTCTGTGTATGGTTTGCAAATATTCTCTCCTACTCTGTAGGTGCCTTTTTACTCTGTTGTTTTCTTGGATGTACAGAAGCTTTTTAGTTTGATGCAATCCTGTTTGTTTATTTTTGTTTTGTTGCTTGTGCTTTTGGTGTCATAACTAAAAAATTATTGCCTAGACCAATGTGAAGAAGTTATATTCCTATGTTTTCTTCTAGTAGTTTTATAGTTTGATGTTTTTAATTTCAGTCTTTGATCCATTTTGAGTTGATGTTTGTATATTGTGGGTCCAATGAAATGACAAGGATCCAAGTTCATTCTTCTGCATGTGGATATTCAGTTTTCCCAACACCATTTGTTGGAGAGACTATCTTTTCCTCCTTGTTTCCCTATTGTATGTTCTTGGCATCATTGTCAAAGATCAGTAGACCATAGATGCATGGATTTATTCCAGATGTCTCTACACTATTCCACTGGTCTATATTTTATTGGAATTATTGTAATATCTTCTAACTGGACTTGCTAGTTCTGAGCTTGCTCTCATCAAATTCATTCTCCACAAGGTACCTAGAATAATATTTCTAATTTGTAAATCTGATTGTCTTTCTCCTTTGCTTAAAATCTTTCAGTGAACATTTATGTCCCTTGGGATAAAGGCGGAATTTTTACTCTGTATAAACAATTTCTATGACCTTGTCCTTAACTATGCTTCAAGAAATACGGCTTCATTACCAATATCTCACTGAATATCTGAACAAAGGTTGTCCTCATATATCCCCAGTCACAATTCCATTTTGCCAATATTCTTTTTTTTTTTTTTTTTTTGAGATGGAGTCTCGCTCTGTCGCCCAGGCTGGAGTGCAATGGTGCGACCTCGGCTCACTGCAAGCTCTGCCTCCTGGGTTCACAGCATTCTCCTGCCTTCGCCTCCCAAGTAGCTGGGACTACAGGCGCCCACACCATGCCCAGCTAATTTTTTTGTATTTTTTAGTAGAGATGGGGTTTCACCGTGTTAGCCAGGATGGTCTCGATCTCCTGACCTCGTGATCCACCTGCCTCGGCCTCCCAAAGTGCTGGGATTACAGGCGTGAGCCACCGCGCCCGGTCGGCCAATATTCTTTTGCTTATAATATTTCTTTCTCTTTGAATGCCATTGCCCTAAGTTTTAGCCTAGTTTATTCATTCTCTTTCTTTAGGATAAAGTGTGATAATCTCCTCTGGCTAACTATCATGCATTTATTCCCTAGAATGAGTTAGGCAATGCTACTTGGCCCTTCCGTAGGCTGCAGGGCACATTCTATCATATAAAAAGCTTTATTTTATTCAAGTTGTCTGTTCTCGTGAATAGCTCTATGACAAGACCACACTTCTTACGAGCAAGATTTATGACTTAATTTTATGTTATCCCTAATTCCTAACACTGTGGCTGGCTCAATATAATTTGGTTCCTTGAATAATGTCATCAGGAATTGATAACACATTAGGGGTTAATGCTGAAGGAAGGACTAGTCAAGGACTACCAGATTTTTCTTATCCATTCATCTGTTGATAGACACTTAGTTTACTTATGTATTTTGGCTATTGTAAACAGTGCTGCAAAAAACATGGGAGTGCAGTTATCTTTTTGATATACTAATTTCCTTTATTGTGACTATATACTCAGCAGTGGGATTGCTGGATCACATGGTAGCTATATTTTTGGTTTCCTGAGGAACCAAAGAGTAATTTTCCATAGTGGTTTTACTAATTTACTTTCCCACCAACAGTGTGCAAACGTTCCCCTTTCTTCACATCCTCGTCAGCATTTGTCATTGCCTGTCTTTGGTATAGAAGCCATTTTAACTAGGATGAAAAGATGCACCATTGTAGTTTTGATTTGCATTTCTCTGATGATCAGGGATGTTGAGCACATTTTCATATGACTGTTTACTATTTGTATGTCTTCTTTTGAGAAATGTTCATTCAAATCTTTTCTCCGTTTTTTAATTATTAGGTTTGTTCCTGTAGTGTTGTTTGAGCTCTTTAAATAGTCTGGTTATTAATCACTCATAAGTTGGCTAATTTGCAAATATATTCTCCCTTATGTGAATTCTCTCACCAATTTGTTGATTGTTTCCCCACTGTGCAGAGGATTTTTAACTTGATGTGATTTCATTTGTTCATTTTTGCTTTGGTTGTCTGTACTTGTAGGGTATTGCTCAAGAAATTTTTGACCAGACAGAAGTCCTGGAGATTTTCCCCAATGTTTTATTATATTGGTTTCATGCCTTATATTTAAGTCTTCAATCCGTATTTATTTGATTTTTGTATATGGCAAGAGATAGGGGTCTAGTTTCATTCTTCTGCATATAGATATCCAGTTTCCCCAACACCATTTATTGAAGAGACTGTGTTGTTCCCTGTGTATATTCTTGGCACCTTTGTCAAAATGATTTCACTGTAGGTTTGTGGATTTGTTTCTAGTTTCTCCATTTGGTTCCATTGGTCTATGTGTTGGCTTTTATGCCAGCGCCATAAGGTATACTATAGCTCTATAGTACAACTTGAAGTTGGATAATGTGATTTCTCCAGGTTTTTTTTTTTTTTTTTTCTCGGAATAGCTTTGGGTATTCTGGGTCTTTTGTGGTTCCATATACATTTTAGGATTGTTTCTTCTACTTTTATGAAGAATGTCATTGGTATTTTGATAGGGATTGCATTTAATCTACAGATTGCTTTGAGTAGTATGGAAACCTTAACAATATTGATTCTTACAATCAATGAACACGGAATACCTTCCCATTTATTGCTGCCCTTTTCAATTATTTTCATCAGTGTTTTAGAGATTCATTATAGAGATCTTTTACTTCTTCGGTTAGGTTAATTCCTAGGTATTTACTTTTATTTGTGGCTATTGTAAGTAAGATTACTTTTAAAATTTCTTTTTCAGATTTTTTGCTTTAGGCATATAGAAATGTTACTGATTTTTACATGTTGATTTCGTATCCTTCAACTTTACTGAATTTGTTTAGTATTTCTAATAGATTTCTTTGTAGATTCTTTAGGTGTTTCCAAATATAAGGTGATATCTTCTGCAAACAAGGATATTTTGACTTCTTCCATTCCAATTCCAAAGCTTTAGCTGGGACTTCCAGTACTACATCAAGTAACAGTGGTGACAGTGAGCATCCTTATCTTCCTCCAGATCTTAGAGGAAAGGCCTTCATTTGTTTTGCATTCAGTATGATACTAACAGTGGATCTGTTGTGTGTAGCTTTTATTATGTTGAGGTATGTCCCTTCAATACCCAGTTTTTGGAGTATTTTTATGAGGAAAGCATATTGAATTTTATCAAATGTTTTGCCAGCATCAATTATCATATGGATTTTGTCCTTCATTCTGTTGATATGCTGTATCACATTGATTGATTTTCATATGTTGAACCAACCTTTCATCCCTAGGATAAATCCCACTGTGTCATGATGAATGATCTTTTAAATGTATTGTTGAATTCAGTTGACTACTATTTAACTGAGGATTTTTGCAACAATATTCATCAAAAATATTGGCCGTTAGTGTTCTTAGTGCTTTTTTATGTATTTTTCTCTACTTTTGATATTATGATAATCTGGACTCATAGAATGAGTTTTGAAGTAGGCGCTCCTCCTCTATTTCTCTGAATAATGTGAGTAGAATTGGTACTAGTTATTCTTATGTTTGTGAGAATATAGCAGTGAAACCTTCAGGTCCCAGGCTTTTATTTTCTAGAGATTGTTTTCATAATGATTTTGATTCCATTATCTGTTATTGGTCTTTTCAAGTTTTGAATTTCTTCATTGTTCAATATTAGTAGGTTGTATGCATCTAATAATTAGCTCATTTCTTCTTAATGTTTCCATTTATTGGCATATGGTTGGTCATAGTAGCCACTAATGATCATATGAATATCTGTGGTATCAATTTTGATGTCTCCTTTTCCACCTCTGATTTTGTTTATATGGATCTTCTCTCTTTTTTTCATAGTTAGCCTGGCTAATATTTTGTCGATTTTAACTTTCCAAAAAACCTTTTTTTTTTCATTTTACTGATTTGTTTTCATTATTTTATTTATTCCAGTTTAATTTATTTATGCTATTATATTTATTATTTCTTTTCTTCTACAAATTTTGCATTTTGTTTGCTCTTACTTTTTCCAGTTCTTTAAAATGCACTGTCAGGTTACTTATTTGAAGTTTTTATTATTATTCAATGTAGACACTTAGAGCTATAAACTTACCACTTTCTACTGCTTTTGCTGTATCCTATAGTCTTTATTACGTTATATTTTCTTTATCTGCTGTTTAAATAAATTTTTCAATTTCCCTGTTAATTTGTTTTTGGAACCACTGGTTATTCAGGAGCATATCGTTTAATTTCCATGTGGTTGTATGCTTTCCAAAATTTCTCTTGTTATTGATTTCGGGTTTTATTCCATTGTGGTCTATAAAGATTTTTTTATTATTTCAAAATTTTTAAATGTTTTAAGACCTTTGTGAACTAACATATTGTTTATATTTGAGAATAATCTATGTGCTAAGGAAAAGAATGTGTTTTCTGTAGCCATTGGACGAAATGTTCTGTAAATACCTTTAGAACCTTTGGTCTATAGTGTGTATTAAGTTTGATGTTTGTTGATTTTCTGTCTGGAATATTTTTCCAATGCTGAAAGTGGAGTGTTGAAGCCTTCAACTGTTATTGTATTGGAGTCTGTCTCTCTCTTTAACTCTAATTTTTATAGTGATTTTGATTCCATTATCTGTTATTTGCTTTACATATCTGGGTGCTCCAGTGTTAGGTGTATATATATTTAAAATTGTTATATCCTCTAGCTGAATTGACCTCTTTATCATTACATGGTGACTATCTTTTTCTCTCTTTGTTTTTGTCTTGAAATCTATTTTGTCTGATATAAGTATAGCTACTCCTGCTCTTTTCTGGTTTCCATTGCCATGGAATATCTTTTTTCATCCCTTATTTTCAGTCCATGTGTGTCTTTATAGGTAAAGTGTGCTACTTGTAGGCAACAGATCATTTGGTCTTGCTTTTCTTTTTAATCATTTACATTCAATGTTATCATTGATTAACAACTTACTTTTGCCATTTTGTTGTTTGTTTTCTGGTTGTTTTGTGGTCACCTCTTTCTTGTTTCTTTCCTCCCTGTCTTATTTTAGTAAAAGTGATTTTCTCTGGTGATGTGCTTTTTCCCCCCCTTTTTATTTGTTGTGTAACCATAGTCTGTTTTGGTTTTAGTTTACTGTGAGACTAGAAAATATTATTTTACAACCCATTATTTTAAGGTGATAAAAATGCTGTTAGCATAAATAAATAAATGAACAAACAAGTGCAAAAAAAACTAATACAAACTCCATTCCTTAACTTTGTCCTACTGCTTTTTAACATTTTGTTCTTTATATTTATATTTCATTGTACTTTATTTGTGTCATTATTTCTCCTTTATATTTGAATGCTTTTTCACCAGATACACTATTCCAGGGTAAAAAAAATTCTTCAGCACATTAAACATGTCATGCCACTCTCTCCTGTCCTGTAAGATTTCCACTGAAAAGTCAGCTGCCGGATGAATTGGAGGCCCATTGTTTGTTATTTGTTTCTTTTCTCTTGCTGCTTTAAGGATTTTTTCTTTATTCTTGACGTTTAGGTGTTTGAATCGCAAAGGCCTTGAGGTAGTCCTCTTTGGGTTTAGTCTGCTTGGTGTTCTATAACCTTCTTGTACTTGGATATTGGTATCTTTTCCTAGGTTTGAGGAGTACTCTGTTACCATCTTTTAAAATATACTTACTATTTTTATCTCTTTCTCTACCTCATCTTGAAGGCCAATAACTCTTAAATCTTCGCTTTGGGAGGTATTTTCTAGATACTGAAGATGTGCTTCCTTGTGTTTTATTTTTTTCCTTTTGTCTCCTCTGACTGTGCATTTTCTAATAGCCTGTCTGTAAGCACACTCATTCTTTCTCCTGCTTGATCCATTCTGCTGTTAAAACACTGATGCGTGCTTCAGTCTGCCAATTACATGTTTTCAGTTCCAGAATTTCGGTTTCTTTTTCATTATTTCAGTTTCTTTGTTAAATTTATCTGATATAATTCTGAATTCCTTCTCTATGTTATTTTGACTGTTTTGAGTTTCCCTAACACAGATATTTTGAATTCTCTGTTTAAAGCGTGATATATCTCTTTTTCACTAGGATTTTTACCTGCTGCTTTATTTAGTTCCTTTGGTTTGGTGATGTTTTCCCAGGTAGTCTTGATACTTGTAGAGAGTCTTCTGTGTTCAGGGATTAAATAGATAGGTGTCTATCGTATTCTTTGCAGTGTGGGCATCTTTGTACTTGTTCTTCCTTAAAAGGCATTCCAGATATTCAAAGTACTTTGGTGTTGTGCTCTAAGCTGTATCTGCTTTAGGGGGCACCCCAACCTGAGTTGCACTGTGGTTCTTGCAGATTCATAGAGACGTACTGCCTTGATTGTCTTGGACAAGGTCTGGAAGAATTCTCTGGATAACCAGGTAGAGACTCTTGTTCTCTTCCCTTACTTTCTCCAAAACAAATGGAATATTTCTTCCTCTCTGTTCTGAGCCACCTGGAGATTGAGACAGAGTGACACAAGCACTCTTGTGGCCACCATCACTAGGACTGTACTGGATCAGCTCTGAATTCAGCCCGGCACTGGGTCTTGTCCAAGGTCTGCTGTAACTACTCCCTGCCTACTGTCTATGTTTGGTCAAGGCCCTGGGGGCTATACAATCAGTAGGTGGCAAAACCAACCAAGTCTGTGTCCTTTCATTAAAGGCAATGAGTGGCGCCAGACCCTGGGAATGACCAGAGGTGCCAGAACCCGTTACCTGAGTCAATATCATTAGAAGTCTACCTGGTGTTCTAATGTATTACAGCTCAACTTGCACTGAAACCACAAGATGTATTCTTTTGCACTGTCTCTCTCCTTTCCAAAAGCAGAGAAGCATCATCCTGTGGCCACTGCCACCACAGGCTCACACAGACTACTGCTGATACTCTCTTACGGCCCAGAGGCACTTCTGTCAGTTGTGGTGATTGCTGCCTGGCCTGAGACTCACTTTTCAGGGAAGGCGGGTCCCTTTTGGCTCAGGACAGGTCCAGAAATGCCATCTAAGAGCCAAGCCCTGGAATTGAGGACCCCAAGAGCCCTTTTGCTCCTCTACATTCTTGCACCCAAGGTGGTCTCTAAGGTGAAGACAAATTTCTCTTTCCTTTCTGTTCCCTTCTCTCAAGCAGAAGGAGTCTTACCTCATAGCCACCAGAGCTGGAAATGTGTGATTCTCACCCAAAGCCAGTAAATCTCACAGGCTCAAGCAAGGCCCTTGATATGGTACTTAAATATCATTGTTGGTTTTTCAGTTGTCAAGGGCTCTTCAGATAGCAGGTGATAAATTCTTTCAAGACTGCATGCTTCCCCTTAAAGACAGCATGTTTCCTCCTGGTCTAAGGTATGTAGAAATGTCATTCCAGATTTAGGGCCTAGAAAGTATACCTCAGGACTCTTACCAGTGCCCTATTCTGCAGTAGCTGAGCTGGTATGCAAGATGCAATAGAAAGTGGGAATGTTCTTCTCACTCTTTCCTCTCCTCACTTTAGGCAGAAGGAAGATGTATTTTTCGGAGCTTGGAGCTGTGCAACCTGGAATTAGTGAAAGGGTAATTGCAGAACTCTCTTAGCTACCCAGGCTGACATTCCAGTAGTTTGCATGGCTCCCCAAGTCTCTGGACCCATTTCAGCACTAGGACATGCCTAGGAGTTGCAATCTTTGTGGTCTAGACTGCCTTTCCAGTTTAATTTAGGCCCCAGAGCACTTTAGCCCTTGGTGGCAAGGCTAGCGTGAACTGAAGTTCCACCACTGGGATCAGAAATTTTCCTCTTGCTAGGACTGATTAAAATGCTCCCTCCATGGACAGGCATCAGCTGAGTTTGGTCCAGTTATGCTTCCTGTTATAATAGGGCAGCACTGAGTTAAACGACATACACTTGACGTGGTCTCCTATGTACAAAGGAATACTGTCAGCATGACAGTGTCACACTAGGGCATAGAGAAGGGGTAGCATCAGTGATTTAAGACTGTTTTTCCTATCTCTTCAATGCCTCTTTCAGCAATAGAAAGTTAAAACTGAGACTGAGTACTCACCTATTTTTGATTCTTATGAAGGTGGTTTTTGCTTAAATGTAGATAGTTGTTAAATTGGTGTCCTTTTTGGGGGGATAATTGGTGGAGCATTCTATTCCACCATCTTGCTCCAGGTATTCCTGGGGATTACAATGTATTACAAGATTTGGGCAGGAACAAATATCCAAGCTATATCATTGCCCAAGTCTGAGATAGGTTCCAGGATTCTGCAATTTTAGCAAGCTCTTAAGTCATTCAGACATAGGTGTTTTTTGTTTTTGTTTTTTTATTTTTGTTTTTGTTTTGTTTTTGTTTTTGTTTTTGTTTTTGTTTTTACAACAGTTTAGGAAACATTGGTTTTGACAAAAAAGTTTCCAAATAATTTGTTATCTCAGTAATTTGTCTTATATATTCATTTTTAAGTTATGTGTTGTTTCAGATTTTTGTCACAAGTGATACGTTTATTACACTTAAACATAATTCTATCATTTTTAATATTTCATATAAAATTCAATCCCATCATCAGCCCCCAAAATGAACCTCCCTCATTATTTTTTTTTATCAGTGGCTATTATTTTATCTTTAATAATTTTGCTAAACCTTTGATACAGTTATTTGGTGAGTACCCATTGTTAATTTTTAGATGAATAATTGTAGTTTTGATGATGACTCTTAATCAGAGATCTTCATGGTTGTAAGTCTGATGTTAGGAGTTACACAATGGCTGCTTTAGGCCAGTGGTTTATTATGTTGTTTATTTCATATCGACTCTCCTATGCTTAATTGCCTGTTGACGTAATATTTTTTTTTTTTTATTATACTTTAAGTTCTAGAGTACATGTGCATAACGTGCAGGTTTGTTACATATGTATATTTGTGCCATGTTTGTGTGCTGCACCCATCAACTCGTCAGCACCCATCAATTCATCATTTATGTCATGTATTACTCCCCAATGCAATCCCTCCCCCCTCCCGCCTCCCCATGATAGGCCCCGGTGTGTGATGTTCCCCTTCCTGAGTCCAAGTGATCTCATTGTTCAGTTCCCACCTATGAGTGAGAACATGCGGTGTTTGGTTTTCTCTTCTTGTGATAGTTTGCTAAGAATGATGGTTTCCAGCTGCATCCATGTCCCTACAAAGGACGCAAACTCATCCTTTTTTATGGCTGCATAGTATTCCATGGTGTATATGTGCCACATTTTCTTAATCCAGTCTGTCACAGATGGACATTTGGGTTGATTCCAAGTCTTTGCTATTGTGAATAGTGCCGCAATAAACATACGTGTGCATGTGTCTTTGTAGTAGAATAATTAATAATCCTTTGGGTATATACCCAGTAGTGGAATGGCTGGGTCATATGGTACATCTAGTTCTAGATCCTTGAGGAATTGCCACACTGTTTTCCATAATGGTTGAACTAGTTTACAATCCCACCAACAGTGTAAAAGTGTTCCTATTTCTCCACATCCTCTCCAACAACTGTTGTTTCCTGATTTTTTAATGATTGCCATTCCAGCTGGTGTGAGATGGTATCTCATTGTGGTTTTGATTTGCATTTCTCTGATGGCGAGTGATGATGAGCATTTTTTGATGTTTCTGTTGGCTGTATGAATGTCTTCTTTTGAGAAATGTCTGTTCATATCCTTTCCCCACTTTTTGATGGGGTTGTTTGTTTTCTTCTTGTATATTTGTTTGAGTTCTTTGTAGATTCTGGATATTAGCCCTTTGTCAGATGAGTAGATTGCAAAAATTTTCTCCCATTCTGTAGGTTGCCTGTTCACTCTGATGGTAGTTTCTTTTGCTGTGCAGAAGCTCTTTAGTTTAATGAGATCCCATTTGTCAATTTTGGCTTTTGCTGCTGTTGCTTTTGGTGTTTTAGATATGAAGTCCTTGCCCATGTCTATGTCCTGAATGGTACTACCTAGATTTTCTTCTAGGGTTTTTATGGTATTAGGTCTAACATTTAAGTCTCTAATCCATCTTGAATTAATCTTCGTATAAGGAGTAAGGAAAGGATCCAGTTTCAGCTTTCTACTTATGGCTAGCCAATTTTCCCAGCACCATTTATTAAATAGGGAATCCTTTCCCCATTTCTTGTTTCTCTCAGGTTTGTCAAAGATCAGATGGCTGTAGATGTGTGGTATTATTTCTGAGGACTCTGTTCTGTTCCATTGGTCTATAGCTCTGTTTTGGTACCAGTACCATGCTGTTTTGGTTACTGTAGCCTTGTAGTATAGTTTGAAGTCAGGTAGCGTGACGCCTCCAGCTTTGTCCTTTTGACTTAGGATTGTCGTGGCAATGTGGGCTCTTTTTTGGTTCCATATGAACTTTAAAGCAGTTTTTTTCCAATTCTGTGAAGAAAGTCATTGGTAGCTTGATGGGGATGGCATTGAATCTATAAATTACCTTGGGCAGTATGGCCATTTTCACGATATTGATTCTTCCTATCCATGAGCATGGTATGTTCTTCCATTTGTTTGTGTCCTCTTTGATTTCACTGAGCAGTGGTTTGTAGTTCTCCTTGAAGAGGTCCTTTACATCCCTTGTAAGGTGGATTCCTAAGTATTTTATTCTCTTTAAAGCAATTGTGAATGGAAGTTCATTCCTGACTTGGCTCTCTGCTTGTCTGTTACTGGTATATAAGAATGCTTGTGATTTTTGCACCTTAATTTTGTATCCTGAGACTTTGCTGAAGTTGCTTATCAGCTTAAGGAGATTTTGGGCTGAGACAATGGGGTTTTCTAAATACACAATCATGTCATCTGCAAACAGGGACAATTTGACTTCTTCTTTTCCTAACTGGATACCCTTGATTTCTTTCTCTTGCCTGATTGCCCTAGCCAGAACTTCCAACACTATGTTGAATAGGAGTGGTGAGAGAGGGCATCCCTGTCTTGTACCAGTTTTCAAAGGGAATTTTTCCAGGTTTTGCCGATTCAGTATGATATTAGCTGTGGGTTTGTCATAAATAGCTCTTATTATTTTGAGGTACGTTCCATCAATACCGAATTTATTGAGCGTTTTTAGCATGAAGGGCTGTTGAATTTTGTCAAAAGCCTTTTCTGCATCTATTGAGATAATCATGTGGTTCTTGACTTTGGTTCTGTTTATATGCTGGATTATGTTTATTGATTTGCGAATGTTGAACCAGCCTTGCATCCCAGGGATGAAGCCCACTTGATCATGGTGGATAAGCTTTTTGATGTGCTGCTGAATCCGGTTTGCCAGTATTTTATTGAGGATTTTTGCATCGATGTTCATCAGGGATATTGGTCTAAAATTCTCTTTTTTTGTTGTGTCTCTGCCAGGCTTTGGTATCAGGATGATGTTGGCCTCATAAAATGAGTTAGGGAGGATTCCCTCTTTTTCTATTGATTGGAATAGTTTCAGAAGGAATGGTACCAGCTCCTCCTTGTACCTCTGGTAGAATTCAGCTGTGAATCCATCTGGTCCTGGACTTTTTTAGGTGGGTAGGCTATTAATTGTTGCCTCAATTTCAGAGCCTGCTGTTGGTCTATTCAGGGATTCAATTTCTTCCTGGTTTAGTCTTGGGAGAGTGTAAGTGTCCAGGAAATTATCCATTTCTTCTAGATTTTCTAGTTGATTTGCGTAGAGGTGTTTATAGTATTCTCTGATGGTAGTTTGTATTTCTGTGGGTTCAGTGCTAATATCCCCTTTATCATTTTTTATTGCATCTATTTGATTCCTCTCTCTTCTTTATTAGTCTTGCTAGTGATCTGTCAATTTTGTTGATCTTTTCAAAAAACCAACTCCTGGATTCATTGATTTTTTGGAGGGTTTTTTGTGTCTCTATCTCCTTCAGTTCTGCTCTGATCTTAGTTATTTCTTGCCTTCTGCTAGCTTTTGAATGTGTTTGCTCTTGCCTCTCTAGTTCTTTTAATTGTGATGTTAAAGTGTCAATTTTAGATCTTTCCTGCTTTCTGTTGTGGGCATTTAGTGCTATAAATTTCCCTCTACACACTGCTTTAAATGTGTCCCAGAGATTCTGGTATGTTGTATCTTTGTTCTCATTGGTTTCAAAGAACATCTTTATTTCTGCCTTCATTTCATTATGTACCCAGTAGTCATTCAGGAGCAGGTTGTTCAGTTTCCATGTAGTTGAGTGGTTTTGATTGAGTTTCTTAGTCCTGAGTTCTAGTTTGATTGCACTGTGGTCTGAGAGACAGTTTGTTATAATTTCTGTTCTTTTACATTTGCTGAGGAGTGCTTTACTTCCAATTATGTGGTCAATTTTGGAATAAGTGCGATGTGGTGCTGAGAAGAATGTATATTCTGTTGATTTGGGGTGGAGAGTTCTATAGATGTCTATTAGGTCCGCTTGGTGCAGAGATGAGTTCAATTCCTGGATATCCTTGTTAACTTTCTGTCTCGTTGATTTGTCTAATGTTGACAGTGGAGTGTTGAAGTCTCCCATTATTATTGTATGGGAGTCTAAGTCTCTTTGTAAGTCTCTAAGGACTTGCTTTATGAATCTGGGTGCTCCTGTATTGGGTGCATATATATTTAGGAGAGTTAGCTCTTCCTGTTGAATTGATCCCTTTACCATTATGTAATGGCCTTCTTTGTCTCTTTTGATCTTTGATGGTTTAAAGTCTGTTTTATCAGAGACAAGGATTGCAACCCCTGCTTTTTTTTGTTCTCCATTTGCTTGGTAGATCTTCTTCCATCCCTTTATTTTGAGCCTATGTATGTCTCTGCATGTGAGATGGGTCTCCTCAATACAGCAGACTGATGGGTCTTGACTCTTTATCCAGTTTGCCAGTCTGTGTCTTTTAATTGGAGCATTTAGTCCATTTACATTTAAAGTTAATATTGTTATGTGTGAACTCGATCTTGCCATCATGATATTAACTGGTTATTTTGCTCGTTAGCTGATGCAGTTTCTTCCTAGCCTTGATGGTCTTTACATTTTGGCATGTTTTTGCAATGGCTGGTACCGGTTGTTCCTTTCCATGTTTAGGGCTTCCTTCAGGGTCTCTTGTAAGGCAGGCCTGGTGGTGACAAAATCTCTAAGCATTTGCTTATCTGTAAAGGATTTTATTTCTCCTTCACTTATGAAACTTAGTTTGGCTGGATATGAAATTCTGGGTTTAAAATTCTTTTCTTTAAGAACGTTGAATATTGGCCCCCACTCTCTTCTGGCTTGGAGAGTTTCTGCCGAGAGATCTGCTGTTAGTCTGATGGGCTTCCCTTTGTGGGTAACCCGACCTTTCTCTCTGGCTGCCCTTAAGATTTTTTCCTTCATTTCAACTTTGGTGAATCTGGCAATTATGTGTCTTGGAGTTGCTCTTCTGGAGGAGTATCTTTGTGGCGTTCTCTGTATTTCCTGAATTTGAATGTTGGCCTGCCCTACTAGGTTGGGGAAGTTCTCCTGGATGATATCCTGAAGAGTGTTTTCCAACTTGGTTCCATTTTCTCCCTCACTTTCAGGCACCCCAATCAGACGTAGATTTGGTCTTTTTACATAATCCCATACTTCTTGTAGGCTTTGTTCATTTCTTTTTCTTCTTTTTTCTTTTGGTTTCTCTTCTCGCTTCATTTCATTCATTTGATCCTCAATTGCTGATACTCTTTCTTCCAGTTGATTGAGTCGGTTATTGAAGCTTGTGCATTTGTCACGTATTTCTCGTGTCATGGTTTTCATCTCTGTCATTTCGTTTATGACCTTCTCTGCATTAATTAGTCTAGCTGTCAATTCTTCCACTCTTTTTTCAAGATTTTTAGTTTCTTTGCGCTGGGTACGTAATTCCTCCTTTAGCTCTGAGAAGTTTGATGGACTGAAGCCTTCTTCTCTCCTCTCGTCCAAGTCATTCTCTGACCAGCTTTGATCCGTTGCTGGCGATGGGCTACGCTCCTTTGCAGGGGGAGATGCGCTCTTATTTTTTGAATTTCCAGCTTTTCTGCCCTGCTTTTTCCCCATCTTTGTGGTTTTATCTGTCTCTGGTCTTTGATGATGGTGACGTACTGATGGGGTTTTGGTATTGGTGTCCTTCCTGGTTGATTGTTTTCCTTCTGACAGTCAGGACCCTCAGCTATAGGTCTGTTGGAGATTGCTTGAGGTCCACTCCAGACCCTGTTTGCCTGGGTATCAGTAGCAGAGGTTGCAGAAGATAGAATATTGCTGAACAGCGAGTGTACCTGTCTGATTCTTCCTTTGGAAGCTTCCTCTCAGGGGTGTACTCCACCCTGTGAGGTGTGGGGTGTCAGACTGCCCCTAGTGGGGGATGTCTCCCAGTGAGGCTACTCAGGGGTCAGTGACCCACTTGAGCAGGCAGTCTGTCCATTCTCAGATCTCAACCTCCGTGTTGGGAGATCCACTGCTCTCTTCAAAGCTGTCAGACAGAGTCGTTCGCGTCTGCTCAGGCCTCTGTAGCTTCCCCTATTGTTTTTTTAGCTGAGCCCTGCCCCCAGAGGTGGAGTCTATAGAGACAGGCAGGTTTCCTTGAGCTGCTGTGAGCTCCACCCAGTTCAAGCTTCCCAGCAACTTTGTTTACCTACTTAAGCCTCAGCAATGGCGGGCGCCCCTCCTCCAGCCTCGCTGCTGCCTTGCGGTTCGATCGCAGCAGACTGCTGCGTTAACAATGAGGGAGGCTCTGTGGGCACGGGACCCTCCCGGCCAGGTGAGGGATATATTCTTCTGGTGTGCCCGTTTGCTTAGAGCGTGGTATTGGAGTGGGAGTTACCCGTTTTTCCTGGTGTTGTGTGTCTCAGTTCCCCTGGCTAGGAAAAGGGATACCCTTCCCCCTTGCGCTTCCCAGGTGAGGCGATGCCTCGCCCTGCTTCAGCTCTCACTGGTCAGGCTGCAGCAACTGACCAGCACCGATTGTCCAGCACTCCCTCGTGAGATGACCCCAGTACCTCAGTTGAAGATGCAGAAATCACCGGTCTTCTGTGTCGCTTGCTCTGGGAGTTGGAGACTGGAGCTGTTCCTATTCGGCCATCTTGCTCCCCTCCCTCATTATTTTTAAAACAAAGTAAGATGCAACTCTTTGGTATAACTAATATGGGCCTGCACTCCACAAGAAATAAATTACAATAACCATATATTAGGAACATAAAGCCCAGGTGGTCTGTAGTAATTCACATCTTTGAATGTTAACCTCTTTGCTGTGCTGCCAGCACTGGTTAAAATAACAAAATTAAATCCCCTTCAAATCACACATGAAATTTTTTTCAAGGTTTATTAGTCTGCTTTTTGCTGAGACTATATGAAATCTAAAAATTCAAGTACACACTGGCAAGCTCTGCAGCAACAGCTATTATTAGAGTAATAACTTAGTTGAGAAGGCAAGATTTATCTACTCAAGTGCTTACCCAGTTGACGTAATGTCAGTTTTATTTGTATATGATTAAAGTTAATTGCTAAGGGGTATGCTTGCTTTATTCCTTCTATACTTTTTGAAAAACAAGTGAAACTTATGGAATGAAAATGGATATATATAGATAAATAGATAAATGAATCTAGATGTATATTTCTATCTGTCTCTCTCTCGCTCTCGCTCTCTATCTCCTATATTATGCCCAATAGATGTTTAAAAGAAACTCCCTTTGCTGATTAGACATAAATATCCACATGTAATAAAATTAGTAAGTTTAATTATATGCAGCTTCAGTCAAAATACAAAAAGCCCTTTTAAAAATATTGATGTTTAAGGAAAAATAGCTAGTTACTTTCAATATAGAAAAACAACAATGTTGATAATGAATCTTATTTCAGTCTTCAGAATTTGATGCTGAGAAATAAAAAATCCTTGTAATTTGCTATTGGATACTTTGTCTGAAATTAGAGTGCATTATGATCAGACACTTTGTGCTTTGGTTATGACTTCAAGTACTGAACAATCAAGTACATTTCATAATGACCTGATTAGTAAAGACAAATTAGATTATTATCCCTCTACAAATTTATAATCTTACATAAAATCCAAATGTCTTTTATTTCAGTAAAGATATAAATTATAAAAATTGACAAATGAAGACCATAAAATAGAGATGAATAAATCCAGCATAGATAAATCTAGTAGAAAATAAAACAAACCAAAAATGAAGAAAAAATTAGATGTCTGAAAAATAAAAATTGTAAGTAAATAACAAACTTAGAAAATATTCTTGAAACTGATAATTTACTAAGAAAATATAAATTTCCAAAATGAAGTCAGAAGAAAGGAGAAAATCTGGAATGGTAAAAAACGGAAATAAAAATTTCAAATGTAAAGATATATTTCCTCCTAAAGAACCCTGGTCTAATAAAAATTTATCTCTGAGTAATTTTATTTCTTCTAACAATATATACATTTTATGCTATTAATCTGTTTTAGAACATAAAGAAAAAAGAAAATTGTTTCAGTATATCCTATGGAGGTAGTATAATCTTGATACAATTTGTATGAAACAGAAAAATGCAAACAACAGCTGAATTTTATTTATAAAATAGAGATGCATAAATAGAATGTAATATACTGGCAGCTGAATTCAGCAATATCTTCAAAATAATGTATTTTGACCATGAAGTGTTAATCCAAAGATTGTAGTAATCATTTCATATTTTAAAAATCATTAATATAATTCATATCAATAACTGATGAAAAATATTATCAATATAATAGATACTGAAAAGATATAAGGCTAAGAAAGTTCCCTGATATTCCTAGTTTGCTGAGTGTTTTTGTCATGAAACACAGAGCTAATATCATACTTAATGGTAAAAAACTAAAAGCTTTCCACCTAACTTTAGGAAGAGGACAAAGATATTCATTCACACCTCTTTGAGTCAACATCTTGCTAAATGCTTTGGCCAGAAAAATTAGGCAATAAAATGAAATCTGGTAAAATCCAGATTGGAAAGAAAGAAGTACATATTTATTTACAGATAACATGATCTGCTATATAGAAACTGTAAGAAATACACAAACACAAAGTATTCAAGCTAATATGTCAGTTCAACAAGGTTGAAAGATACAAGATCACATTTAAAAAGTGAGTTTTACTTCAATACACAAGTCAATCCAAAAGGAAATTAAGAAATAATTACATTTCAGAAGGCATCAAAAAGAATCAAATGTTTGGAAATAAATTTAACCAAAAATTTCAACATTTGTACACTGAAAACTGTAAAATGTTATTGAAATAAATTTAATGAGACTTAAATAAATGGAAATATATCTATGTTCATGGATGGAAACATTATCGACAAAATGACTGATATGATTTAACTGTGTTCCCAACCAAATCTCATCTTGAATTGTAGCTCCCATAATTCCTAGGAAGAGTTATGTCATAGGAAGGACCCAGTGGAAGGTAATCGAATCTTGGGAGTGGATTTTTCCTGTGCTGTCCTTGTGACAGTGAATAAGCCTCATGAGATCTGACTGTTTCATAAAGGGCAATTCCCCTGCACATACTCTCTATCCTGCTGCCATGTAAGACATGCCTTTGCTCCTCCGCCTTCTGCCATGATTGTGAGGCCTCCCCAGCAAAGTGGAACTGTGAGTCCAATAAACCTCTTTTACTTTATAAATTACCCAGTCCTGAGTACTTCTTCATAGCAATATGAAAATGGACTAATACAATGGCAATATTTCTGAAATTGATCCACAGATTCAATGTAGTCGTTATCAAAATTCCAACTTTTCTTTTTACATAGATTGGAAAACCAATGATAAGATTAATATGGAAATTCAAGAGACTTAGAATATCCAAAATAATTTTGAAAAAGAAAATCATATCTGGAAGTCTCACACTTTTTATTTCCAAAATCTAGCAGAAAACTACAGTCATCAAAACAGTTGTGGTACTAGAATAACAATAGATGTGTAGACCAATGGAATAGAATCTGGAGTCCAGAAATAAATTATCATGTTTTAGAGTAAACAGAATTTCAACAAGGATGCCAAAATAAATTAATGAAAAAATAATTGTTTCCTTCAGCAAATAATGCTGTAATAGCTAGAAATTCATATGCAGAAGAAAATAGAATTGGACACTTATATACACCATAGGCAAAAATAAACACAAAATGGGTTGAAGAACTACATGTAAAATCTAAAAGTATAAAACTATCACAAGAAAACATAAGTGTGAATCTTTGTGTCCTTGAGCTGTGCAGATTTCTTAGCTATCCCACCCAAAGTACAAAAGAAAAATAAAATAATAAATTAGACTTCATCAAAATTAAAATAAAGTTTGCTTTAGAGAACCCCATCCCCAAAAATAGAAAAAATAAATAAGACCCAGTATTTGCTAGCACAGCGTGGTGACTGTAGTACAAAATAATTTAATTGTTCATTTTATAATAACTAAAAGAGTATAATTAGATTATTTGAAACATAAAGGATACATGCTTGAGGTAATAGATACCCTATTTGCCTCAATGTAATTATCTTGTATTGCATTCCTGTATCAAAGTATCTCATGTAACCCATAAATATATAGCTACTATCTATTTGCAAAAATTAAAAATTAAAAAAATACTATTGTAAAAGTTAAAATGCAACCCACAGAATTGTAGAAAATATTTGCAAATGACATGTCTGATAAGGAATTGTTATTCAGAATATATGACTGTTATACCTCAGTCATAAAAAGAAAAATAACCTACTTGGAAAATTGGCAAATGATTTGAACAAATATTTCTGTAAAGCAGACATGCAAATATCTAACAAGCACGTGAAAAAATATGCAATGCTGATCATTAAGGAAATTCAAATCAATGTCACAATAACATTTCACTTCACCTAAGATGGTGATAATAAAAAAGACAGATAACAAGTGTTGGCCAGGGTATGGAGAAATGGAAACTTTCTTACATAGGTCATGTGGATGTAATATGATGCAGCTTCTGAGGAAAACATTGTGATGATTCCTCAATAAATGAAATACAGAATCATCATATGACCCAACAACTTTACTCCCAGGTAGTATACCCCCAAAATTAAAAACACATGTTTATGCAAAAACTTGTGCAAGAATGTTCATAAAAGCATTATTCATAGTATCCAAAAATGTGGAAACAACCCAAATATCCATCAACTCATTAATGGTAAAGAAAAAGTGACATATCCATGCAATGGAATATTATTTAGAAATACAAAAGGAATAAAGGGAAAGGAATGCTATAACACAGATGATCTTTAAACCGTTATTCTAAATGAAAGAACTCAGACACAAATGTCCTCACTATAAAAGTCTATAGATTATCTATTTATATAGAATTTCCAGAATATATACATAGATAGTGATAGAAACTAAATTAGTAATTGCCAACAACTGTAGGAATGTAAGAATAAGGAATAACTGATAATGGGAATGGGATTTCTTTTATAAGTGATAAAATATTCTAAAATTGATTGTGGTAAATGCTGTATAACTCTAAATATACAGAAAATAATTGAACTGTACTCACTGGGGAAATTGGATTGTATGTAAATTATATCTTAATAATGCTGCTAAAATAATATATGAAGATATATTTTTATATCATTTGATTTTTTGAAACATAATTTAATGTCTGATTAGCGTCCCTACTGCATTAATATATAGCACTTATTTAACTAATTTTCAGTATTATAATCAGTGCTTTGAGGAGCACTGCTATAAAGTTTTGCGTATATCTTTTCTTACATACTTACCATAAATTCCTACAAAGAGAATTGCTGGACTAAATTTTTGACTTTGAGTAGACACTGGCAAATTATTTTTCATAGTAATGATCTCATTCATAATAACCATAAGTAGTACGTGAAATTGTCATATTCTGTACCCCCTGTCCAATGCCAAGTATTTTCTGCTGCTACTCCTTTTTATTTTCTTCTCCTTGTCCTCTTCCTCATCTCCCTTATTCTTAATATTTGTAGAAACTTATGTGTACATATATACACATTCTTAATATTTGTATATACATATGTGTATAATATATACCCAGATGAACTAATGTCAGGCTCATTTGTATATGATTAAAGTTAATTTCTAAGATGTGTGTTTTATATTACTTCTGTACTTTTTGAAAACCACATAGATCTAATGTTATTGAAAGAAAATGATATATATTATATATCTATATTCATAATATTCTATATTATACTCAGTTGCTATTCAGAAGAAACTCCCTTTGCTGATTATGCACAATTATATATAAAATTTATATGTATATGTATTTTACATATGTACCTATACATAGATATGTGTATATTATATAGTTGACTCTTAAGCAATGCAGAGGTTGGGGCACTGACTTCCTGCACTTTCAAAAATCTGTGTATGGGAACAGAAAGCCAAATACCACATGTTGTCACTCATATGTGGGAGGAGAACATTGGGAACACATGGGCATAGAGAGGGGAACAATACACACCAAGGACCATTGGGGGGTGGGGATTGAGGGGAGGGAACTTAGAAGATGGGTCAATTGGTGGAGCAAACCACCACAGCACGTGTATACCTACGCAACAAACCTGCACGTTCTGCACATGTAAACTAAATAAATATATTATAACAAGAAAAAAATCTGTTTATACATTTTGACTCCCTGAAAAATTAGCTGCTAATAGTATACTGTTGACCAGAAACTTCATCGAAAACATAAACAGTTAATACATATTTTGTATGTTGTATGTATTACATACTATATGCTTACGATAAAGTAAGCTAGAGAAAAGAAAAAGTTATCAAGACAATCATAAGAAGGTGAAAATATATTTACTATTCATGAAGTGGAAGTGGGTCACAATAAAGGTCTTCAACCTTGTTGTCTTCACATTGAGTAGGCTGAGTAGGAGGAGGAGGAGGAGTTGGTCTTACTGTCTCAGGGGTGGCCAAGGTGGAAGAAATCCGTGTATAAATGGGTCCATGCAATTCAAACCCATATTGTTTGTTGTTCTAGGGTCAACTGTGTATGTACGTGTGTGTATATATACATATATCCTCATAGTCTCTTTTTAGTATTACTGAATCAGTGATAACTTTTACAAACTTCTCTACTGCAATGATCTAGGACTTTACATGTTTTTTGGTTTTTTTTAAATGATATTTCTGGTGGGTATCATCATTATTATTTACAGATGAGAAGTTAAATGTCCACATAAGTTCAATCACTTAATTTAGGTCACATAGTTTGTATTTGGTATAGCAAGGGTTCAAACTTAGGTATGTTTGGTTTCAATCCATGTACCTTTTCTACTATACCACATTTTTTTTTGATTCAACAAGTATGTTTTCAGAACCTACTATGTGCCAGGTACTATGCCAACATGAGAGTATAGTGATGTATAAAATTGACATGGTCACTACTCTCAAGGAACTTATAGTCTAGTGGGAATACATAACAGTAATAAGCCCACAAGTAAAATTTATGTTAAATTTAAATAGTGGTAAGTGGTATAAAGAAGATAAAACAAGGTAACGATAGAGAGTGACTAGGGAAGAACATTAGATAACGTTGCCAGATGGACCACTTAGAGGAGATTTGAGCTGACATCTGAATGAGAATGAGTTAGCCATATGAAGAACATGAAGAATGTTCAGAGAGGAAGTGATTGAAATTACAAAGGTCTTGACTCAGGACCAAACAACATAATTTAGAAAGAGAACTATGGTGGATGCAGATATTTGCAATTTCTTCCAGCAACCTGAAATCTTGAAGCCTTTCCTTTGTTTTGAGAAGTCTTGTCTTTTTTTTTTTTTTTTCAGTTGCAAGATTTAATCCAGTGAAGTCTTTTTAACTCTTTATGCCTCTTTCTTCAGGAGATGAAATGTTAAGTATTTGACTTTTTGGCCTTTATTGCTGTTATATTTAATTTTAGGTGTCAACTTGACTGGATTAAAAAATACCTAGAAACTTGGTAAAGCATTACTTTTGGGTGTGTGTCAGAAGACATTATCCTGTGAGTAGAGTGAACTAGGTGAGAAAGGTCTGCTCTCCATGTGGGCAGGTACCATCCAATCTTCTGAGTGCCCTGAGACAACACAGAAAGGGTAAACGTTTTGATCCATCTGCTGAAGTTGTGATATACTCTTTCTCTTTTCCTTGGACAACAACTCCAGGCTCCCCAGCTCTTGGACCCCAAGACTTGTACCAGCATTGCCCTGAGTTCTCAGGCCTATGATCTTGGCCTGGGAGTTATACCATTGACTTTCCTGGTTCTGAGGCCTTCTGACTTTGACTGAGCCACAATCTCCAACTTGCAGCTGTCATGGGACTTCTTGGTCTCCACAATTGTGTGAACCAATTTCCCAATTAAATCCTCTCTCATCTTTCTCTCTTTCTCTCTCTCTCTCTCTCTCTCTCTCTCTCTCCCTGTCTCTCCCTGTCACCTGTCTCTTACTATTACTGTTTCGTTGGAAAGCCCTTATTAACACACTTAGACATAGGGTACGGAAATGTGACTCAGGCTTCAACAATCAGACACAGTCATTTGAAATTTTGATTCAAGACATAGAGGCCCGGGGAGGGAGGCAATGGCCTTTTTCTCTTTAGCAGTCATAATGATGCTGCAAATTATGCTCCTGGCTCAGAAATGATGTGGTGCATATTTAGTGCTCAATGGCTGCAGTGATTCTCTCATGACACCAGTTCTGAAGATAATTTTGGCTGTTATTTCTGTATGTATAGCCTGGAGCTTGATTCTTTAATCCTTCCAACAATTTTTAAAAATTTATTTTAATAAGATCATTTTCTCATTAATTATTCAGCATACATCCCTGTTACTTGTAATTTAAAATCCTGAATGATACAGTTAGGGTGACTGAAGCATAATGAGAAAGGAGACAAGTTATAGGAGATTGTGGTAGGCAAAATAATAGCTCTAGAGAGTTATCTACATCCTAAACCCCCCAAACTACAAAGATATTACCTTACATGGCAAAAGTGACATTGAAGATGTGATTAAGGATCTCGAGATGTGGAGATTATCAGAGACTAGATGAGTGCAATGGAATAAAATGGTCCTTATAAGAGGGAGGAAAGAAGGTCAGAGTCCAATAAGAAGATGTGATGATGGAAGCAGGGGTCAGAGTGATGTGAGGTTATAAAACCAAGATATTTAAGGAGCCTCTAGAAGCTGGAGAAGGCAAAGATTGGATCCTCTTTTGTAGTATCCAGAAGAAATACAGCCTTGCCACCTTACTTTAGACTTCTGACTTCCATAACTGGAAGACAATACATTTGTGTTTTTTTAAGTCACCAAGTTTGTGCTAATTTATACAGCAAAAATTGGCAACTACTTCAGAGACACTGGAGAAGAAAGCACAGGGTTTAAATCTATCACTGACTATTTAGAGTGGACTGTAGTCTAAGTCCTGTGCTGAGGTTATAAAAAGAAATTAGAATTAAATCAGGCTGGATGATTGACTTGGGGCTTCTAAAACAGACACATAAATAAACTAAACAACTCATGTGTACATTATCTATACCATTAGTAATGTAAGATAGCAACTGAAAAAAAATCCTATTTACCTATGTGTTTTTCTAACCAGATTTAGAGTACTGTGGCTCTAAGAACCATAGCATTAGAAGAGTATTGCCAAACTAGTACATTCAGAATAAGATAAAGAAGGAGATAAAGTATTTAGAAATCATTTCATGCGAAATAGTTGGAGAAAGTGGGAATGGTTAGCAAATACTTATTTTCGTATATTTAAAAGGGTGTTAATGGAAAGAGTAGTCATTGTTTACGAGGAGATAATATTGCCTAATGTATAGAGTTCTTTTCAGGATTAAATTAGTATATTTCTATATGCATATCATTTCTGCTATTATTAATACATACTTGGCCTGTGAATAACACACTTTGGAACGGCACAGGTCTACTTATATGTGGTTTTTTTTTTTCAACCAAAACAGGATCTGAAACGCAGTATTCACGGGATATGAAATTTGTATACACAGAAGGCCAGCTTTCCATGTATCCAGGTTTTGCCAGGCCAACTGTGTGACTTGAGTGTGTGCAGATTTGGGTACTGTGTGTGTGTGGTGGGGGACCTGGAAATCTGGAACCAATCCCCCAGATATCTGAGGGATGACTGAATTCCGATGTTTCTAGAGGGAAGAACCTGGAGGAATACAGTTACGACAAATTAAATTTCAGCCAAATATAAAGAACACTATTCTTGAATAGCAATGATAAGTGTCTACATATAGGACACTTAGGGTAGTGAGAACACTTCCCTTGAAATAACCTAAGCAGAAGGCAGACGTGCCAGGACAATTCAGAAGACGTTCCCATTTTCACTGGGCAATTAGAGAAAAATGATCCTTGGTGAGATATATATATATATTATATATTAAATGAAACTAGTTATGTTTTAATCTTTTCTTAAGGGTCAAAAGACAGGAGAACAAAATAATTTTTTTTTTCTTTGTAATAGCCATTAGCTGTGTTTGCCACATACATTGTTTCTTTTTCTGGGAACAAACATACACTGAATTAGTTCTGTCTGATGAGTGTGACGTGACTGTGTCCCTTCCTCACTGCATCATTTTTACAAGATGATGGTTGTTTCTGACAACCTGGGCGGAATGAGTACCTACAATAGATGAGCTTCCTTGTGAAACAATGACGGATATGTCATCTGAGTAAGAAATCACTTCTTATTTTAAGTCACAGAGATCTGAAATGTATTTGTCACTGTAGCATAACTTAGCCTACCTTGATCAATATAACCATATTGAATTCTAAATATTTTAGTGACTTGTGCGAGTTTAACAAAGAGAAAATATTAGCATGCCCTAAGAGAAATGGAAATAATTAACATTTTGCTACATTCAGTATGAATAACATTTTTCACTCTATTTGTGTCTTAAATGTATACTTTCCCACCTTCTGCTACCCCTAGCTCCAGTTCCAGATAAAAGATGGAAGTGCAAGGAGACTTGAATTGCTCCTTAAGGTTTCCTGGTGTGGGAGATGACATGCAACTCTTTGTGGGAGGTCAAAGGCTAGACAGTATATCATGGCATATTATTTCCTTCACTTGAACAGAAAAGTGGAGAATAACTGAGAGAAAAATAAGACACAATGGTGGGCTGTTAGAGATCTAAAAGCTAGCATATTGTGAGATGACTGAAGCAAGCTTGATGGAAAATTTTGTGAAGAGAAGTGAAACCAACCGAAGGGAAGCTTTGTGAAAAATCTAGCACATCTGGCTGGAGAGGAGTATTTGGACAATTGTAATGCTATGTGCATAACTTTTTTGTAGACAGTTTAGCCTGTAAGCAAGGAAAGATGATGAATATAGGCAATTAAATTACATTCAATATACTCTTGTTATCATAGTAATTATTGTTTTCTAACACATGAGACAGCATTCATTTTGTCTCTATGTTTGATTATAAATATAATTTCTTTTATATTTATAACTGCGTTTAAGGAAGATGAGAGAGGCAAAGCCTACTGAACATATTAAAACAAATAGAAGATTACTAAAATTTAATGGATTTGTTAAAGTCAAATCAAAGAATATGGAAATTTACACGAATTCTATCAAATGTTGTCATCATCTATTATTGTCCCACTGTTTCATTTCACCTTGCCAAATAACAGTTGTCCCAGATTGTACATTTCCCTTGTTTATCTGGAAGCACTTTGATGGTACCTCCATCTCCTACCAACTCTACCATTAACCTGCTTTATTAGTTTGGAAATATCACATATTTTAATGCTGGGTCTTGATTTCCTTCACTGCGAAAAAAAAGAAGGGGAGATGAAATGATATTCTCAACCTATTGTTAGAAATCAAATTCAATTTCTTTCCCAAAAGATAGAAGTATGGTGTTGCTTTTGAGAAGCAAAGTTTTGAAGAAAGCAATGATGATTTTTAATATAAAATAATGGCACATAAAATTCAAGGAAGTGGGTAAGAGCTGAATATCCTTGGGTATCTGTAGATGAGGCCTGATGATAGTCCCAAAGGAAAATCAGATGCTGAAGGATTATATTTACCTCTCAAGAAACAGCAGGAACCGTTAAACATATACCAAATGCCAGCTAACAACTGTTACTAAGGAGGATTTAGCTGTGAATTTGTGTATTTCTTTGTAAAGTAAAGGTTAAGGCTTAAGATGCTATGCATTTTGAATTACCTAGCAGAAGATATCAGTGCCGATATTATCAAAGTATATAAAAATGCCTCACAATATTGATATCAGGAGTGAAAGATTCACCTCCAAAAGTTTAAACTGATCTATGCCAATGCCCTCTACATTATCTCCATGGAGAGACCTTGCAGAGTGAAAAGCTGAGCAAGTAAATGTCCTGATACATATCCCCTCATTTTACCTAGGAACTAGACATACTTTGCAGCCTCTGGCTCACTCTACTTTTCTGGCCACCGTGATAGTCGAGGGTAAAGGAAATCTAGACTGTGTAGTGGAGAAGAGAGAATAAAGATAAGGGCCAGTTATGTTCCTAAGATCAGTTTCAATGCCAGAGATTGTAGTTTGTTCACAAAACTCTTGTTTTTAAGATTTCTCTCAGGAAGACAGAACCCTGGGAACCATGGATGATGTTCTAAAAACTTGCTTGGACAAGTGGATTTGTTTGTCACAAGGGGTAAATTGCAGGGTCATGAAAATGTGCCACTCAGATGTCATGCTTCAGGGAGCGTGGTAGACTGATGGTCCCTGCTACTGTCCTTGTGAATCTACCACTACATGCCTGCCGGAGTCTCACTGCCCATGGGCTTCACCCAGCCAATGACTGAGCAGAGTGAAGATAGTAAGGTCTATTGTGGAGGGACATAGAGCTCCTACAGTGGGAGACTTTGGTTTGATGTCACCACATGGTCCTGGCTAAAAGACCCTTGGAACTGCCCTGTAATCCTAGCCTCTGTCTACCTAATTCTCTTTCCTTTTCTCTCCCCTTTCAGAGGTGTCAGAACTGAATCACAGCATGAAGGCTCTCCTCACCTCCCATTCCTTCCATAAATAAATATTTGGCATACCTCATCTTGTCTTGTGGTTTGCTTCTCAGGAGACCTAAGCTAAGGAAGCAGGGAAGATTGGAAGTACAGGAAAATGAACAGCTTCAGAATCAGCTTTCAACCAATGCAGGTAGAAATAAAAGGACAAAGCCTTTCTCTTTCCATATTTCTGAGTGAATTTTTATATTTCTTTGTAAAGTAAAGGTTAAGGCTTAATCAGATATTATGCATTTGGAATTACATAACAGAAGATATCATATATCATATATATATATCATATATCATATATACATAGCATTGGTACTCCATACACATGTCTAGGGCTTTCCAAGAAGCTTTTAGGGAGTCTACAAGGTCAAAACTATTTTTTTTCACTGTGTAGACATTTGCACTGATGGTGTAAAACCAGTGGTAAGTAATACAGCTTGCACCTTAGCATAAATTAAGAAACTGGCATCGAACTGCACAAGTGGTAATCGTTTTCTTCACTGTCATGCACTTTCAGTTTTAAAAATTTGAATTTCACTTAAGAATGTACTTGATGAAGCAGAAAGTATGATTAATTTTAATTACTGCTCCATTCTTGAACATGTCTTTTTAATAAGCCATATGACAAAATGAGAAGTATACGTAAAGCACTTCTAAATCACACACTGATGTGAGATGGTTATCTTCAGAAAAAGCATTTGTATAATTATTTGAGTTATAAACTGCACTGGCTACTATATTTCATGGAACATCGTATTTTCCCTAAAAAAAAAAGAAAAAGAAAAAAATGGTGCTTCTTCAGACTTGATTATTTGAAGATATTTATAAATGAAATGAGTATACCACTTCAATGAAAGCAAGGGACAGTGGCTACTGCCAATGATAATACTTGACAATTCAAGGAAAATTAAAAGTTTTGCAAATTTTGTATCTACCACCATGAGTTTCACTTTCCCAATATCTCAAACCTTTTTTCATGAGATGCATGATGATATTTACAAATGTGAAGCAGTATTTTTATATGACCTTGCAGACATTACAAAATCATCCATGTGAAGAAAAATCCATTCACCATGCAAAATGTTCACTGAAACGGTTTCAGATTTCACACTGCAGTAACCTTTAAGAGACTCCTACCAGTTGAGTTTTGTTGTAGTATCACAGAATATTTAAAATTGTTGAAAAGGCAATTAAAGTACTCTTTTCTTTTTCAGTTAGTTACTTGTGTAAAGCTGAATTGTCTTTGTATGCATCAATCAAAGCAACATCTCATTACAGACTAAATGCAAAAGCACATATGAGAATATAGTTGTATTCTATTAAATGAGTATTAAAGATATGTGCAACATTTTAAAACAATGTCACTTGTCTCAATATAGTATATTTCATTTTGAAAATATAGTTTATTCTTAAAAAGTATTATTATAGTTAACATGTCATTGATTTATTAGTATCACATTAAAGTAAATTAATAATTTATTTTCAGTTTAATTTCTGATGTGGCAAATAGCAACTGATAAAACCTCTTTAAAAAAAAAAGCTTTTTAGGGTTTTCAAAAATTATCAAAAATGCAAAGGAGTCCTGAGACCACAATGATTGAAAATTGCTGACCTAGAAGATTGCTTTCAATCATCATAGTATTGCAGAATTACAAACCGTGATGATGTCATTACTGTTTCACCATTCTCGCATTTGAGCAAATTCGTGGTATTTTTTATCTTTGCCGGAATTTCAAATGTCTTTTATTTTTCCTCTTGGTGTCTCGTGAGTAGATCACCTTTCCTCGTCACTTTGCACATTTTTATGCCCCATCTAGGAACATACTTATACAGATGTTTTATTTGAAGCCCTGCTTAACCTTCAGCACTCGGGTTAAGTGCCACCTGAATAGTCACAATCCACAAAAGCTAACCCTTTTCTTCTTTCTCTGTCTCATTGTTCCCACACACTGATGCATTCCTGTTTGCTGGAATAAGTTCCCAAGTCCTTATCTCATGCTTGTTTTATGGAAACCCAGACTGTGATACTATCTGGCCCATAGTAGGTACTCACTGAGAGATTATTACTAGCATTTTGACTTTCTAGCATGATGATTAAGGGTAAGTGATGTAGAGTTATTTTTAACTGGTCTGCCATACCACCAATAAATCACCTAAGTTATGAACAGAACTTAATTGTTTAAATGAGGCACTCTAAAGTACCTGTGTTATAGTATCTGCGTGGTTAGTCTTGTGATATCCCTACCCCTACGTTTCAGAAGGCCTCTGACCTCTGACCCGTAATAAGATTGACCAGTTCTACCATTGGTATATTATTACTTCTTCCTGGAAAGGCTTCTTAGACCACCTGAGGACAGAGAATTGGATTTCTATGTGTTACCAAGATTCATTGTATAAATGTCTTTTTGTCTGTTTCTTCATTAATGGAAGTTTAACACTAATTGATGTACCTAGTTTTATTTTACAATAGTAACCTCTTAGCAAGATTATAGGGTAAAGTGTAGACCTTGCCTACCTTTAACTGGGAGAGGCTAAGACATATACCAGAAGAACATAATGATTACTGACCACACACATTGTCATAGGACAGTTGGTAGCACCGTGTCTTCAAATCAAAAGACTCAAGAGGATAAAATATGAAAATATCTTCTCTTCTGATGGCAGAAACATATCAAAGAAACATGAGAGTTTATCTACAGAGAATAATGTAATGAAAGATAGCTGGTTGGTTGAAGACTATATAGCAACACGTCAGAGTTTCTCATTTATTTTTAGTGGCACAAGTAATGCTCAGTCTGAATAATCTCCTTTTCTCTTTTTATAAAAACAGCTCTATTAAGATATACTTTATATGCCATACAATTCACCTGCTTAAAGTATACGATTCAGTGATCTTTGTTATGTCGTATTATTACATTTTAAAATTATAGTAAAAATGCATATAACATTTGCCAATTTAACGATTTTAAAATGTACAATTCAGTGACATTATTCATACTCACAATGTTGTGAAACCACCACCGATATATCTTATCCTTTTCTAAAAAAGTGTATGCATGTAGCTACTGTTTTGATTCAACATGTTAAATATTTTACTCCACTCTCTTCTTGCTTGCATGATTTCCTTGGAGAAGTCAAATGTTATTCTTATCTTTGTTCCTCAATATGTACAGTATTATTTTGTAAAAATTAATTATTTTTTTACATTTTTGTTGGTACATGGTAGGTGTATTATTTATAGGGTACCTTAGATGTTTTGATACAGGCATGCAATTTGAAAGGAGGACAACAGGGAGAATGGGGTATTAATTCCCTGAAGCATTCATTCTTTGAGTTAAAAACAATCAATTACATTCGTTAAGCTATTTTAAAATATACAGTTAAGTTATTATTGACTATAGTCACCCTGTTGTGTTGTCAAGTAGTAGGTCTTATTCATTCTAATTTTTTTTTGTACACATCAACTATCCCCACTGATATGGTTTGGATTTGTGTCTCCGCCGAAATCTCATGTCGTGTTGGAGGAGGGGCCTGGAGAGGGTGATTGAATCATGGGGGCGGTTTTCCTCCTTGCTGTTCTCAGGAGAGTGAGTGAGTTCTCACAAGATCTGATAGTTTAAAAATGTGTGGCACTTCCCCCTTCTCTCTCTATCCTGCTGCCATGAAAGATGTGACTTGCTTTCCCTTCACCTTCTACCATGATTGTAAATTTCCTGAGGTCTCCCCAGCCATGTGGAACTGTGAGTCAATTACTCTTTCCTTTATAGATTACTCAGTCTCAGGTAGTTCTTTATAGCAGTGTGAGAATGGATTAATACAACCACCTTGCCCAAACACCCCACTACCCTTACCAGCCTCTGGTAACCATCCTTCTATTCTCTAGGTCCATGAGTTAAATTGTTTTTATTTTTAGATCTCACAAATAATTGAGAAAATGCAGTGTTTCTCTTTCTATACCCGCCTTATTTAATTTAACATAATGATCTAAAATTCCATTAATGTTGATGCAAATGACTAGATCTCATTTTTTATACCTGCATAGTATGCCATTGTGTATGTACCACATTTTCTTGATCCACTCATCTGTTGATGGAGAGTTAGATTGCTTCAAAATCTTAGCTATTATAATCAGTGCTACAATAAACATAGGAGTGCAGATACATCTTTGATATACTGATTTATTTTCTTTTTTGTATAAACCCAGCAGTGGGATTGCTGGATTACATGGTAACTCATTTCTTGTTTTTCAAGACCCTCCAAACAGTTCTCCATAGTGGTTGTACAAATATACATTACCACCAAGAGTGTACAGGGGTTCCCTTTTCTTTACATTTTCTCGAGCATTTGTTTTTGCCTGTCTTTTGGATGTAAGCCATTTAAGCTAGGGTGAGATATCTCATTGTAGTTCTGATTTGCATTTATCTGATGATCAGTGATGTTGAGCACCTTTTCATATGCCTGTTTACCATATGCATGTCTTCTTCTGAGAAATGTCTATTCAAATATTTTGCCCATTTTTGGGTTGGAGTATTAGATTTATTTTTACAGAGTTGTTTGAGCCCCTTATATGTCCTGGTTATTAATCCCTTGTCAGATGGGTAGTTTGCAAATATTTTCTCCCATTCTCTTGGTTCACTCTTCACTTCGTTGATTGTATTATTTGCTGTGCAGAAGCATTTTTTAACTTGATGTGATTTCATTTGTTTATGTTTGCTTTGGTTACATGTGCTTGTAAGGTATTGCTCAAAAAGTCTTTGCCCAGACCAATGTCCTGGAAGTTTTCCCCAATGTTTTCTTGCAGTCATTGCATAGTTTCAGGTATTATATTTAAGACTTTAATCCACTTTGATTTGATTTTTGTTTTTGGTGAGAGTTAGGGGTCTAGATTCCTTTGTTTGCATATGGATATCCAGCATTTTCAGCACCATTTATTGAAGAATCTCTCCTTTCCCCAGTCTATTTTCTTGAAGTCATTGTCAAACATGAGTTCACTATAGGTGTCTGAATTTGTTTCCAGGTTCTCCATTCTGTTCCATTGGTCTGTGTGTCTGTTTTTATGCCAGTACCCTGCTATTGTTAATATAGCTCTGAAACATAATTTGAAGTATGGGAATGTGGTTCTTCCGTTTTTGTTCTTTTGCTTAGAATAACTTTGGCTATTATGGGTCTTTTGTGGTTTCGTATACATTTTAGGATTTTTTTTTCTATTTCTCTGAAGAATGTCATTGGTATTTTTATAGGAATTGCACTGAATATGTAGATTGCTTTGAGTAGTATGGACATTTTAGCAATATAGATTGCTTCAATCTATGAACATGAAATATTTTTCAATTTGTTGGTATTCTCTTAAATTTCCTTCATGACTTTTTAATTTTTATTATACAGATCTTTCATTTCTTTGTGTGGGAAAGAGAGTTTCTGGGATGGAGGATGAGTTGGTCTCCCCTGTGTGAGACACCCATGGGGAGCCATGGGTGGCCTCTGAGGAGAAAAGTCTCCTTATTGCCTTTATGTCTTTATGCCCGGAGAGCATAACAGCTCAGCAGCGTGCCACAGGTTGCTTGGGGGAGATAACACTCCCCTGAAGCAGTGGAATATAAGCAAACATCTTGGCTTCTTCGGAAACCCACTGCCACCCATTTCAGTCCCGATAAGTTAAAGATCTTAAGTAGTTTAGACACATGCCTTTGCTTGAGGAAATTCACAGAAACCACCACTGCTATACATCTTATTGAGTGACTCATGAGTTCTCCTTCAGATTAATCCTTTTCCTCATTCCTTCCTACCCCTCCCATTTGCCCTAAGAACAAAGAGCTTGTAAACCAGTAAATCAGGTGGAGCCAAAGAGCTCTGGGCCATGAGCAAGCCTCCGAGGCTCAGGCTCCGGTCCCTTGGACCTGCCTTTTGAACTCTTATTCCATCTCTTTCTAATTCCTTTGTCTCCACTGGACTCGGGGTACCCGCCAGGTAGTGTGGGGCCAGTTTTCCCAACACTTTGGTTAATTTATAGGTATTTAATTTCATGTGTGGCTATTGTAAATGGGTTTATATTTTATTTCTTCAGATAGTTTGCTTTTGGCATATAGAAATGCTACTGATTTTTGTATGTTGGTTTCATATCCTGCAACTTGATTTAATTTATTAGTTCTAATATTTTTGTGTGTGTGTGGAGTTGAAATAGGTTGCCTCTGTGTTTCCACCCAAATCCACCTTGAATTGTAGTTCCCATAATTTCCACATGTTGTGGGAGGGACCCAGTGGGAGATAACTGAATCATGGGGACAGTTTCCCTCATATTGTTCTAGTGGTAGTGAATAAGTTTCATGAGATCTGATGGTTTTATAAAGGGTTTCCTCTTTAGCTTGGCTCTGATTGTCTTTTGTCTGCTACCGTGTAAGACATGCCTTTCACTTTCCACCATGATTGTGAGGCCTCCCCAGTCACGTGGAACTGTGATCCATTAAACCTCTTTTTCTTTATAAATTATCCAGTCTTAAATATGTCTTTATCTGCAATGTGAACATGGACTAATACAGGAGTCCTTAGGTTTTCTCAAATATAAGATAATATCATTCACAAACAACAATAATTTGATGTCTTTTCTTCCAATATGTATATCCTTTATATCTCTCTCGTCTGACTACTCTAGCTAGAACTTGGAATATTTTGTTGAATAACAGTGGTAACCATGAACATTATTGTCTTAGAAAAAAGGCTTTTAGTTTTTCCCCATTCAGTATTATACTAGCTATGGTCCTGTCATATATGGCTTTTATTATATTAAGGTATGGTCATTCTATACACAGGTTTTTGCATATTTTTGTCTTGAAGGGATGCTAAATTATATAAATGCTTTGTCAGCATCAATTGAAATAATTATATGACTTTTATCCTTCATTCTGTTGATATAATGTATCACACTGATTGATTTGCATATGTTGAACCATCCTTGCATTCCAGAAATAAATCACACTTGGTCATGATGAATGATCTTTCTAATGTATCGTTGAATTTAATTTGCTAGTATTTTGTTAAGGATTTTTTCATCCATTCTGTCAGTCTGTCTTTTGATTGAACAGTTTAGTCCATTTATATTAAATGTTTTTTATATGAAAGGACTTACTACTGCCATTTTGTTATTTGTTTTATTCTTGTTTGTGGTCTTCTTTCCTTTCTTCCTGTCTTCCTCTTGTGAAGGTAATTCTTTCTGGTGATATAATTTAGTGCCTTGTTTTTTTATTTTTGTGCATCTGTTGTGTTTTTTGGTTTGAAGTTACAATGAGTCTGCAAATACCATCTTAAAATTCATAATTTCAACCTAATAACAACTAAACACTATTGGAATAAACAAACAAACATATAAAAAATAAAGCTAATAATCTAAGCCTTAACTTTAACCTCTTGCTTTTTAACTTTTTGTTGTTTCTAATTATATCTTGTAATTAATATGTCTTGAAAAGTTGTTCTTATTATTTTCGATTGCTTTATTGTTTACTCTTTCAACTTACCATAAAGGTAGTTTACACACTACAGTTACAGTGTTATAATATTTTGTGATTTTTTGTATACTTACTACTGCCAGTAACTTTTATATTTTCAAGTGATTATTTATTGCTTATTAATGTATTTTTCTTTCTGATTGAACTACTCTCTTTAATTGTAGGATGGGTCTGATATTAACTAAATCTGTCAGCTTCTGTTTGCCTGATAAAGTCTTTATTTTTCCTTCATGTTTGAATGATATTTTCACTAAATATACTATTCTAGGGTAATGTTTTTCAGCACATTAAAATGTCATACCACTTTATCTTGGTCTATAAGTCTTCCACTGAAAAGTGTTCTTCTGGGCATATTGGAATTCCATTTATGTTATTTGTTTCTTTTCTCTAGCTGCTTTTAGAATTCTTTCTTTACCCTTGACCTTTGGGAGTTTGATTATTACATGCCTTGAAGTAGTCTTTGGGTTAAATATGCTTGGTGTTCTGTAGCCTTCTTATACTTGGATACTGATATGTTTCTCTAGGTTTGGGAATTTATCTGTTATTATCTGTTGGAATAAACTACCCCTATCTCTTTCTCTAACTCCTCTTTAAGGCCAATAATTCTTAGATATTCCCTTTTGAGGATATTTTCTAAATCCTATAGGCTTACTTCATTTTTTTGTTTGTTTGTTTCCTCTGACTGTGTATTTTCAAATAGTAATCTTTAAGCTCACTAATTCTTCTTTTGATTAATTCTACTATCTAAAGACTCTAATGCCTTCATGTGTATGCCAGTTTCATTTGTCAGCTGCAGAATTTCATCTTGATATTTATTTCAATCTTTTTAATTATTATTAAAGTATTATTTCAATATCTTTGTTAAAATTATCTGAATTTATTCTTTGTGTTATTTTGAATTTGTGTTTTCTCAACATACCTATTTTGAATTCTCTCTCTGAAAGGTGACATATCTCTGTTTCTCTGGGAATGGTCCCTGGTGTGTTATTTAGTTAATTTGTACAGGTCATGTTTTCCTGGATGGTGTTGATGCTAGTAGATATTCTTCAGTGTCTGGACATTGAAGATTTAGGTATTTATTGTAGTCTTCACTGTCTGTGTATAACTATAGCCTTCCTTTTTGGGAAGGTTCTTCAATATTTGGGAGAACTTGGGTGTTGTGATATAAGCTGTATCTACTTTAGGGGGAACCCCAAGGCCAGTAACACTGTGATCCTTGCAGACTGTTAGAAGCACTGCCTTGATGATTTTGAACTGTATCTGAGAGAATTTTCTGGATTACCGGGCAGAGACTCTGGTTCTCTTTCCTTACCTTTTTCTAAACATACGGAGTCACTGTCTTTTTTTCTGAGTCATCAAAAGCTGGGGGTGGAGTCACACAAGTACCCATGTGACCACCACTGCTATGACTGCACTGGTTCATACCTGAAGCCAGCATAGGGCTGAGTCTCACCCCAGGTCTGCTGTACCTACTCCCTGTATACTACCTATGCTCACTCAAGGCCCTTGGGCTTTATAATCAGCAGGTTGCAAAGTTAGCCAGGCCTGTGTTTTTTTTTCCTTTAGGTTGACAAGATCTCCCAACTTTTGGGTGAGTCCAGCAGTGCTATCTGGCGGTCAGGGATTAGATCAAAAAACCTCAGAAGTTTACTTGGTGTTCTGTTATATTGCAGCTGAGCCAGGTGCAGTTTTTCTTACTCTTCCCTCCGCTTTCCAAAGTCAGTGAAGCCTCACTCTGTAGCCACAGCCACCTACGCCACAAGGAGTACTGCCAGAATACTGCAGATGTTCCCTTAAGGTCCAAGGGCTCTTCAGTTAGCTTGTCATGAGTGCTGCCTGGCCTGGGACTCACCCTTCAAGGCAGCAGGCTCCAGTCTGGCCCAGGGCAGGTCCAGAAATTCTGTGTAGACCCCAAGGTTCTAGAACCAGAAATACCATTTGATCCAGCAATCCCATTACTGGGTGTATACCCAAAGGATTATAATGCATTCTACTATAAAGACACATGCATAGGTATATTTACTGCAGCACTATTTACAATAGCAAATACTTGGAACCAACCCAATTACCCATCAATGATACACTGGATAAAGAAAATGTGCCATATATACACTGAGGAATACTATGCAGCCATAAAAAAGAATGAGTTCATATCCTTCGCAGGGACATGGATGAAGCTGGAAACCATCATCCTTAGCAGACTAACACAGGAACAGAAAAACCAAACACCACATGTTCTCACTCATAAGTGGAAGCTGAACAATGAGAACAAATGGGCACAGGGAGGGAAACATCACACACTGGGGCCTATTGGGGGATGGGGTACAAGGGGAGGGATAGCATTAGGAGAAATACCTAATGTATATGACAGAGTGATGGGGGCAACAAACCACCATGTATACTTATTTAACAAATCTACACATTCTGCACATGTATCCCAGAACTTAAATTATGATTAAAAAAATAAAAATAAACATAAATGCAGCATAAGAGTCAAGTTCTAAAATTGGGGACCCCAAGAGCCTACTTGGTGCTCTTCCTTCCTGTGGTCATGCTGGTACTTAATTTTTGGCTCTAATGAAAGTTTTTGTTTTTTTTTTTTTCAGTGTAGAATGTTGATAACTTGTTTTCTTTGGGGAATGGATGATCAGTGGATCTTTCTATTTCATCATCTTTCTCTCTCCTCTCTCTACGGTATTATTTTCTCCTCACTTTTTTTCAGAACATTTTCTTCATTTTTAATTTTCTATAGTTTTAAAACAATCTGCCTAGGTATAGGGTTTCTTTGGCATTTTTTCTTCTTGGCGTTCTCTGAGCTTTTTGGATCTGCAGTTTGGTGTCTGACGTTAATTTGTGGAACATTCTCAGTTATTATTCAAATATTTCATCATTTGCATTCTCCATTTCTTCTCTTTCTGGTATTCTCATTTTGCATATTTATAAACCTTTTGTAATTGTTTTTTTCAGTAACTATCCTCTTTGTTTTTTATCAATTTTGTAGGTTATTTTGCTTTTTTGAGATATCTTCAAGCTTAGAGATTCTTTCTAAGATGTGTCTAGTCTACTAATAAGCCCATCAAAGCCATTCTTGATTTCTGTTATAGTGCTTTTGAGCTCTAGCATTCCTTTTTTATTCTTAGACTTTCTGTCTCTCTGATTAAACTGCTTATCTGTTTTCTCATCCGGTCTACTTTATTTGAGCCCTTAGCATAGTAACCATAGTTATTTTAAATTTGTAGTCTGATAATTTCAACATTTCTACTGTATCTGAACCTGGTTCTGATGCCTGTTCTGTCTCTTTAAATTATGTTTTGTGTTTTTAGTGAGTCATGTACATTTTTATTGATAGCTGGTAATGATATACTAGATAAAACAAAATGCCATAAATAAGCCTTTAGTAACATGGAGAAGGAAAAGTATTCTATATATTTATTATTAGGTCCCAGTCTTTTAGGGAGACTGTACCTCTGGAATATGATCTTCACATGTGCTTCTCAGACTCACTCCCCATCCCTTAGGTGGGACAGAATAGCTAGGATAAACTGGAGTTTGGGATTTCCCTCTCTCATTTGAAAGAGAGGAAGCTGGAGTTGATCGGTCCTCTTTCCTCAGGTCAGTTGGGCTCTGATAAAACCACATCCAGTTAGGCCCTAGTAAGTTCATGCTGAGGGAAGACTATTAAGAAGAACAGAATATTCTAAGCATATTTAATATGTATACTTTTTCTCCTCCCCTTGTCAAAATCATGAGAGAATGTTTTTCATAAGAACCTGGTCAATTCCCTAAATGTAAATCTCACAAAAATGCGGGGGAGAGGGTCATCTTCCATTACTGGGTTCTTCCTAGAGATTTAAGTCTCAGATTGTTCCACAGTGAGCCTCCAGCAGTTTGTCAATTACACATCAGGTTTTACTACCTTGGCACAGGTTCCCAAAGGGATTTCTACTGCTGAGTTTCTGCTCTGGAATGGTGTAACTTTATTCTCCTGTTACACTTTCCAATTTGGGGGTAACAGTGTGCCATGCGGCCTCACTTGTATTAGTGGTCTAAGAAGAGTTGTTGTTTTTCAGTTTATTTACCTTTTACTCATTAGACTGAAGTGGCAAAACTACAAGATTCTGTATGCTGGAAGTCTCTTCTGCTTTTTTATTTGTAAAAGTAGATTTTTTTTTTTGTACTCATGCATAAATGCTATCAGGTTATATATTATTTTTTATTTAAAACTTAGTTGGCTTCCACACAAAGCAGGAAGATATTTTACAAAATGCTCTCAGTAAATGTCTTAAAATTTATCTCATAAAACTTAAAATAGCATCTGAAACAGTTTCAAATATAAATCTATCAATCAAAACCTCTTAATCTGAAGCTCCTTTCTGCATCCTGCCACTAACTTACTTGGCTTTCCTAGACGATACCTCTTCTGTTCTGGGCTCTATTTTCCCTCTCTGTAAAATGAGGTGAAATAAGTTGGTTTCTAGGATTTTCTAAGCCCTTACTTCTCTAAAACAACCATCTGAACAAACATCTGTTATCTGAGGGAAAATGCCAGATGCTGTAAAATACAAACAAACTTAAGATTCTGCTCTTGAGAAGCAATTTAATTAGAAGCTAAGTGCAAGTCAAATGCTAATACATAAAACAAAAATCCAGGAGTATTGCGAAGTATGAGCAGAAGGTATTACACAATGTTACATCATGTGTAAGCAATGGAAGCCTAGAATTTTGAGGACTTATGGTTGTCAAGGAATACTTAAATGACTTGATATGAGTGGAATGAAAATGACAATATCTTGTTAGAGCCAGTGATATTTGTAAATGAAGAGTTAGGGATAAATTGGAGATCATAAATAATACAGAAGTCAAAATTGATACTTTAAATCAGGCTTTGGACATAGGGAAATTCATACTAAGGGGAATAAAGTACCATATGACATTGATATTACAAATTTCTATTCAATAATTAACTCCAAGAAAGTAATATTTAGACTAAAAAAGAAGAAATAATTTGAAGAGGTAAAGAATGCCATTTCAACCAAAGGAAATGCAGTGTATAAAAGCACAGAATAGCAAAAATGTACTATATATTTGGGAAATGAAGAGAAAGCTGTTACAGTTGGATAAAGGAGAGTATCACACACTATAGTGAAAGAAAAAACTGTCAAGATAGGTGGGGCTCAACTTAAGAGAGCTCAGAATACCACACCAAGGTATTTTGTTTTCTGTCTATTATTATTATTATTATTAGTAGTAGTAGTAGTAGTAGTAGTAGTAGTAGTAGTAGTAGTAGTAAGACAGGGTAGACAGGGTCTCACTCTATCACCCAGGCTGGAGTGCAATAGCATGATCTCAGCTCACTGCAATCTCCACCTCCCAAGTTCAAGCAATTCTTGTGCTTTCGTCTCCTGAGTAGCTGGGATTACAGGCACATGCCACCACATTTGGCTAATTTTTATATTTTTACTAGAGATGGGGTTTCAACATGCTGGCCAGGCTGGTATCAAACTCCTGACCTAAAGTGATCCACCTGCCTCAGCTTCCCAAAGTGTGGGATTACAGGCGTGAGCCACCACATCCAGCCTTGGTTGATTTTTTGTGTGTGAAGGAAGCTTTCAAGATTCTTAAAGAAGAGAGTGACATGATCTGAATCCATTTTGGTAAGCTCAAAATCCTAACAACTCTATCTGCAACATAAGAACGGCAATAAAAATGGTGGATATTACATTGTAATAAGGCAAATAAGAAATGATGAGGAACTGGAGAGAGAAAGTAAAATAAGAAAGAAGGAATAGATATCCAAGTGAAAACTAAAATAGCAGCAACAGGATTTAACAATGAAAGAAAGAAGTTGGTGCTAGAGTAATACAGCAGTAGTGATAATACAAGAACACTATTAATACTAATAGACACAATATTTTTATGTATATGTGGTTTTTGTTGTTTTTTTTTTCTTTTTTTTATTATACCTTAAGTTCTAGGGTACATGTGCACAACATGCAGGTTTGTTACATATGTATACATGTGCCATGTTGGTGTACTGCACCCATTAACTGGTCATTTACGTTAGGTATAGCTCCTAATGCTATCCCTCCCCCTCAGCCGACCCCATGAAAGGCCCCAGTGTGTGATGTTCCCTACCCTGTGTCCAAGTGTTCTCAATGTTCAATTCCCACCTATGAGTGAGAACATGCAGTGTTTGGTTTTCTGTCCTTGCGATAGTTTGCTGAGAATGATGGTTTCCAGCTGCATCCATGTCCATACAAAGGACATGAACTCATCCTTTTTTATGGCTGCATAGTATTCCATGGTGTATATGTGCCGGGTTTTCTTAATTCAGTCTGTCACTGATGGACATTTGGGCTGGTTCCAAGTCTTTGCTATTGTGAATAGTGCCGCAATAAACATACGTGTACATGTAGGCACAATTTTTTATGATCACTATTTGCCAGAAACTGTGTCAGGGTCTTTACATATATTATTTCATTTAATCCTTACAATTACTCCCTGACAGAAATCATCCAATTTTACTAATGAGGAATGTGAGACTCAGAGAGGTTAAGACATTTGCGTATGGTCACACAGCTTGTATAAAAAATAATGCTCAAACATTTTGATATTTTTTTACTTATTCTTTATTCTTTCAGCAAAGGTTCATTGACCACTTCACATCAATGTAAGTATTCTTTCTCCCACAAACTTTTCACATGCATGCATAAATATTGTGTCTTTGTCAACTCTCTCAAATTTGGGGGTAAGGAATCATATCTTTGTATCACAATACCCTCAATATCTAATGTGTTTCTTGGTTTGTAGGGGACACTCAACAACAGTTCTTCATTTTTTTTTTGGAAAAATACATATAACATAAAATTTACTAACTGAACCATTTTAGATGTACAGTTAAGTAATATTACCTACATTCCCATTGCTGTGTAACCAATGCTCACAACTCTTTTTAGATTGCAAAAAGAAAACTCCATATCCATTGGTCAACAACACTCCGTTCATTCTTTCACCAGAACCTGATGATTACTATTCCATATAAATCTGTCTACTTTTCGTACTGCATATAATTAGAATTATACAGTATTTGTCTTTTTGTTACTGGCTTATTTATCTTAGCATAAAATCCTTGCCCTAGTCCACTTTGTTTTGCTGTAACAGAATATCTGAGGCTAGATAATTTATAAAGAAAATAGGTTTATTCAGCTCACAATAATGATGACTGGAAAATCCAAGAGAATAGTTCTGGCATCTGCTCAGCTTCTGATGAGGGCCCTGTGCTGCATGACAACATGGCAAAGAAGGAGGAAGAAAAAGCATGTACATGAAAAGAGACCAAACACAAAAGGCAACCTCACTTTATAATAACCTGCTCTCATGGAAACAAATCCTTTCTAGTAATATCTAATCCAATCTCTTAAGAATGACATTAATTTATGTTAAAAAAGCTAACCACCTCTTAAAGGCACCACGTTGTAACATTGCCACACTAGAAATTAAGGTTCCAACATGAGTTTTGATGACAACATCCAAACCATAGCAGTCCTTGAGGCTTATCCATGTTGTAGGTTACATCAGAATTTCCCTCTTTTAAAAAGATGAATAACATCCATTGTATGTATGTATCACATTTTATTAATTCATCCATGATGAACACTTGAGTCGCTTGCACCTTTTGCCTATTGTGAATAATGCTGCTATGAACACGGGTGTACAAATAGGTTTTCAAGACCCTGCTTTCAATAATTTTTGGTATATACCATAAAGTAGAATTGCTGAATCATATGATAATACGATTTTGTATTTCTTGAGGAACCACCATACTGTTTTCCGTAGCAGCTGTACCATTTTTACATAACCACCAACAGTGCACAAGGGATCTTATTTTTCTACATTCTTACCAACAATTGTTATTTACTATTTGTTTTTCTCAAAATAGCTTACCCATATCCTAATGAGTAAAAAGTGGTGACCAATAATTTCTGAATGAATAAATGAGTGCTTAACAATTAAAATGAATATTTTTAGCCTAATTTTTTCTTTAATTCATTTCATTCTTTCTAGAATAGTTATGGATTCCATTAGCTCTAATATATTTTATTGTGTTTTGCTTAGGCTGTGTGAAAACATTGCTGAAACTTCCCATGTAAAAGTAATTTTAGATTTTGTAATTTTTCTTCTATTTTTGGTATGCATCCTACAAAGATACCTTAAGAATACTCAACTGACCTTCACAGTCTACCCATGGCATGTTTGGGTAATTTGCAGGTTTTAGATAGGCTCTAGGCCTTGTTTTTCATGAGTAGGCCTTTATAAATCATTGGGTTGGCAAAAATATAATTAATAAAATCTAATGGGTAAGAGACACTTCACGTCTTTGTCAAGCCAGTCAAATTTTGTTTGTTGTACATGCACTGTAAAATTAAAATGCAGAAAATCATCTATAGAGGTTTTCTTTAGAGGGAATGAAAATGTTGTTTAAAATATGCTGCACAGCATATAAAACTTGGAGACAGTGATTTGAATTTCAAACTGAAAATTATCTATGAAGGTGTTGAAGAGTATATTGCCTGTGTGCCTTCTTAAAGATGAGTATAAGTAAAAACTTTTGTCTAATGTGCTTTTGCAAAAGCAAAAAAAAAAATGCCTTCCATAAATATACGTTCACCCAGTATTTTTAATTCGGCATTTCTACTAACACAAAAAGAGTGCTCCAGCTATCAGTTGTTTCTTCACCATTTTTTATTCACTGTTTAGAGGGACTGCTTTGGATTTGTAGTAACAATTTTCTCTTTTTGTTTCCATTTGTAGGAAATAAATTTCTATCCAAACAAAACATATATCTATATGTTATAAATGTCTATATGTAGTATATATAATGATATATAAATATGTATAGATTCATATAACACATGTATAATTATATATAGCATACAAGATATGATACATAATCTGTATAACTATATATAATATATAAGATATATATAATCTATATTATACATATTTATAATTGAATTATTTATAATTCAAACAAAAAAGAGCCAACCCCATTTACAATGGCACCAAAATAATAAAATAGTAATAAACTTAATTATGGAAGCAAAAATATTATATCCTGGAAACCGTGAAACATCACAAAAAATAAAGGAGACAGAAATAAATGGAGAAACATTCTGTGTTCAAAAATTAAAAGCACAGTCTCTTCAACAAATGGTTTTGGGAAAAGTGCATATCCACATGGTGTTGGGAAAACCTGATTTCCAGATGCAAAAAAATAAAATTGGACCCATATCTTAAAACATACACAAAATTCAACTCAGAATAAATTTAAGACTTAAAAACAAGACATGAAACTGTAAATCTCCTAGAACAAAACATAGGTGAAGGCCCTAATGGCATTGGTGTTGGCCTTAATTGATTGAATATGACACCAAAAGCACATGCAACAAAAGGAAAAGTAGATAAGAGAAACTACAAGTTTCTGCCCAGCAAAGGATACAGAAGTTGCCTTTTCATCAGTGAAAAGACAACTTTTGAATGGCAGAAAATATTTTCAAACCATATATCTAACAAAAAGTTAATATCCAAAATATACAGCAACTCAACTCAATACCAAGAAAGCAAATAACCTGGTTAAAGAATGGGCAAAAGACCTGTATGAAATAATAAGAAATATAAATATTAGTCTATTCTCCCAGTCCCTGGAACAGAGCTCTTAAATGCCTTGTAATTTACTGAATGATGGGATTCTAAGAGCATCTTTTAGTCTAGTATTTGGCCTCTGCCCCAGTTCCTGAGACAGAAATTGTAATATTCCTTTGTAGATTGGGGTGCTAGGCAAATCTTTTGTTGTAACATTCGATCTTTGACTTCTAGTTTCTGACACAGAGCCGCTAAAAGCTTTGAGATTTCCTAGGTGATTAGAGGATCTTTTGTTCTAATTAGATGACTTTTGGTGAGTTCATGGGTAGCCTTAAGATGGGGATTGGTTGCCAGGGAAACCATTTCTGTAATTAGAGGATTAGAACTTTCAGCCCCACTCTCTGACCTCTAGGGAAGGCAGAAAGTTGATTTGATTACCAATGGCTAATAATGTAATCAATCATGCCTATGTAATGAAGCCTTCCCAAAAACTCAAAAGGACAAGAATAGAATGAGCTTCCAGTGAACATGTGACTATTCCTGGAGAGTGGCATGTGGGAGAGGGTGTGAAAGCTCCATGTGCCTTCTCTCATACCTTGTGCTAGGCATCTCTTCTATCTAGGTCTTCATTTGTATCTTTTGTAATGTATTTTATAATAAATGGCTAAATGGAAGTCACACATTTCCCTGAGTTCTGTAAGAACCTCTGACAAATTAATTGAACCCAAGAATGGGTTATGGTAATTCTGATTTATAGACAATCAAAAATGTGGATGACAACCTACTACTTGTGATTAGCGTTTGAAGTGGAGGGAGGGGCAGTCTTGTGAAACTGAGCCTTTAATCTGTGGAATCTGTTGCTCTCTCCAGGCAGATAGTATAATAATTGGATTGAATTAAAAGACACCTATCTGGTGTCTTTGGAGAACTGTTTGCTTAATGTGGGGGAAAAAAAACACACCTTTGAAGTCTGAAGTGTTGTATTGCTTAGGTAGTGAGAGTAGGAAAAGTACTTTGTTTTTTGCTTGGTTTTAAAAAATATTATATCTCTTTAATTTAAATAGGCATGTCTCAAAAGAAGACATACATGTAGCCAATAGGTATATGACAAAATGCTGAACATCACTAATGTGAAAGGAAAATAAATTTTGGGACCCCAAAATCACTAAGCTAAAGGGAAAAGTCAAGCTGAGAACTGCTTAGGGCAAACCTGGCTCTCATTCTATTCAAAGTCATCCCTCTGAGGCTCACCTGAGACAAATCCATATTTGATTGCTTCCTCTCTCCTATTGTTTATAAGCAAATGCAGATTCCCTGAGCCAGGCTAAATTGTGTAATCTGTGGAAGGCTGATCAAGGACTCGAAAGAAAGAATGCAACCCTTTTGTCTGTTATCTGCTTCTAACCTGGAAGCCCTCACTTTAAGTTATTCTGCCTTACTGGATAGAAGCAATACACATGTTACAAGTATTGATTGATCTCTCATGTCTCTCTAAAATGTATAAAAGCAAACTGTACCCCCAACCACCTTGAGCACATGTCTGAGTCTGTGTCACAGGTGTGTTCTTAACCTTGGCAAAATAAACTTCGTCAATTGAGACCTGCAGATATTTGGGGTTCATACTAATTAGCAGAAAAATGCAAATTAAGCCCACAATGAGATATTGCTCCATACCTGTTGGTATGGCTCTATAAAAAATAATAATAATAGCAAGCCTTGGTGAGAATTTGGAAAAAAGAGAACCCTTGCTCACTGTTGGTGGTAATGTGAATTAATAGGGCTATTATGGGAAATAGTATGAAAGTTTCTCAAAAAAATAAAAATAAAACTACCATATAATCCATTAATCCCACTTCTGGGTATATATCCAAAGAAACTGATATCAACTTGTTAAGGGGACATCTACACTCTCATGTTCATTGCAGCATTATTCACAATAGCCAAGACACGCAGTCAACCTAAGTCCCATCAACAGATGAATGGATGCAGAAAGTGGGGTGTATACACAACAGAATACTATTTAGTCTTTTCTTTAAAAAAAGACCTTGGCATCTTTTTTTAAGATGATACAATCCTAAGCTCACTTGTAGGACAGATGTTGCACAGTAACAGGGGAAACTAGAAGCTACCACCTCTACTTAGTTCATTGATCAAAAACAGGCATGTCACTATGAGACAAGAAGGCCATTGTCCCCATCCCCAGATTTGGACTAGTGGCACAGAGATATTACCTGGGAGACAGGCAAATCATAAAAACAAAGATCTCTGAAGCTCTTTTCAAGGTAAGAGATTTTGTTGGAAACAACACGTGAGGAAGATCAAGGCTAAAAGGGCTTGAAAACAATGGAAATTCTGGTGGTAAACTCTTAAGAAGCATAATGGCATCTTCATGAAAACAACAAGCCAAACTGTAGGCCAGTTAGTTTATCAGAGAGGTCTCAGGAAAGAGACAACTAAGAAGAGCCCTCCATGGGTCAGAACAAAATTTCAACACTGTTTTCAAAGACTACCACTGCAAAGTGTCCTGACTTTAACTATATTACACTGAGTAGCAGTTTATGCTTCAGAGCATTGTTGAAAACAAAAGAGCAATCAGTGGCAATTTGTATTGTTTAACAGCTGAGTGTGATGCCTAAACAGACAGCTTAACAAAGAGCTAGAGGAAAGACACAGGGGAAGACAGCCCTGATAATAACACTCTCATCCCAGGGTAAAATTATGCATGGCCAAAGTTCCCATTCTGAGGAGCAACATCAGGGACTTCACACTGAAAAGAAAATGGACTTCACTAAAATAGCCCAGATAAGTCACTAAATAAATACATAAGCAAGAAACAACAAAAAAATCCAAGCAGGTGGAGGTGTGGATAAGTGTCAAAACTGGCTATAATGTTTTATGAAAAATATCCAAATTTCAACAAAAAATTATGAGATATGCCAATAAGTAGGAGAGTGTGATACAGACACAGGGGAAAAAATAGACAACAGAAACAGCCTGTGAAATGGCATACATGTTGTTTTTAACAAATAAATACTTCTAGCAACCATTATAAACATGTTCCCAGAACCAAAGAAAATCATTTTTAAATAAGGAATGGAAGGCATAACGACAATTATGGACATAGAAATTATAAACGGAAAAACAAATTTAAGAGTTGAGAAGTATAATAACTGCAATTAAAAATTTACTAGCTGAGGCTTAATAGAAAAATTGAATTGGAAGAATAAAAAATTAGTGAACTTGAAGATCAATCAATAGAGATTATGCAATCCAAACAACAGAGGGGAGAAAATAGAATGAAGAGAAATTATGAAAGACTCAGGAAAGTGTAGGACACCATTAAGTACACCATCATCTGGGTAATGAGAAAAATACAAAGAAGGGGAGAGAAAAAGAAGTTGAAAAAATTATACAAAAAATAATAGCTAAAAAAATTAGTTAAAAAAGTCATTAATCTACAAATGAAGGAAACTCAGAAAACTCCAAGAGGATAAATGCAGATTGTGAACCCATAAATCTGAGAAAGGTTTCAGTTAATTTCAAAAGTTTATTTTGCCAGGGTTGAGCATGCATGCCTGTGACAAAGCCTCAGGATGTCCTGATGACATCTCACCAAGGGGGTCAGAGCATAGTTTGGTTTTATACATTCTAGGGAGACATAAGACATCAATCTATATAAGTACGATGAAAAGGTGGGACAACTTGAAGCAAAGGCAGAAAGACTCAAACAGGGAGGAGGCTTCCAGGTCATACATAAATAGACAAAGGGTTGCATTCTTTTCAGTTTCTGATTAGCCTCTCCAAAGGAGGCAATCAGATATGCATGTATCTCAGGGAGCAGAGGGGTTTCTTTGAATAGAATGGGAGACAGGTTGGCCCTAAGCAGTTGCCAGGTTGACTTTTCCCATTAGCTTAGTGATTTGGGGCTTCCAAATTCATTTTACTTTCACAAGATCCAGACACAGAAATTTTATGGAAAAATATTGAATACCAGATACGAAGAGCAAATCCTTGAAGCAGCAAAAGAAAAATACAACATGTGCATTACAGGAGAATCATCATAAGATTTTTTGCTAACTTCTCATGAGAACCAATGTAGACCAGGAGGCAGTGAGATGACGTATTTAAAGTGTTACAAGAGAAAGAAACATTCAATCAAGTATTTTATATTCAAACTATCTTCATAAATGAGAGAGACATCAATTGAACTAAATGAGGAACCAAGGACCAATTCAAGAGAGACAGAGATATGTAAACTTTCAGAGAATTCAAAAGAGCTGCCTTGAGGAAACTCAACAAAATTCAAGATGACACAGAAGGAATTCAGAATCCTATCAGAAAAATTTAACAAAGAGATTACAATAATTAAAAAGCATTAGGCAGAATTCTACAGTTGAATAATGCATCAGAATCCCTTAATAGTAGAAATGATGAAACAGAAGAAAGAATTAGTGAACTTGAAGACAGGCTATTTGAAAATATACAGTCCGAGGGCACAAAAGAACAAAAAGAATGAAGCATGCATACAAGATCTGTACATACAATGGAGCTCCAATACGTGTGGCAGCAGCCTTCATTGGAGACCCAATGAGCCAGGAGAAAGTGGCATGACATATTTAAAGTGCTGAAGGAGAAAAAGTTTTATCCTAGAACAATTATGTTGAGGGAAAATATCCTTTAAACATGAAAGAGAAATAAAGACAGTCCCCCCCCAAAACACAATTTGCTGGGAGATTTTATCAACATCAGATCTGTCCTACAAGAAATTCTAGAGAGAGTGCTTCAGTCTGTTAAAAAAGAAAAAAAAGAAGTTTAATGATCAATAACAAATCATCAGTAGGGACAAAGGTCACTGGTAACAATAAATACACAGAAAAACCACCGAATATTATAACACTGTAATTGTGGTATATGTACTACTACTATCATGAGTAGAAACCCTAAAAGGTGAACCTATTAAAAGCAATAACTACAACAACGTTTTAAGATTAGATAGTATAGAAACAACAAAAAGTTAATAACCAAGGGGATGAGCTTGAAGGGTAATGTCTTTATTTGGAATTACTTTGTAAGTTTTTCTGTTTATGTAATCAGCATTAAGTTATTATCAGTTTAAAATAATGGGTTATGACATATTTGAAAGCCTTATGGTAACCTAAAATAAATAAATATATATAACATAAACACACACACAAAAGCAAGAAATTAAAACATGCCAGCAGAGAAAATCATCTTCACTAAAAGGAAGACAGGAAGGAAGAAAAGAAGAAAGAGAAGACTACAAAACAACCAGAAAAAAAAAAAATATCTAAGTGACAGAAGTAAGTTCTTACTTAACAATAATAGTAATAAATTTAAACAAACTAAACTCTCCAATCAAAAGATGTAGAGTGGCTGAATAGATCAAAATAACAAGAGCCATTGATCTGTTGCCTCCAAGAAACACCAGTCGTGCATAAAGACACACAAAGACTGAAAATAAAGGAATGAAAAAATATATTGAGATGAAGTCTCCCTCTATTGTCCAGGCTGAAGTGTAGTGGCACGACCTCTGCTCACTGCAGCCTCTGCCTCCCAAGTTCAAGCAATTCTGCCTCAGCCTCCTGAGTATCTGGGATTACAGGCACAAGCTGCTATGCCCAGCTAATGTTTGCATGTTTAGTAGAGACAGGCTTTCATCATGTTGGCCAGGCTGGTCTCAAACTCCCAACCTCAGGTGATCCACCTGCCTTGGCCTTCCAAACTGCTGGGATTACAACTGTGAGCCACTGCACCCTATGGAAAATATATTTAAAGACCAAAACTTTAAAAAGAGACAAAGAACATCATTGTGTAACAATAAAGGTGTCAAGTCAATAAGGGGATATAATAATTGTAAATATATATGTACTCAATACTGGAGTACCCAGATATAAGAAGCAAATATAGCTAGAGGTTCAGAACAAAGAGATCAAATACAGTAATAGCTGGAAATTTTAAAACTCCACATCAGCACTGGACAGAATAAATCCAGACAAAAAATACACAGAGAAAAATCAGAGTTAATCTGCACTGTAGACCAAATGGACATAATAGATATTTAGAGAACATTTCATCCAATGGATGCAGAACACACATTCTTTCTCTCAGTACATGGATTATTCTAAAAAATGAACAATATGCCACAAAATAAAATGTTAAAACACTTTTAAAAATTGAAATAATATCAATAATCTTTTTTGACCACAATGGAATAAAACTAAAAATCAGTAACTAAGAAAACTTTGGAAACTATAGAAACACATGAAAATTAAACAATATGCTCCAAAAAACACAGTTAAAAAGATCACGAACCAAAAAGTTGGATTCCTAAATAGATAAAGAAAATTGAAAAAACTTTAGCCTGATTAAGAAAAAAAGAGAGAAGACCCAGATACATAAAATCAGAGATGAAATGGGAGATATTAAAGCCAATACTGCAGAAATTTAAGGAATCACTGGATGCTACTGTGAGCAACCATGTGTCAATAAATTGGAAAATTTAGAAAAAGTGGATGATTTTCTAGACACATACAATCTACTAAGATTAAAATGTGAAGAAAATCACAATCTGAACACACCAATAATAATTAATGAGATTGAAGCAACATAAAATGTCTTCCAGCAAGGAAAAGCCAAGGACCTGATGGCTTCACTGCTGACTTTACCAGACATTTAAAGAAAAACCCAATACCAATCTTACTCAAACTTTTTCAAAAAAATGGAGGAGGGTGCGCTTCCTAGCTCATTCTCTAAGGTCAGTATTACACTGACACAAAAACCAGTCAAGACGTATCAAAAAAAAAAAAAAAAAAAGAAAAGAAAAAAAATGACAAGCCAATAGCTCTGATTAATATTAATGGAAAAATCCACAACAAAATACTAGCAAACCAACAGTAAATATATCAGTCATCATGACCCAGTGGGATTTATTCCAGGGATGCAGGGATGGGTCAACATATAAAAATGAATCAATATGATATATCACATCACCAGAATGAAGGACAAAGCAATATGATCATTTCAATTTATAGTGAAAAATCATTTGATAAAATAGAACATCCTTTCATGATTAAAAAAATAAAAAGACTGGGTATAGAAGAAATATACTTCAACACAATAAATGCCATATATGACAGACCTATAGCTCGTGTTATGCTGAATGAGAAAAAACTAAAAGCTTTTCCTCTAATATGTGGAACATGACAAGGATGCCCATTTTCACCACTTTTATTCAACATAGTACTGGAAGTCCTAGCTAGAGCAATCAAGAGAAATATATAAAGGGCACTCAAGTTGGAAAGGAAGAAGTCAAGTTATCCAGTTATCTTTGTTTGCAAGTTATGTGAGCTTATATTTGGAAAAATCTAAAAACTCCACGAAAAATCTATTAGAACTGATGAATAAATTCAGTAAAGTTGCAGGATACAAATCTACATACAGAAATGAGTAGCATTTTCATATAACAACAGTGAACGTTCTGAAAAATAATTCAAGAAAGTAATACCATTTATAACAGCTACACATAAAATAATATCACTAGAAATAAACTTAACCAAATAAGTTAAACGTCTCTACAATGAAAACTATGAAAGGTTAATGCCAAAATATTGAAGAGGACATGAGAAAAATGGAAATATATTTTATGTTCATGGATTAGAAAGATCAACATTGTTAAAATGTACATACTACCCAAAGCAGTCTAAAAGTTCAGTTGCAATCCCTCTCAAAATACCATTGACATTCTTCACAGAAATAGAAAAAAACAATGCTAAAATTTATAAGAAACCACAAAAGACTCAGAAGAACCAATGCTATCCTAAGCAAAAATAGCAAAACTGAAAAAATCTAATTACCTGAATTCAAATTATGCTACGGAGCTATAGTAACCCAAACAGCACATAACTGGCATAAAAGTAGACACATAGACCAATGGAACAGAATAGAGAACTCAGGAATAAATACAGACATCTACAGTGAACTCATTTTCAATGAAGGTGCCAAGAACACACCCTGGGGAAAAGACTGTCTTTTCAATAAATGGTACTAAGAAAACTGGATATCCATATGCCAGAGAATGAAACCAGGCCCTTATCTCACACCATATACAAAAATCAAATCAAGGTGATTAAAGTCTTAAATTTAAGACCTCAATCCTGAAAATACTACAAGAAAACACTGGAGAAACTCTTGAGGACATTGGACTGGACAATGATTTCTTGAGTAATACTCCACAAGCACAGGCAATCAAAGCAATAATTGACAAATGGGATCACATCAAGTTAGAAAGCTTCTGCATAGCAAAGGAAACAATCAACAAAGTGAAGCAACAACACACAAAATGGTAGAGAATATCTGCAAGCTACCCATCTGACGAGGGATTAATAACCAGATTATAGAAGGAGCTCAAACAACTCTATAGGAATTGGAGGTCATTATATTAAACAAAATAAGCCAGGCACAGAAATACAATCATCATATGTTCTCACTTATTTGTGGGAGCTACAATAATCAAAACAATTGAACTCACAGAGATAGAGTAGAATGATGGTTACCAGAAGCTGGGATTGGTAGGAGGAGGGGAATTGGGGGATGTTTAGTAGGTACAAATATATAGTTAGAAAGAATAAGATCTAATACTTTATAGCACACAGTGTGAGTTCAATCAAAAATTTGTTGTATATTTAAAAGAGGACAATTGCATTGTTTGTAACGCAAAATAGGGTAATTGGTTGAGGTGATAGATATACCATTTATACTGATGTTATCACACATTGTATGCCTGTATAATAATATCTCAGGTACCCCATAAATATATGCAGCTAGTAGGTAGCCACAAGAATAATAATTTAAAAAGGAAACACAATAATTACATTTTTTAAATAAACAAACACATAGAGAATTTCTTGTTAAGAGATCGGACTTACAAAAAATACTAAAGGAATTTCTTCAGGCTGAAAGCAAGTGACACAGACAGTGATTCCAATTCACACAAAATACCAAAGAACACTAAGTCAAGGTAATTATGTAAATATCAAAGACAACATAAGTACATATTTCCTCTCCTTTTAACTGATTTAAAGAAATTTGTATACAATTATATGTACATAGTGTGCAACACTTAAAATGTAATATATTTGACAAAAACAGCACAAAAGAGGCAATAGATGCAAAGTTGTATTGTAGTAAGGAATTGAAACCACATGGTAACTCAAATCCATAGGAACAAATAAAGAAAACTAGAAATAACAAATAAGGTTAATAAAACATATTCTAGAAATATATAATTTTCTGTTTTCTTCTCTCAACCTCTTTATGTTACATAAAATTGTATAAAGTGGTAAAGCAATGTATTCTTGGATTTCTAACATATAGATGTCTCATAGGTATATTATTTATAGGACAAAAAGGGAAAAACACAGTTATATAGGAGAAACAGTTCTACATATCAGTGAAATTAAATTAGCATACATTTGAAGTACATTCTGATGAGTTAAAATGTACAGAGTAAGGCCTAGGGCAATCACTAAAAAAATATTATCAGGCATAATGTGAAAACATCATTTAAGGAATACAATTTTACACTAGAAAACACTCACTTAATGTAAAATTGCCCTTAGTGTTTTCAGAGATAAGAGAAGACATACTGTCCATAACTAAATAAAAGTTTTCACTATAAATGGAACAGAGTAATAAATAGCTCTTAGAAATTAAATATATGAGAGCAGAAATTTAAAGAAATCAATTCTTAATTTAGAAGATAACATTGAAGAAATCTCTCAGAAATTAAAACGAAAAAACACCAGAGAAGATACATGAGATAGAATTGGCTTTCTTAGGAAAATGTTTAAGTAGGGGATTATTTCAGCATGCCTAACCTCAGAATGACAGGAGTTCCAGAAAGAAAGAATAAAGAAAAAAGAGAGAAAATTTCTGAAGTAAATACACTCATACAAGTGAAGAGTATGACTTTCCAGATTGATAGGCTCCAGCGTAATGAAGAATAAAAGGAATCTCATAATGTGATGAAATTTTTAATATCAGAGATAAAAGGAAAAATGAAAACATTACAGAGCTACTTTTGTCTATGACGAAGTAAGAAGTATGAAAACAGCTCTTTCACTATAACAATAATGAAAGTGTGAAAATTACATGAAGCAACTCTTTTCAGGTATTTGACAACAAGAAACATAGACTGCAATCCCTGTAGGTGTCAAGATTTATGAGGTGAACCCCATGATTACTGTAGCTCTCTGCCTGTGCAACTCTTTGCCAACTACAGTGCAGCATCCTGGAGGCCAAGACAGTGCCACTGAGCTGACGAGGCAGAGGTCAGATTTCATAGTGGCTGAAATAACTGGAACCCATGACACTAGACACCAGAGAGGAGAAAGCTATGCCGAGAATAGGTTCAGAAGTCTCTTAGTGAGTCTCTCCATGAGTTAATAGGTGAGATTTGGATTCCACATATTAAAGGTTTACTAAAAAGAAGCTTCTATGGTGTTAAAACCAGCACACAGAAACTAAAAGTTCATTATTGCTAGGTCATATAAGAGTTCCAGTCCAGCCAGAACACAAAGACCAGAGTCTCACTTTCATAACACTCTAAAATGGCGAATATTACAAAGTCAGACAATGTCAAGGGCTTCTGAGGATGTAGAACATCTGGAACCCTCTCAATAATTGCAGGTAAAAATGTAAAAGCATTCAATACCTCTGGTAAGCCCTTTAGTAGTTTTTTTTTTTTCTTATAAAATTAAGTATACACTTACAAAATGACTGAGTACACATATCTCTAGGTATTCAGAGAAATAAAAATTCTTGTCTAGTCAAAGACTCATACAGGAATATTTATAGTATGCTCTTGTTATGATAGCCAAAAACTAGATATAATCAAAATTTCTGTCAACAGGTGAAAATTTGGCATATCCATACTCAGTGACAAAAATGAATATGGATATGCACAACAATGTGCATTAATCTTAAAAATATTATGTTGCACAAAATAATCCAGACATAAAAGGAAACATACTGTATAGTTTTATTTATGTAAAACTGTAAGAAAGACAAATCTACTCTGTAGGAATTTAATTTAGATTAGTAGTTGCCTGGGGACAGGAAAGGTGTGGAGACTAACCAGGAAGAGAGGCATAAGAGTACTTTTTGGGTGATAGAAATGTTCTATTAGGCTGGTGCCATTATAAGCAATGGCAAAAAATGCAATTAATTTTGCACCAATATAATATATCTTGATTGTAATGGTGGCTACATGGGTGCATGCATCTATCAAGTCATTTAATTTTACACTTTGGAATTGATTTAATGTAACACTATATATGAAAAGAAATAGGAAAGTGTAACCAATGTTTATTTAAAAAATTAATAAAAATCAATGCCAAATGACACAGGTGTTGGATTTAGCAGTCTTTAAAGTAGCTACTTTAAATATTTAAAGAGTTTTAAATAAAAAAATGAAAAATAATAGAAGGAAAATGCCATAAATAGGGGATCTCTAAAGAAAAAAATGGAAATCTATTAAAGGGATCGAAAGGAAAGACTAGATCTGAATAGTGCAATCCGAAATTACAAAATCCATTGGATAGCCTTGGTAAGTAGATTGGAGATGGCAGAAGAAAGAGCCAGTGAACACGAATATAAAACAAAAGTAACCATCCAAGAACCATCTGAAGAATCAAGATACTAAGAGATTGAAAAAAAACCAACAGAGTTTTGAGTCTTGTGCCACAATGTTAAATAATCTAATATACATTTATTTGGTGTCCCAGAAGGAGAAGAGGGTGAAAATGGGTATCATAATATTTGATGTATTAGTGCCTGAAAAGTTCCCAAATTTAATTAAAAATTATCAAGTTACAGATTAGAAAAGCCCAGTGAACCCCAGGCAGGATAAATGAACACAGGGGTGCATGAATGTGCATGCATTCCTAGTTATATCTAGTCAAATTCCTAAATACCAAATACAGAAGAAACTTTGAAGTAGTCAGTTTAATAAAAAGACACCTTAAGTCAAGGAGAATGATAATATGAATTAGCTGATTCCTATCCAACACAATTAAGGCCATAAGACAATTGAATGTTATATTTAAAGAGTTAATGGAAAAACAGGCAACCCAGAATTCTGTATTAGATGATGATATTCTTCACAAAAATGTAAAATAGACTTCACATAAATGAAAGCTGAGATCATCTGTTACCAGAAGACCTGCAGTCAAATAAATGCTAACTGATTGTTTTAGACAATCATTTTTGATGCCTGATGGAAGCTCAGATCTATAGGTAGAAATGTACACCACCAAAAAACAGTAAATTAATGGGTAAATAAAATAGTTCCTTGAAAAGAGAAATATAGAAAAAAAGCCCTTATCACATACAAAAAATACGAAATATTACAATCATGCCTTAAAAATTCCAAAGAAAGATAATTTTCTGGATAAAATTATATATTTAGCCAAACCAAAAATGGATTATGAGTTAATCTCATGTTCAGATTGTAAAAAAAGCAAACAAAAAATCCAAAATATTCTTCTCATGTAATCTTTCTCAGAAAGTCAGTGAATTATGTATCCCTCTAAAACAAGGGTGTAAAACAAGAAAATGGGAGACGTGATATCCAGAAAATAGAGGTTTCAATTCAGGAGAGAAGTGAAGACTGCCAAGACGCAACCTCAAGGATTTTGGTACTGTGAGCTGGACATGAAATCCAGACAGCTCTATTTTTATTATAATAAGCTCTACGTGATTTTGGTGCAAAGTCTGACTTAGAAACCATTCTTGCCTAATTTTATAATAACCCTGTGAATTAGGCAGACCCAATATTATATCCTCATTGTACAAATTGAATTAACCTGATGCATTTAATAAGTAGAAAAACTAGGACTACTCTTCAATATTTTGAGATATTTGAGATATTTTCTCATTGCTGGAATGCAATTATAATAGTGTTTTTCGAACTGTTGTTCTGATGTTCAGCAGCACCAGGATCTACAGGAATATTTGTCTAAACTGTAAATTCTGGGCCCAAACCAATAGAGATACTGGTTTCAGAGGTTGGTGATGGGGCCCGGAAATCTGAGTTATTAGCGAGTGCCCCAGTTCACTGAAGTTTGAGAAGCTTGATCTATAACTACCCCAAAAAGGTGATTATTTACAAACAGATTGGAGTGAGGAATCACAGCCAGCACATGATGCACTTTTGTAAAATGTACAAAAGGCCTTCTCTACTTGTAAGAATTATAAATAGGTGCCCTTCTTTTCTGTTACCAGAGTAAGGACTTGGAATGAAATGAAGGAAGAATTCAGTCACCCATTATACCCTGGGTGGGCCAGGAGCCTCTGTGCATTGTAAAATCAACAAAAACATGGGAAAAGGTGCATTATTTGTTTGCATATATAAATTTGGCACTCATGTTAACAATGATATTGATAATTTGAAGGCTATTTTTATACAGTTGTTATTGGAAGCTGGCTCAGTATACAATTTTAACCCAGTCACATGAAAATATGTTCAAATATCATAAAGGAACAAATAAATCCTGCTTAGAAGAAGATTTCAGTGTTTCATGTCACTTGTAAATCCATTCTTTCCCTATTTCATTATGTGATTTTGGGGTTATTGATATTCACTTTCTTAAATCCTCCAGTATTTTCAAAACTATATTTAAGTGGTTCCCAACCTCTCAATTGAATGGAATTGTGTTGGATGTAAATCTTTTCACTTTGTTGTCTCTTATTATTACATGCCCTGCACACCTGTGACTTTTTGGCAATGCATCTGATTTTAGCTGGAAAAAAAAATTGTAGATTGATGTTACTGCACATTTTTTTCTTATTTGCATTATGTTCTTGCAATCCTTACTTCTTAAAATCCCTTTTCAGTTTCCCTTCAGTTTCCCAGGGCAAATATTTCAGTATGTGGCCAACGAAAATATAAACTTGAACTAATGGTATAAAAGAAAAAATTAATTACCAGGAGCATAACTCCTCTTAGAAAATATTAGGTATGTTAGGATATATGTAGAATTGATTTTTTTCCCCTACATGCCTTTTCTGAGAGTTAAAAGTGAGTAGGTTCCTTTGTATAAAAGCCAGGCAAAGCTGGGCGCAGTGGCTCACGCCTGTAATCCCAGCACTTTGGGAGGCCGAGGCTGGCGGATCACGAGGTCAGGAAATCGAGACCATCCTGGCTAACACAGTGAAACCCCTTCTCTACTAAACATACAAAAAAATTAGCCGGGAGTGGTGGCGGGCGCCTGTAGTCCCAGTTGCTGAGGAGGCTGAGCCAGGAGAATGGCGTGAACCCGGGAGGCAGAGCTTGCAGTGAGCCGCGACTGTGCCACTGCACTCCAGCCTGGGCAACAGAGTGAGACTGTCTCAAAAAAAAAAAAAAGAGAGAAAAAGCCAGGCAATCAGATTTGCTATTTCTATTCCCTTTCCCACCACCACCTGGAGAATATAAGATGGCACTTTAAAATTTGCAATTCCTTGAGCTTGAGCATGAGGAGTGTTTATAATGTCAGTGTTTCAAATGTTATGCCTGAAATAATACTGCCCAATTTTTGTTTATTTCTTGTTCAAATACAGCCAAAATCTGACAACTTATCCCAGTCTTCACTGCTACCACCCTACAACCTTGATCAAATCACTGTCACTTCTGACCTAGATGACTTCTACAGCCTGCTCACTAGTCTCACTGCTTTCACTCTTGTTCCTCTTCAAATTGTTCTCAGAAGAACAGCCACCATATTGATCATATTAAGGTATGTGTCAGATCATATTCTTCACTCCTCAGTATCCTTTGAAGGCTTCTCAACTCATTCTCGGTAAAAGTCAAAATTCATCTGGAATATATATGCAGCTTCAAGGGATCCTCGCACCCCCTTATCTCTCTGATTTTGTTCCCTACTGCTCTTCATCTATCTCACTCCAGTAATTCTGGCTTCCTTGAACACCCCATGCATGTCCCTGCTTCAAGGCCTTTGCAATCGCCAATCTTTCTGCCCAGGAGCTCTTCCATCAAATATTGTCATGGCTAAATCCTTCATCTCTGCTAATTTTTATTGAAATTGAAACTCTTACCCCTTCCACCAGTCTTGCTTATTGATGTGGTTTGCTCTGTGTCCCCAACAAAATCAAACCTTGAATTGTAATAATCCCCACATGTCAATGGCAGGACCAGGTGGAGGTAATTGAATCATGGAGGGCAGTTTCCCCCTGGCTGTTCTCATGATAATGAAGGAGACTCATGAGATCTGATGGTTTAATAAGAATTTGCCATTTCCCCTGCTGGCATCATTGTCTCTCATGCCACCCTATGCAGAGGTGAGGCCTCCCTAGCAATGTGAACCTGGGAGTCAATTAAACCATTTTCCTTTATAAATTACCCAGTTTGGGGCAGTTCTTTATAGCAGTGTGAGAATGGACTAATACACTTATCCTTACTTTATTATTTTATTATTCCTGACTTCATTATTTTCCATAGCATTTTTACCAGCTGATATATTGTATACTTTTCTTATTTATTTATTCTCTGACTACCTCTCTGACACACAAAAAATATCAACTCCAAAAGAGTAAGAACTTTTGTCTGTTTGTTTACTACTCTATTTCCATAGCCTAAAATGATTCTGGGTATATACTCAAGACTATTTCTTGAATGAATGGATGATTGAGTAGATGGATGGATTGTTAAATGGATGATTAGTATGATATATACCATAATGTTATTTTTCAGGACATGGCCAATAGAACTTTGTATACATGCCTTTTTACTGCCTTTCTAATAACCATTAAAAGTCCTCATCAGGTATCTCCTCCCTCCCCGCCCCCACCCCACAGAGACGGAGTCTTGCTCTCTCACCCCGGCCGAAATGCAGTGGCATGATCCCGGCTCACTGCAACCTCTGCCCCGCCGGGTTTAAGCAATTCTGCCTCAGCCTTCCAAGTAGCTGGGATTGCAGGCATGTGCCACCACTCCCAGCTAATGTTTGTATTTTTTGTAGAGACCGGTTTCACCAGGTTGGCCAGGCTGCTCTGTGAACTCCTGACCTCATGATCCGCCCCCCTCAGCCTCCCAAAGTGTCAGGATTACAGACATGAGCCACCACACCTGGCCTCATCAGGTGTCTTAGTTACAGTTCTGAACATTCACTCAAGCTGACTGTCAATAATATCCCCACCCATTCCATTTTTAATATTGGAAAATAGACACTATACATATACATTAGAAAAAAAAAAAAAAAAACTTCTTCCATGTTTCTCTCTCCATACTTCTCCAGAGCAACAAAACTGTGCACCTGAGTAGGTACCAATTGCAGTTTTCTGGATCTCTATTTTTATTGTACTTTTTCATCCTCACAGGGTGTTTAATTACTTCATTTAGAGAACAAGTGAATGTTTTTTGTAGTAGAATTTCTTCAAAAATAGTGGAAATGAAAATAAGATAAAGTATTTTTCAACCCAAATTAGTCGTGTGGGAAAGTGGCACAAAACAATGATTGAAAGAAGCACTATTTCGTCAATGTAGCCAAGTCTGGCTTTTGGCCATTTAGTGGAACTCTTTCGCACATGTTGATTTAATTATATTCTTTAATGCAATGTATAATATGAATGTGCCCTTGGCGTAGAGATACTAGAGCTTTGTTTCTATATGACCTCAAACATTTTTGTTCACTGTTGTCAAAATAAATGGAACCAAGAAGAGATAGACCACTTAGTTTAAGAATTACGGAGATATAGAAATAAAATATATTTGTATACCACTTTATACTTAAAAAACACATACAAACAACAAATCTTATAACTGAGATATTGTGTTGTAGAGTCTACTCATTTGAAAGTAGTTGAACTTGAAGCTTAGAGAGAGGAAGTGACCCAAGGTCTTTCACAAAGATTCTTTCCTTTGATGCTAACAATAACCCTATTAGGTCGGCAGAGAGGATATTTTTAACCTTAATTTGCATACAAGGATTTTGAAGCTCAAAGAAAGAGCCTGATTTGTATAAAAGGCATTGACCTAAAAGAAATAAATCCTGCTTTCCATTTCTGATGCTACCTTCTAGCTTTTCTTGTAAATCCTTGGCCGATTCCCTTACCCATTATTGGTTTCAATTTTCTCATCTGCAGACAAGAGAAGTGAAAATAAGTTACTTTCTAACCTCTCACGTGATGATTCTACAGCTTTCTCATGGTAAGGCAGTCAGGCCATGACTCCAGTCAGTTTTGTCTTACCTCAAGCACAGCATAGTTTACTCTACATATTGCCTCTTTGTATGTGGAACAAGAAGATCCTTATTTTATTGTGAGAATAGGACAAAGTTAGATACTACTGACAGTTGTAACTGAGTACTCCTAAGTGAAGGTTGAAATTATATAATTTCACAATTGGGAACCAAAAAAAATTTCCTTCCTGTTTTTAATGAAATAAAAAAAAAAAACCTTTAGACGTACTACCCTTGATCCAGATGTGATGAGCAGATGGTACAAATCTCTTTTTGAAGAAGAGTAGGGGAGCATCTGCAAAAACATTTTCACTTTCAAAGGAGAGAATATTACTTGAGCCCTTATTGAAAGAGAAAGATTTCACTCTTAACATTTTGTTTGCAGAAAGAAAAGTGTGTAGCCTATGTGTAGCTTATTGCTCTGCTTGGTCTTCTTGGGAAAAAAATGCACCGAGATGCAAATGAGACCATGAGTAAAGAATAATTTCTGTGTATGAAGACTCGGTGACCTGCATTGGGAGGGAATCAATATCAAATTATTGAAGCCAGTGATAAAATCATTGCTTATGAATGTGATGAGGTATATAATGTCTTTGGAGCCAGGTAGACATGGATTCATATTCTGTCTTTGTCACTTATAATATGTGCTTACTTGGACAAGTTATGTATATTTGTACTTCTCAATAGATCAACAGAGACCAGCACTGAGTTGGCACTGCATATATGTCAGAGGAGTGAATGAAGTTTTATTTCTTATTCACATCTTTATCTGTAAAATGTAAGTAAAACTTTCTGCCTGGCAGTGATTTTATAAACATTAAATGAGAAAATATATGTTATGTTCTTGTATTAGTTTTCCAGGGCTGCTGTAACAAGTAAACTTTGTGGTTTATAGTAATAGAAATGTATTACTTCTATCTCATTCCTTGTTACTGGTCTGTTCAGGTTTCAGATTTCTTCCTGATTCAACCATGGTAGGTTGTATGTATCCAGGAATTTGTCCATTTCTTCTAGATTTTCCAGTGAATTGGCATATACTTTCTCATAATAGCCACTAATGATATGTTACATTTCTGCAGTATCAGGTCATAGTATCTATTATTTCATCTCCGATGTATTTGAATCTTTCCTCTCTTTTCTTAGTCTAGCTAAACATTTGTCAATTTTGTTTACCTTTTCAAAACATCAACTTTTTGTTTCATTGATCTTTGTGTTTTTTTCATTTCAAGTTCCTTTGTTTCTGCTCTGATATTTATTATTTATTTTCTTCTACTAATTTTGGGTTTGGTTTACTCTTGCCTTTGTAGTTCTTTAGGATGTCCTGTTAGATTGTTTATTTGATTTTTGTTATATTTTTTGCTGTGGGCATTTATACCTATAAATTTCCCTCTGAGTACTGTTTTTGCTGTATCCCATAGATTTTGGTATGTTGTGCTTGCATTTAATTTGCTTCTAGAAAATTTTCAGTTTTTTTCTTAATTTCTTCATTGACCCACCAGTCATTCAGGAGCTTTGGAAAGTCTGCTGCCAGACATACTGAAAATTCATTGTGTGTGTGTGTGTGTTTTTTCTAGTGCTGCTTTTATGATCTTTTTAAAGTCCTTGATATTTGGAAGTTTGATTATTAAGTGCCCTGAAGTAGTCTTCTTTAGGTTAAATCTGCTTAGTGTTCTGTAACCTTTTGTACTTGAATACTGATATGTTTCTCTAGGTTTGGGAAGTTCTCTGTTATTATCTCTTTGAATTAACTTTCGACCTCTATCTCTTTGAATAAATTTTCTACCCCTACCTCTTTTTTAAGGCCAATAACTCTTACATTTGCCCTTTTGAGGATACTTTATAGATTCCGTAGGCGTGCTTCATTTTTTTCCTGTTTTTATCTCTGACTGTCCATTTTCAAATAGCTAGCCTTCAAGCTCACTAATTCTTTGTTTTGCTCAATCAGTTCTGTTATTAAAGGATTCTAATACATTCTTCAGTATACCAATTACATTTTTCCACTGCTGTGTTTCTGCTCAATACTTTTTTAATTATTTCAATCTCTGTTAAAATTATCTGATAGAATTCTGATTTCTGTCTCTGAGTTATCTTGACTTTCTCTGAGTTTCCTCAACATAGCTATTTTGAATTCTCTTTCTGAAAGTTTACATATACCTGTTTCTCTAAGATTGATCTCTGGTGCCTTATATGGCTTATTTGCTGTGGTCATGTTTTTCTAGATGATGCTGATGTTCACAGATATTCTTTGGTGTCTGGGTATTACAGAGTTAGATTCTTATTTTCGTCTTTGCTTTCTGGGCTTGCTTGTACTTCTCCATCTTGGAAAAGCTTTCCAGATACTTAAAAGGAATTGGGTGTTGTGATCTGACCTGTATCTACATTACAGGACGCCTCAAGACCAGTAGCACTGTGCTTCTTGCAGACTCATAGAGGCACCATCTTGATAGTCTTGCACGAGATCCGGGAGAATTCTCTGGATTATTAGGTAGTTTAAATTAAAAAGCAGGCAAATGCCATGAACTGAGACTTCTCAAAGGAAGAAAGTTGTGTGGTCAACAAACATATAAAAGAAAGCTCAACATCACTAGTTAGTAGAAAAATTCAAATCAAAACCACAATGAAATACCATCTCACACCAGTCAGAATGGTGATTATTAAAATGTCAATAAACAAAAGATGCTGGTGAGGTTGCAGAGAAATAGAAACGCTTTTACGCTGTTGGTGGGAACGTACATTAGTTCAACCATTGTGGTTGAACCATTGTGGAAGACTTTGTGGCAATTTCTCAAACATCTAAAACCAGAAATACTATTTGACTCAGCAGTGTCATTACTGAGCATATACCCAGATGAATATAAATCATTCTATAACAAATATACACACATGCGTATGTTCACTGAGGTACTATTCACAATAGCAAAAACATGGAATCAACCCAAATGCCCACCAATGATAGACTGGATAAAGAAAATGTGGTGCATATACACCAAGGAATACTATGAAGCCTTAAAAAAGAATGAGATCATGTCCTTTGCAGGAACATGGATAGAGCTTGAAGTCATTATCATCAGCAAATTAACACAGGAACAGGAAACCAAACACTGCGTGGGAGCCGCACAATGATAACACACGGACACAGGAAGGCAAACAACACACACTGAAGCCTGTTGGGATGGGTGAGGTGGGGAGAGGAAGAGCATTAGAAACAATAGCCAATGCATGCTGGGCTTAATACCTAGGTGACTGGTTGATTGGAGCAGCAAACCACCATGACATATGTTTACCTATGTAACAGACCTATATATCTTGCACGTGTACTCTGGAACTTAAAATAAAAATAGAAATAAAAAATTTCCTATATTGTATATTTGGCAAGTTTTAAGACTCAAGAAAATAACTTCTACCTCAAATCTTTCTTGAGATTATTAGAACTTACTTGTGTGAATTTAATTGTGTGGCATTTCTTCTTTCTTGGAGTATATGAGTTCAGTAGACAGGTAACAAAATCCATATTATAATGCTTAGTGGCACAGAGAGATATAAATGATTGCACATAGCAGTGTATCTTAACTAAAATGAAGTGATAGCTGAGTGCATATTTGGACTTTGTTTCATTGTTTCCATGCATTGAAAATAAACTCCCAGTGCTAAACACAGATTCTGCAACAAAATGTTTGAGGATGAAAGTCAGAATTGAATCATTAAGAGATTTTATGTCAGAAAAACCTGGTTCCAGACTCACACTCCACTATTTATTAGCTATAATCTTTTGGACAGGTTGCAGAGCTTCTCAACTGGTATTTTCAGAGCACACAGGTGCTCTGTGAAATGGTTACTAGAGGGCCAAGATACTCTTAGTCTTAAGGCAGCCAGAACCTCCTATCCTGTGTACTGTGGCCAAAAGCAGTCTTCTCTTGTTTATTAGACCATTTTCATACTACTATGGAGAAATACCTGAGACTGGATAATTTATAAAGAAAAAAGAGGTTTAATGGACTCACAGTTCCACATGGCTGGGGAGGCCTCACAATCATGGTGGACAGCAAAGGAGAAGCAAAGGCACGTCTTACATGACAGCAGGCAAGAGAGCATGGGCTGGGGAACTGCCCTTTATAAAACCATCAGATCTCATGAGACGTATTCACTATCATGAGAACAGCATGGGAATACCCATCCCTATGATTCATCCCTCCCACCTGGTTTCTCCCATGACATGTGGAGATTATGAGAGCCACAATTCGAGATGAGATTTGGGTAGGGACACAGTCAAACCATATTTGGTTACTCCCGTGTGCTGCTATACAAATATTATTAATTTCTAAGTGTGTCATGTGTTTAGAAAATAAACGTTGAGAAGTTGCTGATGTCTGAATCTCAAACATTTGCTGTAAAAAAATGGGATTGCTGTGAGAATTAAGTTAGATAATATTCTTTCTGGTAAATAAGAACTCAATAGATATAAATTATTAGTAGTAGTAAAGGGTAAAGATATGCAATAATAAATGTATAAGTCAGTTAAGAATCTGAACCTTCATGCAAAAGGAAAGTGGCATGGATAAATAATTACTTTATATAACCTTATGCATGGTTTGATTTACTTTTATTATATATATAGATGATAAATATGTATAAGCTTTCTATATATTTAAAGTAGTGTATATTATATATAAGTTATATATAATATATAACACATATATAAGTTGTGTGTGTGTATATATGTGGGTGTGTGTATATATATATATATACAAAATAGTGAATTTTTCAAAAATTATCCAAGACTCCAGTGTTTCTTCTCAAGGGAATCTCCACAAAAATATTTTCTTTCTTTTTCTTATGTTTTGTTTTTATTTTCAGTGGTGCTTCCTCCAGGTTTTGAAATTAACCAGAGCACTTCCATTATTGAGTGAGCAACTGTTGGAGGAAGATGCTTTATTTTGTTCATTCTATTATTGAGTGAGCAATGGTTGGAGGAAGTTGCTTCATTTTGTTCAGTAGTAGTTGTTTACTCCTTATGCCCAGATACCCCATTTGCCATGCTTTTTCATCAGCCTGTCATGTTTTCCATTATCTCTGGTAGAGTATTTGACAATTTTCTGGGATTCATTTTGCTGTCAGTCAGAACATATTTACTTAGTTGTAAGCCTGCCACCAGCCTTCACTTCCTAACTTTTATCTCAACGAAGACATTAAAAGAGCTTGTAGCAGGTGGTATGCCCTTCTTCCATACTAAACAGATATGCTACTTACAGCTAAGTCTATCTGTTAGCTGCCATAAATTTTTTCCATTGTGTAGTTGAAAACAAGACTGAAGGGAATACACCTGATTTTAGCCAAAAGAAATAGACAATTTCATCCTCATGTCTGAAATCTGAAATTTGAAGAGATTTTCCTATTTAAGATATTCTATACCAAAACAAATTTTGCCCTTTTAAAAAATAGTTACCTCCTAATTTGTATCAGGCACTGTGCCACAGACAAGAGAGATTAAGAGTGGAATTCCACATGTCCCTGAAATCTAGAAGCTTACAATTTAACCTGTACCAGAATCACCTGGGAGACTTGTAAAAATACGGATTCTAAGTGCTCCTTACAGTAGGTCTGGGTTGTGGGCTTTTGAATCTGCAAGTTTTACAAGGATCTCAGATAATTCTGTTATTTCTGACCTTTAGATAATACTTTGAGAAACACTGTCTGATAGGTGACACAGAGAGATAAAGCATGAGGAATAGTTCAGTGCTAGGAATGTGATTATGGTGTTCAGTAGACAGTAAAAAGGTACCTTTCCTGGAGACCTGGGTCACTGTCATGGTACCATGTGGGGATTAATTTGCATAGGCAAATTTACATCAGAATGTACAAGACTTTGAACATCAGCTTAAGGAGTTTGAACTTATTCCAGATGTCACAGCATTTGAGCTACACTTACTAGGTCATTGAAAACCACTGGATGATTTGAATAAAAGGTGATTTATCAATTTTTGTAGGATAGTTGCTCTGGCGACAAAACCTAAGATGAATTGGAGCAAAAAGAACTTGAGAGTTTCTGTAGCTAGGAGGCATCTGTTGTTAATTTTCCAGGTATGAGGTGGTAAGTATTCAGGCTAGAGTGGTAGCAGTGGAAAAATATAAATGGCGTACAATAGAAGGATTGTCAAGAAACCATAGGGATGCAGAGGCTGAGGGTAAAATAGAAAGGGCTTTAAGATTTGGTACGTAATAATGAAAGATTGAAAGTTTTGCTGACTGATACAGGAAGATTATAAAGAAGGAATGATTTACTGGGAAGATTGAGAGTGTAAGTTCAAACACACTTGATCTGAACTGAGAAGAAGAATATTCAAGTAGAAATTTTATTCTAACAATTAGAGATACTGACTACAAACTAAGAAACCCAATATAGACCCCACATGTTGTAGCAATGGTGAAATGACCACAAACTCTATTTTCTGCTTTGGGTTTCATAATAAAAAATTGTTAATACACCACAAATGATCTTTTTTTTTTTTTTTTTTTTTGCTATATCTAGAATAACACTTAAGAGATATATAATGATAATATAGTAACAAATACCATGAAGATAGCAAAGATTAGGTGTCCAAGAATATAATAGGTAGAGTCAGAGGGCAGAGGGCAGTAAACAACCTAACCAGTCAAAAAATAAATAAATAAATGAAAAAAACCACTGCATGCATCATCATACACGTTGATCAAACTCACAATGTGTTTACCCCCCTTATCAAGGGTCATTTGAAACTTATGATAAATCTTATTTGAGAATTGTAGGACCAATACTAAATCAGAATAAACTAAATTTAATTTCTCTTTTGGCCAATTTTATCTCCATAGGTGTAACATCCTGAGGAGGGTATAAATCAAATGCAAAGAACGCCTGTTCCTCAATGTCTAAATTGTCATAGGACTTGTTAGCAGTATACAATTATATTTTCTTCACCACTTTTGTATTGTACTGTATACTGGTATTTGGAAGAGAAAAGGTTTTTGTCATAGAAGTTATAAAATTCTACTGTGTCATTTTGTTGTCTTTCCCAACAGAAATGGACCTTCCCCATATACCAGATGCTATGTCCCATGGGGGTGGATAGTAGAGGCCAAATTTGGGGAAAATCAGGGTTCCAAGTGGTTTGAGGGCGTAGCAATTCTCCTTTTCTATTTTCACAATCTGTAAGGGATAGGGGATGCCTTGTGTTATTATCAGCTAATATAGCCCACCTATTTCCCAGGGGAAGTGCTCTTGCATTGTTTACAATGCCTGCCAGTTGAACAACAGAGTACAAATGAGCCTCATTTAACTTTGGTGCCTGAGCTCTGAGAATACAATGTTTGAGGTCACATTTACCATCCAAAAATCTTCATAAGTTTGGGGAACCGTATATTTTCCACAGGTGTTTGGATTGTGCTTCAGTACTGAGGATTGTAGGCCATTGCTTCATAGCCACCTCAGATTCCTTTTGTAATAAAATAGACATGAGCCCCTGTTGGGTAAGAGTACATGCTCATTCCCATCTTTGGGTTTGGGAGTATGTTTTCATGGTTTTTCTGGTTTATTCTAGCCATTCGATGAGTGCTGCATTATCTTTGAAAGTAGCTTCCCATCCTTTTTCTTCTTCCTGGAATAGCATTCCTTCTATGTGGCCTATTTTTGACAGCGAATTTTTTTCTAAAGAATGTCTCTCTTCATTAGTCATGAACTCAGCTTGCCCCAGTATGCCTAGCCCAGCTCCAATGCCTGCAGGGAGGCTGTGCTTTAGTTTTTTGGATGGCCAGTTTTGGTGTATCCACCAGGAATGCTGTCGCCATTGTATACTGATGGCATTTATACAATTTGGAAAAACGGAGTCAATCCAGAACTGCTGGGTATCCCAAACAGTTGTTAGGTGAGTGGAGGTTACACCTAAGTATACTCTTGTCTGGGTATTCCATAAGGCTTCCCAGAGGCACCCTGGTCTTAGGGTGGAATTTGTGCTCTCAGGGACCTCTGTCCACCAATTGACTCCCATCAATATTTATTTAAGGGCAGTGTCAGTGTGGTTGGTACTGGATAGGGGGATCCAGCCGCAAGCACAAGGCTGGTGGTTATTTGGGCAGGCCATGCTATGGCAGTTTACACAGGAGGCAGCGACATCTTTCCCAATGTAACCAAGCAATTGTCCCAATTGATTATCCCCAATATCTATTGTTATACAATATTCTACCTGGTTAGACCCTCTCAGCCATCATCCTGAGGCATTATTAGGCAAGTATTCCTGCAGGGAGTCATATTTGGTTGCAACCCTATAATAGAGGTACCCTAAAAAGAGGGGACCTCGGGGAATGTTTAGAATGTTGCTGTTCCATATACGAGTCTTCATTTTTTCCTGGTCTATATCATACCAAATGATGTTGGCTCGGCCTGCAGGAAGATTGCTGAGGTGTACAGGGGACCAGGAGAAATTTTCAGGTTTAAAAGGAGAAGGAGTGTGCAGTAGGCAGACAGAGGAGATTGTGGGAATAAGAATGAACAAATAAAACATTTTCCTGGAATGAGAATGAACAAGTAAAACATTTTCCTGGCTTTAGCAAGGGAATGTATGGCCGCACCCATTTAGAAAGTTATACCAAGGAAGATTGCATAGATTCCAAGCAGCTTCTTAGGGTTCTCAGTTAAAACATTCAAGGGTTTAGCAATATTCTATAGCAAGGAAAGGAAGAATGAGAGTCATTTTAGGGTTCATGAGAATTGGCCTGATCTGGTGTCTCTGGAAGTATGCCAGCTTTCGTTGTATCCCTAGAGACCGACTTAGCCTCCAGTGTTCTCTTCATTCACAGGCGCGTGTCAGAGACTGGTTCAGAAGTCCTTGGGTGGTCAGGAATGTGGCTGGGCACTCATTTTCAGTGTGAAATGTGAATCCAAGAAGCGACTCCCTTTAACTTTGCAGCACAAGAGTTAGTTCAAAGCACCTGATAAGGTCCTTTGCAGCAGGGTTGCAGGGAGTCCTCCAGTTGATGTCTTTTGCAACATACAAAGTCACCTGGCTATCATCCGTGGTCTTTGGGGTCATCAGCCCCACTAGGAGCTAACTGTGGAAAGATCCTGTTACCAGCTTTGTATTATTTCTTAAGGTTTTGAGGAGCCCTTGACAATAGTGCCATATTTGCCCTTTGAGTAAGGCCGGTTTGTATAAGCCCTCACCCAGCCTCCTAGGTCTCCCTATGATGATTTCACAGGGCAATAAACAATGTTTTTCAAAAGGAGTGGATCTAAGATTAAGCAAACCGGTGGGAGGGCTTCTGGCCAAGGGAGGTTAAAAGCCTCTGTCAACTTAGCTAATTGAGTTTTTATTGTGCCATTTGTCTGTTTCACCAACATGGAGGATTGTGAATGGTAGGCACAATGAAAATGTTGTATTATGGGCCAGATTTTGTAAATGAATTGAACAACTTGTCCAATAAATTAGTCCCATGATCACTGTGCAGTTCAGAAGGAATTCCCCAAACTGGAACAATTCTCTCTGACAAAATTTTCCCTACTGTTAAGGCAGTAGCCCTCTGACAAGGAAATGCTTCTACTCAATGAGAAAACATACAAACTAACACCAGCACATATTTGAAAATTTGAGATGGAGGCATCTGGATAAAACCCAACTGCCATACTTCGAAAGGTCCTATTGGCAAAGGAAAATGACCTTGGGAGCCACGTAAGGGCTTACTGGGGTTATGTTCTGGGCATATAGTGTATTGAGAGTGTATACCTTTGGGACTACCACGAGGGATAGTTTCCAAAAGCATTGTTTTCCCCATGATACCGTTGTTTTCAGGAGCCCGATGAGTCTTTTCATGAATAAACTGAAGGAAAGGCAATTGTGCACCTATGAGAACTATAGGGTTTTGTTGTTGTTGTTGTCAGGCCCTAGCTATAATTCCTTGCTTGGGTGAAACATTGCTCCCTTCTGCTGCCAGGTTTGTTTCTCTTGAGGGGTGCGTGCTTGTTGATACTGTAAAAGAATGTTAGTGAGGGTATTTGTAGGATGAAAGGTACATTCCCATGCAGGACAGGCCATCTGTCCTAGGGCAGCATTCTTTGCTGCAGCATCAGCTAGATTATTTCCTTTTGCTTTTTCAGTGTTATCTTTTGAGTGCCCAGGAATTTTTATGATTACAAGTTGCTTTGGCATCTGAATTGCTTCTAGTAACTCCTAGACTTGGTGCCAATTTTGTATGGCCTGTCCGGATGAGGTAAAAAAATCCTGTCTGTTTCCATAGCCTGCCAAAATCATGGGCTACTCTGAAAGCATATTGGCTATCAGTATATATATTTGCCACTTTTCCTTTGGCTAATTTACAAGCTCTAGTTAATGCTATTACCTCTGCCATCTGGGATGATTGGACTCCTTGGAGTTGGGTGCTTTCGATTACGTCTGTTACGGAAGTGATGGCATATTCGGCCCGGTAATGCCCCTGGTTGTCCCTTAAATAAGAACCATCCGTGAACCAAATTAGTTCAACATTCTTAAAGGGAGTTTTCTGTAAATCTTCCCTAGGTGAGAGTAAGATATTAGTGAGTAGATTGAAGTTATGTTCCTCTTCGTCTTGTTGTTCATCTGGAAGGGGGAGCAGGGTAGCAGGGTTAAGAGCGTTACAGTGCTTCAAAGTGATGTTGGGAGCAGAAAGCAGGGGTACCTCATAAGAGGCGAGGTGCCTAACAGAATAGTGTTGAGTGTGGTGAGAGCTTAGAAGAGATTTCACAGAGTAGGGGACATAGATGGTCAGAGGGGACCCTAGGACAAATTCTTCGACGTTTTTGCATAAGGTGGCTGAAACTGATACAGCCCTCATAGAAGGAGGGTGCCCCCTTGCTGGATCTAACTGTTGACTAAAATAACTAATTGGTCTGTGATTGTCACCATGTTTTTGAGTTAATACTCCTACAGCATTCATGTTTATTTCATGTACAGAGAGGGAAAAGGGAAGACTATAGTTGGGGTGGCCTAGAGCAGGTGCTTGTGTGAGAGCCTGTTTTAGACCTTCTATGTGTTATTTTTCTCCCTCCTCCCAGTGGATTGGGGTTGGCTGGGTCTGTTTTGGCTTTTTATATAGGGGTTGGACCATTAAGGAGTAGTTTTGAATCCAATTCCTGCAATAACCTGTTAACCCTAAGAATCCTTTTAATTGCCTTTTAGTTTGGGGCAGGGGAAAGGTCATAACAGCAGAGATTCTCTCAGGGTTTATTAGTAGCCCCCTTGGGGAAATCATATGTTCCAAATATTTAACTTGGGGCAGGCAAAATTGTAATTTTTCATTTGATACTTTGTGTTCCTTAAAAGCAAGCTGTTGTAATAAGTGGACAGTATCTTCTCTGCATTTTTCCCAGGGAGGATGAACACAACAATAAATCATCTATATACTGAGTTAGAGTAGATTCATTTGGAAATTCAATGTCATTTAAATCTGCCTTTAGTATTTGAGAAAAATAAGTCGGACTTTCAGAGTAGCCCTGGGGTAAGACTGTCCATGTGTATTGGTGATTTTCCCAAGTGAAAGCAAAAAGATACTGGCTATTTTGCTCTATAGGTATGCTGAAAAATGCACTACATAAATCAATAACAGAGAAGTGGCTGGCAGCGATAGGAATATTGGACAGTAAGGTGTGGGAGTTAGGAACAGCAGAGTGTCTAGGAATTACTATTTTATGTATAGCTCTTAGGTCTTAAACAAATCTCCAGGCTTTCCCATTTGGCTTTTAACTGGGAGGATCGGTGTATTGCAAGGGCTGGTGTAAGGTGTTAAGAATCCTTTGTCTAAATAGTCCTGAATGATTGGTTTGATTTCTAGTAAGGCTTCAGGTCTAAGGGGATATTGCCTTACACTTGGCAGGGGTTTGGGTTTATTTATGGTTATCGCTACAGGGATTGCTGACTTAAATCTTTCAGTATCTGTGGAAGAGCTTGCCCGTAAGGAGTCTGGTACCTTAAATAAGAAAGGCTTTAATTCTTCCTGTCCAGAATCTTGATTAACTTTCACAAGCATAATATTACATGTGGGCTTTTGTAAGTCTTCTATGTCTCCCAAGTTGAGAATCATTTATCCCTTCTGTGAAAATGAGATGTGAGCATTATAGGCCTCTAGGAAATTCCTTCCCAGCAGGTGTATGGGGACACTATCTACTATTAAAAAGTGATGCCCCACTAGTTCTCCTAATGGAAATTGAAGGGGATTTGATTGAAAGCCTATCAAAGGAGAGTTTGAAACCCCCACCATTTGGACTTTTTCTTTACTCCGAGGGAAAGTGTTCTTAATCAAGGTGGGGTTGAGGGCTTACAGTGTAGCACCAGTGTTGACAAGGACTTTGGTATTTTCTCCATTTATGGATATTTCTGCTTCTCTTAAATCATTAGTTAGAAGTGGAGGGAAAACCCTCTCTATGCCCTCAGAGCATCCCTATTCTGATTTTTGAGTTGTTCTAGTGCCTTCCTCTGGGGCCCTTTGCCCAATTTGTGCAATCACCCATTTAAGATTTTCGCATTATTTTTTAAAGTGTCCTTTCTTTTTGCAATAGTGGCAAGTTGCTTCCTCTTGGGGTTGCTTAGATCTCGGGGAAACATGGGACCCTTGCAAACTCCCAGCTTGGTTACTAAGTTGTTTTAGTTGTAAACTCATAATTTTAGAGACTCTGTCCTTTTCTTTCTTAATGATTGTGACAATTGGTCAGCTAGGGTGGCTAGGTGGCTAGTGGGCAAGGAACCCCAAGCCACATTATTCCTCTTTATTAGGGTTGCTAACTCCTCATCTAAACCTTGAATAAACTCAGAATTTAGTAAGGTGTCACTTCTAACGTGCTCAAAGTTTTCAGGAGGTATTCCTGAAAACTGTTTGAATGTCTTTTCAAACCTGATGTAAAAGTCAGGTATGGTTTCATTTGGGCGTATTTTACATTGTTGCACCTTTGCCCAATCTATAACCTTGGGGAATATCTGTGGTATAGTTTCACAGAGGCGATTGCAAAGCTCTCTGCATTTCTCTCTTCCAGTTGCATCTATTCTGTCGAAGTCTTCTAAAGACTGTTTCCAATCTACCACCCTAAACCATTCTTCAGCTTTGGTTTTGGGGACCAGTAACTCAATCTGCTGATACAGGTCGGAGAACCCTGGATAATAAGTCGTAAGCATTAATTGGAACTCTTTAGAAAACCCAAAGAGATCTTCAGTTGGATTGGGGAATCCAGATACCAGGACCTTTAACTCTGATTTGGTCCAGGGCGTATGTATTATGTTAGAATATTCTCTCTCTGTGGGTTTTACTCTAAAAGGAGCAACTACGATATTATTTTCTCCAGCTATTTCTGGTCCCCGTGTGGCTTGATGGGGTAGGGGAAGGGGGAGGAAAAATGAAATTGTCCGGACAAGGAAGTTCAGAGAGCAGAGGGCCAGGAGAAGCAGAGGGGAGGCAGTTTCTGGAGCCTTCTTGATTTCAGAAGTGGCTTCTACTAATTTCTTTAAATCTGAGAGAGTTTAAAACATTTTTAAAATTAACTTCCTGGAGGAAGGCAAGCTTATTGTCCCCTCTTTTTGATGATTCTAGGTGCCAGCTGAAGTGGGACTCCCATTCATTTTCTTTGATTTGGGAGCCTAATTTTTCAGATCTAGCATGCAAGAAAACCAATTTAGGGATATCAAAAGTTTCCCATTTTAGAAACCTTAGAACTAGGTCATCTTTAGTAACATCTTCCCATTTACATAAATACTTGCAAGTAAAGGCACCATAATTATTAAACATAAACCCAGCTTGGGTGCCTGTAGCGGGCTGCTCCCCTTGCCTTTCCTCTTTTTTGGAGGGTTTATTTCCCATCCTCTCTCTCTCTGTCTTTTTTTTGCGGGGGTGGGGGAAGAGGAACTGACCTGTGGCCTAGGGTTTTTGTGTTGTGGATCAGTATGTGCTGCTTGTGGGCAGGACTACACAGTGGGTCACCACTGAGTTGTTTCTACCCTCTTACGTGTCTCAGTTTCTCTCTTTAGAGCTCTATTACCTGTGAGAGGGCTCAAAACACCAGGTGATCAGCCCTTATATGGTTCCTGGATGAGCCTTTTTAAATCAATATTTGTTGATGTGTTTCCCATACGGCCGCTACACGCCACGGGAGCTCAACCCCCTAGAGACTCCACGAGGCCCCCAGTCACCCAAGCGCACCTTTCAGCTGGAAGGAGCAAAATGCCCCTTCTCTTTGCAGGTGAGGAACTCAGTCTCTCATTTACCTGTGAAAAATAACAGTTCAGTTCCTCAGGCAAAATGCCCACAGACCACCCAATTGAGATTAATTTTGATAGAAAAAGAAATAGGGAAAGACCCTTCTGAATGCACCTCTGAAACTAAAATTAAGATTTTAACCAAATTCCTAGGAGAAAAGAGAGAAAATAAAAACCAGCTCAGAATAAATCAAGTACCATTAACCAAAATGGATGGTCCAGGGCTCAGGAGGACTTACCAGTTCCACTAGAGGAGAAGCTCAAACTCGGTGAGGCTTCAGTGGGCCCCTGCTGGTACCTTAGCTCCAGTTTCGGGCAACTTCTTAGGGGTCCTGAGTCTTCTCTGAGGCTCCACATGTTTGGATAACAGATTATTGTCGACAAAAAGAGTCAAACTCTGTAAAATATTTGAAGAGATTTATTCTTAGACAAATATGAATTACAATGGCCCATGACACAGCCCTCAGGAGGTTCTGAGAACACGTACTCCAGGTGGTTGGGGTACTGCTTGGTTTTATATATACTACGAAGGCATAAGACATCAATCAAATACATTTAAGAAATACATTGGTTTGGTTCAGAAAGGCGGGACAACTCAAAGCGGGGCTTACAGGCTATAGGTAAATTTCAACATTTTCTTGTGGACAACTGGTTGAGTTTATCTGAAGATCTGGGATTAATGGAAAGGAATGTTCAGGTTAAAATAAAAGATTATGGGGACCAAGTTTTATTGTGCAGAGGAATCCCTCAGATAGCGGACTTCAGAGGCACAGCAGATTGTAAAATGTTTCTCACTAAACCTAAAAGGGTGCTTGGCTCTTCATTGGTTATCTCCTGGATTTGGAAAGAAAGGAAGGAAAACAAAGGGGGAAGGACAGTCTATATAGAATGTGGATTTTTCCCACAAGAGACTTTGCAGGACAATTTCAAGGTATGACAAAGAAATACATTTTGGGGTTAAATATGTTTTCCTTGTTTCCTAATGTTATGCCAGAGTTAGATTGAAGAGTAAGTCACAATATGTGGGGTCAAATAAAACCCGTGGGATGAAATTTGATGGTTTATAGGGCATGACTCTCTAGACCCCTTGGCTAGGAATTTGGGCAAGATAAAATATCAGAGCTTAGTCCTCAGTAGAATATGAAAGAACCATGTAGGGAGTGAATTTCAAACTTCAAATACCAAAGGCAAATGAAATTTGACTTGACTATTGATAAGCTATGTAATCATTTTCTACCATGCTGCGAAGGTGTCCAAGGTGATACTGGAAAACCCCCGGAGGCTGTTATGCCACTGACTGTATATTTTTAAATGTTTTCTGGATGGTATTTGGGTAGATTTCTAATAGTCTTTTTAGACTTCACTATAATATTTTGAATAATTATTTAATTGTATACTGCCATAAATTAGTTAAATGCTAACAAAATATTGCTTTAAAGATGATGCAAGAATAACAAGGGTTGCATTTATTCTTTGAAGCATGGGCAGGAATGGATAGCTAAAATATTTAGAATTTGTTGACTATAAAAGTGCGTTGAAAATATATGAAAAGTGATTCACTTCCTTTGTGGCCTATATGCAAAACATTCATTGCTTTTAAAAGTCCCTGAAAATGAGACCACCTGCCTCTGCCGTAGTGGATTAGTAACTAAAAAAAGCAGCCCCTTTTGGCTGGCTACAAGTTTCAGTCTCTGAAGGGAATTTTCTTCCTGTTGGCAACTTCTCATTTAGTTGGAGGTCATTTATACGTTTCCGCAAGCCCAGGATTACCCAATGTTTTTCCTTTCTCCGAAGAAACATGATACAAAATACAACTAGTAGTCTACCCTTGTGTTTTCTCATTTCTCCTTCAAGCAACATAGCTAGGGATAGCTTGGGGACCTAGAGAGTATGAAAATAAAGCAGATGTGAGTAACCTATTGGCTACTCCCTTTCTCTTTGTGTCAACCAGTGCTATTGTTGAGAGAGACTGGTTAGAGAAAACCTGGTAGCAAAGAGAGGCATGCAAAACTTTTTGCTTCTTGTTGAGCCTACCTACAACATAAGGGTGAGTTACAGATCAGACCTCTGTTAAATATTTTTTTAAAAAACCAAACATGGTGGAAATTCTCATACTTCTGCAGGCTTGTGTTATTTATTTCTCATCTGGTATTCAGAAAAATATATTTCTGCTTGTTATATTCTTCAGTGTAATTCTAAAATAAGGCCTTGCATTTGACAAGAATGCCACTATGATGTTGTTTTTTTACGTTTTACCAATAATAATGGGCTCTTTTGATGTTTTGTAAAAGAAAAAAAAATATGTGCCATAAAAAGATATCTATACAGAGAGCATCAATTTTTGTCTGTCCTGTTAACTGATAAACTCACAGTAACTGACCCTTAATAGGAGCTCAAAATGACTTAATGAAGGAAAAGTTACATGTCCTAAAATATAAATAAAATAGAAATTCAGGCAGAAATGAACACTCACCTTAATAATAATCTTGAAAAGAGACCAAATGCAAATTTCAGCATTGTTCACAGAAACTAATCATGCCACATAGTGTAAGTTCTTTGTTGTTTACAAACTAATAATAGCTCTTCATGTCCTAGAGATTATCCTTTCAGAAAATTGATCATTATTATAATTTCAACAGCTTCTAGTGGAGATTCAGATTTGATTCTTTTATTCTCAATAATATGTAATTGAATCTTCAGTCATGAAATTTACATTTTGAATGTATCAGTATTCTCTTATAGTAAGCAAATGTTGGAGCATCGGGAATTCTCTGGAGAATCAAAACATTGCAATCAGGAGCAGTTAGTCCACTGAAAGATATTCTCTTTTTTTCAGGTTGAAATTTCCTTAAACATTTTTTAGTCCAATAGCTTTTGGGGTACAAGTGTTTTTATTATTATTATTATTATTTGAGACAGAGTCTCTCTCTGTCGCCCAGGCTGGAGTGCAGTGGTGAGATCTTGGCTCACTGCAAGCTCAGCCTCCTGGGTTCACACCATTCCCCTGCCTCAGCCTCCTGAGTAGCTGGGACTACAGGCACCTACCACCACACCCGGCTAATTTTTTTTTTTTGTATTTTTAGTAGAGATGGGGTTTCACTGTGTTAGCCAGGATGGTCTTGATCTCCTGACCTCGTCATCCACCCTCCTTGGCCTCCCAAAGTCCTGGGAGTACAGGCGTGAGTCACTGTACCCGGCCACAAGTGTTTTTTTTGTTTTGTTTTGTTTTGTTTTTAATTACATAGTTGAATTGTATAGTGGTGAATTCTGAGGTTTTAGTGTACCAGTCACCAGAGTATTGTACATTGTACCCAACATGTAGTTTTTTATCCTTCAGCCCACTACAAACCTCTCGCTTCTGAGTCTTCAGTGTTTACTATTGCACTCTGTATGCCTTTGCATACCCATAGCTTAGTTCCCATTTATAAGTGAGAACATAAAATATTTGGTTTTCCATTCCTGAATTATTATAATACTTCACTTAGAATAATGACCTCCAGCTCCATCCAAGTTGCTGCAAAAGACATTGTTTCACATTTTTTATGGGTAACTAGTATTCAAGTAAGTAGTAAGTAAGTAGTGGTGTATATATACCATATTTTCTTTATTCACTCATTGGTCAATGGGCACTTAGGTTAGTTCCATATCTTTGCAACTGTGAATTGTGCTGCAGTAATCATCCATGTGCAGGTGTCTTTGTAATATGATAACTTTGTTTCCTTTTGGTACATACCCAGTAGTGAGATTATTGGATTGAATGGTAGATTAACTTTTTGTACATTAAGAAATCTCAATATTGTTTTCCATAGAGGTTGTACCACCTTATATTTCTACTAGCAGTGTATAAACATTCCATTTTACCACATCCATATCAACATCTATTGTTGTATTGACCTTTTCATAATGGCCATTCTTGCAGGGAGTTAGGTGGTATCTTACTGTAGTTTTCATTTGCATTTCTATGATGATTACTGATGTTGAACTTTGTTTCTTTTTCATTTGGTTGTCGGCCATTTGTATATCTTCTTTTGAGAAATGTCTATTTGTGTAATTCACCCACTTTTTCATAGGATTTTTTTTCTTCCTGATTTGAGCTCCTCCTAGATTCTGAATATTAGATCATTGTCACAGGCATAGTGGTATGGTTTGTCTCTATGTCCCCACCCAAATCTCATGTCAAATTGTAATCCTCACATGTCAGGGGAGGGTCTTGGTTGGAGGTGATTGGATCATTAAGGGGAGTGGATTTCCTCCATGATGTTCTCATAATAGTGAGTTCTCGTGAGAACTGATGCTATACAAGTGTGACACTTCACCCCTTGCTCTCTGTCTCCTACTGCCATGTAAAATGTGCCTTGCTTTCCCTTTACCTTCCACCATGATTATAAATTTCCTGAGGCCTCCCTAGTCATGCAGAACTGTGACTCAATTAAACAAATTATCTTTATTAGTTACCCCGTCTCAGATAGTTCTTTATAGCAATGTGAAAATGGCCTAATACAGAAAGTTGGTACTGGGAGTAGGGTGCTCTTATAAAGATACCTGAAAATGTAGAAGTGACTTTAGAACTGGGTAATGGGAAGAGGTTGAAGAAGTTTGGAGGGCTCATAAGAAGACAGGAAGATGTGAGAACGTTTGGAACTTCATAGAGACTTGTTGATAGTTTTGAACAAAATGCTGATAGTGATATGGATAATGAAATCCAGGATGAAGTGGTCTCAGTGGAGATGAGGAACTCATGGGGAACTGGAATTAAGGTCACTGATACGGTTTGGCTCTGTGTCCCTACCCAAAACTTACCATGAATTGTAATCCCCATAATCCCCACGTGTCAAGGGCAGCACCAGGTGAAGATAATTGGATAATGGGTGTGGCTTTTCCCATGTTGTTCTTGTGATAATGACAGAGTCTAAAGAGTTCTGATGGTTTTATAAGCAACTGTTATTTCCCGTTTTGCACTCACTCTGTCTTGCCACCATGTGAAGAAGATGTCTGCTTCTTCTTTTTTTCTTTTATCTTTTTTGACAGAGTTTCACTCTTACTGACCAGGCTGAAGTGCAATGGTGTGATCTTGGCTCACCCAACCTCCGCCTCTCAGGTAAAAGCGATTCTCCTGCCTCAGCCTCCCAATTAGCTGTGATTACAGGCATGCGCCACCACACCCAGCTAATTTTGTATTTTTTAGTAGAGATGGGGTTTCTCCATGTTTGTCAGGCTGGTGTCAAACCCCTAAACTCAGGTGATCTGCCTGCCTTTGCCTCCCAAAGTGCTGGGATTACAGGCATGAGACACCATGCCCGGCAAGATGCCTGCTTCTTTTTTGCCTTCTGCCATGATTGTAAGTTTCCTGAGGCCTCCCCAGCAATATAGGACTGTGAGTCAATTAAACCTCATTCTTTTATAAATTATCCAGTCGCCAGCATTTCCTTATAGCAGCATGAGAACTGACTAATACACTAACTTGGTACTGAGGTAGTGGGGTGCTGTTATAAAGATACCTGAAAATGTGGCAGCAACTTTGGATTTGGGTGACAGTCAGGGATTGGAAGAGTTTGGAGGGTTCTGAAATAGACATGAAGATCTGGGAAAGTTTGGAATTTCCTAGAGACTTGTTAGATCACTGATGGAAATGCTGATGGTGATACCAACAATGAAGTTGAAGTCCAGGCTGAGGTGGTCTCAGATGAAGATGAGGAATTTGTTTAGAACTGGAATAAAGGTGACTCTTGCTATGATTTAGCAGAGACTGGTGGCATTTTGCTCCTGCCCTAGAGATCTGTGGAACTTTTAACTTGAGAGCAATGACCTGAAATTGAAACTTACGTTTAAAAGGGAAGCATAGCATAAAAGTTTGGAAAATTTGCAGTCTGACCATGTGATAGAAAAGAAAAACCCATTTTCTGAGGAGAAATTCCAGCCAGATGCAAAAATTTGCGTAAGTAACAAGGAGCTTATTGCTAATTACCAAGTAAATGGGGAAAATGCCTCCAGGGCAGGTTAGAGGTCTTCATGGCAGCCCTTCCCATCACAGGCTCACAGGCCTGGGAGGAAAAAATGGTTTCAGGGATCAGGCCCAGAGCCCTGCTGGTGCTCTCTGCAGCCTTGAGACTTGGAACCCTGCATCACAGCCAAGGCTAAAAGGGGCCAATATACAGCTCAGGCCATTGCTTCTGAGGGTACAAGCCCCAAGCCTTGGTGGCTTACATGTGGTGTTTTGCCTGCAGGTGAGCAGAAGTCAAGAATTGAAGCTTGAGAACCTCTGCCTAGATTTCAGAAGATGTATGGAAACACCTGAATATTCAGGCAGAAGTTTGCTGCAGGGATAGTGCCCTCATAGAGAACCTCTGCTAGAACAGATTGGAAAGAAAATGTGGGGTTGGAGGCCCCCCACAGAGTTCCCCCTGGGGCACTGTCTAGTGGAGTTGTGAGAATAGGGCCACCATCCTCCAGAGCTCAGAATGGTAGATCCACTGACCGCTTACACCATTCACCTGGAAAAACCACAGATGCTCAACACCAGTCTGTGAAAGCAGCTGAGAGTGGGGCTGTACCCTGGAAAGCCAGCCCCAGTGGCAGAGCTACCCAAGGTTATGGGGGCCCACCCCTTGCACCAGTGTGACCTGTATGTGTGACATGGAGTTAAATAAGGTTATATTGGAACTTTGAGGTTTAATTTCTCTCCCATTGGATTTCAGACTTGCATAGGGCCTGTAGCCCCTTTGTTTGGGCAAATATCTCCCATTTGCAATAGGTGTATTTATCCATTGCCTGTACACTCATTGTATCTAGGAAGTAACTAAATGGCTTTTGATTTTATGTGTTCATAGGCGGATGGGTCATGCCTTGTGTCAGATGAGACTTTGAACTTCGACTTTTGGGTTAATGCTGAAATGAGTTAATAATTTGGGAAATTGTTGGAAGAGAATGATTATGTTTTGAAACGTAAGAACATAAGATTTGAAACTGGTCAGGAGTGGAATAATATGGTTTGGCTCTGTGTCTGCACTGAAATCTCTCCCTGAATTGTAATTGCCATAATTCCCATGTGCAAAGGGTGGGGCCAGGTGGAAGCTGGATCTTGAGGTCAGTTTCCTCCATGCTGTTTTTGTGATAATGAGTGAGTCTTGTGATATCTGATGGTTTTGTAAGCATCTGGCATTTCCTCTGCTTGCACTCACTGCGTCCTGCCACATTGTGAAGGAGGTGCCTGCTTCTCCTTTGCCTTCTGTTATGATGGTAAGTTTCCCCAGGCCTCCCCAGCTATGTGGAACTGTGAGTCAATTAAAATTTTTTATAAATTACTGAGTCTCGGGTATCTTTTCATAGCAGTGTGAGAACAAACTAATACAGTCACTCTTTCTATGCTTTAGTAAAAGGACTGTTGGTATTTTGTCCCTGCCCTAGAGATCTGTGAAACTTTGAACTTGAGAGAGATGATTTAGGATATCTGGCAGAAGAAATTTCTAAGCAGCAAAGCATTCAAAAAATAACCTGGCTGCTTCTAACAGCATAATCTCATATGCATTCACAAAGAGATAATCTGAAATTGAAAGTTATGTTTAAAAGGGAAGCAGCGCATAAAAATTTGGAATGTTTGCAGCATTACCATGTGGTAGAAAATAAAAGTCCATTTTCTGAGCAGATATTCAAGCTGGCTACAGAAATTTGCATAATTAAAGAGAAGCTGTTAATAGCCCAAGACAACGGGGAAAATGTCTTCAAGGCATGTCATAGACCTTGTGGCAGCCCCTTCTATCATGGGCCCAGAGGCCTAGAAGAAAAAAAGGGTTTTGTGGGCCAGGCTCAGTGCCCTTCTTCTCTGTGCAGTCTCAGGATATGGCACTCTGCATCCCAGCCACTTCAGCTGGAGCCATGATTAAAGGGGCCAAGGTACAACTTGGGTTTAGGCTTTAGAGGGTTCAAGCCTCAAGCCTTGGTAGCTTACATGTGGTGTTGGGCCTGTGGCTGTGCAGAAGGTACAAATTGAGCTTTGGGAATCTCTGCCTAGATTTCAGAGGATGTATGAAAGCAAATGGATATCCAAGTAAAGTCTGCTGCAAGGGCGGAGCCCTTATGGAGTACCTCCACTAGGGCAGTGCAGAGGAAAAATGTGGGCTTAGAGCTCCCACACATAGTCGCCCCTGAGGCATTGCCTAGTGAAGCTGTGAGAAGAGGACCACCGTGCCCCAGACCCCAGAATTGTAGATTCACCAACAGCTTGCACCCTGTGGCTGGAAAAGCTACGGGAACTCAGTTTCAGCCCATGAAAGCATCAGCTGTGGCTGTAACCGTCAGAATCACAAGGCAGAGCTGCCCACAGACTTGGGAGCCCAATCCCTGCATCAGCATGCCCTTCATGTGAGACATGGAGTCAAAGGTTCTTATTTGGAGCTTTAAGATTTAATGACTGCCCTACTGGGTTTCGGACTTGCATGGGGCCTATAGCCCCTTTGTTTTGGCCAATTTTTCCCATTTAGAATAAAGACATTTATGCAGTGCCTGTACCCCCATTTTATCTTGAAAGTAACTAATTTGTTTTTGATTTTACAGGTTCATAGGCAGAAGGGACTAGCCTTGTCTCAGCTGAGACTTTGGACTTGAACTTTTGTGTTAATGCTGAAATTAGTTAAGACTTTTGGGGATTGTTAAGAAGGCATGATTGTGTTTTGAAATGTGAGAAGGACATGAGATTTGGGAGGGGCCAAGGGTGGAATAATATGATTAGGCTTTGTGTCCCCATCCAAATTTCATGTCAAATTATAATCTTCATGTGTCAGAGGCGGAACCTGATGGGAGGTAATTGCATCATGGTGGTGGAGTTTTCCCATGTTGTTCTCATAATAGTGAATGAGTTCTCACAAGATCTGATGGTTTAAAAGTGTGGCACTTCTCACCTCACTCTCTGTCTCTCCTGATGCTATGTAAGACATGCTTTGCTTCCTCCTTGCCATCCACCATGATTGTAAATTCCCTGAGACCTCCTCAACCATGCAGAACTGTGAGTCAATTAAACCTCTTTTTTAAATAAATTACCCAGTCTCAGGTAGTTTTTTGTAGCAGTGTGAGAACAGACAAATACACATAGTGTGCAAATATGTTCTCCCATTTTGTGGGCTGTCTGTTTACTCTGATAATTTTTTCTTTTGCTACACAGAGTTTTTTTTTTGTTTGTTTGTTTGTTGTTCTGTTTAATTGGGTCCCATTTATTGTAGCTGTGTTTGCTTCTGGGGTTTTATTCATGCAGTTTTTGCCTAGGCCAATGTCCAGAGAAGTTTTTCAGGTCATGTTCTAGAATTTTTATGGCTTCAAATCTGAGGTTTAAGTGTGATTCATCTGGAGTCTGTTTTCATTTCAGATGAGAAATAAAAATCCAATTTCATTCTCTTATGTGTAGCTAGCTAGTTTTCCCATCATCACTTATTAAATATGGTGTTCTTCCCTTAATTTATGTTTCCGTATGCTTTCGATACTGGCTTCACTGAATGAGTTAGGGAGGATTTCCTGTTTCTCAATCTTTTGGAATAGTTTCAGTTGAATTAGTACCAATTTTTCTTTGAATGCTGGTGGAATTCAGCCGTGAATTCATCCAGCACTGGGCTGGTTTTTTTTTTTTTTTTTTGCCAATTTTTAAATTACTGACTCAATCCTACTGCTTGTTATAGATCTGCTTAGGGTCTCTATTTTATCTTGATTTAATCTAGGAAGCTTGTATGTTTTAGGGACTTTATCCATTTCTTCTAGATTTTCTAGATTTGTACATAGAGGTATTCATAGTAGTTTCAAATAATCTTTTGTATTATTGTGGTATTGGTTGTAATGCCTCCATTTTCATTTCTAATCAAGATTATTTGAATTTCTTTCTTCTTGGTTAATCAAGCTAGTGGTCTATCAATTTTGTTTATCTTTTCCAAGGAACTACTTTTTGTGCCTTTTTTTGTATTTTTTGTTTCAATTTAATTTATTTTTCTGATCTTTGTTATTTCTTTTCTTCTGCTCAGTTTTAGTTTGGTTTGTTCTTGTTTCTCTGGTTACTTTAGGTATAATGGTAGGTTGTCAATTTGTGATCTTTCAGACTTTTGATGTTGGCATTTAGTATTATAAACTTTCCTCTTAGCAGCATTTTTGCTGTATCCCAGAGGTTTTGATAACTAGCATCATCATTATCATTCATTTCAATTTTTTTAAGTTTTCATATTGATTTTCTTGTTAACCTCCAAATCATTTAGGAGCGGATTGTTTATTTCCATGTATTTTTGTAGTTTTTCAGGTTCCTTTTGGAGTTGATTGTTTTATTCCACTGTTGTCTAAGCAGATATTTGATACGATTTTTTAAAATTTATTGAGACTTGTCTTGTGACCTATCATATGGTCTACCTTGTAGAATGTTCCATGTGCTGGTGAGAAGATTGTATATTCTGCAGGTCTTGGGTAGAATGCTCTGTAAATAAGTATTAGGTCCATTTATTCTAGAGTGTAGTTTAAGTCCATTTTTTTGTTGAATTTCGTCTCAGTGATCTATCTAGTGCTGTCAGTGGAGTACTCATGCCCCTCACTACTATTGTGTTGCTGTTCATCTTATTTCCTAGGTCTAGTAGTATTTTTTTTTTTCTTTTTTTGAATATGGGAGCTCCAGAGTTAGGTGAATATAAATTTTAAATTATAATATCTTCTTGTTGAGTTAATACTTTTATCATTGTATAATGACCTTCTTTGTCTTTTTTTACTGCTGCTATTTTAAATCTGTTTTATGTAATAAAAAGTCACTCCTCCTGCTTGCTTTTGGTTTCCATTTGCATGGGATTTTTATTTTTTTACTCCTTTACGTTGAGTTTATATAAATCCTTATAAATCCTTCTATGTTAGTTGAGTCACTTGAAGACAACACATTTTTCTGGGGGGACAGAGTCTCACTCTGTTGTTCACACTGGTGTGTGTGCCATGATCGCAGCTCACTGCAACCTCTGTCTCCCGGGTTCAAGTGATTCTCCTGCCTCCGTCTCCCGAGTAGCTGGGATTACGGGCAGCCACAACCATGCCCAGCTAATTTTTGCATTTTTAGTAGAGATGGGGTTTCATCATATTGGCCAGGCTGGTCTTGAATTCCTGACCTCAAGTGATCGACTCACCTGGGCCTCCCAAAGTGCTGGGATTACAGGCAGGAGCCACCACACCCAACTTGGTCTGTGGTTTTGATATTTTTGTTTATTCTGCCAATCTGTAGCTTTTAAGTGGAGCATTTAGACCACTTATGTTCAACATTGATATTGAGGTGTCAGATATTTTTTTCAGTGTTTTTGTTAATTCTTACCTAGATCCATTGCTTTTATTGTTGTGTTAGCATTTTATAGGCCCTGTGAGTTTTATGCTTTCAAGAGTTTCTACTTTTGTGTATACTGAGCTTTTATTTCAAGATTTAGGGCTCTGTTCTGTTCCATTGGTCTATATCTCTGTTTTGGTACCAGTACCATGCTGTTTTGGTTACTGTAGCCTTGTAGTATAGTTTGAAGTCAGGTAGCGTGATGCCTCCAGCTTTGTTCTTTTGGCTTAGGATTGTCTTGACAATGTGGGCTCTTTTTTGGTTCCATATAAACTTTAAAGTAGTTTTTTCCAATTCTGTGAAGAAATTTCACTGGTAGCCTGATGGGGATGGCATTGAATCTATAAATTACCTTGGGCAGTCTGGTCATTTTCATGATATTGATTCTTCCTATCCATGAGCATGGAATGTTTTTCCATTTGTTTGTGTCCTCTCTTATTTCCTTGAGCAGTGGTTTGTAGTTCTCCTTGAAGAGGTCCTTCACATCCCTTGTAAGTTGGATTTCTAGGTATTTTATTCTCTTTGAAGCAACTGTGAATGGGAGTTCACTCATGATTTGGCTCTCTGTGTATCTGTTATTGGTGTATAAGAATGCTTGTGATTTTTGCACATTGATTTTGTATCCTGAGACTTTGCTGAAGTTGCTTATCAGCTTAAGGAGATTTTGGGCTGAGACGATGGGGTTTTCTAGATATACAATCATGTCATCTGCAAACAGGGACAATTTGACTTCCTCTTTTCCTAACTGAATACCCTTTATTTCTTTCTCCTGCCTGATTGTCCTGGCCAGAACTTCCAACGCTATGTTGAATAGGAGTGGTGAGAGAGGGCATCCCTGTCTTGTCCTGGTTTTCAAAGGGAATTTTTCCAGTTTTTGCCCATTCAGTATGATATTGGCTGTGGGCTTGTCATCAGTAGCTCTTATTATTTTGAGATACATCCCATCAATACCGAATTTATTGAGAGTTTTTAGCATGAAGGGCTGTTGAATTTTGTCAAAGGCCTTTTCTGTATCTATTGAGATAATCATGTGGTTTTTGTCTTTGGTTCTGTTTATATGCTGGATTACATTTATCGATTTTTGTATGTTGAACCAGCCTTGCATCCCAGGGATGAAACCCATTTGATCGTGGTGGATAAGCTTTTTGATGTGCTGCTGGATTCGGTTTGCCAGTATTTTATTGAGGATTTTTGCATTGATGTTCATCAGGGATATTGGTCTAAAATTCTCTTTTTTTTGTTGTGTCTGTCAGGCTTTGGTATCAGGATGATGCTGGCCTCATAAAATGAGTTAGGGAGGATTCCCTCTTTTTCTATTGATTGGAATAGTTTCAGAAGGAATGGTACCAGCTCCTCCTTGTACCTCTGGTAGAATTCAGCTGTGAATCCTTCTGGTCCTGGGCTTTTTTTGGTTGGTAGGCTATTAATTATTCTCTCAATTTCAGAGCCTGTTATTGGTCTATTCAGGGATTCAACTTCTTCCTGGTTTAGTCTTGGGAGGGTGTATGTGTCCAGGAATGTATTCATTTCTTCTAGATTTTCTAGTTTGTGTAGAGGTGTTTATAGTATTCGCTGATGGTAGTTTGTATTTCTGTGGGATCGGTGGTGATATCCCCTTTATCATTTTTTATTATGTCTATTTGATTCTTCTCTCTTTTCTTCTTTATTAGTCTTGCTAGTGGTCTATCAATTTTGTTGATCTTTTATTATTTCTTCTAGAGCTGGTCTGGTAGTGACAAATCCACCCAGCATTTGGGTGTCTGAAAATGACTTTATTTCTTCATTTATTAAACTTAGTTTTACTGGATACAAAAATCTTGACCGACAGTCATCCTGTTTAAGGAGGCAAAGATAGAACCCCAGTCTCCTCTGGCTTATAAGGTTTATTCAGAGAAATCTGCTTTTATTCTAATGGGATTTCCATTATAGGTTGCCTGATGCTTTTGTATCACCGCTCTTAGAATTGTTTCCTTCTTGTTGACTCTAGAAAGCCTGGTGACTATAAGGCTTGGTGATGTCCTTCTTGCAATGAGTGTCCCAGGAGTTCTTTGAGCTTCTTGTATTTGAATATCTAAGTCTTTAGTAAGCCCAGGAACATTTTCCTCAATTATTCCCTTAAATACATATTCCAACATTTTGCTTTTTCTTCTTCCTAACACCAATTATTCTTAAATTTGGCCATTATACATGATTTTATGTTAGTCAGAAACTTTGTTCATTATGTTTTATTCTGTTTTCCTTATTTTTTTTCTGATTGGGTTAATTCAAAAGCTTTGTGGTTGAGCTCTGAAATTCTTTCTTTCAGAATTACATTTGTAATTCCCTAAATGTGTTTTTTTTTAAAATTTCCAGATGTTTTTATTATTCTTTTAATCTCTTTATAATTTTTTCATTTATATCCTGCATTGTTCTCTTATTTATATTGGTTTTCACTTTCTCTGGTATCTCCTTGTGTAGCTTAATAATCAACCCTTTGAATTGTTTATCTGTTATTTCAAAGCTTTCATCTTGGTTTGAATCCATTGCTGAAGATCTGGTGTAATATTTTGGGGGTACTACAGTACCCTGTTTTGTCATATTACTAGAATTATTTTTCTGCTTCCTTCTCAATTGGGTAGACTATTTCTTTTAATTGTTCTTGAGTTTAGTTTTAATTTCTTTGGGTTTTTAAAAATCTCTTTCCCCTATTAAGGATGTGAGTTTAACATTTTGAGTTTATCATAGCCTAATTTATCTCTTTGTGCTTTCAGAGAAAAATACTCTGTATAGGTTCCTTGGTTATAGAGAGTCTTTGTATAATGGCTTTTGCAGATACCAGTTGTAGTAACAATGTGACAGGGTGTGTGAGCAAGTTCACTGTCTACTATGGGGTTGGAATGGCAGAGGTCTCTGAAGTTTATCTCATTCTTCTGTGGTGTGCAATTTCTTGTTTATTTCCCCCAGTATTTTATTTAATGAATTAAATTGTTCAGGCCAGTACGGGAGGTGTCCAAAGTAGAAACTGGCTGTGGCTAAAAGATATGAATAACTGCAACACACAATGGTGGGCCTATGTCCCAGTCTTGAGAGAGATGCCTGAGGGAGTTGTCAGTGAAATGTACTGAGGTCTCATCAGTGGGAAGGGTGGGAGCAACTTCAGCTTTGCTGCTGCAAGGCCTGCAGGAAAGTGATCCACCTTCCAGACTCACTCCTGACCCAGTCTTTCAGCTATTTACATGAGAGGGGCATCTCTTTTCATCTGCAGGAATGTTGATGTTCCAAGTAGAGAGGAATTGTGACTCTACACCTCATGCCAGCCTGAAGCTGCAAGGCACTTCTCCTGTTGGGATACAGTCACCCTGAAGTGTTCCCGAAACGCTGTCTCTATGAGCACCCATGCTGAGGTATCATGGAATAAGCCCTAGCTGAGCCTGCACTTATGGACAGAGGGGACAAAAGGTTCCCTTTTTCACGACCCTTCCTGAGCAACAGGGCTGCCTAATTCTTGGGGTAGAGTTGAAGAATTTCCCACAGAGACCAGCAGTGAACTTGTGCCACTGCTAGAAGAAACTTCCCACCAGCAGAAAGTTCTGGGACTCATGGTCTGCCTTCCAGATTATTTTGTCTTATGGAGTGTTCCCTTGATGTGGTACACTCTCCCTTCACCTAGAAGTAGGAGTCCCTCAGAATCAGACTACTGTGAATGCTACTGCTCCTCTGGGTCTAGCTGCCCAATGGGGCTGCCACACTCCAGGCTGGTGTTGGGGAATGACTGCAAGGGATCCAGTAATGTGACCTCTCCTGAAGTCTCTCAACAGTGGGTGTCAGCACCAGCTCTAATGGAGGTGGGAGGGCAGTGAAGTAGACTTCATGTACCTTTAATACATGGCTCACTTTGTTAAGTATTTTTCTGCCAGTTTTAATGAAATGATTTTTTCCTTGTATATTTAAGCGTAGAATGACCAGCAGCATGATGAATTAGAAACTGGCATCATTCCATCACCTGAAATAAGCAAATCTACTTATTATACTTTATTATTGACATTAAAATATATATACTCTGAAAATTCTAACATGTCTCTCTTCACCCCCAAATATTTGCAACTTATACAGCTTTTAGAAATAGAACTTTAATACTCTTTTTTTATAATAAATGCTGATGAGAGGAAAAAGGACTAGTAAATTAAACATTTAACATGTTTCTTAATATTAATGATAGATGTGAATTATGTGCGCAATTTCATAATTTGTTCCATTGGCACATAGCAGTAGTCCTTTTAATCACTGTGCCTTTCGCATTTACCCAAATCTCCAGTATATAAGAAACATTTCTCTGTATAACAAAGACGAATATGTGTTCAGTAAAACTTTCCAGTCATTCAGAACGTTCTACAGTTTTATCTCTGTCTTCAGGAAAATGATTTTAGGCATGGTATGAATGTTGGCAGAAAAATGACATTGGGATATTTTTTGTACTTTTGCTATTTCTGGAGTAGGAGTCTTTCTCTATGGATGAACATGGAGCAAAACCTTCCATTATTTGTTTTAAAATTTAATTAATTCCATTAATTAAAAAATTACATCTTGTAAAAATTGTACCAAGAAAATAGTCTTCCCATTCTCTAAGAAGAAAAAATACACAAAAATGTTCACTGCAGCAGTGTTTATAATGGTAAAAAAGGCAGCCAACATAAAAGTTCATAGAATCAAGAAAATCATGTTAGACACTCTCTGTGGAATATACTATAACCATTAAAATGATAAAATGTGATGAACATTGCATAGTTACCCGAAAAACGTAATACATCAGGTAGAATTTAAAAAGCTGAATGCAAATTTTCATCTATATTAAGATGAAACATATGTCTAAACAAGGTATGTGTATGCATGGGAACTGAAAAAGAGTCAGGAATAGTAAACATAGATAAGTTGTTGAGAGAGAGAGAGAGAGAGAGAGTGTGTGCGTGTGTGTGTGTATATATAGTGTGTGTGTGTATTTTAAAAGTTTCTGTTGTCACTGTTATGAAAGTATGAAAGTGTTTGTTAATGTATTTTAAAGTTTCCATGTAACCATATTTCCCTTTACCAAGTCCTTATCATAATGGGCTATAATTAATGCATTGTTTTATCCTATTTAGCCTTTGGTGTTGAACTGCAGCAGGGTTCATGGGCCGTTAAGTTTTATGACTCTATAATGACAGAACGTCTTCTTAAAGCCTAAGTGACCTTCAAATAGCTGAAAGATTTGTTTAGATTCTCTGCTCTCAAACAATAAATAATACATCCATTCACTCAATAGGGGGATTTACTTGGGCAAAGCAAACATGTAAGAGAGAATTATCAACATGTTCATCATCTGTTCGATATCACATAGATGAAATGGGTGCTAAATACCATGTATAAACTTGACAAAGTAGGTAAACAATTAATTAGAATAGGTATTGCTTCTGTCACAAATTTTAATTGAATTTAGCACATTCAAGATTAGTTCAATGAAACAATATTTTCATATTTTATCCTCTGACAATGGCATTATTCGAAACCTAGCTCATATACAAATATTGTAAGTTGTTCTAACACTGCAGCTCTATGTGCAAGGACAGAGAACTGTATGAATTGATTTATTAGTATGCTTTTTTTTGACTAAGACAGAAAACAACATGTCATCATGTGGTGGCAAACAGAATAATGGCCCCAGAAAGATGTCCACATCCTAATCCCTGGAACCTATTAATATGTTACCTTCCGTAGCATAAGAGACTTGAAGATGTCATTAAGTTAAAGATCTTGAGATGAAAAGATTGTCCTGAGTTATTTGGGTAGGCAGAATATACACAGAAGTCATTATAAAAGGAAAGCAAGAGCATCACAGAAGGAGATCTGAGGATAGACGCATAATCCAGAGGACAGAAAATTGAAAGTACTGTTGTAGGAAAAACCAGGTTCTTGTCACATTACAGGAATGATTAGGCTTGCAGACAATTTGTTGGGTGGGGGGGTGTATAATTTATTGGGCAAAAAAGAAAAAGGAAAAATACAACACAGAAAAGTGAGATGAAGTCCTGCTAACGGGCTGTCCATTTCAATGATTGAATCCCAGGTTACCTCACAAGAACAGCAGGGGCCAGGCTCCCCCAGTCCCTGCAAATAGCATGAACTTTCATCACTCCACCCCATTCTCTCAGTGCAAAGGCCATTTAGAAATTATCCAGGGACCCCTTTATACTTGGCTGTCTCATTCCCCGCTCTAAAGAAGTACATCTAACTGCCATTATAAGGATTAGAATAAGGATGAAGACCAGTCTTAACTGCTTCCTGCTGACGGGGGCGCTGTTTTGAGAAAACGGCAGTCAGATCTCCCTCAGAGGTCTATTTAAGGATCCCTGGCAGAGGGGGCCATCATCCAAGGCTCCAGTTGCATGACCATTTGGAGTTTGATGGCCTGAACACAAGAAGAGAAAAACTAGGTTATCTGAAAATGTGTATCAAAATGAAACAAAGGACGGTAAGGATAGCTCAAAAATCCTGATGCCTTTTACCAGTTTACATGAGGAGAGGGAGGCCAAAAGCCCGACTGGTTAATAAAAAACTTTTACCCCTTTGCCAGCATGTCAGGCTTCTGGTTCCCTTCCCCTGAGCCAACCAGTTTAAGGTTTGGGAAATTAACTTTTCCCATTCTGGAGGATACATTCAAGGGGAGTGTCCCATAATATGGAGACACAATGACCTATCAGTGAAGAGAGGACAGAGAAGGAGAAAGAAAAAAAGGAGGCATTTTTAAAAGGGGTCCCAGGGGTTCAGGATGCATTCAAAAGGGGTACAGACTGAAGATGGATGGCTACTCATCTAGAAAAAGGGGAGTGGGAATCCCTGGTTCACTTCTCTTCCTTGCAAATATGCAGGGCATGTGAGGGAGGGAAAGTGAAGCAGTCCTCTTTCTTCCCTCTGTTCTTGTATCCCTGAGTCCCAGTGACCATGACAGGGTGCTACACATGGGTGCCGGAACAGCCTGCGCCCATGAACCAGAGAGGGCCTAGAGAATAGGAATCATCTGCTCTCACCTATGCCTCTGTCTCTCCTACTGTCAGTAGCTTCAGAGTTCCCTAGACCTCATTTATGTCATGGATACTAGCATGACCTTTATCCATGAAACGGGAAGCTTGGCTTAATTGGCAGGAATTAGCCATGCTCACCTGTGCTGTGCCTTTTAATCTCTGTTATTGTCTGCCTCTGGATCCTTTAGATTCAGTTTTCTTTCCTAAGACTTTGACCTGAAGCTTAAAATTGAGTTTGGAGGTTCTCAGTGTCTCAGTGGGGTTCCATGGACTCCTTATCATAAAATAAATGCTAAGATGAAGCTGCAGAATTGAGTCCTTTCCTCCAACAACGGAGAGAAAAGGATGTACTGTGACATGCCCAGATAATTGGTCGCTATACTTTTGCTTGCTAAGATTTGGGTGTCTGGTGCTTGCTTTTCATTAGCTCTATTGGTCTTACTTTCCCAAAAAAGAAACCTCCAGGTGATAAGCATTCTATTTATCTCATCACCTGGCAGGATTTGCAGGCTAACTGCTCAGAACTATAATTTTGATCCCGATTTCTGCATTAGCCATCCCTTTTCTTCCTTCTGAGCTGCAGCTGGAGATTGCTGGTGGATTCACAGGAACGAGCAGGGTTAGTCTAAAATGTAGGCAAAAACTTAAAAACAACTAATGGGTTTAGAATTTAATGACAAATATATGATAAGTTTTGAGACATAATTTCTCTCTCTCCAGTCTTCATTTTTGTTAAAAAAAAAATCATACTCGGACTGAGTTGTTTGCAAAATAGACTTTAGTCTTCTACTTGGCCTGATTATTTGCATAAAGTGCCGTAAGAATAGCTATTTCTACATGAGCATTTTAAATTGGCTTTGATAAAACTCGGTTCTACAAGGAATCTCAGATAAGACCTTTTAAAGCCGAGTCCAGTCATGGGTTTGTATCCTCGAATACCTGGGAGTTGGGTGATCTTCTCCTCTTAAGGTGCCAAGATAAACTTGGAGCTCCTGGGTCTATTACAAATTGACATTCTTTACTGACTACAGGTCAAGAATTCTGTTCAGGGACTGTGTAGAAAAGGCTATGAGTCCAGTTCCCCCAAGGGACTTTTATCCCATCTGCCTGTCAGGCTTGACTCCTTAAAGGGAAGCATACCCTTCTAGTCAAAGCCTTGGTAAAACAACTAGTTTCTCCAATTGCATCCTTCTTGCACTGATGCAAAGAACTCTATTGCCACAAGTTAAGAATATTCACACATAGTTTCCCAATTCTAGAGGAACCAGACAGAAACAAACATGCTCCGAATTTTGTTCACAGGAATATACCTTACTCAATTATTAAAGGCCGTAAATAGTTCAAAATAAGTAAATAAGTTCCTTGACTCTGAAAAACAGCAAGGATCAGCATTATTCCAAGCAAAAGTCAAAAAGATTGCTTTAGCTTTCCGAGTTTAATCCATTTTGTTAACTCTTGTTCTACTTCATATTCGTCAACATTTTAGCTCTTCATGAGTCCTGTATAGTTCTCCTTTATTTTAAAGTCACAGTCTCCAAAGTTATCAGAAACCTGTATTTGAAAGCACCTGTCAGAATTCTATAGCTTATTAGAAATCATTTTGAAAAGGATTAAAATAAGACAACAATTGTCTGTGAGTAACAAAATGTCCAGGGTAGTTACAGTTAGAAACACAATTGACAAAGAAGTTTGGTTATCTCTGTGGTTTACAATAACTTAACAACCTTAATTACGATTGACAAAATAGATTTTAGACATTAGAATTTTAGAAATCGTATACAATTTTGGAACATATATTGGTATTATTCATCAAAATATAAAGTAAGGAATATTGAACACCATTTTGGTAACCCCATGTACCTAAACATGTCAAATAATCCTGTTCACTCTCTTTTCTGGTATTCCAAGGGACCTTCTGAAGTATCTGAAAAGCCAGGTGTCAGGAAAGATAATTTTGAACCTGAAGTTTGATTTGGGGAAGCCTGTTAAATATATTAAACATATGAAACATTTAATGTTATGACACAGAATTCCAGGTTATCATAAATTATTTTACCACAATGATGACTCAGAAACTTAAAAAACTAAAACCTTTTATAACCCTTTATCAATTATGCTAAAGATCAGACTAGTGCCTGAGGAGCACCTTGTTCTGCTTTCATTTCAATGTTCAATTTACAGAAAAACCATATAATTATAGTACCTTTTTGAAGTCAGGCAATATGTTAAAACATAGAATTTTTGTAAGGTTAATGTTTACAATCCCTCCACCACTTCTTTAAGCTTTTAGCTTTGTCTTACCTAATTTAAAACAATCCACTAACCCTAGGCCAGAATTTACATTTTTATGCCTTCTTGTAACCTTTTACTGAAAACACATTTTACCATTCTTACACACCTCACATATAAATCTACTTCCAGTGTCCCAATTACATGTCATAATGGTAGCTTTTAGCAATTTTTAACTGTAATGTAAAGCTTGGTAAGTTGTTTTGATTACGTGCTAGGTGCAGCCAAGGTTTGACTCCTTCCAGCATAATTAAGGGTGTGGTTAATTTCATATGTCCCCAGGCCTTACGGAGTTGAACAGTTCTCAAAAACCAATAAGCAGTACCTGAAAACACTTAGCAAACTTTGCATCTCATCTGCATAATTTAGTTCACCTATTTACATTTTGATGACATCTGCTTTTTACCAATAATCTTTAAGGCTGTTTTTATTTTTTCTCAACGGTTTAAGTCACATGAACTGAAAGGTACCACAGCTTTTATCTTCACTTTAAAAAATATTTGATCCAAGTGCTTATCTTCCTTTAGGCCAATTAATTAGAGCTTTTTTTATAGACATCATACACACAACACATATATAACCACACAGACAGGCAGAAGAAAACACAGTTGCCATAAGATCTTTCATCACAGGTGGAGGGATTTATCTGCTTTTATTTCCCTGGGTTTCATAAGGAAACCAGCGGGCTGTCCCCTGTCATGTGTGCATTAAAAGTGGCAAGACAAAATCAAGTAAAATAATTCCGTCGGCTGAAAAAAAACCAAAAAAACAACAAAAAAAACCACAACTTTTTCCAGCAAAACAAGGCCCCAAAATAGGATAACATAAAGGCCTTATAAATATAACTTGGATATCCACTTTTAATTAAGCCAAGCACTCCTTAAGAAAATCCTTTTAACTCCCTTCTTATCTGACTTAGCCACACTATGCAGCCAGTATTTCTGGCTTTCAAACTTTACTAAAGGCTCAGAGAAAGGAAAAATCCAAGGTGGTTCGTTGAGGGGATGGGAATCAACTGATGGCAGAAGGTCATGCAGATATCAAACCAGAAAGGCCTCATTCCCTAAGCCAGCGGGGAATCTGGGCCATAAGGAGAAAGGGAGATAGAAGATAAGGCAGTTGCCATACAAAGCCTTGCTATGGGTTTACAGGCCACACCCCTAAGGAGCTAAAACAAGATGGAGGCTTGCCCCAAAGTTTGCTATGAACCATACAGAAAGACATGCAAAGCGCACTAGATTGGCACAGCTTAAGATCAGCCTCCCAAGTCCTTTCTGACAATGAAAACTCTACAGAAAATATAAACAGTGATCTCCATCATTCCTGGCCCAGCAAAGCATCTTCCATAAAAAACAAACAAACAAAAATTACCTCACTTAAAAGTTAACTGCTGACAGGGTGGAGAAGAAAAAGGGATGCCTGAGGAAGAACCTATTACTCTTAGGCAAATAGTTCCTCCACCCTGGAGAGAAGCTTAATTGCTGGAGGATGGAGCTGGACTCCCTGGCCAGGGGAGATGGAGACTCTGGGGACACATGATAGGGAATGCCAGCCAGCCTGCCACTGGGCACCCTCGGGCCGTGAACCCCAGTCCTGGCCAGGAAGGGAGCAGGGAAGCTGTGCAGGCCTGCAGCGCTTGGGGTGAGGTGGTGTGCAGTTTTCCCTACCCTCAGAAGAGGTCCAAGAAGAAAAAGGCTTAGAAGCAAAAGGAAAAAAATAAGTTATTTGATTTGCATGATACTCACTCACCCTTCCTCAAGCCCCATGTTCTAGGCACCAAACATGTTTTAGAAAAAAATGGGGTTCTTGTCACACGACAAGGAAAGATTAGGCTCACAGACACTTTGAAGGGTGAGAGGGAACGAAATGTATTGGGCAAAAAGGAAAAAGGAAAAACACAGCCAAGTGAGATGAAATCCTGCTAGCAGGCTTTCCACCTCACCTACTAAATCCCAGGTTACTACACCGGAACAGGAGGGGCCAGGCTCCTGCCCCTGCAAAGGGTGTGAACTTCCGTAGCTCCACCTTGTTCTCCTAGTGTGCAAGCCAGTTGGAGATTCTCTGAGGACCCCTTTATTCTTGGCCGTCTCAGTACTACACTGCTTCTGGCTTTGAAGATGGAAGAAGAGGCCATAAGATATGGAATGTATATATTTTTGTTTTGTTTTGTTTTTTGAGACGGAGCCTCACTCTGTCACCTAGGCTGGAGTACACTGGTGGATCTCGACTTACTGCACCCTCTGCCTCCCGGGTTCAAGAGATTCTCCTGCCTCAGCCTCCCAAGTAACTGGGACTACAGGTGCCCGCTACCACACCTGGCTAATTTTTGTATTTTTAGTAGAGATGGGGTTTCACCCTATTGGCCAGGCTGGTCCCGAACTCCTGACCTTGTGATCCTCCTGCCTTGGCCTCCCAAAATGCTGGGATTACAGGTGTGAGCCACTGCACCTGGCCTGTATGTGGTTTTTATAAACTGGATAAGGTAAGGAACTGGATTCTCCTATGGAGCCTCCAGAAGGAACTCAGCCCTGCAGACAATTTGATTAGCCCAGTGAGACCCACTTCTAACGTCTGTCCTCCAGAATGGTGAGATAAGAAATTTTGTGTTTTAAGGTGATACGTTTTTGATAATTTGTTACATCAGCAATAAGTATCAACGACAATGTTTTTGATAATGTGTCCCTGCAAAGCTCATGTCCATCTAAGTTTTGAAGATCAAATGATACTTTATAAACACGCAGGGGGAGATTTACTATTTAAAAGAAGGTCATAAATAGATCCAATTATAACACAAAGCATTTTTTCCCATTGTGAAAAATCAACGCAATACTAATACGTTTTATATGCTTATACTGTTTTTGCCACATTTTCCTAACACAGAAAATGTTAAAGTATCTCAAGTAAAGAAATAAATTTTGCAGAGACGGGATAGTAGAGTATAAGATTCTGAACTTTTAAGCCTGAGAATGCAGGTTTCGTTTCAAAACTTCAGAAGTCATTAGGATGTTAATGGTGGTGGGTGCTGTTGTAGTTGCGGTTGCTGTTGTGTATGTGTATTTCTTGTATAAGGAAGTCTTTCATAAGGAAGTCTTCTACGCTATGCACAGAAAGACTTGCCCAAGTTTGCTTCTCGTTCTTGAAACTTACCTGTGGTAACTAAATTGCTAACAAGCAACACATCAGGTTGAGATGGGGGCTCTAACATGAATCAATGCTGTTTAGAGACTCACTGGATTACTGAACAAAAGACACCCTTTAGGAACAGAACTGCTGATTAGAAAAATATAGGTGTCTTTTTCTAGCAGTTAGAATAAACTCGTTTTCCAAAGTAGCTTGAGAACATTTTCAACCTCTGAACTTCCCCATTATTCTCTAAGGAAAACAAATAAAAAATATTCCATGGCTCTAGACTTCTACCTCACATTGCAATGAAGGTCCAACTTTACTGCCACTTCAAGAAATTTTCTGAAAATAATCTTTGCCTAATGTATAAGAAGCAGCCTCCAATTTATGCTTTTGCTGCACTATAAAAAATGCAGTGAGAAGAATCTTGGAACATTCAGGAAGTACTTTTTATAGATTCCATTTTATATAAAAAGTACACAGCATGTGGTGTCAAAATAGAAATTAGTAAAAGTGGGAAACAAAGCAAACAAAGTTGAAATCCATTACAATATTTAGCTATTTCCTCAGTTATATTTTCTTCTATTGCATTTATTAACTGGGTTGTTAAACACATATCTGCAACTTCTCTTGAGCTAAAATTGGTTATTTGCCTCACGCTTCATTTCTAGAATCTGAAAGTCAACACAGCATGTATCATGATCCTTCAGGAATTCTCTTCAAGTAAGTGGTGAAGGTCATTATTGTCCTTTCTATGTGCAGTGACTAAGCCAGTCACAGGGAAGTGAGAATCCCTGCAGAGAAAACATTTGATGAACGTGCTGTGTGTCTGTGTGCCAAGCTGGTGATCTGAGAAAGGAACAAGGAGTTCTAGACACTGACCTCATGCTGAACTGAGCGTGTGACATGGCTCATTAGGGCAATATAGGAACATAACTTGGAGGTACAGATTGATATGATGGTATAGACAGAAAGATTTGCCAATGGCTGAACCTCTGATTCAGATCCTGTAATATATACACATGTTCATTCGTTTCCACAAATGAAGATTTGTTGACTTTCTCTTTGCCACTGGTAGAATATATCTCAGACTAACCAAGGTTATAATATTTCATCCTTTCTTATTTTTATTTTATTTCTTTATTTTTTTTGGAGATGAGGTCTCCCTTTGGTATCCAGCCTGGCCTCAAACTCATGGGCTCAAGAGATTATCTTGCCTCAGCTTCCTGAGTGGCTGAGTCCACAGGGATATTTTAATTTTCAAGTTGACACTCTTCTATTATAATTTGCATATCATGTTTTTTGAGGTATAATTTATATGCAATAAAATTATACATTTAATGTACCCATTTCAAGGATGCAGTTTGATGTTTTGACAAAATATATACAGTCATGTAGCCAACATCACTACCAAGATTTAGAAAATTTTCCATGAACTTCAAAATTATATTCTTTACCTTTGCAGTCAGTTATTCCTACCCCACAGTGTTCAAGACCTACAGGTCTGCTTTTGGTCACCAAGAATGAGATTAAGTTTCCCAGAATGTCATTTAAATGAAAATGAAATCAGACTATAGACTACTTGTGCTTGGTGTCTTTTGTTCACCTTAATGACTTTGAGATTTATCGATGTAGTTGTATGAACTGGCAGTTTATTTTGTTTTTATTACTGAGTAGTATTCCATCATGTGAATAGATCCTTGTTTGCTTATCCATTCACCAGTGAAGGACATTTGAGATGGTTCCAGATTTTGGCTATTGTGAAAAATGCTGCTATGAACATTCATGCACAGGTATTTGTGTGGACATGTTTTCAGCAGAATTATTGGATCATATGGTAGGAGTATGTATACTTTTACCTTTTTAAAAACAAACTGCCAAATTGTTTTAAAAATATATATATTATTTTTCTATCTCACCAGCAATATATGAGAATTCCAAGGTTTTCTACAGTCTCATCAATACTTGCTTTTATCATTCTTGTTAACTTTAACAATTCTAGTGTGAATTGAATTGAATAACAATTCTAGTGTGAATTGAATAACAATTCTAGTGTGCACTGGTGTCTGTTTTGGTTTTAATTGGGTTGTTTATGTTTTTATTATCTAGTTATAGGTATTGTTTATGTATTCTGGATAATAGTCTTTGCTAAATATATGTATTGCCAATATTTTTCCCAGTCTGTAACTTGCCTTTCTATTTTTTTAATGGTGAGAAATGACTGATTAATTTAGGTATTTGTCTGTTACAAACAAATCTAGGTAGAATGATTGATACTACTTTCAACCTCCCAATGTGGCAAAAGACCAAAAAAGCCTAAGACATTTAAATTTTGGACCAATGAATTTTAACTGAGTGACATTTTCAGAAACTCATGACAATGGTCAGGAATACATAGGTAATATTAATAATTTTGACTTGACATAATGAACAAAATATTTTTTGCAAAAGTATAGAATGAGAGATCTATACCTAGAGTACTATATTTTTGCAATTCTTTATCATCCGTTCACATATTTTTTAAATTGAAAAGATATGTTGATTTTTAAATTCTAAATGTAGGGAATGTGTGTGTGTGTGTGTGTGTGAGTGTGTGTATGTGTGTGTGTGTATTTAATCATTAAGAATTCTATGTATTAACACACTCCAAAATACAGATTATCAAAGAGCTGTTTCATTTTCTTAGCATTTGAAGTATTATATGAAGTTATGGCTGTGTTATTTAACACATGGTTACATAAGTACATATATAAAGAAGGGAATCATGCAGAGTTAAATGTGTTTCCCTTAATAAACACATACAGGTATAGGAGAAAATAAACACCTCAGAACAAACAGTGAGAATGAAGAAACCTCAGAACAAACAAACAGTGAGAATGAAGAAACCTCAGAACAAACAAACAGTGAGAATGAAGAAACCTCGGAACAAACAAACAGTGAGAACGAAGACTGATTCTTGGTACCAGAATCTAAGAGGAAATTCCACTCCCTACAAGACCTATGATACTAACGGAACAGACCAACCAGTTAGGCAAAGTAAATTTTTCAAAACACCTGCATTAAGACACATCTTGATGAAAACTAAATTATAAAGATAAATTAAAATATATACATCTATTTAAAATAAAATCATGGGGGTGAAGCAAGATGGCTGAATAGGAACAGCTCCAGTCTCCAGCTCCCAGTGCGAGCAACATAGAAGATGGGTGATTTCTGCATTTTCAACTGAGGTACTGGGTTCATCTCACTAGGGAGTGCAGGACAATTGGTGCTGGTCAGCTACTGCAGCCCAACCAGTGAGAGCTGAACCAGGGTGAGGCATGGACTCACCTGGGAAGCACAAGGAGGAAGGGAATCCCCTTTCCTAGCCAGGGGAACTGAGACACACAACACTTGGAAAATCGGGTAACTCCCACCCCAATACTGCGCTTTAGCAAGCCAAGGGTCTTAGCAAATGGCACACCAGGGGATTATATCCCACACCTGGCTGGGAGGGTCCCACGCCCACGAAGCCTCCCACATTGTTAACACAGCAGTCTGCGGCGATCTAACCGCAAGGCAGCAGCGAGGCTGGGGGAGGGGCTCCCGCCATTGCTGAGGCTTAAGTAGGTAAACAAAGCCACTGGGAAGCTCAAACTGGGTGGAGCCCACAGCAGCTCAAGGAGGCCTGCCTTTTTCTGTAGACTCCACCTCTGGGGACAGGGCACAGCTAAACAAAAAGCAGCAGAAACCTCTGCAGATGCAAACGACCCTGTCTGACAGTTTTGAAGAGAGCAGTGGATCTCCCAACATGGAGGTTGAGATCTGAGAACGGACAGACTGCCTGCTCATGTGGGTCCCTGACCCCTGAGTAGCCTAACTGGGAGACATCCCCCACTAGGGGCAGACCGACACCCCACACCTCACACGGCGGGGTACACCCTGAGACGAAGCTTCCAAAGCAAGAATCAGACAGGTATACTCACTGTTTAGCAATATTCTATCTTCTGCAGCCTCTGCTGCTGATACCCAGGCAAACAGGGTCTGGAGTGGACCTCATGCAATCTCCAACAGACCTACACCTGAGGGTCCTGATTGTTAGAAGGAAAACTAACAAACAGGAAGGACACCCACACCAAAACCCCATCAGTACATCACCATCATCAAAGATCAAAGGCAGATAAATCCACAAAGATGGGGAAAAAGCAGGGCAGAAAAGCTGGAAATTCAAAAAATAAGAGTGCATCTCCCCCTCCAAAGGAATGCAGCTCATCGCTAGCAATGGATCAAAGCTGGATAGAGAATGACTTTGACGAGTTGAGAGAAGAAGGCTTCAGTCCATCAAACTTCTCAGAGCTAAAGGAGGAATTACATACCCAGCACAAAGAAACTAAAAATCTTTAAAAAAGAATGTAAGAATGGATAGCTAGAATAATCAATGTGGAGAAGGCCATAAATGAACTGACAGAGGTAAAAACCAAGACACGAGAAATACATTACAAATGCACAAGCTTCAGTAACCGACTTGATCAACTGGAAGAAAGAATATCAGCGATTGAGGATCAAATGAATGAAATGAAGCGGGAAGAGAAGTCTAAAGAGAAAAGAGGAAAAAGAAATGAACAAAGCCTTCAAGAAGTATGGGATTATGTGAAAAAACCAAATCTATGTCTGATTGGGGTGCCTGAAAGTGAGGGGGAAAATGGGACCAAGTTGGAAAACATTCTGCAGGATATCATCCAGGAGAACTTCCCCAACCTAGTAAGGCAGGCCAACATTCAAATTCAGGAAATACAGAGAACGCCACAAAGATACTCCTCGAGAAGAGCAACTCCAAGACACATAATTGTCAGATTCGCCAAAGTTGAAATGAAGGACAAACTGTTAAGGGCAGCCAGAGAGAAAGGTCGGGTTACCCACAAAGGGAAGCCCATCAGACTAATAGCAGATCTCTCAGCAGAAACTCTCCAAGCCAGAAGAGAGTGGGGGCCAATATTCAACATTCTTAAAGAAAAGAATTTTCAACCCAGAATTTCATATTCAGCCAAACAAAGTTTCATTAGTGAAGGAGAAATAAAATCCTTTACAGACAAGCAAATGCTTAGAGATTTTGTCACCACCAGGCCTGCCCTACAAGAGACCCTGAAGAAAGCACTAAACATGGAAAGGAAAAACTTGTACCAGCCATTGCAAAAACATGCCAAAATGTAAAGACCATCGATGCTGGGAAGAAACTGCATCAACTAATGAGCAAATAATCAGCTAATATCATAATGACAGGATCAAGTTCACATAACAATATTAACCTTAAATGTAAATGGACTAAATGGTCCAATTAAAAGACACAGACTGGCAAATTGGATAAAGAGCCAAGACCCATCAGTTTGCTGTATTCAGGAGACCCATCTCACTTGCAGAGACACACATAGGCTCGAAGTAAAGGGATGGAGGAAGATCTACCAAGCAAATGGAGAACAAAAAAAAAGCAGGGGTTGCAATCCTAGTCCCTGATAAAACAGACTTTAAACAATCAAAGATCAAAAGAGACAAAGAAGGCCATTACATAATGGTAAAGGGATCAATTCAACAGGAAGAGATAACTATCCTAAATATATATGCATCCAATACAGGAGCACCCAGATTCATAAAGCAAGTCCTTAGAGACTTACAGAGAGACTTAGACTCCCATACAATAATAATGGGAGACTTCAACACCCCACTGTCAACATTAGACAGATCAATGAGACAGAAAGTTAACAAGGATATCCAGGAATGGAACTCATCTCTGCACCAAGTGGACCTAATAGACATCTACAGAATTCTCCACCCCAAATCAACAGAATTTATATTCTTCTCAGCACCACATTGCACTTATTCCAAAATTGATCACATAATTGGAAGTAAAGCACTCCTCAGCAAATGTACAAAAACAGAAATTATAACAAACTGTCTCTCAGACCACAGTGCAATCAAACTAGAACTCAGGACTAAGGAACTCAATCAAAACCGCTCAACTACATGAAAACTGAACAACCTGCTCCTGAATGACTACTGGGTACATAATGAAATGAAGACAGAAATAAAGATGTTCTTTGAAACCAATGAGAACAAAGATACAACATACCGGAATCTCTGGGACACATTTAAAGCAGTGTGTAGAGGGAAATTTATAGCACTAAATGCCCACAAAGAAAGCTGGAAAGATCTAAAATTGACACCCTAACATCACAATAAAAAGAACTAGAGAAGCAAGAGCAAACACATTCAAAAGCTAGCAGAAGGCAAGACATAACTAAGATCAGAGCAGAACTTAAGGAGATGGAGACACAAAAACCCTCCAAAAAATCAATGAATCCAGGAGTTGGTTTTTTGAAAAGATCAACAAAATGGACAGACCACTAGCAAGACGAATAAAGAAGAAAAGAGAGAAGAATCAAATAGACACAATAAAAAATGATAAAGGGGATATCACCACTGACCCCACAGAAATACAAACTACCATCAGAGGATACTATAAACACCTCTATGCAAATAAACTAGAAAATCTAAACGAAATGGATAATTTCCTGGACACTTACACTCTCCCAAGACAAAACCAGGAAGAAGTTGAATCCCTGAATACATCAATAACAGGCTCTGAAATTGAGGCAATAATTAATAGCCTACCAACCAAAAAAAGTCCAGGACCAGATGGATTCACAGCTAAATTTTACCACAGGTACAAGGAGGAGCTGGTACCATTCCTTCTGAAACTATTCCAATCAATACAAAAAGAGGGAATCCTCCCTAACTCATTTTATGAGGCCAACATCGTCCTGATACCAAAGCCTGGCAGAGACACAACAAAAAAAGAGAATTTTAGACCAATATCCCTGATGAACATCGATGCAAAAATCCTCAATAAAATACTGGCAAACCGAATCCAGGAGCACATCAAAAAGCTTATCCACCATGACCGAGTGGGCTTCATCCCTGGGATGCAAGGCTGGTTCAACCTATGCAAATCAATAAATGTAATCCAGCTTATAAACAGAACCAAAGACAAAAACCACATGATTATCTCAATAGATGCAGAAAAGGCCTTTGACAAAATTCAACAGCCCTTCATGCTAAAAACACTCAATAAATTCGGTATTGATGGAACGTACCTCAAAATAATAAGAGCTATTTATGACAAACCCACAGCCAATATCATACTGAATGGGCAAAAACTGGAAGCATTCCCTTTGAAAACTGGCACAAGACAGGGATGCCCTCTCTCACCACTCCTATTCAACATAGCGTTGGAAGTTCTGGCTAGGGCAATCAGGCAAGAGAAAGAAAGAAAAGGTATTCAGTTAGGAAAAGAAGAAGTCAAATTGTCCCTGTTTGCAGATGACATGATTGTATATTTAGAAAACCCCATTGTCTCAGCCCAAAATCTCCTTAAGCTGATAAGCAACTTCAGCAAAGTCTCAGGATACAAAATTAATGTGCAAAAATCACAAGCATTCTTATACACCAGTAACAGACAGAGAACCAAATCATGGATGAACTTCCATTTACAATCGCTTCAAAGAGAATAAAATACCTAGGGATCGAACTTACAAGGGATGTAAAGGACCTCTTCAAGGAGAACTACAAACCACTGCTCAGTGAAATAAAAGAGGACACAAACAAATGGAAGAGCATACCATGCTCATGAGTAGGAAGAATCAGTATCGTGAAAATGACCATACTGCCCAAGGTAACTTATAGATTCAACGCTATCCCCATCAAGCTACCAATGAGTTTCTTCACAGAATTGGAAAAAACTGCTTTAAAGTTCATATGGAACCAAAAAAGATCCCGCATTGCCAAGACAATCCTAAGCCAAAAGAACAAAGCTGGAGGCATCATGCTACCTGACTTCAAACTATACTACAAGGTTACAATAACCAAAACAGCATGGTACTGATACCAAAACAGAGCTATAGACCAATGGAACAGAACAGAGTCCTCAGAAATAATACCACACATCTACAGCCATCTGATCTTTGCCAAACCTGAGAAAAACAAGAAATGGGGAAAGGATTCCCTATTTAATAAATGGTGCTGGGAAAATGGGGTAGTCATAAGTAGAAAGCTGAAATTGGATCCTTTCCTTACTCCTTACATGAAAATTAATTCAAGATGGATTAGAGACTTAAAGGTTAGACCTAATGCCATAAAAACCCTAGAAGAAAACCTAGGTAATACCATTCAGGACATAGGCATGGGCAAGGACTTCATGTCTAAAACACCAAAAGCAACAGCAACAAAAGCCAAAATTGACAAATGGGATCTAATTAAGCTAAAGAGCTTCTGCACAGCAAAAGACACTACCATCAGAGTGAACAGGCAACCTACAGAATGGGAGAAAATTTTTGCAATCTACTCATCTGACAAAGGGCTAATATCCAGAACCTTCAAAGAACTCAGACAAATTTACAAGAAAAAAACAAACAACCCCATCAAAAAGTGGGCAAAGATATAAACAGATATTTCTCAAAAGAAGACATGCATACAGCCAACAGACACATGAAAAAATGCTTGTCATCACTGGCCATCAGAGAAATGCAAATCAAAACCTCAATGAGATACCATCTCACACCAGTTAGAATGGCAATCATTAAAAAGTCAGGAAACAACAGGTGCTGGAGAGGATGTGGAGAAATAGGAACACTTTTACACTGTTGGTGGGACTGTAAACTAGTTCGACCATTATGGAAAACAGTATGGCGATTCCTCAAGGATCTAGAACTGGAAGTACCATATGACCCAGCCATCCCATTACTGGGTATATACCCAAAGGATTATAAATCATGCTGCTATAAAGACACATGCACACGTATGTTTATTGTGGCACTATTTACAACAGCAAAGACTTGGAATCAACCCAAATGTGCATCAGTGACAGACTGGATTAAGAAAATGTGGCACAAATACACCACGGAATACTATGCAGCCATAAAAAAGGATGAGTTTGTGTCCTTTGTAGGGACATGGATGCAGCTGGAAACCGTCATTCTCAGCAAACTATCACAAGAACAGAAAACCAAACACCGTATGTTCTCACTCATAGGTGGGAATTGAACAATGACATCACTTGGACTGGGGAAGGGGAACATCACACACTGGGGCCTATTATGGAGAGGGGGAAGGGGGGAGGGATTGCACTGGGAGTTATACCTGATGTAAATGACGAGTTGATGGGTGCTGATGAGTTGATGGGTGCAGCACACCAACATGGCACAAGTATACATATGTAACAAACCTGCATGTTGTGCACATGTACCCTAGAACTTAAAGTTTAATAATAAAAAAATATATAAAATAAAATAAAAATAAATTAAAATCATGTTGTATACAAATGTCAGACTGTCCTCAGACTTTTCCTGTGCACTCCTTAATATAGGCAAATAAGTGTTAAATATATGCATATTTTAAGGCACTGAGAAAACAGTAACAGTTATGGAGTCTGCTAGCCTTAGGTTGCATCTTCATATGGCTTGCAGAGTTAAGTGAGAAACAGTGTTGGCCTTTTGGGGAAAAAGTGAATATTTAGAAGCTTCTTACCATATTACGGAAGAAGGGCCCTGGGGCAGTAAAAATATAAATGACTATTCTGTAACGTGGGCATGTGGAAGTTTGAGCGTAAAGTTCTCATACATTCCTGGGGATGAGTGAAGCAATCAAAACTGAATAGTAAAAAGAGTACTCAAATAATCTAAATAAATGTAAACTATTATTATCCAAATTTATCTATTTTAAATATTAGGATGCTAAATACATTTTTTAAAGTGGGACTTCTATTGATAGAAACATTGAAAACCAGTATTCGACACAATTTTTGAAGAAAAGGGACTGAGGTCCAAGTACCTTAAATCTAGTAAAAATGATGTTCAAATATGAAGGCACAGTGTGGATAACATGGCCAAACCCCATTTCTACAAGAAAAAGAAATTACAAGTATTAGGCAGGCATGATGATGCATGCCTGTGGTTCCAGCTACTCAAGAGGCTGAGGTGGAAGGATCACTTGAGCCCAGGAGGCAGAGATTGCAGTGAGGTGACATCGTGCCACTGCACTCCAGCCTGGGCTACAGAGCGACGCACACTCTCTCTCTCTCTCTCTTACTGCATATATATATAAATAAGTGAATGTTGCAGATATATATATATATACACACACTGCATATATATATATACTGCATATATACATATGAAGGCAGGATCAATATTGGAGAGTGTGCCACTCAAATTTTTATCTTAGGAAAATGATTGAATTATACTCAGGATTACTGAGAGACAAAACAAAATTAAATGTGTGTGTGAGAGAATAGATATCAAGAACTAGGAGTAAGCAATGAGTCCACTTAAATACACAGTGGTGTATTTAATGTTGTAAATATGACTACAAAATTCACTGCAAAAGTCAAAAAACAATACTAGACAATGGAAACAATAGTAATTTTATAGCAATAATTTGTATTTTAATTCTCAGATTATAACAACAAAACTGCAAAGGATAAAGAGGGAGAGATAAAAGTGTTTATTCATATTTCATAGGAGACAATGAAAAACAAAATTTCACTTCACTTTCTGATAAATAGAGATGTGCAGGCTAAAGATGGTTAACTACTTGCAGAGTTAAAAATGGGAGGAATGTTTTCCAAAACACTAAGAAAGATGAAAGCAAACAAAGGCCAGGGACTTATCCAGAAACAGAGTAGACAGAGAAAACAAAAAAACAATGAAGATAAAATAAATGAGCAAACTAACACCAAATACATTTTTTATGACAACAAAGATAAATGCTTTAAAATTCCATTTTGGACATTGTTGTTGACCTACCCAATTTTCATGTTCTTTTTCTTTTTTCTTTTTTTCTTTGATAGAGTCTTGCTCTGCCACCAGGCTGGAGTGCAGTGGTGTTATCTGTGCTCACTCTTGGCTCACTGCAACCTCCTCCTCCCAGGTTCAAGCAATTCTCCTGCCTCAGCCTCCCGAGTAGCTGGGACTATAGGCGTGCACCACCATGCCCATCTAATTTTTTTTTATTTTTAGTAGAGACGAGGTTTCACCGTGTTGGCCAGGATGGTCTCAATCTCTTGACCTCGTGATCCGCCTGCCTCGGCCTCCCAACAGGTGTGAGCCACCAGGCCCGCCCTCTTTCTTTTTTGCAGGTCATGTGGAGCCTGAAACATCCTTCACGAGATGTAAGGAGAAATGCAAAGATTAAATAAAAATTAGTTACATGCCCTGTACAAGAGATGCATCTAAAACAAAGTGACACTAGAAAGTTTAATATAAAATGAAGAAAAAAAATATCGAAATCATACCCCATAAGGCTATATTGATAAGGCAAATGTTAGGAAAAATGCAGGGTATTGACATGTGTTGTCTTCTTATTGTGGCTTTTAGTGAGGTCTTGTGTGGGTGCTAGAGAGAGAAACTTAGGCTGAAGATTAAAGCAGAATGGCAGGAAGATAGGGCTTTACTAAGAAGATTTTAGGAAAATAGCCTGGACACTAGTAGGAGTTGAACATTGCAGTGCAAGCAAAGTTTGATCTGAAGCACATCTACCAAGATTAGAGAAAAATTGCAAGGACAGTAATGAGTAATGTATTTTCTGGCTTCTATTTAGACTAAGCCACCTAGCAATAATCTGGACAAACTTTGACAGAAATGAGAGAAAGGTAATATTGACCAATATGAAGTACACAACACCACCTTTGATTTATGTTTTCAAAACATTTTATTTGAATCTTACTAAGTAAATAGACTTACCTTTCAGCTTAGAGTAGAGAAGCAATTTATGCGAGATCCTGAAGAAATAATTAGACACATCCGCAATGTGGGATATTATACAAAATATGTGGTTTAATCTCTTTAAATGTCAGTGCCATGAAAAAGTCAATATTATAGATTAAATGAGACTAAAGGTACATGACAACCAGATGCCATGAGTGAAAGTTGATTAGATTCTTGTTTGGAAAAGATGAAATTCAAGAAAATAACTATATTAGAAAGTATTCTGAAATTGTTAATAGTGTAAGGACGATAATTATTTTGTAGCTTTATAGAAGAATGTTTTTAATATTAGCAGACTCTCGCTGAAGTTTCAGAGACAAAGATTCGTGATTCCTGAAACTTACTGCAAATTATTCAAGAAAACATATATATATATATATATACACACACACATACACACACACACACACACAAATGTATTCATATATATGTATATCTAGATTAAATATGGCAAAATGTTTTTAATTGTTCAGTATCTTTGGTGGTATATGGGAGATCATTGTTCCATTCTTTGATCTACTCTGAATTTTTTTCCAAATGAAATGAGAGATGAAATATGTAAAGTTCTTTCTTAAGTGCACAACGAAACTTCCAGACCTGCTCATGATGTAGCAAAAAGGCACAGACTTACCCTTCTACGTAAAAACACAAAGAAAACTAAATGAACTTATATTAAGCAACCGTTTTCATATATTGGCCAACAGTAAATTCATGGGTGATTACTGAGAGTCTGGCAACTGGAAATCCTTCGAGGCCACAGTGCTGAAAGGGGCATTTCAGACACACACTGTCATTGAGTTGAGGAGACAAAGGCTGGATATTGAAAAAGTTGAAGGAGCTGGAATTTTGGAGAGCAGAATACCACAAAGGAGGGAGTTACAGGGAGAAGAATCTGTAGAAATCTTTAGAGAATTTCCCTTGATTTTGTTGCCATGCAGTAAACCGTGCACGTGCAGGATAAAATATCACGAGGTAAAATAAAAAACAATTGGGGGGCTGAATGCAAGAGTTCCTAAAGTGAACACACACCTAGGACTCTTGATTTCCGAAAAGCTGGAGCGAAAGGATCCTCAATGACCACTTTGGGCATTCAGTGGAGCTCCCAGAGGTGGTAAACCTTGGTAGAGGTACTATCCTAATCATGGAGTCAAGGTTAAAAACTAGCCTTGAATGATATAAAGATGCTCCACAAGTAAGTTAACTGCCTTCAAGAACAAATTTGCTTCCTAAACTCTAAAATAATACAAAACCTCCCAGCACTCAAAAATAAAACTTGAAATTTTCAATTTTACCACCAAACATCACTAGACTAGTGAAGAAGCAGAAAAGTGTAACTTATACGTATGAAAAAAATCAGTAAATAAAAATAGTCTCTGAAGTAACCCAGGTCATGGAATTAACAGGTAAGGACTTTTGGAACAGCCATGATAAATATGCTCAATATGCTCAAGGATTTGAAGGAAAATAAGCAAAGCGAGTAGAACCCATGAGAACAGTGAGAAAATAAAGTAAATACATTAAACCAAGGAGTGAAAAATACAGTACCTGAAATCAGAAGAGTGCATCACAGGATTCATAGTGAATTAGCCAATGCAAAATAAAAGACTGGTAAACTGGGCCAGGCGCGGTGGCTCATGCTTATAATCCCAGCACTTTGGAAGGCCGAGGCGGGCAGATCATGAGGTCAGGAGATCAAGATCATCTTGGCCAACATGGTGAAACCCCATCTCTACTAAAATACAAAAAATTAGCCAGGCATGGTGGTGCGTGCCTGTAGTCCCAGCTACTTGGGAGGCTGAGGCAGGGGAATTACTTGAACCCGGGAGGCGGCGGTTGCAGTGAGCTGAGATCGGGCCACTGCACTCCAGCCTGATGACAGAGCAAGACTCCATGTCAAAAAAAAAAAAAAAAAGAAAAAGAAAAAAAAGTAAACTGAAGACATAGGAATAAAAGCTAAAATAACTGAAATATAGAGAGACAAATTAATGAAAAAATTGACAAAGCATTACCAACCTGTGAGACAACATCAAGCACTCTGACATAAGCATAAAGTTCCCTCCAAATAAGGAGGGTGGGATTGAACAGCAAAAACTGTAGCCATCTATTTTTTTCCAAATATAAAACATGATATGAAACCCACAAATTCAAATACTTTGATTAACTACAAACATGATAAATGCAAAGAAAACCACTCCAAAGCATATCATAATTAATTGGTGAAACCTCGTAATATAGATAATATTTTTAAACAGCCAGAAATAAAAGATATACCACCTACTGAGGAACAAAGATAACACTTTTTACAAACTATGTAAATAAAAAGAAAACAAAATAATGTATTTGAAAGTGAAAGAAACTCTGAATCTAACATTTTACATTCAGCGAAAATATCTTTCTAAATGAAGGAAAATAAAGACTTCCAAAAAACATAAAAATAAGAGAAGTCATTGCTTGCTGAAGTACACTCCAAGAAATGTTAAAGGAAGCCCTTTGGCTGAATAAACATGATAACAAACTGAAACTTTGACATCTTCAGATGAATGATGATCTCCAGAAATGGTACATACGTGGTAAATATAAAACGCTTTCTTCTATTTTTAAAATTTGCTTTAAAGGTAATGGTGCATGTAAGGGGAAATTAATAATTTATTGGATGTTAATAACATAAGCTGAAGTAAAACAATACAAACAATTTATTAAAGGAAAGGAGGGAGAAATGACATTTTTCTATTGTAACTTTCCTACATTATCTACGTAGCTGGCCCCTGAACAACGTAAAAGTTAAGGAGACCAACCCTCTCATGCTGTGGGAAATCCATGTATAACTATTGCATCCCCAGCTACTCATAACCTACTGTTGACAGGAAGCCTTTCTGATAACATAAACAGTTGATTAACACATATTTTTATGTGATATCTATTAAATTATACAATATTAAATTATACAATAAACTAGAGAAAAGAAAATGTTGTTAAAAAAAACCATAAGGAAGAGAAAATATATTTACTATTCATTTAGTCAAAGTAGGTCATCATAAATATCTTCATACTCATTGTCCTCATATTGAGTAGGCTGAAGAGGAGAAGGGGAAAAAGGGGTCTTGTGATCTCATAGGTGGCAGAGGTGAAAGAAAATCCGTATACAAGTTGACCCATGCAATTCGAACCAGTGTTGTTCAAGGTCAACCGTGGTAGCTGATTGGATTTGAGAGGTGAGAGAAACAAGTGAAGAATGACTGCCTTGTCACATGGCCATGCCCATCACACAGAGGGTGTTTTAAAAGGGAAAATTAAGATGGGGTAAGATACTGTGATTTAATTGGGTCACATCGAGTTTAAGGACTATGGGATGCCTATGTGTAGAAGTCCAATAGGCCGTTGCAAATGTAAGACGGGAGTTTGGGTGACTGATCTGTGATAAAAATAAATGGGAGTTTTCTGTTAGAGTTATGGAAGGTAATGAGCTTACTCTGGTATAATGAAAACAGGGTGGAGGAGAAAGTCCTGAGGTATGCCATAATTTCAGGATCAAATGCTGAGAAAGTTGCAAAATAACAAAATTCGAAATGAACAGAGAAGTAGCAAAAACAAAAAAGACTGGTGTTCTGTAAATCAAGACTGCTAAGAAGGAAGGAGAGTGGCTAAAATGCAAAAGGTTACTACATTGGGTTCTCAGTTACAAGTGTGAGTACTCGTATAAATTAGTAGTACAGATTATTTAAGAAATTGGACGATGTTTTATTGTAAGTGTCATTTACCCTTTAATTGGTCTTATCCTTTTATTTATTATTACCTCAATAATAATATATGAAATTTCACATGCAAAATACCTGAAGGAGCTGTTTTCATTTATAAGAAGTGCAGAATTAGGAAACCTATTTTAAAAAATTGTTTTTACGGCTATCTGGGAGTGAGTTGGGTTTGAATTTCACTGTTCTGTTGCAAGTGACTTACTCAGATTATGATTTCATTCTGTTTATTTTAACTGTGGCAATCTTGAATATCTTTGTTCCTATCTCGATATGGAGGTCAAGGAGAGAGGAAAGGAGCAAAAACTCTCTGAACAGATTTTAGTGTCATATTCATGAAAAAGTAACACAACACAGATAGTTGATACCATGCCTAAGACAGAGGTGACACTCAAGGAACATGTGGTGAATTGACTTCAATTTAGTGGATTTCTTGTGACTATTTCTAAGGTTGAATGGATGAAACATGTAATGTAGTTTCTGTCTGGTTAAAAATGTGGATTTTACTGTGAATCCTACTGCTTGTTTTGTAATACCCCAGGATCTTTTTATGATGAAATTGTAGATTTTAAGAAATATTGAATCAGTGTAATTTTGGGTAAAAAAATGTAAACTGCATAGCACTTTTTGAAAAGTAAGGTGGAGGTCACAAATGTGGGTGCTGTCATGCCCCCTTTGGCTTCTAAAAGTAAGCTGAACTTGTCTTTCTATTTTTGTTGCATTTTGTTTTTATAAATATTTACCTGCTTTTCCTATTCATTTCCATTAATAATTGCAGGAATCTAATACCTGAATCTCAGTTATTTGATATTTCACAGTCATTATACTTAAATTCTAAAGGAAATGGACCTCTTCCTAAACTGGCAATGGTTAGTAAAACTCTCTCTGGTCTGCAGGTCGGTGCACAAAGTTAATCACACTTGCTTCTTGTTTATTGCACGGAAGGTCTATCTATCACCCAAAGCACCTCCAAACGTGCAATTAGAGTTTGAAGAAAAAGATGCTTTGCTAATTGCATCCGATACCTACAATTTCCACGCAAGTGACATGCCTCATTTCCTGGAGTGGAATACATGTGTTTTACTACTATGAAGGTTATTAGTTTATGAGTGACTTTTAAGAAGTAAACTTTAGAGTATGTCTGTAAAATATAGCTTCTGAGAATATAAATTTATCGCAGAATCTGATCTCTGTTTTTTGTAGCTAGTAGAGTCTGATACTCTTCACTTTTAATACTCCTTTTAAAGTATATTCAGTCAATAAAACTTCAATGTCCTATAGGAAAGTTTCCATAGAACCAGTCCTTTTTTTCTTAAGTTCTTTAAAAAGTGGTGTGTGATGTGTTTGTGTGTGTGTGTGTACGTGTGTGTGTGTGTGTGTGAGAGAGAGAGAGAGAAACAGACCAAAAGAAAGAGAAAGGAAGAATAAGGGAGGAGTGTAGAGAAAAGTTGTAAATTTTATATGTTATGTTTGGCTTTCATTTATTAAGATATAGATAATCTACAATGTTGAAAAACCCAAGTTAGTCTGTTTATTCCTTCATTTGTTCAACTTTTCATTAATTTATTAAACATTTATTGCCTTCGTTAAACATTTCCTGAGCATCATTTCTGTGCCAGGTACACCCAAACTCACTGTATATACAGAAATGAATCAGACAAGCTCTTCCATTTTAGGAAGTTCTAATATAGTAGGGAAAACAGAAAAACCCAGGGATTGTCACAAGGTGATATGGTATAAGAGACGTATGATTCCTAACTCGTTTTTGGTGGCAGACAGATTTGGATTCCATATCTGCTAATTTCTGGATATCAGACTTGGGGCAAGTCACTTTTCTTCTCTCTTTTCCTGCATGTCTAAAATGGGGGATATGTTTTAAACATAGGGTGCTGTAGTGAAAATGTACAGATAATCCGAGAAAGAACTTGAAATTTTAAAAAGCTCTGGCACGTGGATGATGACTGCTCTTATCATGGTTGAGCTTATGTGAACAAAAAGGTTGGAGGAAAAGTTTTAACTATGTTAACCACTCCCCAGACTTAACTTGAAACCCAAGAATTAGGGTCAAAAGTAGAATGTTTGGATAGTAAAATGTACCAAAACTGCTTTGTACAGGATATATTTATAATACAGAGTTAGTCTTTAGGGCATTCTAAACCTAAGAAATTCTTCATATTTTCCAGTAAATCCCTAGTCTAGAAGAGTTCTTTAATTTGTCTGTACTGCTTCATCCTCATTCCACTCTGCTGTTGTTAATATTTATAAGGACAAATGTCTTCCTAGGTTATCATGTTGTACCATCTATTTTGGTTGGTCCTTGATCATCCTGCAGCTTTTCCCATCTTTAAGCACTTGGTAAGGAATACATAATATGGTTGGCTTTTGTTTTCAGCATATGCCCTTCTGTCTTCCAAACTAGATTGTCACATCTCAGCTCTCTCAGTCTGCTCCACAGTACCTAGTCCTTACACATGTCTTCATTTAATCATCCAAGTGGCATTTGCTAAACATTCATGATACGCTGTGGCATTATGCTAAATGCTTGTAATATCATCTTATTAAATCCCATAACAACAATTTAAGGTAGGCATTATTGTAATCCCATTTTATACATGAAAAACTGAGGCTGCTTGAAGTTGAATGACTTTGAGCAAGGTCATCTAGCATTTCAGCTGTTGTTTTTCGGCCAGCTCAGATCAATAGAAACAGATTCTACTTTAACACCTCTCCTACTGCCATGTCCTACATAATCCTGGCTTAAAACTCCTTCCTCTACTCCCTCTAGCCAAAGGAGCTGAAATTCTCTCAGACCCCGCGCCTTTTCTACTCCCTAGGAAGTAAAATGCCAACATGATGTCTTTGCTGCTCAATTTCAGCTAGACAAATATTCTAATTTTGTTTTTCCTATGAATGTGGCAGCGAGACCGCCTTCATCCAGCATAGTTTTGTGTCATTTGGAAAGGCAAAAGCAAAAAAAGAAGTTTTAATATTAAAGTAACATTTGTGTCATTCAATACACCATTGAGTGAGATGCTCTTTATATACATTATTCTCTTTCCATAGAAATTAATAACCATGTTATAGCTATTAGTGAGGGATATAAGAATTAATGTTATAAAGTTTAAAGTTTGGGATACATGTTTCAAGTAAGTCGTTAAGTATTATCATTTTAGATGAATGTGATTCATCTCGTGTGAAAAGCCAGGTGCTCTAGGTGAGCACAGTTCTGTTTTCTTCATTATTGCTTTATCTTTCATTTTCTGTCCAAAGGGAAACAGAGGTGAAACAGGAAAAGGGATCAACAACGGGTATGATTATATTCTCCTCATCATTTATTTTCATGGGTGATGTTGAAGCAAAAGTTAAATAATAATTAAAGCTCTTTCCTCTAAAAATAATATTAGCAGAGTAGTGTTTCGATGTCATCAGATAAAAAAGAAAAATTTAATATCAACTTGATTTCTGCATATCTTTGGGAGTGAGATGAAATATTGCTTGGAGAGTTGAAATTCTCAACATTGCAGTATTCATAGTTCTCATCATTAATTTCTGATGTGAACATACATAATTCATGATACACTTTTGCCTAAAGTAGTCTCTCCAAAACTCCATGAAGAGAACCCAAAGTACAGTCAGATTCATCCAACGAGACTACTATTTTCCATTCAGACCTTTAAATGTTTTATTTTTCAGTGATTCCTGAAATAATCTCTCAAATTCCAAAGCAGACTTAATTATTTAAATGTTGGCACAAATCAATAGTGAAAGTAATAATATCATCTGTGTTTTATTAGTGGATGACTTCATTTCACTTATTTAAAATGTCCAGCATCATTCTTAGGGCAAGAGGAAAGCATAAAGGGGCCACTGGAATGCAGGACAAGGGGAAGGTAACAAACATTGAGACTCACTCAGCAAATTTTCCCTTAGGCAGTCTTTCTTTCCAAGTGTCTCTGATCTTCTATTAATATATTAGGTTCATGCAACTTTCTCTGGAATCTTGGCACTATAAAGGATAATTTAAATAGGATGTCATGGAGAGATCCCTGAACTCTGAGTCTGACAGAGCGAAATCTGAATCTTGGCTCTGTTACTACTACCTTACTGGGCTTCAGTTTCCTTATCTGTAGAACAGAGACAACATAGGTCTCACATAACACTGTGGACAAAATGAGATAATGTATGTGAAGTCATTTAGACAAAAGCAGGAGATTCATGTCAGATGAGAGTTGTACATCACTTGGAATTCCATCATGATGCAGGGCCAGCTTCCTGGGGGTGTGCAGCACAGGACCTCATGCTTAGAATGGACCATGCTTGGTTCAAGGTTCTGCTGTTGCCATCTGGAGACTCCTAAGGCACTTCACATTTTTACATTTTCATATTATGCTAGACCTTGCAAATTTCATAACCAGTCCTGCATAGCAAGTAGATGACCATTTAAACATCTACATAGCTTCTGCCCTAAAGGGGCTGCCTGACTGGGATGGGAGTAACTGTCTCAGTTTTAGGAAGAAAAAATATGATACAATGCAGAGGATTTAGTGCTGTAAACATATGAATGAAATATTAGGGCAAGTTAGGGAAAGAATAGATTGATTTTTCAAGAGGTGGGATGGGATGCAGAAAGAGTACGGTATAGAAGTAACATTGAGGTGGGCCTTGAAAAATTCTTTGCATATTTCACAAAAGGTGATAAAAGGCATTTTAATGTGAGAAAATAGTATATGCATATTTGAAAGCATTCGTTCACTGGACAAGTATTTATTGGTTGCTTGTTATGTTCCAGACACTATTTCAGGTTCTTGGTATAGAGCAGTGACCAATGCAAAGTCCCTACCCTGATGCAGCTTGCATTTTAGTGAGAAATCTGAACAATAAACAGTTAAGTGAATAAACTTATAATGTCAAATGATGAGAAGTGCCACGAAGAAAAATCAAGCAAGACAAAAGGATAGAGAATACGGAGGGGCTTTGAAAAAGGAGTTCCTGATGTGGTGCCATTTCAGCTGAGATTTAAGTGAAGGAAGAGAGGAAGCAATGTGGATGGAATAGCAAGTTCGTGGTCCTGAGACAGGAATAACACTAAGTTATATGAAATATGCAGTGCACTCTGAGTGCAGCCCGGTTAGAAAGAGAAAGAGTAGTATTCAGTGATGTTGGATACCTAGACACGGACCACACTATGGAGGGGCCTATAGGTCATGATGAAGATGTTGGGTTTTATCGTAAGTGAAGTAGCTGCTGTTAGAGAGTGGAGAGCAAGAGGTGAGCAGGTCTAAGTTGTATCGTGAAAGGTTACCTTGACTGCTTGTGAATAATAGACTTTAGAAGGGCAAGAATGGAAGCCGGAAGGCCAGTTAGAAAGCAATTATAGTAACTAAATCAAGAGATGATGGTGGTGACATCATCTAGAGTGGTCATGGTAGAGGCTTTGAGATGAGGTTAGATTTGAGGTATATTATGAAGGTAAGGCAACATGATTTGTTGATAGATTTGATATGGAGTGTTCAAAAGGATGCTTCCAAGGTTGACGGCCAGAGAAAATGGAAGAATGGAGTTGTCATTTACCGTGAGGAAGTCCTGTACACATTATGCTTAAGGGTGGTGGTTTAGGTCATAAGAAATAATGAAGTTTAAGATTTGTATATGTAAAGGAAAGGAGGTGTGGCTAAAGAGAGAGGTAGAAACTATCTGTAGTCAGGTCTTCTAGATTAAGAGAAGGATTTTGGATTTTCCCTAAGAATTATAAGTCATGGAAGAGCGTAATAAATCTTTAATTTCAGAAGAGTTATTTTGACTGCTATGTAGAAATTCCTTTAGAGAAGTGGGAGAGGAATCTATTAGGAGAGCCTTGTAATAGTCCATATAAAAGATGGTGAGGTAAAAGTGCTAAAGCATTGGCAGTTGATTTGGAGAAGAGGGCATGAATTTGAGAGAAAACCATGGACTCTTAAATATCAAGTGTATTTTGTAGGCATAATCTGGGGGACTTGATATGCCAGTAAATAAAACATAAAAATGTATACTTTCATGAAACTTACATTTTAATGAGAGGACAAAGACAATAAAATAAATGACATTTAAAAGAGTTAAAATGGCATAAGTGATATGGAGTACAATGAAGCAAAGGAGGATAAGTCATGTTGGGAGGAGTTACAATTCTAAATATAAAGGTAATGCAGGTCTTACTGAGAAAGTGACGTTTGAATAAACACAGAAGGCTTTGATTTTGATTTTCTACAAATCCATTCATTCAGCAAATATGTATTGAATATATACTGGCTCCTCAGGTACTTTGCCAGGCACTATCATTCAGTAGAGCTTAATTTTTACTTTTCTGCAACACCTGGAAGCATAAACAATTTGCATTTGTTTTTAAAGAGCCTTTTTGGATAATGTTTGTATTGCAACTGCCATGGCTTTTGGGAATCTTAAGAGCTCCCAGATATCCTTTATTGAATGACCCCACAGACCAAATGCCACTACTAACATAGCAGTTATAGGAACTCAGGGGAGAAATTAAAATACCGTACTTTGCAATAAAGGACTCTACTAAACTAAATGGGGATATAAACTTAGGTGTAATTTAATTTTACTGCTCTTTTAAAAATGCTGGTATAATTGCAATAATGTTGGAAAGGACTTGTTAAATTATAAAGCCACATCTTATCAGAGAGACTTTACCTGACAACCCTATCTAAAGTGTCAGTATCCCCACAAATATCACTTTCTCCTCCACTTTCTAGATTGATTTTTATAGTTCTCACTCATTGCCATCTGACAGATTATCTATCTCACTTAGTTATTTGTTTCACTTTGGAGGCTTTTTAATTTTTTAGTTTTAATTTTAACTTTTATTTGCCTGCCTCTTTAACAAGAATGTAAGCTTCATGATATCAGGAATTTCTTCTGTCATGTTCACTGCTGAACACACAACGTATTGAACAATGCCAGGCACATACTATAAGCTCTTTATTTGTTTAGTATTATTATTATTGTTATTATTATCGTGAGACAGAATCTCTGTTACCCAAGCTGTAGTGCTATGGTGTGATCATGACTCACTGCAGCTTCTATCTCCTGGGTTCACTTAATCCAAGTGATCCTCCTGCCTCAGCCTCTTAAGTAGCTGGGACTACAGGTGTGCACCACCATGCCTGGCAGTTTTTAAAATTTTTTGTAGAGATGGGGTCTCACTATGTTGCCTTGGCTTGTCTTGAACTACTGAGCTCAGACCTTCCTCCTATCTTGGCCTCCCGAAGTGTTGAGATTGCAGGGATGAACCACCGTGTCTGGCCTATATTATTATTTTAATTGTTAAATGTATGAATTTTAAGTAGGAAGAAGAAGAGTGGGAGGAAGAGGACTAGAAGGAGGATGTTATGAATCCCTAATCTAGTAGAAGTTGGTGCCCGTAATGAATTTTGTGACATGTGTCCCATGTGACTGTCTATTCCAGGCCAACCATCTTTGGTCAATAGACCTATGTTTTTGGAATAGCTAATCAGGTAGAACGACCAACAATTCCATTTTCCTTGGAACTGACACTTTCCCTAAAACATGGTACTTTTAATGCTCAAACTGAGAAAGTTGAGTACAAACCAGGCTGATTAGTCACTCTCTGGTCAGAGGTGTATATTTTGATTGAGGATGAAAAATGTGACAAGGTTAGTACAATGCGATGGTCATATTCCAGCTTTTCTATTCACTCATTCTTTGAATTTAGCAATTCCCTTCTACCATGAGGCCTATATTTTAAACATCTAGAGAAAAAAGCTCTGGCCTGGCTGGTCTCTAATAGTCCTTCCAGCTCTAACAGTTTGTGGCTTGTATTGCTACAAATAGGAATTGAACCCACTATATCAATCTTACCACAGTGACCTTCTCCACAGCTGAGCTAGCTAGCCAACTGATTCCAGACACTTAATTTAATGATTGCAATAACAGAATTTGCCATTGAGAAATGACAACTATGTTGTGCTTTGAACATTGATTCCAGAAGGACTAGCACACTCTGTGTGCTGTTTTCCAAATTAAAGTGATTTATGTTGGAGTTGGCTCCGATTAGATTCTTCCAAAGCTTTGGTGTGATCCCTGTTGCTCTTAGAAGTGGAGAGTAGGCTGTTATTTTAGTGGCTCTGAGTAAGACCCCTGTCCACCCTAAATTGTTTCTACATTTCCCATGATACATTAAAATTTGTTAACAGGGAGTAGAAAGCTTGTAAGTGAAATATGCGTATAATGTATTATAACAGATTCACACTCCCTCATTCAAAATGAACGTGTGTGGTATTACAATTTTTGCTCAGCATGGAGAGTCTGGAGAGCTGAAGGACACAGAGGATAAAAGGCCAAGAATGGGAAGAGGCCAGTGAGCTTATCATTGAATGGGAAAAGGCTCTGATATCAAACATCACCATTTGCCCAAGACATCATTATGTACCACATATGCCCCCACCTTTGTCATCCTCTCTGACCTGATTCCCCTGATTAGTAAAGTAGTATTTCTACAGTAACCACCTTCTTTTTCAAGCTTTTTATTCTTTTATTCCACCCTCAGGCTGTTTTACTACTTCAGCACTTATGACACAGACATTTATCTGACCTAAAATCCTCATGCGTTTCCTTAACTGTAATCAATTCCCAGATCATTCACATCAAATTTGGGCTCACACATAACTGCAATTAATATTAGATGTCAGAATAGAAATAAAGCATTTTGTGTGGATTGTAGATTTCCATGGAAAGCGTGAATTTTTCCCTATTTTGCTTTCTTGCCAGCATTTGGTCCAACATCTACATGTACTTTTTAATATTAATTTTATCTGAAGCTTTTCTTCTCACCCTGCAGTCTGTTTGAGATTTTTTCCTCACTACTCCTTATTAAATCCACCATTTCCTCCATTCAGCTTAAAATTTCACCAATTCTAGCCTTTTCCTAAATTACTCTAGCCTCATATTTTCAACCATGATTTAGAGATACCAGGCTTTGGATGCTACATCATCCTCTGGTTTGTCTTTTTTTCCCCAAAATGCAGTATTTTTATATTGAACAGACTATATAATTAAGTACAACAATATTCATATGCTTATGGAATTTCTCAGTCCTGAAGGTGCCTCAGAGGCCATTTATTTCTAATTCCACATATGATGGTTGGATTTCTTTCAATCTGTGCTTGAATATCTCAACTGATAACAGCTCAACACCTTGGGAAACAGCTCATCATAATGCAGGACAGCTCTGGTTGCTTGTGATATCTTACTTCTGAAGTATCTGCTTTATGGACTGAAGTCTGTCTCTTTGGATGTCTAACCATGGATTCTGGCTCTATTCCATGATGCTACTCAAAGTAAATCTTCTCTATTTTCCAAATAATAACTGTTTAGAGATTTGAAGAGAGCAGTGCCATTTTGTCCTATCTAAGTTGTATGTTCTCCGAACCACATGGCCTTATTTCTTTATAAGTTCCTTATATGGCATAGTTGAATGTCTCTTCACCATCACTGATTCTCCTCTCTGGTCATGCTCCTGGTTGTGGCACTTAAAAGAGAATATAGTATCTCATAGATGGCTATTAGCATTAATTGAGAATACTTCTGCTATTTTATTATTTCCTATTTTGTTGCACAAATTTTACTTCTTCAGCCTAAGTTTACAGCCACTTTATTTTTTTAACAGTCATAATACACTAGTAGTTCTTAAATAGCTGTCCCTGTATCAACAGCATCAACATCAGTGTAACCTAGGAATTGTTAAAAATGCAAATTCTCAGACCTGATTTCAGATCTATTGAATCAGAAACTTGAAGAGTGGAGCCTAACAAACTGTGTTTTAATAAACCCTTCTATTGATTCTGATACATGCAAATATTTGAGCACCACTCTATGCTTCACTGATAGTCAATCCCCTAAATAGCTCTTATGCATGCTGCTTCTACACCATATCTCTTAAACCCAGTACTTACGTATTTGGCTTATGTTTGTCCAATTGTAGTTCATTTCACTCGATTCACTTCATTGCCTCACGTTATCAAATGCTTCTTGGATTCTAATAATGTTCTCTTCTCCAATATACTTGGTGACCCTCACAGCTTTGGCTTTGTGTTAACTGCTACTTTCATAAACATAAATTAAATATTTATTTTAAATGTTTTATTATTCTGCAGAGAAAGCAAATTTCATCATTTTCTACAGAGGAATAAATATATTTTTAAATCACAGAAACTGGCAGCTTCTGAGAGGTGCTGTGTTCTAAGTAAGCTCTTGTGTGTTGACCTACTTATTTACAGAAGCTAGAACTCAAGGCATGCACAGACATACTAAGGAAATATATAAATAGTAAAAGTGGGCCTCTAGTCCACAAAGTGAATAGGAAGCAGTTAATCAACTCCTCTTGCAGCTTCAGCTCAGAATAGGCTTCCAGTTTTCAATTAATTCTGTCTTAGTTTTGGAGTAGTCACCTGGAAATGTCTAAAAATTAGGTGCCCCCAGAGAATTGATTCACTAGGTCTAGTGTAAGTCCTGGGCATAGGTTTTTTGTAACAGTTTCTGGCATGGATGTAATGTCTGAGGTTGATTGAGAAACACAGAAATAGAACTTTCTAGGGACTTTGGCATTTGCCTGAATGAGCTGCCAGCCATGGCAGGGTTTTGAGCGATGGAGCAGCACGGTCTGACTTTTGAGATATTAGGAAAACTGGCTTCCCTCTTGAGAAGAGGGAGATACAGGATACAAAAGACGCGCAGATGAAGTGCCAAGGACATTCGAAGAAACAAGAGCTTAGTGCTAGGGATGATTTGGGAGTTTTTCCGGAGGAAGAGACCACATATGAATCAGTTTTGAAGTCAGGCAAAATAGATATGTGAAAGAATTCTAGGCATATGAAATGACATAAAAAAGTCCAGGAGATGAAAGGAGACAGAGAATATTTGGTGGATGGCAAGAACTCATGGCCAGTGACATTTTAAATCAGAAAGACGATAAGACAGGTAGGTTGAGGCTCTATCTTTTTTTTTTAATTTAATTTAATTTAATTTAATTTAATTTTATTTTATTTTTATTATACTTTAAGTTCTAGGGTACATGTGCATAACGTGCAGGTTTGTTACATATGTATACTTGTGCCATGTTGGTGTGCTGCACCCATCAACTCGTCAGCACCCATCAATTCATCATTTCTATCAGGTATAACTCCCCAATGCAATCCCTCCCTCCTCCCCCCTTCCCATGATAGGCCCCAGTGTGTGATGTTCCCCTTCCCAAGTCCAAGTGATCTCATTGTTCAGTTCCCACCTATGAGTGAGAACATGCGGTGTTTGGTTTTCTGTTCTTGTGATAGTTTGCTAAGAATGATGGTTTCCAGCTGCATCCATGTCCCTACAAAGGACGCAAACTCATCCTTTTTTATGGCTGCATAGTATTCCATGGTGTATATGTGCCACATTTTCTTAATCCAGTCTGTCACAGATGGACATTTGGGTTGATTCCAAGTCTTTGCTATTGTGAATAGTGCCGCAATAAACATACGTGTGCATGTGTCTTTGTAGTAGAATAATTTCAAATTCCAGGCTTAACGTTATAAACTCCTACTACAAGCTGGACAAAAACAGTTGAGAGCTTTCAAGCAAGGAAGATGACACTACAGAAGCTATGTTTGCCTGTTTCTTCCCTACAACCACTCACTCCATACCTACTTGCTTTTTGAATTGCCATTTTGTCTCTGACATTTAGACCAAATTTATCCCCTCTCCTTCATGACTACTAGTCCTCTTATTTGAAGGCCCCATTATATAAATGGACAGTGGCTAACTGAATCCAGCAGCACATCAAAAAGTTTATCCTCCACAAACAAGTGGGCTTCATCCCTGGGTTGCAACGCTGGTTCAACATACACAAATCAATAAACGTAATCCATCATATAAACAGAACCAATGACAAAAACCACATTATTATCTCAATAGATGCTGAAAAGACATTTGATAAAATTCAACACCCCTTCATGATAAAAATAATAAACTAGGTATGAAAGGAACATATCTCAAAATAATAAGAGCTATTTATTATTACAAACCCATAGCCAATATCATACTGAATGGCCAAAAGTTGGAAGCATTCCCTTTGAAAGCCGGCACAAGACAAGGATGTCCTCTCTCACCACTCCTACTCAACATAGTACTGGAATTTCTAGCCAGAGCAATCAGGCAAGAGAAGGAAATAAAGGGTATTCAAATAGTAAGAGTGGAAGTCAAACTGTCTGTTTGCCGACGACAGGATTGTATATTTAGAAAACCCCATGGTCTCAGCCGAAAAACTCCTTAAGCTGATAAATGACTTCAGCAAAGTCTCAGGATACAAAATCAATGTGTAAAAATCACAAGCATTCTTATACACCAATAATAAACAAGCAGAGAGTCAAATCATGAGTGAAAGAACTCCCATTCACATTTACTTCAAAGAGAATAAAATACCTAGGGATACAATGTACAAGGGATGTGAAGGACCTCTTCAAGGAGAATTACAAACCACTGCTCAAGGAAATAAGAGAGAACACAAACAAACGGAAAAACATTCCATGCTCATGGATAGGAAGAATCAATATTGTGAAAATGGCCATACTGCTCAAAGTAATTTACAGATTAAATGCTGTTCCCATCAAGCTACCACTGACTTTCTTCACAGAACTAGAAAGAGCTACTTTAAATTTCATATGGAACCAAAAAAGAGCCTGTGTAGCCAAGAAAATCCTAAGCAAAAAGAACAAAGCTGGAGGCATCACACTGCCTGACTTCAAAGTATACTACAAGGTTACAGTAACCAAAACAGCATGATACTGGTACCAAAACAGATATATGGACCAATGGAACAGGACAGAGGCCTCAGAAATAACACTACAGATCTACAAGTATCTGATCTTTGACAAACATGAAAAAAATAAGCATTGGGGAAAGGATTCCCAATTTAATTAATGGTGTTGGGAAAACTGGCTAGCCATATGCAGAAAACTGAAGCTGGACCCTTTCCTTATATCTTAAACAAAAATTAACTCAAGATGAATTAAAGACTTAAATGCAAGACCTAAAACCATAAAAACCCTAGAAGAAAACCTACACAATACCATTCAGGACATAGGCATGGGCAAAGACTTCATGACTAAAACACCAAAAGCAATGACAGCAAAAGCCAAAATTGACAAATGGGAGCAAATTAAACTAAAGAGCTTCTGCACAGAAAAAGAAACTATCATCAAAGTGAACAGGCAACCTACAGAATGGGAGAAAATTTTTGGAATCTATCCATCTGACAAAGGGCTAGCATCCAGAATCTACAAGGGGGAACTTAAACAAATTTACAAGAAAAATCAAACAACCCCATCAAAAGTGGGCAAATGATATAAACAGACACTTCTCAAAAGAAGACATTTATATGGTCAACAAACATGAAAAGAAGCTCATCATCACTGATCATTAGAGAAATGCAAATCAAAAACGCAATGAGAAACAGGCAAAAACCACAATGAGATATCTTTTGGTGTTTTAGTCATGAAGTCTTTGCCCATGCCTATGTCCTGAATGCTATTGCCTAGGTTTTCTTCTAGGATTTTTATGGTTTTAGGTCTTACATTTAAGTCTTTAATTCATCTGGATTCATCAAATCCAGAAAGGCCATGCTCTGTTGATAGGTACTCAACACGTCTGTGGGATGTAAACGTGAAGCTGATTAATGTAATGTATATAGTATGACTTTAAAAGTAAACATGAAACTCTTCAGTAAATCATATTTATGGAAACAAGCCAGTAGAGATTTGGCCTATCTCATGGTAAATTAATGCAACCATTGTGGAAGACAGTGTAGACATTCCTCAAGGACCTAGAACCAGAAATACCATTTGACCCAGCAATTCCATTACTGGGTATATACCCAAGGGACTATATAAATCATTCTACAATAAAGGCACATCCACATGTGGTGCATATACACCATGGAATACTATGCAGCCATAAAAAATGGCTACTATAAAGGCACATCCAAATGTGTCACATATACACCATGGAGTACTATGCAGCCATAAAAATGAGTTCATGTCCTTTGTAGGGACATGGATGAAGCTAGAAACCATCACCCTCAGCAAGCTAACACAGGAACAGAAAACCAGACACTGCATGTTCTCACTCATAAGTGGGAGCTGAACAATAACACATAGACACAGGGAAGGGAACATCACACACTGGGTCCTGTCGGGGGGTGGAGGGAAAGCGGAGGGAGAGCATTAGGACAAATACCTAATGCATGTGGAGCCTAAAACCTAGATGACAGGTTGATAGGTGCAGCAAACCACCATGTCTCATGTATACCTATGTAACAAACCTGCACGTTCAGCACATGTATGCCAGAAATCAAAGTAAAATGAAAAAATTCTCAGAAAGTCATCTTTTATAATAATGTAATGTTTAAATTTAAGCTAAAATGCACATAGTACCTTAGTCATTAATGTCATGAAATATCTCCTTTGAAATAAATACTACAGCATGCCCTGTTGATGAACCTTGTGGTATCCATACTTCATAGTATGGATGTCTCCAGGGAGCAGGGGCAGGGGGTGGGGGATATCCAATTCTTTTCTCTATTTGGGCGTGCTCCTTTGCTTTGTCTTTTTCTGATGTGCAGCTTTATTTCCAGTCCCAAACCCACCTTCCACACTGCAATTGATACAGATTTGGAAATACTGGTGGCTGTGGTTTCAATGGTGGGCAAACATAAAGGGGGCTGTTCATACTTTCAGAGGTCACCATAATGATTCCTGTCATTTTCATAAACTCTGTTTTATTTTAGAGAAGAATGTGGGACTTTTCCGCTTAATATCACTCAAATTCAGAAAGGCCATGCTCTGTTGATAGGTACCCAACACATGTCTGTGGGATTTTACATGAAGCTGATTAATGTAATGTATATAGTGTGACTTTAAAAGTAAACCTGAAACTCTTCAGTAAATCATATTTATGGAAACAAGCCAATAGAGCATTATAAAGTCTATAACAAATTTAATATCAACTCTCTTGATCAGACAGGTTTGTCAATTATTTGTGCCTCAACCATAGGATTAGCAGAGCTGGTTGAAAAGCTTCCAGCATAGGGGCATTTGGTAGTAGTGTTGGTGGGAAGGGGAAGTTTGGTCTAACTCAGGGTAATGTACAGATTCTACATTGATGAGAAGAGGCAGAGAGAAAAATGAGAGTTACAATAATATTTTGAAGTTATCTGTTCCCAAAATAACTGCAATCAATTGACTGAATGTCATACCCATGGCATGCGTGATAGGCAGTTTCAGTTACCTTTTGCCACCACGTCTTAAGATTCTTGAACCAGTTTGACTTTTAGAAAAAATAATTACCGTTTCTATTGTAAAATTCTCACCACTTCTGCCATAGAATTCAGAGTTTTGACTTTGCCCTGGCATTTCTTCTTTGAAATCAGGATTAAGTGTGTCCTCTCCCAGGGTGATTTCAGGAAAATCAAGTTGATGTGTCCAATTGCTTTAACTGGTCTTCTGTTTCAGATCAGCTATGAAGAAGCAAAATAGTATGCAGGTGGTATTTTCACTCTTTCTCAGATGGGGCATGCTATGCCATCTAAATTGTAGATATAATCATTTTGCTTCAGTTAAGTGACAGTTGTACCATCTGTCCACTTTTTCTCTGCTATTCAGAATCTCAGATGATTTTCAATATTAAAATCCATTGCTCCTGAAGAATATTTTATGGCACTTGAAAATTGTTTTTTTATACAGTGGGAAATGATCTGAATCACTGCAAGTCAAGACTTTTATCAAGATGATATTGAAGGGTAAATTCATGTAAGTGGAATTGAGTGAGATTAAAGAAAAACAGAACATTTGATAGGTGCAGAGAAAGACCCATAAGGCCCATAATAAGAAGATCCTTCCAAGACCTGTGTTCTCTGATCCCAAGCAATCTTAGCAAGCATCTCTCCTACAGGTCAGGAGCTCTCAAGGCATGGAGTTGGGGAGTTCTTGGGCTAGTTTCTACAAAAGTGTTGGCAGGGCTCTTGTAATTAAGATAATTATACAGAAATTGGCTACTATTACACCTGTTATATAGTAAGCATTATAAATAGCAGATATTAAGTACAAAAGATCATAGTAGAAATACAATCTTGAGATCATATACTAGTTTCACTGCTTCTTAATTGTATGACCTTAGTCAACTTGCCTAATATATCAGAGCCTCAGCTTTCTTTTTTGTAAAATGGGTACAATGATGATACTCCAGGTCATAGAGTAGTTGTAAGAATTAAAACAGAACAAATTATATTCAGCTTGGAGTGCAAGATTTGAGCCACAGTATGCTTTCTTTGAGTAACTATAAACAAAGTGACCGTTATTTGCAACATCACTTGATTTTTCCATGAATGTTTCTGTTGCAGTATCTTTTTCTACCTACATTTAAGCTTTATTTATCTACTGGATTTTTTTTTTTTCACTACTTGCCAAAAAATGGATTTCTATGCTGTTTGTACAATAGTGATTACATCAGATCCCTTCTGAATTCACCATTAAAAAAAAAATTCAATTCCACTCAATTTGCTTGAGCAGAAACGGTGTCCAAAGAAAAAAGAGATTCCCCCAGCTGATGCAGTTTTGCTATTCACAGGACTGAGACCGAGATTCAGGTCTATTGACTCTGTGTCTAGGGTTCTTTTCTTAGTCCCATCACCATTTCTCTTAAGAGACTGCCTTTCTTCATCATCCAGCTGGCTCCCAGACCACATTTAGCCTTAAGATAGAAGTCTCCCTATCACCCTCTGCAAATATGGAAGTGATTTTTCTTTCTTTTTCTGAAGCTATATTGAATTAACATTAAAACTGCAGCTGTGTAGTCAAACTAGACACATTTCAAGTAATCAATAGCCACATGTGCCTAGGAGATGCCCTAATTATTGTACAGTGCAGATATAGAACATTTCTGACATTGCAGAGCCTTCTGTTGGACAACAAATTTCTCTAGCCTTCTCTGACTAGAGATAGGCTCCAGAAAGCTAGGCTTTCAACTACAGCAGATCCTACGTTGGCTGCGTGTTCACTAGATTCACCAAAATCAGAGTCTGCCTTTTCCTTTCTACCTATGACCAGAGAAAAACATATTTTATTTTATGATTATGTCTATATCTATCTATAATTCATAATATAGATATAAAATATACATATATACATTTATATAGATATGCAATATCAAAATACATATAGAGTACATGCTATAAATTTATATATGTATATGTATATATATAAATAGCTAAACATAGATATAGATATAATCCTAATTTCCTGCTGCTTTGTCTCTTGCTGTACTGTCCCTTACACAGAGCCACAGGTAAAGAGGGCAAAAGAGCAGCATGCTGTGTATGGTACTTTCTGTTGATTACAGGTAGGAGTCCTTGATTATCAGGAAGAAGTATCTCATCAGGTTGTAGCACTGACTTGCAGAGCAGCTATGCTGCTTTAATTGAGATGGATATAAAGGATTGTCAAATTGCAAATTAAAATAATCTTTTTTATATTACTTTGCACATATTGGTGCATATGCAAGTCATGTGCTGGTGATTTATGCTTGAAAACTCAAATGGTGTTTTTTTTCCCTTTTTTTTCTTAGAAAATAACAGAGAAAGACGATTGAAAATTAATAAGGAAACAGTTATGTTTTAAGACCTTCTGTGAAATATCTTTATTGAGGCCCTACTCCATATCAGTAAGTATATGCTAAACCCTGACTAAAACAAACAATGGGAAAAGCACTCTCTATTCGATAAATAGTTCTGGGATAACTGGCTAGCCATATGCAGAAGATTGAATCTCGATCTCCACATTGCACCATATACAAAAATGTACTAAAAATGGATCAATGATTTAGATGTAAGCCCTCAAATTATTAAAATCCTGGAACACAGTCTATGAAATACTCTTCTCAACATAGCTCTTGGCAAAGAATTCTGGGCTATGTCCCCAAAAGCGATTGCAAGTAAAACAAAAATAGATAAGTGGAACCTAATTAAACAAGAGATTCTGCATAGCAAAAAAAGCTATCAACAAAGTAAACAGACAACCTACAGAAGAGATGAAGAAATTTGCAAACTATGCATCTGAAAAAAGGCCTAATATTTAGAATCTATAGGACACTTAAATCAACAAGCAAAAAACTCCATTAACAAAATAGACAATGGATATGAACACACACCTCTCAAAAGAAGACATCCAAGTGGCCAACAAACATTAAAAAAAGTTCATCATCACTAATCACCAGTGAAATGCAAATCAAAACCACAATGAGATACCATTTCACACAAGTCAGAATGACTATTATTAAAAAGTCAAAAACAACAGATGCTGGTGAGGCTGCAAAGAAAAGGGTACACTTATACATTGTTGGGTATGTAAATTAGTCCGGCCACTATGGAATGCAGTCTGGTGATTTCTCAAAAACCTTACAACAGAGTTATTGTGAACCCCAAATATCTGAGACAGGCCCCAGTCAATTTAGAAAGTTTATTTTGCCAAGATTAAGGATGTGCCTGTGACAGGCTCAGGAGGTCCTGATGACATGTGTCCCAGGTGGTTGGGGCACAGCTTGGTTTTATACATTTTAGGGAGACATGAGACATCAAACAATATATGTAAGATGTCATTGGTTTGGTTCGGAAATGTGGGGAAACTGAAAGTGGGGAGAGGGTTTCCAGGTCACAGGTACACGGGAGACAAAGGGTTTCACTCTTTTGAGTTTCTGATTAGCCTTTCCAAAGGAGGCAATCAGATGTGCATTTATCTCGGTGAGCAGAAAAATGACTTTAAGGAGAATGAGAAGCAGGTTTGCCCTAAGCAGTTCCCAAGCTTGACTTTTCCCTTTAGCTTAGTGATTTTGGGGTCCCAAGACTTATTTTCCTTTCACATTTTCCCCTTTTCTTTTTAAAATGTTTTAGAGAAAGTATTTTAGAAAAAACTGAGTCTCTGGTCTCAGGTTTTTTCTGATCTCTCACGGCTAGGATGGTTTATTCCTAGATGGGTAGGTCCCACGTTATTAGGAAAGTCCATTTTAAATAAATGAGCAGATTGGGAAATCGTATGTCTTACAAAGAGAAAATAGGGGAAGCAAGGGAGAAAAATAACAAACAAAAGCACAATCCTGGAAAATCTACATAGGCCATATTACTCTAAAGTTCATACATCAGTAAGCAGGTATGAAAGTGGCTTATGTATATGAATAGGTTAGTATTATTTTCTTCTGAAATTTAAGTTGTCTAGCTATGGTTCACAGGGCTTTAAGAAAAGCCCAGCTTAAATTTTAGTGATTTTAAATTAGGAAAAATGGCAAAAAAAAAAGGAAAAGAAGAAAAGGAAAGAAACATTATTTTGGAGACTGGTAGTCAAAATTTTTTTTAGAATTCTGTCCAAACTATAGAAAATAATAAATATTGGAAAACATTTGGCAAGACTAAAGTCTAACAATAGGTGTACTGTAGTTTAGTTAGAAACATAAATTCTCTCTCTTTAGTCCCATTTTATTAAAGACAAATCATAGGACAAATTCATTTGCAAAGTTTTAGTTTTATTATACTTGGCCAGAGTATTTGCACAAAGTCACAAATAATAATTATTTGCCATATAGTCTCTTCTTTTAAATTGGTTTTCTTGTAACTTTATTCCATAAAAAATCTCGGATTTGACTTTAATGCCTTAAGTCCAGACTGTTCCTGCAAATACTCATATTAATTGGATGAATTCGTCACCTCTAGGTCCTAAGAAAATATGGGGCTCCTGGACCTGTTGGAAAGTTACATTCTTTACCTACCACAGGTCAGGAACCTCTACAGGAACTGTGTAGACAAGATATGAGGTCAGCTTTCCCAAGGGGCTTTTATTGACTCTATAAGTCAGTTTTGATTCTTTAAAGGAGTCCGTGTCTGATAGCATGCCATTCCAGTCAAAACCTTGGTAAAACAAAAACAAAAACAAAAACAAAAACACACACACAAAAAACAGTATTTCCAATTGTGTCCTCTTACCAAAAAAAATAAAATAATAAAAAAATAAAAAATAAATTGTTGCACTTATGGAAATAACTATTTTGCCATAAGTTAAGAATACTCACAACTTTTTTTTCTAAATTTTGAAGAAATCAGATAGAAATATGCTCCAAATATTGTGTCTTTCATTGTATTTATTGTATTCAGTACTGTGAAAAGTCATTCACAAGCAGCCCAACTACATAAAATCAAGGGACTGGTAAAGTAAATGATGATACACCCATATGATGTTTACAAAGAGTTTTTAATGACATGGGAAATGCTAATGATATACTGTCTAGTGAAAATATAGGTTGCAACAATGTTCCCTATAATATTTAAATCATCTAAGAAAAATGAAATGTATGTATATGTATGTATATTAATGTATATAAAATATAACATAATAGGAGCACATATCAAATGCAAAACATATCTAAGTATGTATATGTATGTATACATATAAAATGTACTAGAAATAAACATAATGTTAACAGCGATTATCTATGGGTGAAGGAATTCTAGACAATATTTTTGGTTTATATTTTCTCTTCTCTTTCCCCCTTAATATTCTACAATATGCAAGCGATATTTTTTTAATCAGCAGAAAATAAGTGTTCATTATTCCAAACAGTTATCATAACCAACGTTAATTGTGTCTGAACTACAAAATCAATTCATCATTTAGGTAGTTGATACCTGAATCTTTGACTGCTTTTCATCTTGAGCACACATAGTTTCTGAGACTAGCAAGGCCTAATGGATAAGTTTGATCCTGCAAACTTTGGTTCAAAAATATGCTAACTAGTCAAATAATTATATTAATGAAGACTTTTCATGCTATAATCCATATTCTCTTCTATGAAATAAGAGTTGTGGTCAACTACATAATGACCCCCATCCAAAGATATCCATATCATAATCCCTGGAACTCCTGTTATATGAAAAAAAAAAAAAATTATACATGTGACTGAATCTCTTGAGATGGGATCCTAAATGCAATCACAGGTTTCCTTGTGAGTGAGAGGTGGAGGGAAACCAGACACAGACAGAAAAGGATAATATAATATGACCATAGAGGCAGAGATTGGAGTGATTCAGCTACAATCCAAGTAATACTTGCAGCCACCAGACACTGAAAGAGGCAAAGAAGGGCTTCTCCATTAGAGCCTCTGGAGGGAGCAGGGCCTGGCCAACGTCTTGATTTTGTCTCAGTGAAATGGGCTTCTGGCCTCCAGAATGATGTTATAATAAAATTCTGTCCTCTTGAGCCACCGGGTTTGTGGTAATTTGTTACAGTATCTAGGGGAATGTAATACTCTTTATAATAAAATGCATGAGTCATGGTCTCTGGCAATGAAGGGTTCCTAGACTAGAAAAGTAGAGTGAAGCATAAAGAAAGAAAACCATACAACATTGTTATCAGTGACTAACTTCCACAGTGAGGGCTGGGGAATTCTTCCCAGAGGAGGTGACACTGGAGGATTATTTCTTACCAGTAACAAGACTTGCTGCCTAATTTCATGGAAAGGGGTTTCAGACCCATTTGGGTAGCACAGTGCTTGATTTGTGGCAGCAATGGGTAGAGCACAGTGGAGAGGCTACTTGACTGGGAGTCGAGAGATGTGTGTTTTGATACACTGCACTTGGTACCTGACACTAACTAGCTGTGTGACTTTGGGTAAGTCATTTATCTGCACCTAAATTTCTCTCTATATAAAATTTAATGTTTGGACTAAATTTCTAAGGGTCTTCTGCCATTCTGGATTTTCTTAAGTCAATGTTTTGATGACACTTGGGGAGTGAAATGGTAAACCAATATATGTGGGCTGGTTAGTTGCAAGTATTTATAAGACTGAGATAAATGTTCATAAAATTGTAAGTAAAATATAAAATGTTCTGATATAAGAATGGATGTGTATAAATGTAATTCCATGCAAATATTTGTGCACCTATGAAATACTCAGTACTCAGTAGGCATACAGACATTTATTGCATAATATTGTGTTTGCCAAATTTTCTACTCTTAAATTGTTTATGTTAAACTAACATAGACTCCTGACCCATATTTAGTGAGTGATTGCAGACACCAAATTGGGAGCCAAGGTTTGGAAAGACAAATGAGAACAAAAAGGTTTAGCAATAGGTGAAAAATGTGTGTCACAGTGGTAGAGTGTAAGTACAGAGGTTGGAATGGTTTAATCAACCCAGTTGCCTAAAATACACACACACGCACACACACACACAATAAACAGATACTACTACTCTGATTTCTTGCTGAAACCTTAATAAGAAGGTTAAGACTGTCCTCTAAGGCATCAGGTGACATGAAGCAAGCTTTGCTCATGAGAGAACTACAGATTATTGGCAGGATTGACTCATTGGCTCAGAGGAGAAGGCAACAGATAAAAATTCAGTGGTTGTTACTCAGTTTATCTTTCCTATTAATCTAAGGCAGAACCAAGCTCATAGTCTGCTTAATTCATGGCATTATGAACAGTCTTCTCCCAGACTACAGATAACTGCTAAAATTTAAATGTTAAATACCAGAGTTCAGTTCACGCAAATGCTACTCTTTTGTATGAACTGAACTCTGGTATTTATCAACACATGAAATCTGAAATCTGAACTGAACTCTGGTTCATATCAATACATGAAATCTGATGGCAAGATTTTACAAGAGGAAGTGCTCCAAGATGAATCCAAGTTAGCCAGGTGCAGGAAGAGTGGGGTGTTGTGCGGTGGAATCCATCAGGCCAAGACAACCATTAGAGCAGTGGGCCAGGTGAGAAAGAGCTTATTGTGAGAGAGAACATCTGCTTTGGTGTTGCTATTACATAAACCATGAGACAGAAAGTGGTGAAAACTGAAATGAGGGAGTCCATCAAGGGCCAGATCACAGAGTTTTTGTATCTCTGGCCAAGAAGCTTGATAGTGACCCTCTCAGGCCAACAGAGAATATTTGAAAGTTGTTCTCACATTTGAGACAGGTGGAAAGATAGCTAGAGGGTTACACACAGAGAAAGAAAGCATTTTGGCTTCCATATGTCAACAATGTTAGGCATTTTACAAAGTTTACTGAAGTATCAGTATAATCAATAAAGGAAATTCATGCAAACAGTAAACAACTGAATGAACTAAGTATTAGAACAATGGCTACAACTCAAAGCAGTGAGTTGAGGGTAGTTTCAAGAGCCAGAATCCCTTATGGCACAATATTTGTGCCAGTAGTTCTTGCAATTCTGAGTTGCCTGAATACAGATTCTATTTGTTTTAAAGAATCATGTTCTGAATTAAGGTAAAATTTCCCAGTAGAACTTTTTAATATCTCTCTTCTTTTACCCTTGCTTTCAGTCTTTCTTCCCTCAATTCAGTTTTACACACTGTAACCTGATTTATCTTCCAAAGCACAGTTGTGCTCATGCCCTTGTTAAAAACCACCATTGATTCATGTCCCCGTTTAGCCACTGCCTAAAAATACAAATCCAGATTTTCTGCCATCAGCTCTCTGGTTCCAACTCAAAGTTCTCATATTTTCTCTTATTATTTTCTTTTAATACACCATTTAATTAATCTAAACGAAATAACTCTTTCCTTCTCTTGACATCCTGCATGCTTCTTACCATGGTGGTCCATAGTGTCCTTGCCATCTCTGCACCTTTGCCTTCTGTCATCACTTAGGACCCAGCTCAGATGTTTGCTCCTCCATTATCCTTTTTCTGATCCTCACTCTGGAAGCCTTTGTTCCTCCCTCTTCCCTCTTTATGGTATTGTCTCAATACCTGCCATATAATTCTTTGCATATTTTACCTCGTGTTGCTTGTTATGTTCTCTCAGTCAAACTCACCGAGAGTGAGAATGATATCTTATTCATCACTGTAAGCTCTATTTTTCATTTGTTTTCCTGCATGAAATGCTTTTTCCACTCTTTCATCTATAGACATCTTCTACACCTTTGAAAACTTAGTTCATTTATTGTGTCTCCCATGTTTTTCCTGACATCCTTTTTCCCATCATGGGAAAATTTATCACCCACCTTTGGTGACCCTACAGACTTTCGTTCATTTCATATGACTGCTAAAATTTAAGTGTTAAATACCAGAGGTCAGTTCATGTCAATGTTACTCTTTTTTTTTCTTCCCCTCAAGTAAAATTCTGATAATAAGAAACAATGGTAGGAAGTCTGAAAGCATGGACTCTTTCAAGATATGCAGATATCAGAGTTGATATCTTTTGTTAAAGTATAATCAAATCATAAATGATGCCAATATCCAGGGTCATTAAACCTTGTCTATTTGATGGTTATTTCCCATCTCTTTCTTTTGTTTAGGCATGTAGAAACTTCCATATCCAGGATTAAGCATTGGTAGAGTTGATCACTGTTTTTCTCTTATCAGTGCTCCTCAGTCTCATACTTATTCTCAGAAACATAAAGGTTTCACATATATATGGAGTAGTTCAAATTAATTTTCATGCAATTGTTCAAAATACTGTTTGTTAGGAAAATTTAGTAGTTCTTTCAGAGTAGGTTATTTCTCAGAATCTCTACAAGTGGTATTTGAAAAAAAAAAATGACCCTAGAAATTTGAAATTAGCTCTGAACTAGTTCTCATAGCAAATGTATGTATATATATATATATATATATATACACACACACACACACACATATATATACACATATATATATATACACACACACACCCCTTATCAAGAGGCATTTTAATGAGTATATTATATAGGTACCATATTTACATAGAATAATGTTAGGATAGAATAAGAGGCTTCAACACTTGCCTTTATACAAGAACATAAAATACTCTTCAGTAAATGTAGAATAACTGAAATCATAACAACCACTCTCTAGGACCATAGTGAAAGCAAATTGAAATCAACACTAAGAAATTTGCTCAAAACTATAAAATTCCAGGGAAATTAAATAACCTGCTCCTAAATGACTTTTGAATAAATAGTTAAATTAAGGCAGGAATCAAGAAGTTCTTTGAAACTTCAGTAGCATAAGAGACTCACTTTTCTGGCATGGAAGGAATCTTAGAGCTATCACGCTTGATTTAAGGGTTAGAAGCTGGGGGAGGAAAGTTAAGTACTCACCTGGGGTGCAATATTTAAGATGGCGTAGGGTTAAGCCATGTCTGTATTTACAAGTTTTATGTTTTGGTCAGCGTGTTTTGGAATTTATTTTTATTTTTTAATGATCAAAATAATTTTTATCTTGATAATTGATTATTGTGGTACCACCCATTCGCCTTAATTTTGCATTTAAGTGAGTGGCTCATGCCCCTCCCTCCACCCCTGGCCTTTCTTGTCTTATAGCCTATGCATACTAAGGCTTACACTCCTTTTGCCTGCCTCAGCCCTGAACCTTCAAAACTAGTCTAACTCACCCACCAGGCCTGATGGCATTTCCAAATTAATTTATGTATTCAATGTATATGTTCATTGATGAGTAACTCTTGATAAACTGTGTGTTGTCATGGGCCTCTGGGTGCCATATTAACTTTACTGAGATACTCAAACAGTCCGTATTAGCAGATTGCTTTTTTTGTGAAATCTAGACAGTGTTTTGGAATTTAGTGAGAGCTAGGGGACTAGTGTATTTGGGAGATGTTTTATAATTCTTATGGACAAAGAAGACTGGCTAAAGGGAAATAAATAATGACTACTTTGGTATAATAGCCTATATGATACTTGTTTTGCTTAAGAGATTAATTATTTATAATCAACTTATTATCCATCCACACTTTTTGTTTTCTTGATTCACATGTATCCAATGGTATTAGGTAAGGAACATTTTTAATTTTTAAAGACTGTGGCACACGATGGTGGTCCTTTTCAGTGGCCACTGCTCTATAGCATTGTAGCAAGCTGCTTAGGAAAGAAAATTAATATTAAGCACATAGATCCAAGGATATCTGTCCAAAGTTGCAGGTTGATTTCCACAGTCCTTTTAAAAATCGAATAATAGTTTACACAGTACAAAATCTCACATAGCTCTTCACTCCAGCATATTAATCATCAGTTTCCTATGATTTTTCGTACAGAGCCTATAACCTAACTCTAATAATGCTGGGAAATGTCATGGCAGCTAATGTTTACTTTTCAAGTACCCTTTCTGTTTGAATCAGTTAAAGACTGCAGTTTGCCTTTTTGAAACTTTAAGCCTAACTTGAAATTTATATTTTGATAGATAGCATAAATGTCAGCAAAAGATGGAGAACCAGAGAGATTGTGCGGGCTTTTAGAAATCATACTATGCAATGCTTTCATTTTACAGAGAAACAGATACTACAAAGGTAACACCAATATTATAACCCATTCTTCCTCTCCTTAGCTACACTTATGTGTAACATGTGGGTTTATTTAATGAAAAAAGCATATGAATGCAAATGTACAGTTGTTCATACTCATCCAATGGCTTTTGGGGAGACCATTTTGTGTGTCGTCTTCTCTGCTAAAAACAATAAATGCCCTCATGTGATATTCAACTAAGTAATGTATACCATGGGTTATATTGGACAAGATTTCCCTGAGTTTTTTTCTTTTTCTCCATGCTTTAAAGTCACTTTAAAAATCTTTATTAGTAGCCATTTTTCTATTCCTTTTTTAATGTGTGAATATATCTTCTAACAGTTAGGGTTATTTTCGTTTTAGAGTAAAATGTGGAGACTGGAAAGGTAAAACAGAGTAAGATGAAGCAGATCAGTTTTGAATTAGGCTTTGGGGAACTTACAAAGACATTTCAGTAAACAAATCCCAGATTTTTGAATTTTATTCTCATTATTTTTCTATCTGGTTTACTAAGGAGCACTAGTATATTGGTAAAGGAGCTGGAATCAGATCAGATATTGTTCCAGAATCTGATGTCTTCTAGACTGAATACGTCCTAGTGAAGACTTCATTGTATAAAAACTCAATGTCTTTGGAAGAGGTCTTGTAGAATATCTCTGGTGTTTATGGAGAATTTTTAGTTGGTTAGGATGAATGAAAAATAATCTTTTTAACAATATTTACATAGGATTTGAAGTCCTGGTTGTACACAATTCTTAAGGAGTTACATTCTTTTAGAATAAGAAATACTCCTCAATACATATATTCAACCCCTGACTTTTGGTTTATGGATGCAATATTGGATACTATAATAACGAGGAGCTATGACCAAATGCTTCACACATCAAACATCATGTGACTTCATGGTCAGAAAGTACATAAGCAGAAGTGAACTAACAAAAATATGTTTTCTATCATCCATATAAGCTATAGGAAATGCCCAAAATAGAGTGCAATGCATTTAATACTCAAATGAGTTTTCTAATTTGGTGGTCGATATTCTCTAAGACAGTCATTCAAAGTTGTTAAGTAGATATACTCTAAAATTGACCACATAATCAGACATAAAATACTCTTCAGTAAATGTAGGATAACTGAAATCATAACGACCACTCTCTAGGACAATAGTGAAAGCAAATAGAAATCAACAGTAAGAAATTTGCTCAAAACTATAAAATTCCAGGGAAATTAAATAAGCTGCTCCTAAATGACTTTTGAATAAATAGTTAAAATAAGGAAGGAATCAACAAGTTCTTTGAAATTAAGGAGAACAAGATACAACATACCAGAATCTCTGGGACATAGCTAAGGTAGTGTTAAGAGGAAAATTTACAGCACTAAATGCCCATATCAAAAAGTTAGAAATATCTCTATTTAACAACCTAACATTACAGCTACAAGAACTAGAGAACCAAACAAGAGCAGACCAACTCCAAAATTAGCAGAAGACAAGAAATAATCAAAATCAGAGCTGAACGGAAGGAAAAACACGAAAATGATTCAAAAGATCAACAAACCCAGGACTTCGTTTTTTAAAAACATAATAAAATAGAATGCTACTTAAACTAATAAAGAAGGAAAGAAAGAAGCCTAAATAAACAGTATCAGAAATGACAAGGAGGAAATTACCACTAACCTTATTAAAATACACATAACTATCAGATAATATTATGAGCACCTCTATGCACACAGTTTAGAAAATCTAGAAGAAATAGATAAATTTTTTGATACATACACCCACCCAAAACTGAACACAGAGGAAATTGAATCTCTGAACAGACAAATAACAAGATCCAAAATTGAATCAGTAATAAATAGGCTACAAAACAAAAAAGCCAAGACCTGGCAGATTCCTAGACAAATTCTACCAGATGTACAAAGAAGAGCTGGTATCATTCCTACTGAAACTATTGAAAAAAATTGAGGAGGAGGGACTCTTTGCAAACACACTCAATGAGGCCAACATCATTCTGATACCAAAACCTGGCAGAGACAGACCGAAACAAGTAAATTTTAGGCCAATATCCTTGATAAATATTAATGCAAAAATTGTTAACAAAATACTGACAAAATGAATCTATTAGCACATCAAAAAGCTTATCCATCAGGATCACAAATATCATTTATTGATACACAAATCTGTGTATCATTTATTGATACACAAATCAGTAAATGCAACTCATCACATAAACATCATTAAAGACATAAAACACATGATTATCTCAATAGATGCAGAAAAAATGCTCAGTAAAATTCAACATCCCTTCATGTTTACAATTCTAAACAAAGTAGGCACTGCAACTTACCTCAAAATAATAAGAGCCATCAATGACAAACCCAGAGCCAACATCATACTAAATGGGTAAAAGCTAGACGCTTTCCCTTTGAAAACTGGTACAAGACCAGAATGTCCTCTCTCACTACTCCTATTCAGCATAGTATTGGAAGCCCTGGCCAGAGCAATCAGGCAAGAGAAATAAATAAAGTGCATCGCAATAGGAAGAGAGGAAGTGAGACTATCCCTGTCTGCAGATGATGTAATTCTATATCTAGAAAACTCCATAGTTTTGACCCTAAAGTTCCTTAAGCTGATAAACAATTTCAGTGAAGCCTCAGAATACAAAGTCAATGTACAAAAATGACGAGCATTTGTATACACCAACCCAATGACAGCCAAGCTGAGAGCCAAATGAGGAATGCAATCCCATTCACAATTGCCACAACAAGAATAAAATACCTAGAAATACAACAAACTAAGTGGGTGAGTGATCTCTATTAGGATAACTACAAAACACTGCTCAGAGAAATCAGAAATGACAGAAACAAATGGAAAAATCATTCCATGCTCATGGATAGGAAGAATCAATATTGTTAAAACAGACATACTGCCCCAAACAGTTTATACATTCAATGCTATTCCTATCAAACTACCAATGACATTTTTCATAGAACTAGGAAACACTTTTTAAAAATTCATATGGAACCAAAAAAAAAAAAAAAAAAAAAGCTCGAATAGTCAAGGCATCAGGCTACCCAACTTCAAACTATACTACAGGGCTATAGTAACCAAAACAGCATGGTACTGGTACAAAAACAGACACATAGACCAAAGGAATAGAACAAAGAGCCCAGAAATAAGGCCACACACCCACAGTCATCTGACCTTTGACAAAGCTGACCACAACAAGCAATGGGGAATATTCAATAAATAGTGTTGGAATAACTGGCTAACCGTATGCAGAAGATTAAATCTGAACTCCTTCTCTATGCCATGTACAAAAATCAACTCAAGATGGACCAAAGACTTAAATGTAAAATCCAAAACTATAGAAACACTGGAAGACAACCTAGAAAATACTATCCTAGACATAGGAACAGTGAAAGACTTCATGACAAAGATGCAAAAAACAATTTCAACAAAAGCAAAAATTGACAAATTATATCTAATTAAACTAAAGAGCTTCTGTGTAGCAAAACAAACTATCGACATAATAAACATGGAACCTACATAATGGGAGAAAATTTTCACAACTATGCATCTGACAAAGATTGAATATCCAGGATCTGTAATGAACTTAATATATGAGAACAAAAACAATACCATTAAAAAGTGGGCAAAGGACATGAACACTTTTCAAAAGAAAACATACATGCGACCAACCAACATAAAAAGAAAGCTCAATAGCACTGATCATTAGAGAGGTGTATATCAACATCACAATGAAATACCATCTCACACTAGTCAGAGTGGCTATTATAAAACAGTCAAAAAATAGGTGCTGGAGAGGTGGTGGTGCAAAACAATCCTTATACACTGTTGGTGGGAATGAAAATTAGTTCAACCATTGTGGAAATCAGTGTGGTGATTCTGCAAAGACCTAAAAATGGAACTACCATTCAACCCAGCCATCTCATTACTGAGTTTATATCTAGAGGAATATAAAATCATTTTATCATAAAGACATATGCATGTGAATGTTGTTTGCAGCACTGTCCACAATAGAAAAGACATGGAATCAACCTAAATGCTCATCAGTGGTAGACTGAGTAAAGAAAATGTGGTTCATGTACCATGGAATGCAATGCAGCCATAAAAAAGAACAAAATCATGTAGTTGTTTTTGCAGGAACATAAATGGAGCTGGAGGCCATTATCCTTAGCACACTTTACACAGGAACGAAAACTAAATACCGCATCTTCTTACTTATAAGTGGGAGCTAATTCATGAGAACACATGAACACAAAGAGAAAAGCAACTGGGGCCTACTTGTGTGTGAAGGGTGTCAGGAGGGAGAGGATCAGAAAAAGTAACTAATGGGTACTAGGCTTAATACCTGGATGACAAAATAATCTGTACAACAAGGCCCCATGACATGAGTTTACTTATATAACAAACCTGTACATGTAACCTGGAACTTAAAATACAAGTTAACAAAAAGAAGTTGTGCAGCAGAGATTAGATATACAGAGATATTTAAGATAATCTCCTTAATTCTATAAGAAAGAAGGACTTGAGTCATGCGGAAAAATGAAGGTATATGAGGCTACTAATTTCTAGCATTTAGCTTTGTGTGTGGCATTTTCTTGCCATCCTTCTCTCTTTTGCCTATTATAGTTATTACTAATTATAAATTATATTATTTCTTGCTGAATGTACCTGCCAACTCAGAATATTTCTCAATATAATAATCTAGGGAACTGTTCCCAGTGGCTTTGACTTAGTATAAGAAATGAAAACTTGATCATGCCTCCTACAGACTAATGAGAAAATATCTTCTATTTGAAACTTGATTTTTACTCAGGGCATATTCTTCAAACACCGATTATATTTTCAATTGAAACCATAGTAAATGAGGGAAGTAATTATTAGTGACTTGTATAAGTATAGCCTAAAGTTATAAAAAATCATTGATATTATCACATAAAATTATTCTTCATGAACACTTTAAAATGTTCTCCTTCATAGAAACCATGATAGAAAGATGTAAACAATGGCAGTAAAATGCTTTTGTATAGTTCCCCTTGGGAAGATTCTTAAAATGTGGATTAGAGCACAAAAGATCCATGCAGCAATCTTTCTCTTCCAGGCACTGAATATGTAGAAGCATGTGACTCTTTCTATTTTTTTTTTCTCTTTCTAACATTCTTTCATGTGTTAGTTTGTTAGTGAGGGCTACTGAAGCATACTACTAATAACTTTGCACTCAGTTTGCTTGGAAATTAGTTACCAGGAGAGTGAAAATGCACTTATAAAATCTAGGAAACCTTAGAAGATGAGGCATTAGCAAAGGCTATTGGCTCACTCCTGCAAAATGCACTCTGGTGAAACCATGGAAGGGAAGAGAAGGATGTATTTGAACCATGGATGACAAACTATTATTTTTCCTCTCATATCCACTATAAAATTTTGAAATATGATATATCCTCTTGTGTGTTTTGATACTTTAAATTTATCATTATAAGTTTACACATTGATGAATTGTAATTCTTCATATATTCTCAATGTTAACAATACAACTGTTATGCCTTCAAAGGGAATCTGATACAATATACCTACCATTTATGCAGGAGCTCAATACATAATGAAGTGAGAATTGTGAATCATGGGTAAAGGAGGATTGTTTAGAAAATTACAGTAGGAAAATTAGCTCCTTATTGAAGAATAAGCTGGTTTCCTATTCATCACCATATATAAACTGGAACTACACATGAATTTGTTACCTGAATATGAAATGAATGTAACACTATAAAGTTAGTAGAAGAATATATGGAAAATTATTTTTGTCATCTAGGTTTGGAGAACGAGTTCCTAAACAAAACTTCAAAGGCACCAAATGCAAGTAAAACACATGATAAATTTATTTAAACAAAAATTAAGATTTCCCCTTAACATAATATACCATGGACAATATCAACAGAAAAGTGACAGAATGAGAGAGGATACTTGCAATATCTAAAACAAAGATCAATATATAGATTATTCAAGGAACTCTTTCAAGTCAACAAGACAAAAGCCAATAACCCCAATTGAGAAATTTGCTAATAACACAAAATGCCATTTTGAAGTGGAAATCCAAAAGGCTAAAGAGTTGGTGAAGATATAATCTAATTGGTAATCGAAGAAATACAGATTTTAAAAATTAGATATGTTTCATCTGTTAGACTGACAAAATTTCTAGAGCTTGATTTTGTCAGGTATCTGTGAGATTGTGAGAAAAAGAGAATCCTCAATGCTCTGCTGATGAGTATGTAGGCAGGTGTAGTCTTTCTTAGAAAGCAAATGGGTAGCAATTAGTCAAAGTACAATAGAGATACTCCTATCCTTGGATGGTAGTTTAGCTGAATATCCCAAAAAGAATTACACACAGATCCATACATGGACATAAACAAACATTTTTATTGCTGTTTTATTTTATTATTTGCTATGGGAAAGAATTGGATGCAATCCCATTGTCCATTACTAAGACAGATTAGGTAAAATATGGTGAGTGTGGCAGTTATATATAATGAACTAATTTCACATGTAGGAAAATGTTGAATAAGAAAAGTGAGAAACAGAATGAGCTCTGTAACCCAACATCATTAACATGAATTAAAAATATGCATATACAAAAAATAAACCGTTTATACGAACACATATGAAAAATTAGATGCATGTTGTATTAGTCCGTTTTCATGCTACTGATAAAGACATACCCAAGACCAGGTAATTTATCAAGAAAAAGAGGTTTAATGGATTCATAGTTCCACATGGCTGGGGAGTACTCACAATCATGGCAGAAGGCAAAAGGCACATCTTACATGGTGGCAGGTAAGAGAATGAGAGCCAGGTGAAAGAGGGAACCCTTTATAAAACCATCAGATCTTGTGAGACTTATTTACTACCACAAGAACGGTATCGGGGAAACTGTCCCCATGATTCATTTATCTCCCACCAGGTCCCTCCAACAACACTTGGGAATTATGGGAGCTGTAATTCAAGATGAGATTTGGGTGGAGACACAGTTGAACCATATCACAAGTTGAACTCATTATGATGATTACTTTTGGTGAGAGAAAAGTAGGAGTGCAAATTGGGGATAAAAGAGAAAAATTTTAAAAATGAGCAAACGTTGTGAATCAACATTTTTCCAAAGAAAACAGAAAAATGACCAACAGGTATATGAAAATGTGTTCAATATCAGTAATTATTGGGGAAATGAAATTCTGAACCACAATGAGATCACCTCACACATATTTAGGGTGGCTATTATCAAAAAGACAAGAGATAAGTATTGGCAAGGGTGTGGAGAAAATACTACTCTGTACACTGTTGGTGGGAATATAGTTTGGTGTAGCCATTATAGAAGAGAGTATAGAGGTTCCTCAAAAAATAGAAATATAATTTTCATATGATCCTTTGCTATGTATATACACCCAAAAATGAAATCAGCACTTCATAGAGATATCTAACCTCAGACCTTCCCTGCAGCATTATTCACATTAGCCAAAATATGAAAACAACAAATGTGCCCATCAGTGCATGAATGGATGAAGAAATTATGAAACAAACACACACACACACACACACACACACACACACACACACACACACACAGAGAGAGAGAGAGAGAGAGAGAGAGAGAGAGAGAGAGTATTCAGTCTTAAAATATCCTTCTATTTGTTACAACATAGATGAACTTGGAGGATATTATGCCAAGTGAAATAAATAAGACAGAGAAAAACAAATGCCACATGACCTCACTAATATATGTGAAATCTAAAAGAAGATGAAAGTATAAGATAGAGTATAATGGTGGTTACCAGAGAGACTGGGGGTTAGGGGAGGCTTGGGGAGATGTTGGGAAAAGTACACAAAAATTTAAGCAAGAGTAATTCATTTAAAAAATGTGTTGAAGAATAGGTGACTGAGAAGGGGTGTAAAGGGATTTCTGAGGTGCCAGTTGGCAATAATATATCTTTTTAATCTAAATATTTATTTTGCAGGTAGTCAAGTTGTGATGATTCATTGAGCTATACATTTATGTTTTACCCACTTTTCTATTTGTGTATATTTTACAATAAAAGACTTTAAAGATGAAAATATTTGGACTTTGGACTCCAAATCCACACTTGTAGCTCTTTGCACATTTCCATAATGATGCTCAAGAAAATATAAAAAATACATTTTATTTATAAATATTCATTGAATTATTAAAGTAAAAACTGAGGTTTAGTTGACCATTGATACTCTATCAACTATTAGAGTTGATTTTTTTTGCATTTTTTTCTTTATCTTCTGTGATACCTTTGCTTCCATGCTGACCCCATGACAATGTGCATTTGTTCCATTCTCTTCTGCCTTGTTTGGGCCTTTGCTCCGTTAAGTACTGTATGTTTTTTTTATCTTTTATATCTTCAATTTCTCTCCACTAGCTGCTGCTTGTGTCAACAAAAATATGGTCAAACATTTCCTCTTCTAAGCAGGAAAGACTTCTTGCCCTCTATGCACATTCACCTATGTCCTTTCTTCAAATAATCTAAGCTTCTTGAAATAAATAGCTCAAGCTTCTCAGAATAATCTAGTCCTTTTTTGTCTGTTCCCCCTGACTTTTTTCTATTCAAATGTTTGCAAAAATGATTTTCCTCCCTAACAGTCTACTAAAATTACCATCTGTGAGGTTGACTTGCTAAATAAACCTGGGTGGTTAGCTGCCTTAATTAAGCATAGTCTATCTCATCAGGTGATATGATCATTACTGCTCCTATGACTTTTCCATGTAGGTAATACAACAAGTATGTAGATATAATCTAAAGAGCACATTATTTGGTTGCCTCTTTGGTGCCTTAACTCAGCAGACAGTTTCTCAAATGAAATGAAATAAGCCCAACTAACAAGACAGAATCCACAAAAGACTGAGTCTTATAGAGGAATGATTCTTGTTACCTAATGTTATCAAGATGTTCACATGACTTTGAACAAGTAGCTTTTTCATTCTGAATTTTGATTTCCTTCATAGCAAAACCTGTTCTACTTCACAGGTTGTTGTGAGGATTAAATGATAGAATGTGTGAAAAAATTTGGCAACCTCTAAAGTATGATATAAACTTGTTATGGGACTCCCAGCCTGTGTAGCCTAAATCAGTGTCCATAATTGAATTAATTATCTAAACATGTATGAAATACTGTACAATGGCCTAGTAGAAGACTGTTTTCCTGGGTAGCTGAGGGACCTTCTGAGTGAGAACACATGGCAGTAGAAGAGGAAACAGTTATAACAAGCTTGACGTACTTAGCCTTAGTTGTTGCAAGAGAGGGATATTTTTAAGGAAAATTTGGTAGCTGTTAATCAGTGTTTTTTGGAGTCCAGTCCCCTTTGTCTTGATGTCAGAATCCTAAATAAAGAGAGGCCTATAGATATAAATGCAAAAGTTCGTTCCAATAATCAGATTTGTGTCCTCTGTAATGCAATGTAATAAAAAAGGAAGTTGAATATTCTCTTCCATTTTCCCCAGACAATTTTGGTCATTTAAGGGCTTCAGGTCACCATTGGGAGAGACCAGCAGGAGATGGTGGGACCATTTTTGGGAGTCTAGTGCCTGCCACAGGACTGAGAGCCCTGTTTAAAAAAAAAAAAAAGAAAAAGAAAAAGTGTAGGGACTGTCGGCGGAGCAATGCTCAGTGAGCATGGCAATAGTAAGAGCAAGTGATGGTGCTGTACGTAACTGCCCTGCCTTGTTCATGAGAAAATGTGAGACATTCTCTGGGAATTCCCAGAAATGCTTGAATTTGAACCAGAGCCTGATGTTCTCCTGGAGCAAGTGGGTAGGGATGAGAACATAAGAAATTTGGGCTGGTTTTGTGAATGCAATTCAGCTGGTCCCAACAATCTGTTGAGACATGATAATCTGTGTGAATGGCATCCCTTCGACTCATGCAGCCCCAGAGGTAGCCCATTCTCATTCGATAATTTGAATTTTTTTGACTCCTTTGTTGCCACTTAGACCCTACTTTCGTTTTGACATCCACTATAATCATGAATATTTTATGTAGAATCTAGGCATCTCCTCCAAAGAGGAATATCTTAGACAAAGCATATTTAAAATTATGTAATAAACATTTGAACTGACATTGTAAAAGTTATAGCTTGAATGAAATCCAAACTTCCCAAGTTTTAATATGTCAATAAATGACTATTAGGCTACATGGTCCTTTTTCTTCAGGGCCTTACATGAGGACAAATAGAGAAAGCCATTCATCGTGATTTCAGAAGCTATCTGTTGTCCTCCTGCTCCGCCCAAGTAAATCAAGAGGACAGTTTTTTGTTTGTTTTTGTTTTTGTTTTTGTTTGTTTGTTTTTAGATGGAGTTTTGCTCTTGTTGTCCAGGCTGGAGTGCGATGGCGCGATCTCGACTCACTGCAACCTCTGCCTCCCGGGTTCAAGCGATTCTCCTGTCTCAGCCTCCCAAGTAGCTGGGATTACAGGCACATGCCACCATACTCGGCTAATTTTTGTATTTTTAGAAGAGACGGGGTTTCTCCATGTTGGCCAGGCTGGTCTCGAACTCCTGACCTCGGGTGATCAGCCCACCTCAGCCTCCCAAAGTTCTGGGATTACAGGCATGAGCCACGGTGCCCGGCCAAGTTAACACTTCTTCTTAACTATCTTGATTCATTCATATTAAAGACACTATCAACTAGCATTGGGAAGTATCACTGAATACAATTCCCTAGCTATGAGCACTGTGTAGTCTTCCTTCTAATTTATACTATAACCAAATAATTAAAATGACAACACCCTTGGAATTGTAAATTAATGAAATTCAAATGAATCTAGAACACATTTCAAGAATCAAGTCACTCTTACTCAGAAGTTAAACAGCCTACATGTAGTGGAACAGAAATGGATCTTCTCACTGACTATGATAGCAATACTACGACATCAAAAGACAGGCTACTTTTTGCTAAGTAAAAATAAAAAATAAATAAATAAAAATAGACATTTGTTGCACAGTGTTTATGGAGTTATTCAGTTTATGTATCAATTATAACACAGCATAGAAATGTGCTCCAGTTAAAAGAAACATCTTTTGTTGTGGCATCCTCTGAAAAAGTGTGTATCTGCTTAGACTTGTGTGTCACTAAACTCGAAAAAAAAATTGGTAATTTATTTGTAAATTTAGACCATTAAATAAATATTTCAAAATATTTGTGAGGAAAAAACTTTAAAACAAGGACATTTGAATTACACATTGGAATGGTTCTGAAAAACATATAACCCCTTTGAGTAGCTAATTATATTAGAATTACTAAAGAAAACATAAGCACTATCTATTCATCTATGATAGTCACTTACTGAGTATGGGCAGCATTTCTTTGTCAGGGTTTTCCAGAATTATATTTTTAGAAATATATGAGTGCCATAGTTAGCTAATTTTAATAAAACATGAACCAAGCGGAAATTTTACACACAAAAGATAACTTTTTTCTTTTCGTTTTTGCATATCTTCTTGAAGAGTAGCATCATTCTTAATTTAATATTTTAGAACCTACTCAGGATATGTGATGGTAATATTAAAACAGGAGATAATGTATTGCCAATTATCTTTATTAGTTGGTAACTTCACTGAGTTTCTAAGTACTCAACAGTCTACCGAATTCTCTAATATGTTGTAGCAAAGTTAGAATTGAGCATTTGGGGGATGCTTTGCTCAGTTTTCCATATATATTCAATTTTGGCTACTTACTTTTGTCTTAAAAATGCTTGTACAACTGAAAAAACACCTGCTGTCTGATTGAGTACTTCCAAGATTTCTCCCTGTCTAGTCAGAAAATTGATGCTTTTGTAATTTACTAGATAAATGCTAACTTTTCTGAGATACAGTATTTAATTCTATAAACTGGGGGTGATAATAGGCTGCCTAACCCAGAAGTTTGTGTGTGTGTGTTTTCTTGTAAGATTTCATAATCAATACAGGTAAAAGTAATTTGCAAAACTGTTAGATAAGGTGCAATATAGCTTTGACTTTACAATACAATTATTATTAATATATTGGCCAATTAGTGAAGTTAGCAGATCACTTTCATAGAGAGCATCTGATGATTTAGGCTTTACTAAATCCAAAAAGAGCCACACAGGTGTGCACTCATGCCTTTGCTGTCTCATAGAATTCATTGGGAGGGTTTCACATGAAAATGCATTGTATAAAACACAATGCATAATTTGCATTGACCTGTTCCATAATAAGTTTTATGAACTGTGTCTTTGAAACTTCCAAGATTCTTCATGTTGTTTTGTTTTAACTAAGTCAGTCTGTTCTTTTACTCTTCTGAGGACAGTGATCTCTAATGTAAACCTGCATCAACCTGTTTTTTCTCCCTTATTCCTACACCACGTACCAACTGTAGAGAAGGTTATATACCATCCTTTAAAAATTCAGACAATGTTATTGACTAGTCCGTTTCTTGTGAACAGTTGGATTTCATAGATAAGTTATCATTTGGTTTAAAGCAAACAATTCTGTTCTGAAATCAAAATTCACAAGAATAAGAATTATTGAGAAAGAGAAAGAACATGAGATAATTCATTGTTTTTTTAAAAATCTTGTGTTTTTCACAAGAATACATTATTTTTGTACTTTAAAAATTTATATAAATGGTATTTTGCTACAGATACCATAGTTTCCACTTAGTGTAATGTTTCAAAGATATACCCAAGTGGCTACGGGACATCTATTTTATTGATTCTACTGCTGCAGAGTATTCCATAGTATGTATCCATATTTTGTTTATCTACTTCCTAGATAATGAACAGTTGGGTTTCCTCCAAATTCTAGTATCACAAACAACTCTGTGATGAATAACCTTATACATATCCTCCTATGGTTCTGCTTCTGCGTTTCTTTGAAGTAGTATTCCAGGAGTGGAAATTGCCAGGTCATAAAGTATGTGTGTACTTAATTTCACTAAGTACTCCCAGACTGCTATCCAAATTGCTGTACTTCCATGTACACATGGGTGTATGGCACCCACCAATATTCGGTATTATCAGACTTTAAAATTTTGACAATAGTACAGAAGTGTTAGCTCATTTTCATTTATAATTATAATATATAAATTTATAATATATATAATTTATAATATATAATATATAGTATATACTTATAATATAAATTTATATATTGTATATTATATATAAAATATACAATATATAATATATAATATAAATATTATATAAAATGTATTTATATATAAATATGAATATTTATCATGGATAGTGCTGCAATAAACATGAGCGTGTGGATAACTTTTAGAGATACTGATTTTTTTTTAATATGTACCCAACAGTGGAATTGCTGGATCATGTAATAGTTCTATTTTTAGTTTTCTTGAAGAATTGTGTACTATTTTACATAGTGACTGTACTAATTTTGCATTCCCACCAGCAGTGTATAAACAGTCTCCTTTCTCCACATCCTCACCAGCCTCTGTTATTTTTCATGTTCTTGAAAATAACCATTTTAACTAGGATGAGATGATATCTCATTGTGGTTTTGGTTTGCATTTTTCTGATGATTAGTGATGTTGAGCATTGTTTTTATTATACTTGTTGGTCTTTTGTGTGTCTTCTTTGGAGATATGTTTATTCAGATCATTTGGACATTTTTTCAATGGGTTTTGTATTTTTTTGTGGTTAAGTGTCTTGTATATTCTAAATGTTAGTCCCTCATTAGATCTACAGTTTGCAAATACTTTTTCTCATTCTGTAGGCTGTCTGTTCACTCTGTAGATAGTTCTTTTGCTGCCCATAAGCATTTTATCTTGATATAAACCCATTTGTCTGTTTTTACTTTTGTTGCCTGTTCTTTTGAGGTTTTACCCAAAAACTCTTTGCCCTGATCAATGTCCTGAAGCATTTCCCAAATGTTTTCTTCTGCTAGTTCCATAGTTTCAAGTCTTGTAGTTTGTAGTTCAAGCTTCAAGCCTGGTAGTTCCATAATTTCAAGTGTTTAATCCATTTTGAGTTGATTCTTGCATAAGGTCAAAAAAAAAAAAGGGTCTAGTTTCATTCTTCTGCATATAGATATCCAGTTTTCTAGCACCATTTACTAAACTTTTTTTTCCCAAAGAGTATTTTTGGTGCCTTTGTCAAAAATCAGTTGGCTGTAAAAACATGAATTTGTTTCTGGGTTCTCCATTCTTTTCCATTAGTTTATATATCTGTTTTTATACCAGTACCATGCTGTTTGGTTACTGTAGCTTTTTGTTACACTTTAAAATCTGGTGGTATGATGCCTGCAGCTTTAATCTTTTTGGTCAAGACTACTTTGGTTATTTTGGAGTTTTCATGATTCCATATGCATTTTAGGAATGCTGTTTTCTATATCTTAGAATAAAGATATTGGTATTTTGATAGGGATTTCATTGAATCTGTAGATCACTGTGGGTTCCATGGACATTTTCACAATATTACTTCTTCAAATCTACAAGCATGAGATATATTTGTGTGTGTGTGTCCTCTTCAATTATTTTCGTCAGTGTTTTATGGTTCCCATTACATATATATTTTATCTCTTTAATTTATTTTCTAAATATTTTTGTAGCTGTTTTAAATGAAATGGCATTCCTGATTTCTTTTTCAGATCGTTTGCTTTTTATGGATTTTTGTATGTTGACTTTGTATTTTGCAATTTTACTGCCTTTGTTTATTAGTTCTACCAGGTTTTTTTTTTTTTTTTTTTTTTTTTTTTTTTTTTTTTTTTTTTTTTTTTTGGTACAGTCTTCAGGTTTCTCTAAATATAGTTTGACTTTTTCCTTTCCAATTTGGATACCCTTAATAAATCTTGAGTTTATCAAATCTGTTTGCACTGAAGGTAAGTGTTCTGCCTGGTGACAGGAGTCCCAGAGTGTCTAAAACAACCCTGTTTATGTTACAACAGTGCTTCTCAGTTCATTATAGGAAGTGATGAGGCTAGATAGGAGTTTACAAAGTAGAGAGCCTTTTTGCTAATCAGTTAGCTAAAATATAACAAACATTTTAACTGCATGGTAAAAGTAAATAAATTATAATAGATCTCTACTGCTCAAATTGCCAGACTCTAGAGGTTAGCAAATTATAGCAAATGTAAACCTTATAGTCAAGAAAATAAATCATTATACCACCTCATGTCCCCACCCCCCGCTCTCACTCACCTTTGCTAAGCTAAAATTCCAGACTCCAGAGCAGTGGCAAATTTTTCTCTGCTCTGCCTCACTCTGCCCACTCTCTTCCTTCCTGGTATTCTGGAGCCTCTATAGCACCCTGCCCAGATGCCTGTTCTACCTGGTTCCAGGATGCCTGGGAACTGGCGCAGCAGCAGCTCAGCTCTTGACCCTCACCGTACCTGTCCCGCCCCCTCTTGGTTGGTGCCTCTGAGTTTGTTTCCAAAGCCACCTGAATTAGTCCTCCCCTTCTCACTTCAAATATGAGAGAACTCAAGAAAGTGTTCTCATTTGTCTGTGTTCTCATTCTCTTCTTTAATCTTTTACTTCCTCATGTTTCTCATTCTTTTATTTTTGTCTCATTTCTCACCAATGCTATTTTCTCATCCTTGTCCCCATTCTGATATTATCTCACATTCTTATTTTCTTTTTACCATGGCCCCTTAGTTTATTTCATACTCTACTTATTTTCTTACTTTTTCGGTATAAATGTTCTTATACTTTTTGTTATTTTCATTTTTTAATCTCACATTGTCAGCATATTCTCTACATTTCTCTTATTCTTTCATTGTTTTTCATTATCAAATTTTATTTTAGTGTCTCACCCCTTCCACATTAAACTTTATTTCATATTATTTTATTTTTACATATTAACTTTTTCTATTTCTCATATTTATGTATTTATTTTCTCAGTCTCATTGCTTTTACTCATTTTTACTTTCTTAGAGTATTGAAGATTATGCTTCATTCTTATTTTTGATTTTCTCATTCCTTGCATTATGTTTCTTTATTAACTCACATTCTATCACTCTTTTCACTTACAATCCTTCTATATTTACCCACAGTCTCTCCTATATTATTTAGTATTATATTGATTTTCTGTTATATTTCTCTCACATATGCTTTTATAGTTTCTTTAAAATATTTCTTTCTTTTATTTAAAACATTATCATTACGTTAAATAGAATTAAATTAGAAAAGGTTTACCTAGTGGCCACATATTTGTTGGAGGAACACACTGGTTAGTGACTGACAAGGTAAATTGTGACAGTAAGGATATGCAAGCTCAGATAAAATGAAAATGAAAGCAGATAAACCAAATGATAATAACTATGTTTTATAATGGGACTTGGGCTATGAAGAGCCTTCCTTTGTTGATTAGCCACCAACAATCACAGCACTCAGTTCAATAAATTTCTGGGAACACTAAGGAGAGGGTGATTCTCAATTAGAGGTCTCAACTAATCCCATTTTAGGCACATTGTTTTCTCACAGGATCAACTAATTCTTCTGTGGCTTCTCATTGTCCCATAGCCTGCAACTGGGCCACAAAGAGGCCCAACAACTTTCCAGTATGTGTACATATAAAATCCTGACAGATGGGAAAATAGAAATAAATATATTGTTTTGGGATGGGAAATATATATTTACAAGTATACTCAAGCCGTGGAAGTGACTGGAGGAAAAAGTGGAATGGTTAAAAAAAGAAAAATTTAAAAGAAAGTCCTAGATACATATATTCAAGTTACAGAAACCAAATGAGAAAAGAATGAGCAAACAGGTTCTGAAAAAAAAAAGTTAAAGAATCACGTGAGAAGAATGCTTCAGAAATGTTCACATTTTAGAGATACTTGAAAGACCATATGGTATAGACTCAGTTTATATATTTGTCCATGAGGAAGACAAAATATTCAAAACAGACCTTCAGTGAGGTCAAGATATAAAGACCACAATAGACAAATCTAAATTATCACAGAGGCAAGATGATATAGCTGTAAAGATCAGCTTACTTGCCTAGTATCACATTACATCAAAACTGGATATAAATAGAGACTATATTACAAATGACTATTGCAATTGAGAGGAAACTCCAATGTCAGGATCTGCAAGTATCTCAAAATTAAACAGAGAAAGGCATTTCTTTTGTAGGGAGTGGTAATAAGGCTCATAAAAACTTTATAGCAGGGAGCCAGTGCTGGGGGTGGGCAGTTTGGCAAAATCAGAGTGCTTCAACAAGAAATCTCTCTCTCGTAAGGCATTATCCACCTTGGAGCTTGCTTACATGCGAGGTGGCATAAGGGGAGGAGACAGGCCTAATTATGGTGAGGTCAAGCCATGTCATATGATAAGTAACGAGAAGTTGTGAGCACTTGGTAACCAGTAACTTACGTAAACGCTAATGTGTGTGCTGTACCCAGAGGCATCCAATGGTAAATCTATTCTGAGCAGGGTACTTGGGCTGACCACTCCACTTTCAACACAGATTGTTATTTCATTCAACAATTTTTTTTTTTTTTTTTTTGAGACAGAGTCTTACTCTGTTGCCCAGGCTGGAGTGCAGTGGTGCAATCTCGGCTCACTGCAAGCTCCGCCTCCTGGGTTCATGCCATTCTCCTGCCTCAGCCTCCCAAGTAGCTGGGACTACAGGCGCCTGCCACCACACCTGGCTAATTTTTGTATTTTTAGTAGAGACAGGGTTTCACCGTGTTAGCCAGGATGGTCTCGATCTCCTGACCTCGTGATCTGCCCGCCTCGGCCTCCCAAAGTGCTGGGATTACAGGCGTGAGCCAGCGTGCCTGGCCAACAAATATTTTTTGAACCTGTTCTACATGGAAAGCTGTGTCTTCTTTGTTTTTCTGCTCTAATCCATCTATAGAAATTGAGATTAAGTGACCAAATAAAATGCACAAATGGTAAGAGCATTAGTTTATATGAAGGCCAAATTCCTTATGTTTCAGATAACAAAAAAAGGTCTAGAAACAGTGAAGTGACTCACTCACAGTCACCCAACTAACTAAAAGCAGAACCAGAATACACATTTGATTATACTTCTATAAAACTATCAAGATCATTGAGAACGAATACCCTTTTCCTTAAATAATGTATTTGTGCATGATTCTATATTTATATTTCGTTTATCATCATTTATACATTTTATTTCAATATTGTTTGAAAATGCCAATCTCTCACCTTGTGGCATATATACCCACTAGAAAAAAAAATGATGCTTTTTTCAATACAGAAAATTTCACTAGAGAAAATGGCCATAAATCCATGGAAATAGCAGGAGAACATTGAATTATCCTAAGATCAGAGTTATGCTTTTGTTTTAAATTAGTCCTAATAGAACACAATCAGAAAATAGTTTGCTGTTAACTATCAATTGAACAAAATGGTTCTACATAATAAATACTAATCAGTATAACCTAAGGTGGACCTGCTCGGAGGAATTTTTTTATGCTAATATTTTTCAGAGGACACTGCAGAACTCAGAGTTTCCACATCTGTTATCTAAAGTGAACAGAAAGTAGTAATGAGCAAGACAAAATGATAAATTAGGCAGAAAAATAATGAAACATAAAATGAGACATTGACTGTAATTAAACATATTGTTTCTTATGCCTATTGAAATGAACAACAGAATTCAACCAATTGTAACACATTTTTCTATAACATGAAATATAGGAAAATATATAATAAATGTAGTATGTCACTGAAATCTGCCACTACTATGGCCTCTTGTCTATCTTTTTTTTAATTTTCATAACCTTAGCAACCATTTATTTATAGACCTTCTAATGATATTACACTACATTATATGTACTGTGATCTAGATGTCAAGATTGAGCGAATATAAGGCAGCTATGTCAAAGATATATAAGTGTACCAAAAAGCAACCTCACCTTCTCTTTAAAGCAAGAACAATTGCCTAGAGATAACATAATGACATTTTGCTAACTACAGGCAATAAATAACAAAATAGAAATCAAAATGGAATAATAAAATATACCATTTTAATGATCAAACATGTATTATTCCTAATGCATGCCACATATTGCAGATTTAAATTAATGCGTTTTATAACTGCATTTTAAAAATAAGGAGATGTGTTTCAAATTTGCAAAGCAGATGGCTACATTTTATTCTCATTCTATTTCATTCTCCTACTATCACTGCTAAAACTTAACAGCGTTAAAACAGAAAACTCTAAACATTCCCTTTGATTCAAGAATCTGACAAACACTAATATACATACATATATGTAAACATACATTTATATACATACATGGTTTTATTTGAAAGGAATAGAAATTAATTTTATGTACACAAAATAAGCATTTAAAACTATTTAGCCATCTTAATAATTTAAAGGTTTAAAGTATATTTCTAAATAGATAGCATCTTATGTATTTTTGAGGGAGTTGAACAACTGAGCACCAGAAAGTAAAAATAATAATAATAATAAAAGTATTTTAGAAACAGAGGGTTTGGGTTTGAGTTCTTGCTTCTAAATGGCTCCAGACAAATACCTTAATCTCTCTGAGCCTCACTTCACTTAATTGGAAAATGGAATTGACACCTGCCATTATAATAAGAATCCAACAAGCTAACGTGTTAAATAATGCTTTATAAACTCTAGGAATCTATAGACATAAAAAATTATTCAACTTTTCTAGCTACCTTCTCCACATACCTCTCAATGGACTTATTAGATAGTAAGGCCTACAGGAAAGAATGTGGTTATGCAACTAGGATGCTGTCATTTCTATTTTATAGTTCCAAATGGTCTCAGTTTCCTGACCCCTTAGTGTGTCCTAGAAGATAATGTAGAGTAAAGCGTTTAGTTTTTGAATCCAAACCTCTGGGTTGGAATCCCAGTGATATAGTTTGGCTGTGTCCCAACCCAAATCTCATCTTGAATTGTATTTCCACTAATCCCCACATGTCATGGGAAGGACCCGGTAGGAGGTAAGTGAATCATGGGTGTGGTTACCCCCATGCTGCTGTTCTCATGATAGTGAGTGAATTCTCACGAGATCTGATGGTTTTGTAAGAGGCTTTTCCCTTTTTGCTTGGCACTTCTCCTTCCTGTCATCATGTGGTGAAGGATGTGTTTGCTTCCCCTTCCGCCATGATTTTAAGTTTCCTGAGGCCTCCCCAGCCGTGCTGAACTGTGAGTCAATTAAACCTCTCTCCTTTATAAATTACCCAGTCTTGGATATGTCTTTATTCACAGTGTGAGGATGAATTAATACACCCAGCTACTCTTTTTACTGTCACGTGACTGTGATTTTAGATATACCACTTCATCTTTCTGAGTTTCAAGTTACTAAATAATATGGTGAAAAATGGTACCTACTTTCCAGAGTTGTTTGAAGCTTGCATGAGAGATTGTTTCTTAGTTTCTAACACTGTACTTGGCACACAGCAGGCATTTAGCAAGAGGTGCTCAGTGTTATCATTATTATTTATTGTCCTCCATTGCAATTGTGCTTCTGTCTTCATTTGGCAAGATTCAAGACCTGAACATTTTTCCTGATCTGTGTTTGTGTAATAAATACTGCTTAATATGAGCAAAGATGAATCTTCTCAGAAGAATCTTTTTTGACTTTAATATTGATCAGAAGATACTGAAAGAATTCACACTTTCTAAATCTGGTAGAGATTTTTCTGCATTAGATCATTTTTTCTTGGGCTGCCAGTTATGATAAGGAAATTCTTTCACATCTCAGTGATTAATATTGCAAATAGATGTTATACCAGTGAATATATAGATAAATATAGATAAATATATATGCATTTTATATAAATGTATATATAAATAAAAAATGTATATATAAATAAATAAATTTTACCTTAGTTAAAGTTTTCAAGCAACCACTAGATGAACATATATTTGTATAAAATATAGTAACATCCTCAACTAATATTAACCTATTCCTTACTAGCTCACTGAGGACAATAAGCTTAGTCGTGGGCATGTCCTGGGCAGACATTGATTGCTTATGAACTTGGTTCAGCCATAAAACACAATCTAACTTGCAATAGTAGGAATTTATATTTTAGACTCTCTGTTCTCTAAGTATCTGCTAGTTTAGTTAAATGAGAGTGAAAAAAATGTAGCATTCATTCTTTTGGGTAGTAGTGATTTAGAAGCCATTTGAATTGTGGACTGTATTTATTTCATCCTCTGTCTCTACTTACTGTTAGCAATGGTTTCATCCCCAAATCAATGCAGACCACTCCTAGATATATTTGTATCTATTATACAAACTTAATAATTATGGGGCAAAACATGTATTTTGAATAGACAATGATGACTGATGAGAACCATAAAAATAAAATGCATGACAGGGAGATAGAAAATTCTGGAATAAAAATATTTTGAACTGGGTGGTCAGTGAAGGCGGCACTCATACAGTGACTTTTGAACACAAACCTGCAAGAAGTAAAATCATGACCTATGCAGATGTCTGAAACAAAGGGATTCCAGGAAAAGGAGATCACAATTACAAACATCCTGGAGTAGAAGTGTGCCTGTTGTGCTTGAGAAGAAGAAAGAACAATGAAAACTGTAGGGGATAGGAGAATAAAAGAAGTGGCTCATAGGTCTTGCATACAGGTGATTATATCAACAAGGCATACATGAGATTTTCATGGAAAAAAAAAAAGTAAACCTTTATATTTTTCTACTTTTTACTTTTTAAATATTTTTATTATCTTAAAATTTTTGTGGGTATATAGCAGGTGCATACATTTATTTATGAATACATGAACACATCATAAAGAATGGGGTGTCTGTTCATCAACTCAAGCATTTATTCTTTGAGTTACAAATAGTCCAATTACATTATTTAAGTTGCTTTAAAATACACGATCAAGTTATTATTTACTATAGTCACCCTGTTGTGCTATCAAATAGTAGGTCCTATTCATTTTTCTTTGTTTTTATAGCCAGTAACTATCCCCACCTCCCCGACAAAACCCCACTAACAATAAAAGCTTCTGGTAACCATTCTTTTACTCTCTATTACCAGGAGTTCAATTGTTTTGATTTTTAAATCCCACAAATAAGCGAGAACATGTGATATGTGTCTCTCTGTTCCTGGCTTATTTCACTTAACATAATGATCTCCACTTACATCCGTGTTGTTGCAAATGACTGGATCTCATTCAGTTTTATGGCTGAATAGAACATCATGATGTATGTGTACCATATTTTCATAATCTATTCACCTGTTAATGGATCCTTAGGTTGCTTCAAAATCTTAGCTATTGTAAACAGTGCTGCAACAAACATTGGAGTACAGATATCTCTTTGATATACTAGTTTCCTTTCTTTTGGCTATATATCCATCAATAAGACTGCTGGATCATATGGTAGCTCAATTTTTAGATTCTTGAGGAACCTCCAAACTGTTCTCCATAGAGGTTGAACTAACTTACATTCCCACCAACAGTGTACAAGTGTTGCCTCTTCTCTGCTTCCTCACCAGTATTTGTTATTGCCTGTCTTTTGGATATAAGCCACTTCAATTAGGGTGAGATAATATCTCATTGTAGTTTTGATTTTCATTTCTCCAATGATTAGTGATGTTAAGCATTTTTACATACCTGTTTTCCATTTGTGTGTCTTGTTTTGAGAAAGGTCTATTCAAATATTTTGTCCATTTTTGATTGAATTATTAGATTTATTTTCCTATAGAGTTGTTTGAGCTTGTTATATATTCTGTGTATTAATTTCTTGTCAGAGGTGTAGCTCACAAATGTTTTCTCCCATTTTGTGGGTTGTCTCTTCACTTTGTTGATTGCACCTTTAGTTGTGCAGAAGCTGTTCAACTTGATGAGATTACATTTGTCCATGTTTGCTCGATTGCCTGTGCTTGTGGGGTGTTGCCCAAGACTTGTTTACCCAGGCCGATATCCTGGTGATTTTCCCCAAAGTTTTCTTGCAGTAGTTTCAGTATGTGGTATTAGGTTTAAGTATTTAGTCTTTTTTTTTTTTTTTTTTTTTTTTTTTTTTTTTTTTTTTTTTTTTTAATTTGAGACAGGATCTCATCCTGTTGCCCAGGCTGGAGTGCAATGAGGGTGGTCTCAGCTCACTGCAGCCTCCACTTCCCGGATTCAAGTGATTCTCCCACCTCAGTCTTCTGAGTAGCTGAGACTACAGGCACGTACCACCAGGCCCAGCTACTTTTTAATCCATTTTGATTTAATTTTTGTACATGGTAAGAGATAGGGGTCGAGTTTCATTGTTTTGCATATAACTACTCAGTTCTCCCAGTACCTCCATTTACTGAAGAGACTGTCTTTTTCCCAGCATATGTTCTTGGCATCTTTGTAATAAATGACTTCACTGTACATGTGTGAATTTGTTTCTAGGTTCTCTATTCTGTACCATAGATCTACACATCTATTTTTATGGCAGTACCAGACTGTTTTGGTTACTATGTCTCTGTAATATAATTTGAAGTCAGGTAATGTGATTCCTCCAGTTTTGTTCTTTTTGCCTTGGATAGCTTTGACTATTCTGAGTCTTCTGTGGTTTCACATTCATTTTAGAATTGTTTTTTCTATTTTTTTGAAGAATGGTAATGGTATTTTGATGGAGATTTCATACATTGAATGTGTAGATTCCTTTGGGTAGTATGGACCTTTTTAACATTATTGATTCTTCCAATCCATTAGCATAGAATTTTTTCCACTTTTTTGTGTCCTCTTTAATTTTCTTTGTTTCCATCAGAGAGATATTTCACATCTTTGGTTAATTTCTAGGTATTTAATTTTCTGTATGGCTATTTTTTTTTTTTTCAGCATTCAAAATCTTTTTAATAAGAGGGTAGGAACCAAGGTTAGTTTTTGTAGCCTCGGATGGCCCCTCCGCCTCTGGCACGCTCAAACTTCCGGCCCTTGGAACGGACTTAGGGTTTGGTGTGGTTGTGCGGGGTTCCTGGGGCCTTGAGGAAATGCCGGTACACCTCTCTGCCCTTGCCAGGACCGGAGAGTAGGACAATGCCACAGCCCTTGGGGGAGTCCAGGGCCAGCTGGTGGAAAGTGAGGATCTTGCCCCCTGCCCTGAGGATGCGGCTGCAGGCCCGGCTGGTTACGCAGTGCACGTACCTTCAGTTTGGGCACCTCCTGAACCCGCACGTCGTCCATTATGGTCCCCACACCCACGGCCGTTTTGTTTTCCCGGCCAGGAAGCTTCATCTTCTGGATCATCCGGGAAAGGGACAGAGACGGCCGGTTGGTGCGACTCATAAACAACCTCTTCAGCACAACCTGGTTGAATGTGGAATTGATTCTTCTGGCCAGAGACCTGTACAACTTGACCAACAGCCTCAGGTAGATATCCTGGCTCTTGGGCTCCTTGCGCGGAACCTTTCGATCCTTGTTGTGGTGGATGTCAACTCCCATGATGGCGCCTCCTGCTCGGCCAGGTCCGGAAAACCTGTATGGCTATTATAAATTGGATTACTCCTTTTATTTCTTTTTTCACATTGTTCCCTATTGGTGTATAGAAATACTGGTGATTTATGTATGTTGGGTTAGTATCCCACAACTTAACTCGATTTGTTTATAAGTTTTAAGAGTTTTCTTGTGGAGTTTTAGGTTTTTCCAAATATAATATCATATCATCTGCAATGAGTTCTCATGAGATCTGGTTGTTTAAATGTGTGTAGCAACATCCCCTCACTCTGTCTACCTCCTGCTTCAGCCATGTAGGATGTACCAGCTTTCCCTTCGTCTTCAGCCATGATTGTAAATTTCCAGAGGCCTCCTCTGCCATGCTTCTTGTCCAGCCTGTGGAACTGTGAGGCAATTAAACTGCTTTTCTTTATAAATTACCCAGTCTCAGGTAGATCTTTATAGCAATGTGAGAACAGACTATACACTTTTATATCACTCTTTTGTCTGAATGCTCTAGCTACGACTTCCAGTACTATGTTGAAAAACAGTGGTGACAATGAGCATTCTTGTCATCTTCCAGATCTTAGAGAAAAGACTTCTAGTTTTTTATTCCAATCACTATGATACTAGCTGTGAGTCTGTCATATAGGGTTTTGATTATGTTGCATATGTTCCTTCTATACCCAGGTTTTTGAGGATTTATATCATAAATGGATGTTAAATTTTATCGGATACTTTTTCAGCATCAATTGATATGATATATTGCATTGATTTATTTGCATATATTAAACCATCCTTGCATCTCAGGGATAAATTCCTCTTTGTCTTGATGAATAAAGTTACTAAAGTATTGTTGAATTTGATTTGCTAGTATTTGGTTTAGGATTTTGGCATCAATATTCATCAGATATATTGGCCTGTAGATTTCTATCTTTGATGTGTCTTTGTCTGGTTTCAGTGTCAGGGTAATACTGGCCATGTAGAATGAGTTTGGAAGTATTTCCTCCTCATCTATTTTTTTTGGAATTGCTTCAGTAGGATTGGTATTAGTTCTTCTTTAAATGTTTGGTAAAATTCAGTAGTGAAGCCATTAGGTCCCAGGTTTTTCTTTACTGTAAGATGTTTACTTATGGCTTTGATCTTGTTACTTGTCATTGGTCTGTTCACGTTTTGCATTTCTTTCTGGTTCTGTCATGGCAGGTTGTCTATACCTAGGAATTTGTCCATTTATTCTAGATTTTCCAATGTATTCACATATACTCACAGTAGTCACTAATAATCCTTATATTTTCTGCATATCAGCTGTATTGTCTCATTTTGCATTTCTGATTTTAGTTATTCAGATCTCTTTTTTTCTTAGTCTGCTTAAAGGTTTGTCAATTTTGTTTTTTCCTGTCAAAAAGGTAACTTTTTGGTTTTTGGATCTTTCATGTTTTCTTGTTTCTGTTTTATTTATTTGTGGTCTGATATTTATATTTTTTGTCTACTAATATTGGGTTTGATTTGTTCTTGCTTTTCTGTTTCTTTAAGGTACATTGGTAGATTGTTTATTTGAAGTTTTTGCCCTTTTTTGATGTAGGTACTTATAGCTATAAGTTTCTCTCTGAGTACTGTTTTTGCTGTATCCCATAGGTTATGATATGTTGTGTTTTCATTATCCTTTGTTTGAAAAAAATTTTCAATTTTCTTCTCAATTTCTTCATTTACCCACTAGTCATTCAGGAGCATATTGTTTAATTTTCATGTGTTTGTATAGTTTCTAAAATTCTTCCTGTTATTAATTTCAAGTTTTATTCCATTGTGGTCAGAGAAGATACTTGATATTATTTTAACTTTTTCCTATGTTTTAAGATTTGTTTTGTGACTTAACATGGTCTATTCTTGAGAATAGTCTTTGGACTAAGAAAATGAATGTGTATTCTGTAACTCTTGGATAAAATGTTCTCTAAATATCTACTAAATCCATTTGATATACAGTGCAGATTAAGGCTGATTTTTTTTTGTTTTTCTGTCTGGAAATATGTCCGATGTTGAAACTCGGCTATTGAAGTCTTCCTATATTATTGTATTGGGGCCTATCTCCCTCTTTAGTTCTAATAATATCTCCTTTATATATCTGGATGCTCTGGTATTGAGTGCATATATAATTAAATTTTTATTTCCTCTGCTGAATTGACACTTTTGTCATTATATAGTGACTTTGTCTCTTCATATAGTTTTTGTCTTCGAATCTGTTATGTCTGTTATAAGTATAATGACTCCTGCTGTTTTTTGTTTACCATTGGCATGGAATATATTTCTCCACCCTGTTATTTTCAGTTTCATTCCTGTCTTCCTCTTGTGAAAACAATTTTATCTGGTGATGCGATTTAGTTTCTTGCTTTTTATTTATTGTGTATCCATTGTCTGTTTTTTGATTTGAAGTTCCTATGAGGTGTGCAAATATTAACTTATAACCCATTATTTTAATCTGATAACAACTTAATGCCTTTTGTGTAAACAAAAAGCAAGCAAAAGGAAAACTAATAAGCCTCACGTTAACTTCATCCCCCTGCTATTTTACCTTTTGTCGTTCCTATTTATAAGTAAATTTACTGACTGTGTTTTGAAATGTTTTTGTAGTTATTATATTTGATTAGTTCATCATTTAATCTTTCTATTTAGGGTAAGAGTAGTTTACACATCACAGTTACAGTGATAAAATATTCTGTTTTTCTGTGTACTCACTATTACCATTAAGTTTTGTACCCTCAGGTGATTTTTTATTGCTCATTAATGTCCTTTTCTTTCTGTTTGATATACTATCTTTAGCATTTCTTTTAGGATGGTTCTGATATTAATGAAATCCCTCACCTTTTGTTTACCTGGGAAAGTATTTCTCCTTCATGTTTGAGGGATATTTTCAGCAGATACACTATTCCAAGGTAATTAGTTTTTTTCTTCAGCACTTCAAATTTGTTATGCCATTTTCTCTTGGCCTGTAAGGTTTCTACTTAAAATTCTTCTGCTAGACGTATTGGAGCTTAATTGTATGTTATTGTTTTTTTTTCTCTTGCTGATTTTAGGATCCTTACTTTGCTTTGACCTTTGGGTTTGATTATAAAATGTCTTGAGTTAGTCTTCTTTAGGTTAAAGCTGCTTGGTGTTCTATAACTTTCTTCTTTGATACTGATGTATTTCTCTAGGATTGGAAAGTTCTTTGCTATTATTTATTTGAGTAAACTTTCTACCTCTATCTCTTTCTCTGCCTCCTTTATAAGGCCAGTAACTATTAGAATTGCCCTTTGAGGCTATTTTCTAAATCCTGGAGGCATGCTTCATTGTTTTTTATTGTTTTTTTTTTTGTTTTTTTTTTTGTTTTTCTTTTGTCTCCTCTGACTGTGTATTTTCAAATAGCCTGTCCTTAAGCTCACTGATTCTTTCTTTTGCTGGATTCATTCTGCTGTTAAAGAGCTCTAATACATTCTTCAGTATGCCAGTTACTTTTTTGCAGAATTTATGCTTGATTCTTTTGCATTATTTTAATCTCTTTCATGAATTAATCTAATACAATCTTGAATTTCTTTTATATGTTATCTTGAATATTGTTGAGTTTTCTCAGGACAGTTATTTTGAATTCTTTGTCTGAAAGATCACATACCTCTGTTTCACCAGGATTGGTCCCTGGTGCCTTATTTAGTTCATTTGTTAAGATTATGTTTCCCTGGATGGTGTAGATGCTATTAAATGTTGTTCACTGTCTGGGCATTGAAGAGTTAGGTCATTATTGTTGTCTTCACTCTCTGGCCTTTTTTGTAGCAGATGGCTACAAAAAACCTTCTTTGGAAGGTTTCCAGTTATTTGAAAGGACTTAGGTGTTGTAATCTAAGCTGCTTCTGCTGTGGTTCTTGCAGACTCATAAAGGTACCACTTGATGGTCTTGGACAAAATCTGAGAGAATTCTCTGGATTACCAGACACAATTTCTTATTCTCTTTTATTACTTTCTCACAAATATAGTCTTTTCCTCTGTTCTGAGCCACCTTAGGCTGAGGGCGGAGTAATCAAGTACCCCAGTTGCCACCCACCACTACGACTGTGCTGGGTAAGATCTGAAACCAGCACAGAACTGAGTCTAACCCAAGTTGTGCTGTAACCACTCCCTCACTACTCCATATGTTTGCTGAAGGCCCTGGGGCTCTACAGTCAGTGGGTAGCAAATCTAGCCAGACATGTGTTCCTCCCATCAGGGTGATGAGGTCTCCCAGGCCTTGGATGGGTCCAGAAGTTACATCTGGGAGACAGAGAGTAGAGTCAAAAACCTTAGAAGTCTACTTGGTATTCTCTGGTTTTGCAGTTGAACTGGCGCTCATCACAAGATGCAGTTTTTCCCATTCATTCTCCCCCTTTTCAAGGGCACAGGAGTTTTACCCCATAGCCACTGCCACCCTTGACCATGAGGAGTACTACCAGACTACACCAATGTTCCTTTAAGGCCTAAAGTCTCCTAAGTCAGCTTGTGGTGAATGCTACTTGGTCTGGGACTCACCCTTTAGGACAGTGGGCTCTCTTCTTGCCAAATGTAGGCCCAGAATACCATCCATAGTTAAGTCCTAGAATTGGGGACCCCAAGAGCCTGCTTAGTACTATAACCCCTCTGGCGGTGTTGGTACCTCAGGTGCAAGAAAAAGTCTTCTTTACTTTTCCTTCTCCTTTGCTCAAGCACAGGTTTTGTCCCACAGACACCACAGCTGGTATTGTGCCGAGTCTTACCTGAAGCCAGCAAATCTCATAGTACCTGGGTATCCCTGTCATTATTCGGTACCACAGGCTCTTCAGTTCGCAGGTGGTGAATGCTTCCAGCACTAGGTTCTTTTCTTCAAGGAAGTGGGTCTTTTCTTGGCCCAGGGTGTGTCTAGAAATGATGTCTGGGAGCTAGGGCCTGGAACAGAGTCCTCTTTTATCTGACCAGTTCCCTATTCTGCTGTGGTTGGCTGTTGTCAAAAAAAAAAAAAAAAAAAAAAAAAAAAAAAAAAAAAAAAAAAAAGCCTTCCCGCTCTTCCCTCTTTACTCCTCAGACAGATGACATGACAGTGGTCTCTTTTGGAGCCATGAGCTGTGCAGTATGGGGATGGGGGAGGAGTGATGCCAGCATTCTCTTGGCTGCACCAGCTGGTTTGTCAGTATGTAACTTGCTGCAACCCCTATCCCAGCCTACTGGATCTAGTTCAGCCCTAGGACTCACCTACTAGTTCCAGTCCTTATTGCCTAGGCTGCCTTTCGAGTTTACTTAGAGACCAAGAACACTTGGGCCCTTGGTGGCGATGTTTGCTGTCACCCTAGTTGGGGCCCTGGGATGGGTGGACTCCTCTGGCTGAAACCTTTTTAAATGCTCCATCTGTGGGTGGGCCTCAGCTGTTTGTTCTGGTTTTCCTTTCTGCTCTAACAGAACAACACTGAGTTTTTAACCTCACAATTGCTGGTTCTTTCTACCGGCCTAGAGATGCTCTCAGCACCATGCTGTGGCTGCTGGGTGTGGGGGAGGGGCAGTATTGGTGATTCAGGACTGTTTTTTTCTACCTCTTCAGTGCCTCTTTTAGCCATATGAAGTTAAAACCAGGTACTGTGGGTGCTCACCTGATTTTCAGTTCTCATGGAAGTGTTTTTTCCTATGTAGATAGTTGTTAACTTCGTGATTTTTAAGGGGGTGGGGTGATTGGTGGAACTTTCCATTCTGCCATCTTGCTCCACCTCCCTCCATGATAGCTTCTAAGCCAGGAGTTTACTGATGGAAGCATGCCTCACAATGATACTCTTTTACCATGCTGATTTTTCTCCATGGAAATTTTTCAGTTTTTCTAGAGGAATAAAAGTTACCATGAATAAGACCTAGTATTTGCTGGCACAACAGGGTGACTATAGTCAAAAATAACTTAATAGTACATTTTGAAATAACTAAAAGAGTAGAATTGAATTGTTAGTAACACATAGGATAAATGCAAGATACTTCATTTACCTTGATGTGATTATCACGTATTGCACATTGCACACCTGTATCAAAATATCTCATGTAACCTATAAATATGTACACTGACTATTTACTCATAAAAGCTAGAAATTAAAATTTAAGAACAAGTTATAATTGACAATATATATTTTTTCCTTGCATAGAATAGAAAATTTAATATGTAGTAATAAGATCTATTAGGAACTATTGTTTCTAGCCAATGTACTGGTACGTGGTTTTTCTAAGAGTTTATTGTGCAACTAAATTCATTTTTTTTTTTCACTAGTTGCTGGCTTCTCTCATATAACTGATCCTTTTTATCCTACTAAACATTGAAAATTTTTACATAGTACATGGTATGTTTTAAAAATAAGTCACTTGTCCTACACCTTTTCTAGGCTTCTAAGGTCTACTCTTAGAAATGTTCTTTTAAAAGATTTAAGTATCTTTCACATGCTTTAAAATCTTTAAAATTTTTTTCACCTTTAAAATTGTTGACTACTGTAGGAAATACGCATATGAAAATCCAAACATTGGCTTTCCTCTGAAATATTTTATGAGTAGTTATTTTAATATGATATCTCCCTAATGAGTTATATTTCTAAATAGTTTTATTTAATAAGCTGTTTTTATTACTTCATTCTACATCATTATAATTTAACTCCAAAATCTTTATTTATTTGTCTGCTGTTTCCTGTTTGTTTCATGTTTATGCTTTAGACTTTTGGCTTATCAGGGACTATGTTTGCATCAATATTTATGTAAATAGTAGGGGTTTTACAAACTACGGGATGCAAAAAGAGGAAGTTACCCTTCAAATTGAACAATACAAGAATTATTTAAAAGATGTTTCCCTTGTAAGTGCAGCAACATAATGTTACAATTAGAATTGAGCCACATCAATGTGTATTCCAATTGTGAACCCAAAAAGGTGACAATGTAATAAGATTTGACAGGATGTAGAAAGGTGAAAACTCATTAACAAGCCAGGTTCTGCTTTAAAAATTTGATTAGCATTTTTGTGTTATGTAAGAAGGTTGCTTTGCATTTCAAGAGGAGAGCAGCAGTTGTGTGGCATTTAAATCTATTCTGAATTAAAAATGATCAGTTTTTAAAAATTATAGAAAATTCTTATGCAAATGAAATGTAATCAAACCATGCTTCAGACTCATTACGCATGATTGATATGCACTGTAATTTGCTTACTAATTCAAGGAGCAGAGGAATTCCAATTGTCATATTGTTTATTCAGTGCTGTGACATGCTGGAAGTTATATTAAATTGATTAGGATAAGTGGTAAAAACCAACAAGATGTGTCCTTATCCAACTTGACATTTATTTTATATAAAATGGTGAGGATTTCTTACTATCCTGAAAACCTCAGCTTCTTCAAAAAGAAGGAATTCAAAAATTTTTCTGAGGCTCTTAAAGATATTAAAATCAAAAAGATAAGAGATAATACTCTTTTAAAATGCCTTCAGCGAAAAACATTGCTTTTTCACCTAAAAGTTTGTCTATTTGTGACCTGTGATTAGATGTATCCGTAATGTATTTCTTTTTTTTTTTTTTTGAGACGGAGTCTCGCTCTGTCGCCCGGGCTGGAGTGCAGTGACCGGATCTCAGCTCACTGCAAGCTCCGCCTCCCGGGTTTACGCCATTCTCCTGCCTCAGCCTCCTGAGTAGCTGGGACTACAGGTGCCCGCCACCTCGCCCGGCTAGTTTTTTGTATTTTTTTAGTAGAGACGGGGTTTCACCATATTAGCCAGGATGGTCTCGATCTCCTGACCTCGTGATCCGCCCATCTCGGCCTCCCAAAGTGCCGGGATTACAGGCTTGAGCCACCGCGCCCGGCCCGTAATGTATTTCTTTAGTGAGTTCATGTCTAATCGTGAGAATACTTGATAGTAAAATTGCAAATTGGGCCCAGCTTGAAAACTTTGGAGTCAATATGCTCAAATTTTTCACAGCATCTAGAGTTTTAACAATTCTTAAGTATATCATAACCTACAAAATCTATACAGATCTAATTTTTGGTCTGACTTTAGGATTTTGACAATGCTGATTGGTTTGGGATAAAAATCAAATTGATATGTTAAAAGTATTTTTCTTATTTATTTATTTATTTATTTTTTGAGGCGGAGTCTCGCTCTGTCGCCCAGGCTGGAGTGCAGTGGCCGGATCTCGGCTCACTGCAAACTCCGCCTCCCGGGTTCACGCCATTCTCCTGCCTCAGCCTCCCGAGTAGCTGGGACTACAGGCGCCCGCCACCTTGTCCAGCTAGTTTTTTGTATTTTTTAGTAGAGACGGGGTTTCACCGTGTTAGCCAGGATGGTTTCGATCTCCTGACCTCGTGATCCGCCCGTCTCGGCCTCCCAAAGTGCTGGGATTACAGGCTTGAGCCACCGCACCCGGCCTATTTTTTTACATTTTAAGATGATAGGCTTTACAATGCTCATTTTGATACTGCTTGCAAATTGACCTGACTTTGGAAATCTATAAGGGTTAATATGCTCAGTCTTCTCACAATTTTCAGAGCTTAAAAAATAGCTTTTAGTGAACATATGTGTGTGTGTGTGTGTGTGTATATATATATTCACTATATATATATTCACTAAATATATATATATTCACTAAATATATATATATATTCACTATATATGTATATAAATGTGTGGAGTCAGAAAAGTTAAGTGTGGTGTGATAATCTGAAAATCAGAGTGTCTTAAATTCAGCACTCCTCGCATTTTGCTCCAGATTTTTCTTTGCTGTGGGGGAGTGACTTAACACATTGTACGATATAGAGCAGAATCTCTAGTTTTGATCCAATTGATGTAAGTAACAGTACTCTTCCTAGTTGTGAAAATCAGAAATGTCTCCACACCGGGGTGGGAGACAGAAACACCTAGGCTGAGATCAACTACGATGGAGAGAGAATACTGGTGGGAGGGAGGGAGGAAGAAATTAAAAAATTCAGACAGAGCATGAAAGGAGGAAGATTGTCAGAATGAAAGAGAAGAGAGAGATTGCATGATAGATGGGTAATACAGGAGGAGGGGAAAGAAGGAGAGTGCATGATAGAGAAAGGTTTGGAATTGAGGAAGAGTGCATACCAGAGAAAATAGAAGGGCAGGGTATCTAAAGAAAGGAAGGAGAATGCAGGAGGAAGGAAGAATACAGGATAGTGAGAGAGAACAGGAAGAAGGAGATTACAAGAAAGAAAGAAAAAGCAGGGAGAGAGCATGCAAGGAGCAGGAAACAGCTGAAAGAGTAAAGCTTCAGGTTTTTAATTACCTTCACAAATGTTTATTAGTGGCCTGCTAGGCACTAAACACTGCGCTAGGCAATGTGGATAACAAACAGGACATATTCGTTCTGTCACAGAGCCTGAATTGAAGCGAGAGAAGACAAACGAGTATATGTCATGTTATGGTACTTTATATGAATAAAAATAAAGACAGGGAAGGGGATTCTAGTCAATATTGGATAGTCAAGGAAGGCCTCTCTGAGATGAAGTGATCTTTGATCCAGGATCTGAAAAGAACGAAGGGATGAGCTTCAGAACATAGAAGAAAAGCAACATTCCCAACATAGCAAAAAGTAAGTACAAAGGCACCACCACGGCAGGAGCAGTTTAAGAACAGCAAGAAGTCCACAATGGTTGAGGCGGTAAGCAAGGTGGAGTTGTTTGGTAAAAGATGGCGTCAGATAAGTCAAGAAGAGCCTTGTAAACCATGATGTCTCTTTTGCCCTTTCAAGAGCAAGAGTGGAAGCCAGTTGGAAGGTTTTGAGCAGAGAAGTGGCATCGTGATATGCCTCCTGCCTTAGTTGTTTTAAATGTCAGTGATATCGAAGTCACCTAGGGTATCACTGAAACACTTATTCTTAGATTCAACCTCAGACCTATGAAAAAAGATTACCTGAGGTGGGGTTTGATAATCTGCACTATTTAATAAGGTATGTCAGGTGACTTTGATGTTGATGGGTGAGGAACATACTTTAGGAAACACTACATTTGATAATCTGTCTGGCCACTGTGTAGAAAATAGTAGGAAAAAGACAAAAGCAGGGAGAGAGGTTGGAAGGCTATTGCACTATGCTGTGCGAGAAGTGGTGGTGGCCGAAATTGAGGAGGTTGTAGATGTTCCTCATCTTGACATTATACTTGTTTTTTTTCTGAACTCATCTCTGCATCTCTAAAATGCACAATATAAGACACTTGCATACTTTAAAGATTAGAAATGTGCATAAAATATGAGAATATATAAGTTGAGAATTTAATCAGATTTAGTAAAATATGTCATCTACAGGTTGAGTCTTGCCTCCCTCCAGTATGACTTTGGCATCTGATTTAGGTAGCATATACCCTCATACGCCATCCTTAAACACAGGTAATGACTGTTCTGTCCACTCTTCTACCCACACGCAGAGAAGGCATCACCTTGAAAGATAAGACCATTTCAAACAAGAAATATATATTTTTTTCCTTATGTGCATATGTATGCAACTTCTAATTCGATTTCAGGCTACAAAGGTATTCAACATAATGACTGAATAGGCAAGAAAGATTTTCATCCTCACCTCGACACATATTGCACTTACTACTAATTCATAACACTTGACTATAGTATAGCGGTTTTCAATCTATAAATTGCTTTTGCCTACTTTGTACTATACTCACAGTGGCTTCTCTAGGTATTAAAAATCTCACCTTCAGGCAAGTGACTGGACTTCAGTGAAGTTAGGTGATTTGTATCAGATCAAGTGTCTCAGATGTGGTGGAGCCATAAACAGAATTTCAAAGTTTCTGATCTCATTAGACCATGCTGCAGTGTGTGTGTGTGTGTGTGTGTGCGTGCATGTGTGTGTGTGTGTATGTGCGTGCATGTGTGTGTGTGCATGCATATGCAAAAGTATGTGTGCATATTTTGTTCTGTAGTTGAGCAGCAGATAAATGTTTTCTTTTTTAGTTTTTTTTTTTCACTCTCACAAATACCTACAAACATTTAGAACGGATTACTCTTTATCTTTAAAATAATTGTATCTATTAGTTAAAAAAAATGACAAACTGGACAAAGAAATAATACAGTAATTATCTGTGTACCCTTCACCTAGCTGAACAAATAAATATTACCATATAATTAAAGCCTTTTCTATGCCCTCCCCTATCCCATATTCTTCTTTGCCCTTACAGATTATGCTGCATTTTTAGGGCACACAGATTTTTACATTAGCATTTTTCTCAAATATTAACAGTGTATTTTGTATCTCAGAAAAAAATACATGTATTTATGTATGCGTGTATGTGCACATATACATACATGTGAATATAAATGTATGTATGCTTATTTGATGTTTCATAAATTGATTTACCACATGCTAAATACAAATCAATAGTAACAAATTGAATTTCTATAGCAATTTACATTTATAAAGTTCTTTGAAATATGTTATCACATTTCACATTTATTAATTGACACTTATGCCTTTGTCCTCTGAACCTGCAAGTTTCTGAAAGTCGAATAGATATTCATGTGTGAGCCTAATTAGTGCAAGTTAACTACTTTATTTTTTCTTTTTTTCTTTCTTTTTTTTTTTTTTTTTTTTTTTTCCTTTTTTGAGATGGAGTTTCACTCTTTTTTGAGACAGAGTTTCGCTCTTGTTGCCCAGGCTGGAGTGCAATGGCGCGATCTTGGCTCACCGCAACCTCCGCCTCCCGGGATCAAGTGAGTCTCCTGCCTCAGCCTCCTGAATAGCTGGGATTATAGTCATATGCCACCAGGCCTGGCTAATTTTTTGTATTTTTAGTAGAGACAGGGTTTTTCCATGTTGGTCAGGCTGCTCTCGAACTCCCGACCTCAGGTGATCCACCCACCTCGGCCTCCAAAGTGTTGGGATTACAGGGGTGAGCCACTGTTCCCGGCCGCAAGTTAACTACTTTATATATTCCCATATTCTAACCTCTGTACATCTACCAGCAAATAATGCTTCAGTATTTTTATTTCCGTATAGGCATTATTCTGAAGCAATAGGGTATTTTTCTGTTTGGAGTTGTAATCAAATGAACCATCTATATGGATAAATACATTTTAGTTTACTATACATTATTACAAAAGCTGGCATGTATTTGACTAAGAGCAGCATCTCCAGTTTTGTGCAACCTTGAAATTCTTTATTGAGAGTTCTTATTAATCAGATTTTCTTCTATGGTTCTTTTCCTATTTCTGGTTACACAGAGCTGGATGAAGTATTTCCCTCTGTTTCATTCCTTTAGTTTTTCAGAGCCACATTTTGCTCTGGAAAGGGAAAGAAAAGTCCAATGATTTTCTTCATCAGACTTAGAATGGGTACAAGACTGTTTTATGCTATATTTCAGGCCATTATTCGCATCTTCCAAAGTAATTTTTCATCTTTAACATGTTTTTGCCCCCCTTAGGAGTAACACAACTGCTGGCGGAATTTAGAAGGAACTGAGGAATAGCTGAATTAGAAGACAACTAAAGTTTACCCTTGACCAGCTGATATATGTTAAGCAATGTAAGAAAATGAGTGGAATAGAGTTGTGGCCTCAGGCTAGTACAGGGAGGAAAGTGAGCTAACCTTGTTTTATAAGCAAAATTCTGTGGACCTAAATAAATACTTCACTCTTTGAGAATGTGGGGGATAACGACAAATCCTGGATGAAAGCATCTGGGTAATATGTTTTCGTTGCCTGGATGTGTTATGTTACTGAATGCAACTTATTATTTTTACAAGAAATTATTCATTAACCTCAAGGAGATGGATTTGTTAGTTAAGGAATATGAAACTGGTGAACGGAATAATTCAGCAATGACTCGTGTACACATCACCACCTGGCCGAATAAATAAAAAAATATTACTATACAGCTAAACCCTTAATTTCTGCCTTTGGAAATCTGAAGCTCTTTCATTTGAACTAAATTAACTCTCTCAAGCACTTGGGGCTATTTGATTGTTTGTGCCACAGTTTGCCTGCTACTTGGAAAGATGGTGTTTGATGTTCTGTGGTTACCAAAATTACAAATTAACTAGAGGCTCGGTGAGTGGAGGGTAAGGAGCTGTGTTTCAAATCCAGGTTGATATAGATTATGTACTTCCAAACTTGTACTTCATGAACTTGTACAGCAAATTACCTGTCAAATTTCAAATTGAGTTTTCTACCTCATGTTAAATATTGAACTGATAGCTAGCTGACATATCAACTTATAGATCTCATTATGAGATCCCCCAAAGGGGTAAAAGGTAAGTTTACCACACAATACCAAAAAGCATATTAAGAGAAATTATAAATGAAATCAGATGTCACTTCCTGATAACAAAGACGCAGTTTTTTTCTCATGATAGTGTCTTCGAACCTAGAGTGATTTTGGCATCATAGCACAACAGAGTAATTGACAATATAGATGTATAATCATTCTGCATGAAATTGGGCTTGCTTAGACTGACAAAAAAGAGACTGGTGTAAATTGTAACTTAGCTGACTACTTACAATCAAAAGCAAAAATAAACATGTAATTCCTGAAAATGAGGGATGGTTTATGAAAGAACATTTTCTGGTTTAGAAAGAAGGCTTCATAAAATTCAAGAGGGTTTTGTTTTTAAAACATTACTTACTAATTACATTTAAACATAAAAATAACTTTCTTAAAGTTTTCTCTCAATCTGCTCCATGCTCTTGCATATACAATATTTAATTAGATGATTCATTAGATTTATGAATGTTTTCAACTAATGTTGAATATAACTTATTAAATTTTAATTGTAAACGACAGTATAATAACCTCTTTTGGAGTCACCCTGCTTAGGCTGGCTGTGACTACAGACATTTATATATTTTGCCTGTGCAACTAGAAGTGCATTCACACATTGAACAACTGAACAGCTTTTCTCCTCTGTATTCTCTATCTGCTGTCAGCCCAGGTGTAACTTATCGACTTATCTTTCGTTTGGCATGTTGCCCAGTAATTCACACATAGGAAGATATTCAGCAAATGCTAAGTGATAAAAATATTCCTGTCTGAGCAGCCAGTGTAGTAAAATGGAATAATTGTAGAATTTTTAAAAAGTCAAGTCTCCCATTTAAGGTTAATATTGTTATATGTGTATTTGATCCTGTCATTATGATGCTAGCTGGTGATTTTGCCCATCAGTTGATGCAGTTTCTACATAGTGTCGATGGTCTTTATAATTTGGTATGTTTTTGCAGTAGCTGGTACCAGTTTTTCCTTTCCATATTTAGTGCTTCCTTCAGGAGCTCCTGTAAGGTAGGCCTGGTGGTGACAAAATCTCTCAGCATTTGCTTGTCTGTAAAGGATTTTATTTCTCCTTTGCTTTTGAAGCTTAGTTTGGCTGGATATGAAATTCTGGGTTGAAAATTCTTTAAGAATGTTGAATATTGGCCCCCACTCTCTTCTGGCTTGTAGGGTTTCTGCAGAGAGATCTGCTGTTAGTCTCATGGGCTTCCCTTTGTGGGTAACCCGACCTTTCTCTCTGGCTGCCCTTAATATTTCTTCCTTCATTTCAACCTTGGTGACTCTGGCAATTATGTGTCTTGGGGTTGCTCTTCTCGAGGAGTATCTTTGTGGCGTTCTCTGTATTTCCTGAATTTGAATGTTGGCCTGTCTTGCTAGGTTGGGGAAGTTCTCATGTATAATATCCTTAAGAGTGTTTTCCAACTTCGTTCCATTCTCCCTGTCACTTTCAGGTACACCAAAATGCACCAATTAAAAGACACAGACTGGCAAATTGAATAAAGAATCAAGATCCATCAGTATGCTATATTCAGGGGACCAATCTCATGTGCAAAGGCACACATAGGCTCAAAATAAGGGGATGGAGGAATATTTACCAAGCAAATAAAAAGGAAAAAAAAGCAGGGGTTGCAATCCTAGTCTCTGATAAAATACTTTAAACCAACAAAGATAAAAAAAAAGACAAAGAAGGGCATTACATAATGGTAAAGGGATCAATGCAACAAGAAGAGCTAAATATCCTAAATATATGTGCAACCCATACAGTAGCACCCAGATTCATAAAACAAGTTCTTAGGGATCCAGAAAGAGACTTAGACTCCCACACAATAATAGTGGGAGACTTTAACACCCCACTGTCAATATTAGACAAATCAAAAAGACAGAAAATTAACAAGGATATTCAGGACTTGAACTCAGCTCTGAGTGGACCTAATAGACATCTACAGAACTCTCCAACCCAAATCAACAGAGTATACATTTTCTCAGCACCACATCACACTTATTCTAAAATTGACCACATAATTAGAAGTAAAACACTCCTCAGCATATGCGAAAGAATGGAAATCATAGCAGTTTCTCAGAACACAGTGCAATCAAATTACAACTCAGGATTAAGAAACTCACTCAAAACTGCACCACTACATGGATACTGACCAACCTGCTCCTGAATGACTACTGGGTAAATAACGAAATTAAGGCAGAAATAAAGAAGTTCTTTGAAACCAATGAGAACAAAGATACAACATACCAGAATCTCTGCGACACAGCTAAAGCAGTGTTTACAGGGAAATTTATAGCACTAAATGCCCACAGGAGAAAGTGGGAAAGATCTAAAATCGACACCCTAACATCACAATTAACAGAACTAGAGAAACAAGAGCAAACAAATTCAAAAGCTAGCAAAAGTCAAGAAATAACTAAGAAGTCAAGAAATAACTAAGATAATTAAGAACTGAAGGCGATAGAGACACGAAAAACCCTTCAAAAAGTTAATGAATCCAGAAGCTGGTTGGTTTTTTGTTTTGTTTTGTTTTGTTTTTGAGACAGAGTTTCGCTCTTGTTGCCCAGGCTGGAGTACAATGGTGCAATCTCGGCCACTGCAACCTCCACCTCCTGGGTTCAAGCAATTCTCCTGCCTCAGTCTCCTGAGTAGCTAGGATTACAGGTGTGCACCACTACACCTGGCTAATTTTGTATTTTTAGTACAGACGGGGTTACTCCATGTTGGTCAGGCTGGTCTCGAACTCTCGACTTCAGGTGATCTGCCTGCCTCGTCCAACCAAAGTGCTGGGATTGCAGGCATGAGCCACCACGCCTGGCCCAGGAGCTGGTTCTTTGAAAAGATTAACAAAATAGACCACTAGCCAGGCAAATAAAGAAGAAAAGAGAGAAGAATCAAGTAGACACAATAAAAATTGATAAAGGGAATATCACCACTGATCTCACAGAAATACAAACTACCATCAGAGAATAAACCAGGAAGAACTAAACCAGGAAGAAGTCAAATCCCTGAATAGACCAACAACAAGTAATTAATAGCCTACCAACCAATTGAGGTTGTAATTAGCAGCCTACCAACCAAAAAAAGCCCAGAACCAGACAGATTCACAGCTGAATTCTGCCAGAGGTACAAAGAGGAGCTGGTACCATTCCTTCTGAAACTATTCCAAACAATAGAAAAAGAGGGACTCCTCCCTAACTCATTTTATGAGGCCGGCATCATGCTGATACCAAAATCTGCCAGGGACACAACAAAAAAAAGAAAATTTCAGGCCAATATGCCTGATGAACATTGATGTGAATAACCTCAATAAAATACTGGCAAACTGAACCCAGCAGCACATCAAAAAGCTTATCCACCATGATCAAGTCGGCTTAATCCCTGGGATGAAAGGCTGGTTCAACATATGCAAATCAATAAATGTAATTCATCACATAAACAGAACCAAGGACAAAAACCACATGATTATCTCAATAGATGCAGAAAAGGCCTTCGATAAAATTCAACAGCCCTTCATGCCAAAAAACTCTCAATAAACTAGGTATTGATGGAATGTATATCAAAATAATAAGAGCTATTTATGACAAACCCACAGCCAATATCATACTGAATGGGCAAAAGCTGGAAGCATTCCCTTTGAAAACTGGCACAATGCAAGGATGCCCTCTCTCCACTCCTATTCAACATAGTATTGGAAGTTCCGGCCAGGGCAATCAGGCAAAAGAAAGAAATAAAGGGTATTCAAATAGGAAGAGAGGAGGTCAAATTGTCTCTGTCTACAGGTGACATGATTGTATATTTAGAACACCCCATCATCTCAGCCCAAAACCTCCTTAAGCTGATAAGCAACTTCAGCAAAGTCTCAGGATACAAAATCAATGTGCAAAAATCGCAAGCATTCCTATACACCAATAACAGACAAACAGCCAAATCATAAGTGAACTCCCATTCACAATTGCTACAAAGAGAATAAAATACCTAGGAATCCAACTTCCAAGGGATGTGAAGGACCTCTTCAAGGAGAACTACAAGCCACTGCTCAAGGAAATAAGAGAGGACACAAACAAATGGAAGAACATACCATGCTCATGAATAGGAAGAATCAATATCATGAAAATGGCCATACTGCCCAAAGTAATTTATAGATTCAGTGCTATCCCCATCAAGCTACCATTGACTTTCTTCACAGAATTAGAAAAAAACTACTTTAAATTTCATCTGGAACCAAAAAAGAGCCCATATAGCCAAGACAACCCTAAGCAAAAAGAACAAAGCTGGAGGCATCATGCTACCTGACTTCAAACTATACTACAAGGCTACAGTAACCAAAACAGCTTGCTACTGGTACCGAAACAGATATATAAACCAATGAAACAGAACGGAGGTCTCAGAAATAAAACCACACATCTACAACCATCTGATCTTTGACAAACCTGTCAAAAACAAGCAACAGGGAAAGGATTCCCAATTTAATAAATGGTGTTGGGAAAACTGGCTAGCCATATGCAGAAAACTGAAACTGGACCCCTTCCTTATACCTTATACAAAAATTAACTCAAGATGGATTAAAGACTTAAACGTAAGACCTAAAACCATACAAACCATAGAAGAAAACCTAGGCAATACCATTCAGGACAGTTTTACAATATCTTAATTGTGCATACTTACTTAGAAGATAGAATTAACCAAATCAGTTTCTAAATAGCATCAAGTCCCTTCAGCTCAATTATTACAGGTTTATTGAACATTCTATATTTAAAAACCTGAATATAAAGCACTGTGGTGACCCCTAGGATCCCTCTTTCTAGCAAAACAGTAATGTCAAGAGCAGAGAGCTGAATATGAGAAGATTACAAGAAAACCCAGAATGGCTGAGGGTATCACACTGGCTTTAGAGGAGCATGAGGTGAGAGGAGTATGAGGTGAGAGGAGTATGGGAGGCCTAGAAGAATGCTTTGCTGTAGGAAGTATACTCCACAAATACCAGTTACCTTTCTCCTTCCAAAGGATGGGAATAAGCCTGAGGGCTTAGGGCTTTCAAGTTAGGTATTTTAAGAACAGAAAGTTTTGGAAAATGGTGGATCAAGAGCCAAATAAAGAATTTTACTGGAAGTGGGACAAGAGGGTGGATAAATACCACAGGGAAAGATTAAGGTGAGATTTCCTAAGTTAATGCAAACAGCAACTAATGAGTTTTCATGAGAGAAAAGGCAAGGCAATGCCTATATTAGATGGAAAAAAAAAAGTTTAGAGAAAACCCACTGAAACTGAGAAAATGGAAAACACCACCAGCCGCAGGAAGTGCTGTATTAGTTTGCTAAGGCTGCTATAACAAAGTACCCCAGACTAGGTGACTTAAATAACAGAAATTATTTTCCTCACATTTCTGGAGGCTGGAAGTCTGAAATCAAGGTGTCAGTGGGGTTGGTTCATTTTGAGAACCTCTCTCTTTGGCCAGTAGATGGTCATCTTCTCCATGTGTCTTCACATGATATTCCCTCTGTGTGTGTCCATGTCCTAATCTAGTCTTATAAGGACATCAGTCTTATTGTATTAGGGTCCACACTAATGACCTAAGTTTAACTGAATTGTATCTGTAAAGCTTCTGTCTCCATATATGGTCACATTCTGAAATAATAGGGGTTAGGACTTCAACATAAATAATAAACTTTGAGTTGAGGGGCCATAATTCAGCCATAACTAGTGCCTTGGTCTTAATATACATTCACTATCTCTTACTCTAAGTAACTGCTAGACTCTAAGCCAGTCAAAACAGATAAACAAGACACGGCTCTTACTCTTAGATTGCTCGCTACCTATTGGGATAGGTATTTCATTACTCGTTCTGCTTTGGCACCGAGTACTAATTCACAGGAATTGGCCCTAAGAATGCACCTAGAACAATAAATAAGTCTCTCTTCAACTGTGGTTATTTCAAAACACATGAACGTGGCCTCGATGACAGCTTCTTGAGGATGAAGAAAATAAGTAAAATTGGCAGGATGGTAGTGTTTATCTATCTTGATGTAAATTTAGTGGTATTTAGGGCTCATTGACATTTCAGTGTCTTACAATATGAATGCGGTTTTGCTAAATTGTTGTTCGATAGGCGGAAATGGCTAACTTTTGTAGTGTCCCACAAGACAAGGCCTGTGATAATACTTCCAGATTGCTGGCAGTTATTTCTGTATTGATAAAAAAATATATATATGCTATCCTGAATATAGTAACTGCTCAATAAAATAGCTCAGTAATACATTCTGGTATTCATAAAATTTTATAAAGGACATAGCCTTATGAACAAAAATATGTATTACTGGTAAGTTTACAAATAAAGTATAGTACTGATCATTAGATTTATTTAATCAAGCACAGCTTATTCTTTTCTAATATAAATTGCATTTGCATACTTGGTATATACTCTCTTTCACCTGGCAACACAATGGTGATTTATCACACACATATATAAAATTGATGTGACAAGGGGTCATGCATTTTTTTTTAATGTTTTACCTCTCTATTAATATCTGATAGCAAAAGAGTCAACCAACACAACAGACCCTGAAATGTCTACCTCTGGCTCGCTGATGCTGTCAGAGCCCTCCAGTAATCATTCCTGAGCTCCCTGTTTGCATTGTGAGACTTGCTTCAAACAAGTCAAAAAAAGTTTGAAAAGAGAGAGACTGTTCTCACCATTTAGGTAAATTCTTCAAAACTATACTGGATTCAGTTTTGGTTGGATTATTTTCATTGTAACTCACTTGTGGCCTGTTTGTATTTGAGGGCTGCTTGACCTCACTGCTTGGTCTCTTCCTCATACATTCTAGGGGTTAATTTCCAAGATATAACTTTACTTGACACTGGCTTTAGGGAAACCCAGAGAAGCAGGACAACTGTGTTAATGTCATTTTTGGACCATTATAAACATTCTGTTCACCAAGCTCCTGGTTAATAAAGAGCACCATGCACCTTCTAGTTCCTATAACTTGAGCACATGCCCCATCAGGAGGTACCGAGTAGGTCTACTCAATAATGCATTGTTTGAAAAAGGACATACCATGATAGAAGACATAATGGAGTAACATGCAGACTTAATTACTTTGCTTTGCATTGCTTTAAGGATTACCTGATGCTGAGTAATTTATTGTTTAAAAAAGGTTTATTTGGCTCATAGTTATGCAGGCTGTACAAGAAACATGGCAACTGCGTCTGCTTTTGGCAAGGCCTCAGGAAGCTTTTATTCGTGGCAGAAGGCAAGGGGAACCTGCATGTCACTTGGCAAGAGAAGGAGAAAGAAAGAGGAGGGAGGTGATAGGCTCTTTTTAACAACCAAGTCTCTTGTGAACACATTAATATAGGGAGAGTATCAAGCCATTCTTGAGGGATCCACCCCCATGACTCAAACACATCCCGCTTGGCCCCGTTTCTAACATTGGGAGTTACATTTCAACATGAGGTTTGGAAGGGACAAATAGTCAAACTATATCACAGGCAACTGACATTGATCATGGAAAACTTGTTCAGGAAACTGAAAGTCAGGAGACTGGTTTGGTGGAGGAAGGAACCCTGGATTCTTCTGACCCGTATTTGCAGATTCTGTCTTAGTCTGTCTTTGCTCAGATATTTTGGGAAGCTGCATATAGTAATAAATCCACATAGAGCATATATGCCAGGAACTTTTACAAATATATATAACATTTAAATATATATAAACTAATTTGATCCTCACTAAAATTCTATGATATGAATACTTTTATTCTTCCTCTTACAGATGAGGAAACTGAGGCACCGAGAGTATATGTAACTTCCCTGAGATCATACAACTGGTAAGTGTTGGAGCTGGGGTTTGAACTCAGGTAGTATGGCTCTAGTACTTAGTATTTCCACAATCAGGATGCCTTTTACCATTGATCTCTGCTCTTATGCTGACCGTTTCCAGCCTTGGTGAGTTGGTTAATTCCTGTCACCTAGAAAAGATTTTGTTCACTCAATCTTTGCATGTTCCTACCACCCCATACATACACACACACACACACACACACACACACACACACACACACACAGAAACACACACATAGGTCTGGAACCCGGTGTCTGAATCCTAACCCCAACCCTGACCTTCATGCCAAATTCCTGCAGCTAGATGGCTCTCTGTGCTCTCTTTTTGGTTGTACATTACCTATTGGTTTTTGGTTCTATTTTTTGTTTTTAAATTGTGCTCCATCTATCCTCCAGAAAACTCTGCTTACCACCTCCTGGATTTCCCTGTGACCAAGTTCCTGTTGCCAGTTCTTCCCTCTGAATGCTGTATTTTCGATGAGTGAAGGGCCTCCTTTCCCCCAGTACCCAGTATCTTCTGGATCAAATTAGTGGTGCCCTTCTGACCCCTAAAAAAGTTCAACTACTTTCCCAACTCTCTGAGTTTGGCTCACACGGAAGCAGTTATATCCGCTGTTCTTTGACTTAATGATATATCAGTGGAATGTGGTGATTTTTTTTTTTTTTTTTTTTTTTTTTTTTTTTTTTTTTTTTTAACAAGAGCCAATATGCAAGGTGGCAGGAAGGATGTAGAGGACCATATCCACTAAGGCTAACAGAAGTAAAGGTTGAATGTCTTAAAAGCGACTCACTTGAGGTATTCCCCTTATCAAAAGTTGACCTTTCTTTCTTATTTATCAGGTACTACTCATTTGCATCTATTGAGCTTAAATAAATCAATAAAAAGTAACATTTGTACTTCGCTATCCTTAGCAATGGCTTTTATATCTCACAGTCAGTTTTGCTTCAGTGACTTCCTTTAAATTCCGGAAATAAAGCTTATCATATCTTATCTTACACTGATTGAGTCCTATTTTACCTATGAACATTGGGTATAAAAGTGACCTTACTAAAATATTTGACTAATCCAAGTCCCCACCACATTCTTATACACCTCAGGGTGTGTGATATTTCTTCGTGAGCCACAGCAAGTCAGTATGACTAATATGACACAGTTTTAAGACAAAGAAGGAAAAATAATCTGTAATTTCTTCTGCTAGTTTATGGAGAGCAGTGGCTCTTATGAGGAAGCACGCTGAAGTGGGGAATGGCGATCAAAAACCTAGTCTCGCTCTTTGCCTTCCCCTTTACTGTAAGTAACTCAGTATCCTGTTGCCATAGATAACTCACCTATAAGAGGTGGATTTTGGAGTCATCTCAAATAATTTGCTTCAGTTAAACTAAAATCTGATGTTGACAAAGCTGTGCAGAAACAGGTATATATTACTGATGGTGTGAAATTCAGTTCAATTAGAGCAATTTGAAATAATATAAATATCTGCACCTTTTTTTCTAGTCATTGAACCTGTCAAATTTAAATTTGTGTTAAGAAAGCTAATACACACTGAGAAAATAATATTTATTTCTCATGAAAACATTTTTTATAATTCCCCATTATTTATTTTAACATCCATACACAGAAAAGAAAAAGAATAAACTAAATGCTCAGCAATAAAACAATGCTCAAAAAATTAATTTCTCAAATATAATATTATATGGCCATTAAAGATGGTGAATATGAGGACCATGTTACTACAGGTCAACAAACAATGGCCAACATGAGCCAAATCAATCCCATGACCTGTTTTTGTAAATATAGTTTTATGGGAACACACAAATGCCATTCCTTTATGTATCTTGTGTGGCTGCTTCTGTGTGACAAAGGTAGAGGTGAGTAGTTATGACAGAGTACATAATTGTAAAGCATACAATATCTACTATATGGCCTTTTATAGAAAGAGTTTGCAGATCCTTCACTTAGAAAATACTTATGAAGGGAAAGTAAAACTCAAAATTGCATATACAGTAATTATAACTGTAAAATTTATTTTGTATGCACACTGAACATACATGTATAGACGCCATGTGGATAAATAGAAAAGACATTCATATGGCTAGATTATAGAGATGTCATTAGGTATTTTATATTTTCTAAATCCACTTGTAGTCCCTGTTTTAAATTAACAAACCAACATTTTAAAACTTGTATGTGTTCTTCTAGGTCAAGGTGCTGCTGTGGCAAAAGAATGCCAATATACTGGCCTGTGCTAAGTACACCAGGAAATGCCATCACTATTTGCACAGCGGTAGCATCGCACTTTTGGCCAGTGCCAATTAGACTAACATTTAACATTATTCTGTGGGACACGTTATCTGCTTTCAGTAGACAGTATTTCCACTGCTGCATCCCTAGATTATAAGCAGTTAAGAGGTTGACTGGAGCACTGATGACAGGAAAAATATGTTCTGTTATTCCGGTATTCTGACAGCCCAGCTATACTGAAAGTAGCAAGATAATTTCTTTGACTCTACACTCCACAGGTGCTTAAAGAAGTGGTAGAACTGCTCAAGGCGAGCCAGTCTATAAATTGAGCAAAGCAAACTCATAAGGAGGCATGTTAATTTTTAAAGTGGATGGGTCAAAAGGGAGTCAACATAGTAGTTATCCCCATCAGTGTAAACTAGGTTCTTCACTGTAGCCTCAGAAGAATGTTGTCCTCTGTTGCCAACAGGAGGATGCTAGAGTTGTAATGCTCCTAAATAAGACATAACCTTCACTGAACCAATTAATTCCCAACCTCACTTTCCCCATATGCATCAGATGATTGCTTCTCAACATTGGCTGCACATTAGAATCATGTGGGAGTCAGAATTGTAAGTGGGAGGAGGAGAGAGGGTGAGAGAAAGGAGAGCTGGGGCACCTTGGAATCACACATTATTTAAAATCCATTTCAGTGATTCTGATGTCCAGCCAGGGTTTCAAATGATTGGGTTAAATAATGTCTATATTTCTTTTCTTTTTTTGAAAAAAAAAAAAAAGCTTTTAGGTTCAGGGGTACATGTGCAGATTTTTCTACATAGGTAAATTCATGTATTAAATTGCATTTTAGAATAGACATACTTACGTATGTGAACACATATTCACATGTTGTGGAGGTATCTGTTTTATTTTAACATCAAATGACAATTATAAGCTATAAACTCAAATCATTATTTTAGTAGTATAGTTACCATTCATTGAACTCCTATATATGCCACATACTTGCTAAATCTTCTATTTTGAAGTATAAATTGTTAAGTTGAACCCTCCTAACAAACCTCTGTGTTTGGCTTCATTATATCATTCCAATTTAAGTTGAAGAAAATAAGGTATATCAGTGATTTAAGGTCTTGCCCAAGGTCATTAAACCAGTAAATGGCAAGACTGGAATCTCTACTGAGGTTTATTGAAGTCCACGGCCTGATACCTTCTCCTCTGTACTCTACTGTTTTCAAAAGTAGTTTTTTTCAAGCTCCAAAATTACTTTGTATGTTCATTATTAGGGTGTAATACATCTATTAAACTTAAATATTCTTGAGTCAATGCATTCAGGAACTTGCCTAGTGGTTGTTTAGGTGAAATACTGGCACTATTTTGCTGTCAATTTATTTTTTTCACTGAAGGCTTTCCAGAGAAAAAGGATTATTGGAACACACACACACACACAATTTCTTTCAAGACATGGGCTAATGCAATGGTTGGGGCTTGAAAGTCTGAAGTCTGGAACTCTCAGACAGGAGTGAGGAAGTAGAATTTCCTTTTCAGCAAAACCTTAGTTTTGCTCTTAAGGTATTTCAACTGATTGGATGAGGCCTACCTATCTTATCAAATATAATCTCTTTTATTTAATGTCTGCTGATTAGAGATGTTAATAATCATTCTACCTCCGCAGCAACACCTAGATTAGTGTTTGATTAAATACCTGTAGCCTAGTCAGGTTGACATATAAAACTAACCATCAGAATACTGTATGTAGGCTGACATGCACACTCAAGCTGGAAAACTCTAAGGCAATATTCTCCACTATAAACTCTTGCAGTATTTTGTTTTTACTTCTCTTACATAATTACACAGTTGATATATACTGACTTGTCAGAATGAAGTACCAGTCACTGTGTTAGATGTTGAGGATGCAAAAAAGAATAACATAACATTCCTTGCTGTCAAAAAAAAAAAAGGTTACTTTACAGTTCTTAGCCTCGCTTCTTGTATGTAACATATATTTGGTGTTTGAATAAACAGGGAACAGTTTGGTACTCAAGAATCTAATGTTTATGCCCAAATCATCAACATTTATATTATAATTCTCTTTTACTTTTTAGATGAATTTAGTGATACATATATCATGAATATTATCCTACAATCAGTGTAATACTTCTTCTGTCCAAGTATTTGATGCTTTTGGAATCAACAGGATTTCATAAAATCTATTTTCTTCAGCCAAAAAATAGTCAATTTGTGATGGTTTAATGAAAGATTGCCAAATATAGATATTTTTACATAACAAATACAAGTTGTTGCCACAATTTGCCAAAAAAAAAAAACTTGATTGATTAAATGAATTCAACGGAAAGAGAAAGAGAAAGCATACCTAGGTCCTTATCATCCTGAAGGTTAATATGCAGTCACTACATCCATTGTTTCAAGTAACTTTTTTACTGGGTGGTTATGCTCTTGTGTAATGGAACTAAAAATTATAATGAACTTGGAAGGAAAAAATAGGATTCCTTCATCACTATGTCATTGAATCCCTAGGTGGCTATTGAAGATACCTTGAGTTACTATATTAAACTCAATTGATAAGATTTTTTAAACTGTGATATAACTTTGTAGATGTATATCTGTAAGATATTTTAAAGTGTTTCTTAAAATATTAATAACTAGCTTCGTTCTTTTTATTAGGAGATATACGTAATGTAAATGATGAGTTAATGGGTGCAGCACACCAACATGGCACATGTATAAATATGTAACAAACCTGCACATTGTGCACATGTACCCTAGAACTTAAAGTATAATAAATAAATAAATAAATAAATAAATAAATAAATAAATAAAATATATTAATAACTATTCATTGCATGCTTTCGGTATGCTAGACACTTCACAAATAAAATCTCATTTATTATTCTCAACAACTTATTTTGGTAGGTGCTATTTTCCCATATTATAGTTGAGGAAACTGAGGCTCAGAGGCTACACTGCTATTAAGTGATTGAACTGAAATTTGAACCCAGATTTGTCTGACTTTAAGAGTTATGCTCTTTTCATTAGGAAACATTGTTCCTCAGTAATGTCATTATGTCATTCTTTATTCTGTTATCCAAATAATGGCCAAGCTAATACACTTATCATTTAAAACTATGTAAGTGTAGATTATTTGAAAGTTGTCAAACACTGTCACTTGTCACTTACTTTGCTAATAGACTTTTCTATGGAGCTCTTTTTAGCTGATAAAAATAATAATTTTCATGTATGCTTTTTGAAATATTTATTTACTAAAAACAAATGGTTGTTTCAATCCTCTTGTAGATAGCAGGAGCCAGAATATTGGATCTGGGATGTTCCTGTTTCGTGACTAGCACACTTTTAATTTCTCATTTCTGCTACAGTTGTCCAAGGATGTGTGGCACATAGTTTCTTGATATTTTCCTGTGGAAATGATTTCTCCTATGTTCTACCTTTTCAAATTAGGATTGAGTAATGGCTTTAAAAATATGAACATGGAGTTTGTAGTTTGCTCATTTGAATCAGATGTGCATAAAGTAATATTTGGTTGACTGTATGATGGAATCAGCAGGGTAAGATAAAATCCAGAGACTGCATTTTGCCAGATTCTGTTGTAAGTAAACTTTAAGGAGTATACTACGGTTAATAACAATATGATTGTATAATTTACCTACCAAAGTAGGATTTTAGTGAGACTGAAAGCTGGTGCTCTTCATAATTATGCTGGTGTAGCAGGTATTAAACTGGGTGTGTGGTCATCCTGTCCGATAGACCTCACAGTGAAACACTGTTTTCTGTATCCGAATTTTAATGCTAAATTAACATTGTGAAAGGAAAATGAATATCCCTACAATCACTAAGCCAAAGGGAAAAGTAAAGCTGGGAACTCTGTCAGGCAAACCTGTCTCCCATTCTATGCCTAAATAAGATAGCTACGAATAATTTTTTTAAAGCTACATACCTCCCTCACAATTTGTCCACAAGGAAGTTTCTTGTGGAAAAAGGACAGGTAGAATGCAAAGTCATCCCTCCAATTACATGAGACAAACGCATACCTGATTGTTTCCTGTGCTAGACTAAGCCAGACTAAGGCATAGTGACCTTTCCTGTAAATTGTGCTTATCAAAATCTCAAAAGAATGCAATCATTTGTTTCTTGTCTACCTGTGACCTGGAAGACCCCTCCCACTTCAAGTTGTTCCACCTTTCAGGATGGAACCAATGTACAGCTTACATATATGGATTCCTATCTCATGTCTTCCTAAAATGTATAAAACCAAACTATGTGCCGACCACCTTGAACACATGTCATCATGCCCTCCTGAGTCTTTGTGAAGGTCCTAAACCTTGGCAAAATAAACTTTCTAAATCAATTGAGACCTATCTCATAGGCCTTTTTGTTAAAGAACTCAGAACCAATAACTCATCCCTTTGGGGAGTGTTCTGTTTTCTTTGTGGAGTTTCAAGGATCATGAGCAGATTCTTCTTAGGTTCAAAGCTCTGCTTTCCTGGATTTGCATTACCTGACTTCTTTGGCTTTTGGGGGTACCAGAGATAACCTTGTATGGTGAGAGGATTTGACCTTGGTGTATGTAGTGACAAAGAAGAGCTACAAAGTTAAAGGTGGTTGAAGACAGTTTACAGGAAGTCGTCTTAGCTGGTTTTTTTGTTGTTGATTTTCCCCCTCCTAGGAAGCTGTTGCTTATGATCCTAATTCTAATTTGGAGGTGCATTCTAAAGAGTCTTCTCCGTTGCCTTTCCTGCCTAAATTAATCTTGATTGGCTTGTCTGCATATTTGCATGAGGAACTGAACTGTTTTTGTAGATAAATGAGAGGCTGAGTTTCTTCAGTTCCAAAGAGAAAGGGCATTTTGCTCCTCCCAGCTGAAAGGCACACCTGGCTGACTGGGAGCCAAGTGGGAGTGTTTGGGATGTTGACAATCTGCAACCTGCAGTGGTCCTACAGGGAACCCCAAAATAATTAGGTTAAAAAGGCTCAACCAAGAAGTGCATGTAAGAGTTGGTCACTCTGCACTTTGAGCCCTCCTAGAGGTGCTAGACCTCTGGAAAGAGAAAATGAGACATGTAAAAGGGCAAAAATGAGTCAGTAGTGACACACTGTGGAGTCCCACCCACAACCAGCACACTTCAATCCACCACACTAAACGTAGGTCACAGCTCAGTTTCTCCTTTATTAAAAGAATGCAGGAAACAAATCATCTATGAGTAAGGAAAGACAAGGAGAACGGCCCCTCTTGGGCACCTCGTTTGGCTTTATGGAGCCACTACTTGCAAGTGGTTCTGTAAATGAAAGGACATGCCACATTTTCTAATACTCCAGCTGGTTACACATTAGTTCTGCTTTTGTGCATGTTTTAAACTGACGGGCAAATGACATCAAGGAAAATCCAGAGCTCAAAGATTGAGCTGCAACTATAAAATTCTTAAGTTCTCTATCTATCTGCTTTCTTTTTTTTTTTTTTTTTTTTTTTTTTGAGACGGAGTCTCGCTCTGTCTCCCGGGCTGGAGTGCAGTGGCCGGATCTCAGCTCACTGCAAGCTCCGCCTCCCGGGTTTACGCCATTCTCCTGCCTCAGCCTCCCGAGTAGCTGGGACTACAGGCGCCCGCCATCTCGCCCGGCTAGTTTTTTGTATTTTTTAGTAGAGACGGGGTTTCACCGTGTTAGCCAGGATGGTCTCGATCTCCTGACCTCGTGATCCGCCCGTCTCGGCCTCCCAAAGTGCTGGGATTACAGGCTTGAGCCACCGCGCCCGGCCTCTATCTGCTTTCTTTTCTGCCTGCTTTAAGTCTGTGCTTACTTTCCTACTGAGATAAAATCCAGTTTTATCCAACCATTTTTTTTGTTATTGAACCATTTTTTTTGTTATTGTTTTTGCAAGCCAATGAGTTTGTATTAATATCTCATGGATAGAGTTCTGAAAATAAAAGCTATAGGATCTTTGTAGGAGTGTGTTTGTGTGTGTTTGTGTATACATACACATTTTTTATTATGTGCTTTTGGCCACAAGGTAGCAAATTTGGCTTAAAGAGTACCTATAAATTAAATAATAAGCCCAAATGCTTTTCAAGTTCATGGACTTAAGTAAAATCTTTGATAAGTTAGCATTACAATTATTGGTTAAGTAATATTAAAAATGTCTTCAGTACTGTCAGCATAAATTTTTGTTTGCATTTATTGATTAAATGATTTCATACTTATCCCTGCCAAATACTACAAGGTGTCAAAATTTGGCAGAAATATTATTAAACTGTAAACCCAGCCAAAACAGAATGATCTTTGTTTGTAAAATTTTTAATAAATAGGACATTAATATTGGTATAATGAAAACAGCTAAATCTTAAATTATTTGGTAAAATAACCATATATTTCATCTTAAGGTTCTTACTTAGGTAAAAACCTCAAATTCATGGGCCATAAAATAGTTGACTAGAAAATAACCTTAGGTAATGACTATCATAGTTTTTTTTTTTTTTAACCAAGATTAAAGTAATTTTTTCTCATTTCTTATTAATCTCAGTTAAAAAAAACTATAATAGTCATTATCTAAAGTTACTAAAGTTATTTTTAACTTTAATAAAAAGTAAGAATAAAAAATAAAATAATTAGGTAAATGGAATGGGATAAATACTAATAGAAAAACTTGTCATAATTTAGAATCTAAAGTTAAATAATAGATACTCCATTTAATGGGTATTTTCCAATTAAAAAATACATATTGTAGGAAAACATTCTAAAAATGAGTATACTAATAAGCGAATACTTTTTGTCTAATTCAACGTATTTAAAGATTATGTATAAAACAAGGAAAAAGGAACTAGGAAATAAAAGACATGTAAAGAATGTTATAGGAATTAAGAGATATTTTTGGTAAGAAAGCTTAAAGAAAAATAATTTTACATGAGAAAGGATCTTGTATGGTACATTTTTGTCCTAGAATACAATGACTGATTGTTTAAGAAAGAGGAATGTTCAAGACAAACTAGAAAGTGCAAGCATGTCATGAATGATCTGTGTAAGTTATAATAAGAAGTTTTATGAAAAAAAACCTTTTGCATGATCAAGTTGTCTATAAGTAAAGGGAAATTGTAATGGTCTTTCTAGAGGTCGTGTTTTGACGTTAAAAAAGGAATCACTTATACACTAAATAATTGGTTAGAAAAATAAAATTTTCTTAGGGTATTTGCTTTACTCTTAATAAAATTACAAGATGTTACATATATTTTATCACACAAAGTTAAACTTACTGCATTTCACTGTTTTCTGTTATAGTGCTGCTTTTAAAATGCCTGAAATAATAATTCTAGGCTTCAATTCATTTTCAGCTTCTGTAGGTATTTTTTGTTGTTGTTGTTCTACGTGTTCCTAGTGCTAAAGATGTTTTATCTTAAAGGTCTAAAGGAAATGTTTATTTCTAACACACTATTGTATGCCCTTGGCATTAAATTGTTCTACGAATTGAAAAATTTGCACTTATAACCCAGGAAACACTCTTTCTATGTCTAACTATTTAAAATACCCTTTTCATTAGTTTTGACTTGTAGATTTTCTAAATCTACAAGGAATCTACGTAGGAATCTACACAGGAAACAGCAGTCACACTGCAGAAGGTCTTTTGCCTTTGGGCAACTGGCCTAGTAAGCCGACTTTAAGCTTTATTGAAATAATTCGTATGTTATTATTACTGAGTTTTAGTTTGATTAGAAAAAAACTAAGATTAAAAACTGTTTTCTTAATTAAGAGTATTACATTCATGCAACTTTCTGTAGGTGCTTTTAAAGGCCTTGTGCCATTAAGTTATGGGGCTGTGACTCCTGGATCTAAATCTTAAACATTGACAGCAGGTAAAACCTCAACCTCAGACCTGGTAGAAGGTGTCAATCAAAATAAACTACATTCATGAGACACAGGGTTAGAAATTAAAACTATTCAACTCGAGGCCCAGGGACCATTACAGAAGAGGTGGGCATGTGAGATTGTAGGGGCCAATTTCGAGTGATAAAATAAATTCATTTTCTCTATAAATTAATCATGAATGTCAAAGGCACACTGATGCAAGGCCAGCATATGGGCCCCTGTGCCAGATTAACAAGATTTTCTTGGAGCATTAACAACTTCTTAATAAAAGGTTATAAAGGTTATAAAAAGACTTATGGAAATTATATATTATGGTCAAAATAATTAAAATTGTATAGATTGTTTATACAATTTTAAAAAGAAATTTAATTGTCCTCATGTTGTTTTTGTTAGGGCTTATTGTTTGGGAAATTAAGTCTCCTCTCTCAAGGAATAAAGGTTTTCACCTTTTTTTTCTTGAAATCTTTGTCATTACTTTGGCTGAATGAAGACTTATTTTACAGTGACCTCTGATCCTATTTTGTGATATCAAGTTTTTTAAACTTTTTATATTTAACACATTTTCCAAAATCAAATTCTTACTTAGTTCTCATTAATTTTTTGATATTAGTCATCTAAAGTTCAAAAGAAACATAATTTGCTTATTTGATATAATAAAATCATATGGGAAATATTGTCAAATATGAAACAGTGTTTAACCTTCTTTGGGTTATATTTATATAAATGTGTTATTAGTATGTGTTCCAGAATTCTATGACATTCCTGTGATTCTGTTATGTCTTAGTGCATGTTATTAGTGGTAATTATGGTTATTATGTAAAACTGTTGTATGCCACGGAAGTAACCAAATTTCCTTGTCAATTGTGTCTCTATAACTGTTTTAGGACTTTTGTCATCTACAGTTGTTTTACTTTTATCCTTTCCAAAACGTGGTTTTGTAATCAGCATAGGACTCTGTATTCATCCATTTTCACACTACTGTAACAAACTTCCCAAGACTGGGTAATTTATAAAGCAACGAGGTTTAATTAACTCACAGTTTTGCTTGGCTGAAGGGGCCTCAGGAAACTCACAATCATAGTGGAAAGGGAAGCAGGTACTTCTTACTTGGCAGCAGGCAAGATAGATAGTGTGTGTCAGTGCAAGAAAAACTACCATTTAAAAAACCATCAGATCTCATGATAGTTCACTCCCTTTCATGAGAACAACGTGGGAAAAACCACCCCAATAATCCAATCACTTCTCTCCAGGTCTCTTCCTAAACACCCAGGGATTACAATTCAAGATGAGCTTTGGGTTGGGACACAAAATCTAACCGTATCAGACTCTGACAGGTGCTCTTGAATGGGGAGGTTTCTGGAAACTGTGACACTAGAATAGAAGAAAAACTTTTAGGACTCCCATGGAGAACTGAAATGTTCATGAATATCAAGCCAAACAGGAGTTACTTACACAGACTGAACTAATAGAAGACTGAGATAAATCATTTTATGATTCTTTTGTTTAAAACGCTGTTGATCCTTTGTTTTTCAGAGCTAAAAAATCTTTTCTTTAGAGCTATTTATAGCTTTTAATTATTGAGTAATGTATGCTCTTATAAACAAAATTTGGTGCATATTTCTTTCCACCTGATTTATCAAAAATTTGGAAACCAGTTGTGAGTATTTTTAACTGATGGCAATATAATTATTTGCATGAGTGCAATAGGAATCTGTTTACTTTTGTAATAGGACACTTTTGGAGACACTGGTTATTTTAACAAAGTTTTGACTGAAATGACGTGCTTTCAGATTCTTTTGAGAAATCAGAGTTGGCTTTTAGAGCCAATAAAAGCCCCTTGGGAAAGCTGGTCTCATACCTTGTCTACACAGTCCCTGTACAGGTTCCTGAACTGTGGTGAATAAAAAAATGTCATTTTCTTTTTTTTATTATCAAAGTTCAAATATACTGAAATGCCTACTTACAAATCATGCAGATTTAAGGTATTATATTTTATATGAATGAAATATTTTAATGTGTGTGAAATCATAGACAAAGAAAAATAGAATAGTGATTATATAAAAGGAATGATATTGAGAAATATTGAGGAATTCAAGGAATTATTGAGACCTAAACATTTTTCATAATTGATAAAAATTATGAACTAATGAATACAGGAGATATAATTTATCCACAATAAAATATATGAAAGGACAACCAAGTATTTTTGTGAAACTACAGAAAGTCAAAGACAAATAAAAAGATCTGAAAATAAACTATTCAAAAAATGTAAAAATAATTTTTATTTAAGATAAAATATTATAACCATCAACATACAATTGTGTATACGCAGACAAACTATCTTATAAGTACATGGGGGAAAATAACTATATTATAAATAAACAAAACTGAGAGAATATATTAACGAATAATTTTCATTGAAGAGTTTTCTAAAAAAAAATTATCCAGGCACAAGAAAGAAAGATTTCAGGAGGAAAGCCTGAGATACAAAAAAGAATGGTAAAAACATAAATTGTTAGAGAAATAGATAAAACTAAATAAAAGGTATCTATATAAAATACCATCAAATATTGTTATAAAATGTTTGATATGTAGTAACTTTATTACCATTTAGTTATAAGTTGCATTGTAATTTTTCCACCTCAATTGGTATTTAGGAGTGTGTTTTTGCATCGCTATCCATATACATGCACATATGTATATATGTCTACGTTTTAACATTGCATTATCATTGATTTCTAATCTAAATACCTGCTCAGATATTTTTCATCTGTGTCATACCAATTCTTTGAAACTTGTTAAAGCTTCCTTTCTTTATTAGTTATGCTTCAAAAACACTCATGACCTAGGTAACAGAAAACACATTCAACTGGGATTTTGATGAAGATATATTTATCAATATGTCAGGAAAGTCTGGGCACCTGGGGATTATCAACAATAAGACACTATTATCACCGCTAAATGTTAAGAGATAAAGGGATGAAACAGTGTTACTGGAGCCCAGTGAGATGTAGAGTCATGGAAAGCAGATAGGTACTCTACACAAAATTGAAGTTGTAGAAGGGCACTACCATAACCATGGCATAAAGGCAGAGAAGAAGTAAGGAAAATTTGCCCTGATCTCTTCATTTTTATGCTCTTCAATCTCCTACTAGTGCCTCCCAATTAGCCATAACGATCTGGAAGCCAGAGAGTAAAGAATCCAGGTTATATAGTTCACAGTGGGTGACCACTTAGGGTATAGAACAAGGAAGCAAGAAGAGCAGAGAACTAATGGTAAAAGGAAATAAATAGAAAGTATCCAGCAATATTTTTGAGATGTGACATGACATAATTTATATTTGTTCTAGTTTTTGCTCAAACATAATGTTATATATGTTCTTATATTAGTTATTGTCCAACTGGAAATCACTGGGTATGTTTTACAGAGAGGAAATTTAATACTGATAATTGGCTAACAAATGATGTTAATGCAGCGAAACCAAACAGAAAGGTGAGACAATTGAGAGATTAGAAACAGCAGAAAGCTGCTATTGTCTCTAGGTTTGGAGAGATACAGGAAGTAGGTGGTGTTTATCAGAAACCAGAAACTAGTACCGTCTTGAGGAAACTAAAACCAATGTGATGGCAGACTAGATGTAATGGGACCATAAAATGAGAAGGTCTTCAGTAGAGAACTGGAAACTACAAAGGAAAGGCAACTGCTGTTAGAAAATATTGCCTGTGTTAGTACGCGAAGGCCAGGAAGACTATGGTTTCTCTTGCCTTTCCATGGTGTTCATTGGCTAAATCAACTGGCAAGGATGTCTGGGAAGTGTAGTTTTTCTGATATGAATAATAATTGGATCTGTATATAAACAAGCGATGATCTGCCCATTTCTCTACTTGATAGATACAGGATTGCACATATTTAACAGATAAAACTTGTTAGCCATGATCTTTGAATTTTCTTTGATTTTTTGAGACAGAGTCTCGCTCTGTTGTCAGGCTGGAGTGCAGTGTCTTGATCTCGGCTCACTGTAACCTCTGTTTCCTGGGTTCAAGTGATTCTCCTGCCCCAGCCTCACGAGTAGCTAGGAATACAGGTGTGCGCCACCACACCCAGCTAATTCTTGTATTTTTAGTAGAGATAGAGTCTCGCCATGTTGGCCAGGATTGTCTCGATCTCTTAACCTCGTGTTCTGCCTGCCTCGGCCTCCCAAAGTGCTGGGATTACAGGCATGAGGCACTGCTGGCCAAACAGTGGAATTTTCTATACTCACAAATTTTTTCTGTCATTTTGTTTCTAATAAATGTGTATTAAAATCAACCATATTATTGTGACTTTGATAGTCCCTTATTGTTCTGTCACATTTCATTTTATATAATTTGAGTCTATTCTGTTAGGGATGTAAAAATTCATGATTTTAACATTTCTTGGTGAACTTTTTATATCATTATGTTGGGAGTCTGTTTCTATGAATATTCTTTACATAAATTATTTGTATTGTTATTTATATTTTCACAGCTATGTTCATGGATATTTTATTTTCGTGTTTTTGTTTTATCTTCAAATCATGTGTTGTTCATCCTTAAGCAACTGTACACTGATGTGAAACTATCTTTCAATAGGTAAGTCTAATTTAATTACTTTTATGTTGTTTGCTAATATTTTCAGGTTTTTTTCTTGTCACAAACTTTACTCAATCAAATGCAATGGTCAAATGTTTTGCGTTTTTATGTCTGTCTGAAGAGTGTTTAGGGATGATCACATCATGCACACACGAAATTATAATTTACCTTTTGGTAGAACTGACACCAATTACATTAAAATAAAAGGACCGTTAGAAATTTCATCCTAATTCCCCTTTATCCTTTGAGCTGACGGGTCAATTTTTTCTTGGTAAGTTTGAATTTTATTTTAAGTGCAGAGAGTATCCAACTAGAAGTTTGAAAATGTGTAAATGATATAATCTCATTTAAGTGTTAAAAAGATCAGTCTGGTTGAAGTATCAATAGACTGTGGGGCTAGAGTAAAAGCAGGATCAGTCATCCAGGTAAGAGATGATGGCAGTTTCGTCTAGGATAAGAGTAGTGTAGGAAGTAAGAAGATAGAAATTCTGAATATATTTTGAAAATAAAGCCTGTCTGTTTGTTAACTGAGAAAAATAGATGAATCAAAGTAAGTTCTTAGGTTTTAAGGTTGAGCAATTGAGTTAACAGTGGTGCCATTCATTGAGACGTGGGTCTGGGGAAGAAGCAGGTTGGAGATAGGAAACAACGGGATCTCTAGATATGCTAATGCAGAAGTAACTGATCCATAATCTAATTATAACATTAAAGTTTTCCCAAATATTTCATCCCATGGTCTGTTCTGAAATTCCACAAGCTTACAATTGACTAAGAAGAGTCTAGATTTTAAAGAATGTAGCTGGAGGCTTAATGAGCTCCTAAGAACATACTGGATACATTATGAGAAGATTGATGATGGAAGTGGGCTGGAGAGGAGAAGTAACACCCCCACAACACTGCTTTTGGTCCTAGAATTTCAATTTCTCCTGATTATTCCTTCTACCCTAGGCAAGGTGTATTATTCTTTCTACCCTAGGCAAGTGCAGTTATTTTACACCATAAATCACCTCAATTAAATGTGTCTGATGCATTTGATTTAAGAAGATCCTCTTAAAACTAGTGCTTGCATTTCCAAACTAAAGCCAGGAAAGTAAATTGTGACTTTTAGAGCAAAACTGTATGCCTTATTCCTAGAGAATGAATAAAATTGCAGTTACACATTATATTCATCTGTTTTTATATATTCTGTCACAGTACTAGCTCATTTAATATTCACAAATATAGCAATACAGCTATTTTAAACCTTGAAAATTAAATATATAAACTGCTTAAGAGTTACAGTCTGACATATTAATCCCTCATTGTATAATTTACAGTTTGGCAGTAATGAAGTTCATAAACAGAAACAGCAGTGCTAAAACACACAGAAAAAGAATTTCTAAGTTATAATGACCAGTTACAATAAAAAACAGTTTTTGAATTATTATGATTAATAGTAGCTTAATTGAATGCTATTAAATCTGACAAATAATTTTTCAAACTTCTTAACATTTAAATTAATATTCTAACATTATTGCCCAATTACAGTAGTTTTATAAGAATTATAATTATTTTATAATAATCAAGTTCTATAAAAATTGTTTCAAATCGTTCCTTTTCAAACTTTTGTGTAAAGATAGCATGGAAACTCGGCATTCTACTTGTAGGTATTTAGCTAAGAGGAATGAAAATAAATGTCCACACAGAAACTTGTACAGGAACGTTTATAGATGCATGAATCATAATAAACAAAAGTTGACCCCAAATATTCATCAAATAAAGAATGGATACAAATGTCATATGTGTACAGTGGACTATTACCCATAAAAATAAATGAAGTACTGATACATACTACAATGTCGATGAACCTTGGAAACATTATGCTAAATGAAAGTAGTGAGACACAGAAGGCCACATATTGTATGAACCTATTCATGTTAAATGTTCAGAAAAAGCAGACTTACTGAGGAAGAGTAAAATAGTGGTTGCCTATGGTGGAGGAAGGAGGGTGGAATGGGAATAAACAGTGACTGCTGATGAGTTTGAGGTTACATTATGGGGTGATGAAAATGATTCAACATTTTACTCATGAAGATATCACAACTCAGTGAATATATTAAATTGTAAGCTTTAATAGAGTAAATTTTATGGTGTGTAAACTATGTTTGAATAAGCTACTATTAGAGAGAGGGCAGAGTAAAATGGCAAAATAGAAGTCTCCAATGATTGCCCCCCTCCACAAAGAGGCCACTATAACAACTATCTGTACAAAAATAACACCTTCATAAGAACCAGAAATCCGGTAAGTAATCACAGTATCTGGTTATAACGTCATATTGCTGGAAGAGTCACTAAAGAGGTAGGAAAAACAGCATTGAATAGCCAATGTCCCTCATCACCTATTTCCCTGCAGCAGCAGAATGAAGAGAGAGTTTTGGTGCATGGGGCGAGAAAGACTGCAGCAATTGTGAGGCATGAAACTCAGTGCAGTACTGTTAGAGCAGAAAGGACAACCAGACCAAACTCAGCTGGCAGCCACCCACAGAGGGAGCACTGAAACCAGTGCTAGGTAGAGGGCAATTGCCAATTCCAGCAGCCAGAAAGTGAGTTTATGTGAGCCTCACTACCAGGAGCTAAAGTGCTCTGGGGCCCTAAGAATATGAAATGCAGGCTAGGCCACAAGGCTGCAAATTTTACATGAGCATTAGTGCTGAACTGGGTCCAGAGACATTAGACTGGGGATCACATGACCTACTGGGATAGCAGTCAGGGTGTCTAAGGGAATGCAGGTGTAACCCCTCCCCTAATTCCAGGTTGCACAGCTCCCAGCTCCAAAAGAGACACCTTCCTTTCACTTGAGGAGAGGAGACGGAAGAGTGGGAAGGACATTATATTGCATCTTGGACACCAGCTCAGCCAAAGCAGGATATAGTGCTGTCAGAGTCGTGAGGTTCCCATGCAAGACCCTAGCTCTTGGCCAACATTTCTAGACACACCCTGGGTCAGAAAGGAACCTGCTGCCTTAAAGGGAAGGACCCAGTCCTGGCAGCATTCATCACCTGCTGTCTAAAGAGCCCTTAGACCTGAATGAACAGCAGTGATTTCCAGGCACCCTGGTGAGGGCCTTAGGTGAGACTCGGAGACTTGTTGGTTTTAGGTGAATCTCAGCACATTCTCAGCTGTTGTGGCTACAGGGCGAGGCTCCTTCTGCTTGACAATTGCAGAGGAAAAGGAAAGGGGACTTTGTCTTGGACCTTATGTACCAGCTCGGCCACAGGGTGGTAGAACAAAAAAAAAAAAAAAAAAAAAAAAAAAAAAACAAAACAGCACTTGGTGTTTCTGATTCCAAGAATTGGCTCTTGGATGACATTTCTGGACCTTCCCTGGGGGAAAAGAGAGCCCATGACCCTGAAGGGTAAGTCCCAGGCCAGTCAGGATTCACCACAAGCTGACTTAAGAGCACTTGGGCCTTAAGGGCACATTGCTGGTACTCTGGTAGTACTCTCCATTGGCCTCTGGTGGCAGTAGCCACAAGGTGAGGCTCCTCTGCCTTGGGAAGGGGGAAGTATATGTGAGAAAGACTGTGTCTTTTAGTTTGAATTCCAGCTTACTCATACTACAGTAGAGCACCAGGTAAATGCCTAAGATTTTTGACCCTAGTTCCTAGCTCCCAGACAGCAACTTTGAACCCACCTGGGAACTGGGAGAATATGCTTCCCTATAGGAAAAGACACAGGCCTGGTGGACTTTGCCATCTGATGACTGTAGAGCACTAGGTCCTTGAGAGATCATAGGATGTAGCCGGGGAGTGGTTACAACGGACCTTGGGTGAGAACCAGTGCTGTACTGACACAGTGCAGTCCTAGTACTGATGGCCAGAAGGGTATTTGTGTTACTCCACCTCCAGCCTCAGGTTGTTCAGAATGGAGAGAGGGACTCTGCTTGTTTAAAAGGAAATAAAGAAAGAAAACCAGAGTCTTGGTCTCGTAAGCCAGAGAATGCTTCAGATCTTATCCAAGACAATCAAGGTTGTACTTCTATGAGTCTGTAAGAACCACTGTACTAATGGACCTGGAATGCCCCCTAAAGCAGATACAGCTTAGATCACAACATGCTAGTCCTTTCAAATATCTGGAAAGCCTTCCTAAGAAGGATTGGTGCAGACAAACCCAGACAGTGATGACTACAATAAATACTTAACTCTTCAATACCCAGACACAGACTAACATCTACAAGAATCAAGACCATCCAGGAAAACATGACATCACCAAATAAACTAAGTCACCAGGGACCAATCCTTGAGAAACAGAGATATGTGACTTTTCAGATGGAGAATTCGAAATAGCTGATTTGATAAAACTCAAAAAACTTCAATATAACACAGAGAAGGAATTCAGAATTCTGTCAGATAAGTTTAATAAATAAATTGAAATAATTTACAAAGAATCGAGAAGAAATTTTGGAGCTAAAAATTCAACAGACATAATGAAGAATGCATCAGAGTGTTTTACTAGCAAAATGCACCAAGCAGAAGAATTAGTGAGCTTGAAAATACACCAAGGAGAAAAAAAGAAAAAAGAAAAAAACATAAATGAAGCATGGATACAGAATCTAGAAAGATCGATGAAAAGGGAATATCCAGGAGTTTTTACATTAAAAAATAAGTAGAGAAAGAGATAGTGGTAGAAAATTTTTTCAAAGGAATAATAGTAGAGAACATTCTGAACCTAGAGAAAGATAGCAATATCCAAGGTCAAGAAGGCTATAAAACACCAGGAAGATTTAAACCAAAGAAAACCACTTTAAGGCATTTCATAATCAAACTCCCAAAGGTCAAGCATAAAGAATGGATCCTAAAAGCAGAAAGAGAAAATAAGCAACTAACATACAGTGGAGCTCCAATTGGTCTGGCAGCAGGATTTTCAGTGAAAATCTTACAGGCCAGGTGAGAGTGGCATGACATATTTAAGTGCTGAAGAAAACAAAACAACAACAAAAAAATCTTTTACCTTAGAATAGTATATCTGGTGAAAAATATCCTTCAAAAATGAAGGAGAAGTCAATATATTACCAGAAATAAAAAAGGGATTTCATCAACACCAGACCTTTTCTACAAGAAATGCTAAAGGAAGTATTTTGATCAGAAAGAAAATAACATTAATGAACAATTAGAGATCACCTGAAGATACAAAACTCACTGGTAACAGTACATGGAAAAAATAAAATATTATAATACTGTAACTGTAGTGTGTAACATACCATTATCCTAAGTAAAAAAAAAAAAAACAAAGAATGAATCAAAACCAATATCTGTGACAACTTTTCAAGACATACTATAGTAAGATATAAATAGAAACAACACGTTAAGTGGAAAAATAAAGTTAATACATAGAGTTTTAATTACTTTTTTTGACTTGCTTGTTTATGCAAACAGTGTTAGGTTGTTATCAGGTTAAAATAATGGGGCAAGTCTCATGGGAACCTCAAACTAAACACCATGTAATGGATTCACAAAAATTAAAAAGCAAGAAAGTAAATCATATCACCACTTGAAATCATGTTCAGTAAAAGGAAGCCTGGATGGAAAGAAAGAAAGAAGACCACAAAACAATCAGAATCAAAAAATAAATTGACAGGAGTAAGTCCTTATTTATCAATAATCGCATTTAATGTAAATAGACTAAACTCTCTAATCAAAAAACATAGGTTGGCTGAATGCATACAAAACAAGACCCAATGACCTGTTGCAAACAAGAAACACACTTCACCTCTAAAAACACATGTGGACTGAAAATCCCTATCAAAATATCAATGACATTTTTCACAAAAATAGAGAAAAAAATCAAACGATTATATGCAACCACAAAAGATCCACAATAGCCAAAGCTACCCTGAGCAAAAAGAACAGAACTGGAGGAATCATTACCTGATTTCAAATTAAACTACAGAGCCATAGTAACCAAAACAGCATGGTACTGACATAAAAACAGACACATATGCCAATGGAACAGAATAGAGCATGCAGAAACAAAAGTGAACTCATTTTTTGATAAAGGTGCCAAGAACATTCACTGGGGAAAACACAGTCCCTTCAATATATGATGCTCACAAAACTGGACATTCACATGCAGAAGACTGCACCTAGACCCCTATTTCTTGCCATATATAAAAAATTTAATAACAATGGATTAAAGAATTAAATGTAATACCTCAAACTATGAAACTATATAGCAAAACTTTGGGGAATCTTTCCTGGACTTTGATCTGGGTAAAATTACAAGAGTAATACCCCACAAGCACAGGCAACCAAAGCAAAATAGACAAAAGGGATCACATCAAGTTAAAAAGCTTCTGAACAGCAAAGGAAACAATGAACAAAATGATGGGAGAACCCACAGAATGGGAGAAAATATTTGTCAACTACCCATCTGACAAGGGATTAATAACCAGAACTTGTAAGCAACAAAAACAACTCGATGGAATAAAAATATAATAATACTATCAAAAACTGGGCAAATAATTTGAATAGACATTTATCAAGAGAATACTTTCCAGTGGTAAACAAGCATACACAAAGGTGCTCAACATCATTGTTTATCAGAGAAATGCAAATAAAAACTAAAATGAGATATTATTTCACCCCAGTTAAAATGGCTTTTCTCCAAAAGTCAGGCAATAATAAATACTGTCAAAGACACGGTGAAAAGGGAACACTTGTACACTATTGGTGGGAATGCAAATTAATATGACCACTATGGGGTACAGTTTAGAGGTTCCTCAAAAAACTAAAAGTACAGCTACCATATGATCCAACAACCCCACTGCTGGGTATATAGTAAAAAGAAAGGAAATCAATATCCCAAAGATATATCTGCACTCTCATGTTTGTTGCAGCACTGTTCACAATAGTCAAGATTTGGAAGCAACCTAATTGTCCAGCAACAGCGGAATGGATAGAGACAATGCTGTATTTATACACCATGGAGTACTATTTAGCCATAATAAACAGTGAGATCCTGTCATTTGCAACCACATGGTTGGAACTGGAGATCATTACGTTACATGAAATAAGCCAGGCACAAGAAGACAGACATTCCATGTTCTCATTTATTTGTGTAATCTAAAAATTAAAACAATTAAACCAATGGAGTTAGACAGTAGAAGGATGGTTACCAGAGGCTGGAAAGAGTAGTATGGGTTTGAGGGGAAAATGGAATGGTTAATTGTTACAAAAATCATAGTTAAAAATAATGAATAAGACTTACTATTTTACATCACAACAAGGTGACTATTTTCAATAATATTTTGATTGTATATTTTACTCTAACAGGGTATAATTGGATTGTTTTTAACACCAAGAATAAATGCTTGAGGGGATGAATACCCCATCTCTCATGGTGTGATTAGTATGCATTGCATGTGTGTATCAAAACATCTCATGTACCCATACATATATACACCAACTATGTACCCACAAAACTTTAAAATAAGTAAAGCTGCTATTATTAAAAAATGCAGCATGGAAATTAGACTGTAACTTGAAACCACCTTCCAAATAAGTCCCATCTTATTTTTGTTCTACTCTTTAAAAAAATAGAGCCTTTTCACAATATGACTTATTGTGAAAAGGAGGTAAAGAATAAGCATTTTTTATTAGTTTTCTGTCATTGCAAGTGGCTTTTGAACAGTTTATTAAAGGTCAAAGAAAGCACAGTATTTTTAGAAATATTTTTGAAATACTTGAAATCTCAAACAATAAGTGTTGATTGTATAAGCAGATAGGCACAGATGGATGTAAAAAGTGCCCTTGCAATGCCACCTCAATATGTGAAAATTTGTCTCTACAATAGAGTGATTTATTTTATTTTATGTTATTTTATTTTTCTTTTGTTTAGTCCTTTCCCCTACTAGGAAGAACTATGAGAGCCATTTAGTAATTTGTGTTGTGGTTGAGCTTGTGAAGGCCAAAATAAAATGAGAAATGCTGACGTAATGACATCCAGTTTCATCAAGCTCCTGGAGACCCAGACTAGTGTATCAGATCAGACAGTTCAAAAGTGTGATATCCATCTTTCTCCTCAGAAGAAATCACATTTCTTTAGCTCTTTTGAAGAATTCAAGGAATGAAAAGACAGAAGATGACTGATTATAGCAGCAGAAATGCTAACTGCTCAAAAAGGCTGCTTTTAATAGGATGGCAGATTATACTTCCTAGTTTACACGGCACACTCACAGGAATTATCTTATTTGAGCCTCTGGACAAACCTTGATTTAGGTAGAATTTGTGCCCTTATCTCTGTTGTGTAGATGGGAAATTAACCTCAGTGGTTGAAACTCATTTAAGTCCAATGTCTAATATATGTCATAGCCAGAAATTGAACTTCCATTTCTGACTACTCCTCAGGGACATTTCATTCATTGTATGCTGCTGCCAGCATCAACCAGGTGCCTGATGAATAAGGCCCACACAACCTATTTTGACTTGTGAGGAAGTTGCTTCTCATCTATCGTGGATACTTGATCAGGTCCTGATAGTTCACTAATGCCCCCAGGCTCAAATCGTCCCAGCTCCAACTTTGATCTCTCTGCATAGCTTATCATTTCTTCAAATATTTACTGTGTTGTACATCATCACTTTTACAATTGCCACCTCATGTCTACTTAGTATTTCTATCTTATTGCATCCGTACTCTTCCCATGGGAAGCATGAAAGCAAAATTGTCAAAAGCATTGCCTTTGAAGTCAAATAGGACACATCTTACAATCCAGTTTTGTCACTTGCTAGCTTTGTGAACTTGAATACGTTACTTAACCTAGCTGGGGCTCAGTTTTCTATGTAACACAGAGATAGTAACCAAACCCAGCTCAAATGTTGTAACATTTAAATGTAGGGTGGTGATAAAGTTTATCATCCACATAACTATGGCAGGACCGCAGGTATAAATGGGAATGCTGTGAGCGGCAAGGACATGTGGTTACTCTACATACATAAAATAATTCTTGGAAAGGAAGTAGCACCCTGCCTGGCTCATAGCAAGTCCTTTGCTCTTGATGTTCTCTCTGACTGAGATGCTCTTTTTCTCACTCTTCCCTCGGTTGTCTTTTTCTCAGGCTTCATGCCTCAGTTTAAATGTAATGTCTTCTGAGCAACTTTCCCTGACCACTTTATCTAGGTCATTGTATTTTCTTTCATAGAAATTAGTGCAATTTAAACTTATGCATGTATTTCTGTACTTTGGTGGCTTATCTTTTCTACTGGGAGGTCCATTGAGGCAGGGACCACATCTTTTTCATTCACCAATGTATTCCTACAAGCTAGCTTTATCCTTAGTACACAGCAGGTATTAAAACAATTTATAGAATGGATTAACAAATGTGTGGATGTTGATTTTCTTTTCCTATACTAATGTTTCTAAACTGGGAAGATTTTGCCCACAGGGAACAGTTTGCAAAGTCCAGAGACTTTTTTGGATGTCACAACTGGGGTGGGTGGAGTTGCTACTGGCATTTATGTGTAGAAGCCGAGGATGCTGCCAAACATCCTGCAAAGCACAGTAGTGCTCCCTACAGCAGAAAATTATCTGACCTATAATGTCAATGGTGCTTTAAGGAATCCTGTTCTATACGTAGATACATGAGGGATTTTATTGTCCTGAGTGGGTGCAAAATTAATGGCAGTACTGGAAAAGGTAGCTGCATCTTAATCTTAAGTATTCATATCATTAAAAAGGTGAAATATTATCCATTAGGCTTATTTTGTATCTCAAAAATTTGGCAGTAGATGGCACTAGAAGACACCCTAGTTTACTCTCAAATTCTTTATAGATGAGTCTCCTATAGGATTTACAATTTATCATAGTTAAATTTACCTCCTTCCTACATATACTTATTCTTCTACTAATCTAGATATATGAAAATTGCTTAGTAGTATTTCTGCCATTCAGCTCAACAAACATGAAGCCAGTGGCTAATATGCATAAGGCACCCTTCTGTGTATGGAGATAAGACACAGGCATTTTCCTTCATGAGTTTACACTTCATGACTTATTCCTTGGAGTTAGCATCTTATTCCTGCAGTCGATGAGCATCACTTGTAGTAATTCATCATTATTCAGTATTTCCAAAGTCCTAGGTAAGAATATCTCTAGAGCATAATGATGCATGGCATTAATACGCATCAATGAAGAGGAAGTGCAATTTGGCCTCCCAAATCATTTCTAAGACTTATCTGACATCTAGAGTTTTGGTTCCTGTAAAATGAATATCCACATTCTTTCCTGATAGTAGCAAACAATATTAATACATCTATACTTCAGTTTTGTTAAAGCACAAAGAATCACAGAACACATTTCAAGTGTTATGGATGATTTTTGCTGTAGGAAATCTAGCAGACTATTTCTTCAAATTACAGTTATCAGGCACTACTTGTGTGTCAGGCATTGCACTATGCACTGAGGATAAGAAGATTAACGAAACACAATTTCTGCACTGTGTTGATTCTATCTCAGGTATTTTCACTTCTCTCACAGCCACCTCTACCAGCCCACTCCAAACCATCATTATCTCTTTCTTAGAGTTTTGCAACAGCCTTCTAACTAGACTTTTTTCTTCCACATTCCTAATGTTAATTTCCTGAATGGTCCTTGTAGAATAGAAGTTAGATTTTGCAAAGCATTAACTGCTTTTCCATTGCAATTAGAATAAAATGTAACCATACATGATCAAGCTTATCTCAAACTGTCTGATCTCCTCTCCTGTATGTCTTTTCCTTGTTCACTTTGCTGCAGTCACATTGGCCTCGATGCTATTCCTTGGGCAAATAAAGTGCATTGCCACCTTGGGGCCTTTGTACTTTCAACTTCCTTAGTGTAGAATACTCTTCCTCACGTACCCACATTTTATACAGTCTTTCTTTGTCAAATGTTAGCTCTCAACCAGGCTTCCTTTTTTAGTACCTCCTGTTTCTCCCTATTTTTTTATTTTGCTTTATTTTCTTCAGAGGTTCTGGATGAATTGTTCATTTTGGGGTGATATGTCATTTTTGAACCATATTCATATACCTTTTTCAGAAAAAGAAGCAAAAATATATGTCAAATATTCTAGTATACATTTTCTCAGTGGGTTATTGTCTACCATACCACTATAATAAAACTTCCATGAAAGCAGAAGACTTCTGTCTTTTTCATAACTGTTTACTTGTGCCAAGAACAATTTCTGGAACATGGCAGGTACTTAATATATGTTGAAGAAATTATTTTTCAAGGATTTCATTTGATGTGTAAAAATCCATATTGGAAATCAGTAAATTTTAAAGGGGGTGTTTCATTGGTAATTTGATGATGTTATGAATATATATGTAATTTATTTTTCCTAAGAAATTAATTAATCATAATCATTAAAACTAGAAGTTATTTGATGCACTGGCAGTAGCAGTTATAAAATTTGAACTTCTAATTTGGGCCCTGTAAATATATATGGCCTTGAGCAAGTCATTTCACTTTATAAAATTTGTTTCCTCATATGGATAGTGAATGATTAATTCTCACCCTCTGTATCTCATGCAGATTTGATGTTCAAATTGTATCATTGTTGTGAAAATCCTGATAGGCTACATTATCTCATATGTTTAAGTGTGGAATTCGATAGTTTTTTGTTTTGGGAAACTAGAGGGTCCTTCAGTTCAGTTGTTAATTTTCACAATTTAAAAATCCAACAAAAAGTTGTAGTGTGGTTATATTTTGGAAGACCTTTATGTGTTTTTTAAATCTGTAGTATTGATTTAGTGATATGCCCAAAAAATTGAGAAATCAAGGAGAATGAAAGGTGAGGACACTAGAACACTAAACAAATGAACCAAATCATCAAATTTCAATTTGAAAATCAAAATAAAATGTTAAGGATGTGTAGAAAAGTAAACAAAAAATACTTTGTGTACTGGTTTCCTTTATGGTTGCATTCAACTACTTTGCATATTTTGTAGTGGTAAAGTGAATTGAAATATTCAAATTGAAGATTTATATTGGAACTAACGTAAACCAATAGAAAGAGTGAATTAACAAACACAGAACGCTGTCAACTGGTTCAGGTAGAGAAAAATCCAAAAAGTTTTAATGGTTGTTTGAATTGACTAAACATTCAGTTCAACTTTTCAATAAGCTGTTGAATATATTAAGAAAAGAAGAAAAATATCATTGGAGCAATAAGGTAGAACAAGTTTGTTCTACAATGAGGTTAGTAGCTCAGGTATAATATTAGTATGACACACTTTAAATTTTCTTTTGAAAGAGATCTGAACAACTATCTTATAAAAATGAAACGATTATTGCCTATTTGAAATTTTCAAAGTCAGAAAAATACATTTATTGAAAACCCATAATTATTTAAGTATCTGCCAATATCTAAATCTATCCAGTTGTGTAGATTGTAGGCAAATATCTTTTGACATACAATATAAAATGTGCTTCCTACTTCCATATTTATTGCAGCACTATTCAAAAAAGCTAGAGATGGAATCAATCTAAAAGTCCATCAACTGATGAATGGATAAAGAAAATGTGTGTAAATGCCTGTTACCCCCTGCTTCCTGTGTGGATTCTTTTGTGCAGCAAAGACAGCTGTGCTGTTCCCTGGAACATTACCCTGGTGGTCAGGGAACTGCCCTTTATCCCCCAGTGTGGCTGCTGCTTGCACCTGTACATGGGGAACCAGAGTGTGGACTTACCTGACCAAGCCCCCGTCAGCTTTGCACTTCAACCTGCACTGGTGGCATAACAGAATGGACAGAGACAGGATCATATGGGTGTTCCATGGCCCTGTCCAGTGCCTGAGGCATAAGAATGCCTCCCTTGGGTAACTTAAGGCAAGCACGAATTTCACTGCTACCACCACATTTATGCGCTTTTATAAGCATCACCTTCTGGCTGGAGGCCAACTGGAAAAGCCTATTACAACATCTGCAGACACAATAACACAGCACTCAGGAAGGAAAAAAAAGAAAAGAAAAAAACTTTAATGCAACCTCAGCTATTACCATTGCCCTAGCAACAGCCTGGAGTGTGGCAGACCCACTGGGCCACTAGACATGAAGGAGCAGCAGGATTCACAGTAGTCTGTCCTTCAGATACTGCTACTCCTAGGGGAAGGCAGAGTATACCACATTAATTGGTAACCCTGTGGTGGGGGCGGGGGGAACAAAAAACAAAAACAGACTGCAGGTCCCTGAAGTCTCTACTTGTGGGAAGTTTCATTCAGCAGAGGTGCAGGTGCGTTACTGGGCTCAGTGAGGAAAGTCAGCAGCACTACTCCAACAGTCAGGCACCCCTGGTGCTCATGAAGGGTCTTGGAGAAGTAAACTTCTCATCCACCACCGCAGATACAACTGGGCCTGCTCCCACAGGAGCTTAGCATGGTTGCATTTGTAGACAGCCTTTCTTGAATACTTTTGGGTGGCACTCCACAGGTGGAGTGACCTCCAGGTTCAGGCTTGCAGAAGAGGTAGTCACAATCACTCTCCATATGGAATGACAGCGTTCGTCCAGATGGAAACAGGCTCCTGTCTGATCTGAATAGCCAGAATACTGGGTCAGGAGTGTGACTGGGAGGCAGATTGCTTTCCAACTGGCCTGGAAGGAGAGCTGTGTTGGCTCCCTCTTTTCTCTCTGAAAAGACTTTACTCAGTACATTTCACTGGGAGCTTCCCCAGCTGTCTCTGTCAAGCCTGGGAGCTCTGCCTACCATTTGGGTATTGCATTTGGCCACAGCAGGATTTTTACCTGTGGGCACCTTCTAATGGTCTGAAGCCTGAGGTGTTCTACCCAATGAATAAAATAATGGAGAAATTTTTTTTTAAGTAAGAATGAAATTAAAGTTCATGAGACTTCTGCCATTCCAGCCCCACAGGAGAGAGGTCATCTGCTCAAACACTCATCACATCACTACTACAACCAGCATCTAAGAAAACCATTGTTCAAAGATTCTCTATAAGCAAGGGAGTTATACAAATTTTCACCACTAAAAGCATCCAGAGCCAAAACTAGGTGACAATAAACTATAAACATTAAAGTCACATCCTCAAGGTGAGAAAAAAATAGGAACAAAAACAATTGAATCAAAACATACAAAAGTAATTAGAAGAAGCAGTCTACACAAATGAGGAGGAACTAGAAAAATTATTATGTCTATATGAAAAAAAATGGTCCTTTTTTTGTTTGTTTTTGTTTGTTTTTGTTTTTGTTTTTGTTTTGCGATGGAGTTTGCTTCTTGTTGCCCAGGCTGGAGTGCAATGGTGCGATCTCGGTTCACTGCAACCTCCACCTCCTGGGTTCAAGTGGTTCTCCTGCCTCAGCCTCCTGAGTAGCTGGGATTACAGGCATGCACCACCATGCCCAGATAATTTTTTTTTTTATTTTTATTAGAGAAAAGGTTTCACCATGTTGGCCAAGGTGGTCTCAAACTCCTGACCTCAGGTGATCTACCTGCCTTGGCCTCCGAAAATGCTGAGATTATAGGCATGAGCCACTGCGCCCAGCCAAAACTGGGTCCTATTATACAAAAGATCACACTAAATCTCCAGCAGTGATCCAAACCCAGATAAAATCACTGAAATAACACATAAACTATTCAAAGGGTTGATTACAAAGCTACCCAAGGAGATACAAGAGAAGGGTGAAAAATCAACATAAAGAAATAAAATCAGGATATAAATGAAAAGTTTTTTAACTTTTAGAAGATATTCATATTTTAATAAAATATATTTAAATATATTAATATTTTTAAAATAGATGCTCTTAGAATTCCTTCCTTCCTTCATGTTGACTTTATATAGCCTGATGAACATATGCGTTGGTGATGTTCTCTTTACAATGAGTCTCCAGTTCTTTAAGCTTCTTGTATTTGGACGTATAAACCTCTAGCAAGGTTGGAGAGTTTTCTTCAATTTGTCCCTCGAATAGGTTTTTCAATTTTTTTTTTTCTACTTCTTTAGGAACACCTATCTTTCTTAGGTTTGGCCGTTTTACATAATCCCATCTGTCTTGGAGACTTTGTTATTTAAGTCTTTTTAAAAATTTTTGTCTGATAGGGATAATTTGAAATCCTTGTTTTCAAGCTCTGAAATTCTTTCTTCTACTTGGTCTAGTCTATCGTTACAATATTTCACTGGAGTTTTTAGTTCCCTAAATGTGTCTTTCATTTCCATTGTTTTTGTATTTACAATGATAGTGGGAAACTTCAACACTCCATTGACAGCACTAAACAGATCATTAAGGTAGAAACAAACAAAAAACACTGGACTGAAACTGCACTCTAGAACAAATGGACCTAACAGAAATTTACAGAATATTCTACCCAAGAACTTCAGAATACACATTCTTCTCATCAGCACTTGGAACATTCTCCAAGATAGACCATATAGTATGTCAGCAAACAAGCCTCAATGAATTTTAAAAAATCAAAATCATATGAAATATCTTCTCAGATCATAGCGAAATAATACTAGAAGTCAATTCCACAAGGAATTCCTAAAACGACACAAATTCATGGAAATTAAACAATCTGCTGCTGAATTATTTTTGGGCCAACAAGAAAGTTAAAATGAAGAAATAAACATTTTCAAAATGAATGACAACAGTGACAAAAGTTATCAAATTTTCTGGGTTAAAACAAAAGCAGTGCTAAGAGGAATGTTTATAGTGCTAAATGCCTACATCGAAATGTCTGAAAGATCACAAATTGACAACCTCATATCACACCCCAAGGAACTAAAGACACAAGAACAAGCCAAACTGAAAGCTAGCGGAAGAAAGGAAGTAACAAAGGTCAGAGCAAAGCTAAAAGAAATTGAAACAAATAAAGCAATACAAAAGATCAATGAAATAAAAAGTAGGTTATTTGAAAAGACAAACAGAATTGATAGACCACTAGCTTAATTAAGCAAGAAAAGGAGATAAGATTCCAATAAACTCAAATAGAAATAAAACAGTAGACATTATAACTGACACTACAGAAATACTAAAGATCATCTGATACTACTGTGAACATCTTGTATGCACAAGAACTAGAAAATCTAGAGGAAATTGATACTTCCCTGTAAACACTCAGCCCTGCTAGAAAGAATCAGGAAGAAATATGAATTCTGAATAGATAAGTAACAAACAGTGGGATTTAATCAATAAGAATAATCATAATAAAAGTGCCAACAAACAAAGCTCCGGGCCAGATGGAATCACAGCCAAATTAGACCAGATATTCAAAGAAGAGTAAGTAGCAATTCTGCTGAAACTATTCTAAAAGATTGAGAATAAGGACATCCTCCCTATGAAGCTAATATTATCCTGATACCAAAGCCAGGAAAGGACATAATAAAAAAAAGGAAACTACAGATTAATATCCCTGATGAATATAGATGAAACAAATTCTCAACAAAATACTAACAATTCAAATTCAACAACACATGATCAAGTAGGTTTCATTCCAGGGATGCAGGGATTATTTGATTTACACAAGTTAATGAATGTGATTCATCACATAAACAGAATTGAAAACAAAAACTGTATGATCATCTCATAGATGCAGAAAAATCGTTCAATAAAATCCTGCATCCCATTATAATAAAAACCCTCAACAAAATAGGCATAGACATGACACACTGCAAAATAATAAAAACCATATATGACAAACCCACAGCAAACATCATACTGAACAGGGAAAATTTGAAAGCATTTCTCCCAGTAACTGGAACAAGACAAGTATGCTCACTTTTGCCACTTGCTTTTCATCATAGTACTGGAAATTCTAACCAGAGAAAGCAGGCCAAGGGAAAGAAATAAAGGATATCAAAATTGAAAAAATGACTTCAAACTATCTGTTTGCCAATGATGTAAAATTCTACCTAGAAAAACCCCAATGTCTCCTCCAGAATACTCCTAGATCTGATAAAGTATTTTAGTAAAGTCTCAGGTTACAAAATCAATGTACATAAATCAGCAGTGCTATACACCAACAATAACCAATGTGATAATCAAATTAAAAACTCAGTCCCTTTTACTATGGTTACAAAAAAGCCCTAGGAATATATTTAACCAAAACATATTTAACCATAAGGTGACAGATCTCTACAAGGAGAACTACAAGACTTTGCTGAAAGGAATCATAGATGACTCAAACAAATGGAAATACATCCCATGTTCATGGATTGGAAGAATAAAATAAAAAAATACCACAGTGCCCAAAGCAAACTACAGATTCAGTGCAATTCCTATCAAAATATAAATGTCATTTTTCACAAAATTAGAAAAAACAATCCTAAAATTCATATTAAACTAAAAATGAGCCCAAATAGCCAAAGCAATTCTAAGCAAAAGGAATAAATCTGGAGGCATTGCATCACCTGACTTCAAATTATAGTACAAGGCTATTGTAACCAAAACAACATGGTACTGGTATAAAAGTAGATACATAGACCAATGAAACTGAATAGAGAAACAAGGAATAAAGCCAAATACTTACAATTAATGGATCATTGACAAGACATATAAAAACATAAACTGGGGAAAAGGCATCCTATTCAACAAATGGTGCTGGGAAATTGAATAGCCACATGTGGAAGAATGGAACTGGATCCCTATCTCTCACCATGTACAAAAATTAATTCACGATAAAGATTTAAATCTAACACCCAAAACCATAAAATTCTAGAGAAAAACAGAGGGATAACTCTTCTGGACATTGACCTAGGCAAATAATTTATGACTAAGACCCCCAAAAGCAAATGCAACAAAAATTTTAAAATGGTACCTAATTAAACTAAAAAGCTTCTGCACTGCAAAAGGTATAATCATCAGTGTAAACAGACAACTTAGAGAATTGGGGAAATATTTGCAAATTATGCATCTGACAAATGACTAAAATCCATAATCTATAAGGAAATCAGTAAGAAGGAAACCAAAATACTTCTATTAAAAAGTGGAAGAAGACATGAGTAGAATAGACATTTCTCAAAAGGAGATACACAAATGGCCAACAAACATATTTTTAAAATGCTCAAAATCCATTATCATCAGGGAATTGCAAATTAAAACTACAATGAGATGCCACCTTACACCAGCCAGAATGGCCATTACTAAAAAGTCAAGAAACAATAGACGTTGGCATGGATTCAGTGAAAAAGGAACACTTTTCCACTTCTGATGAGAATGTAAATTAGTACGACCTCTATGGAAACCAATGGGGAAATTTCTCAAAGAACTAAAATTGGATCTACCATTCAATCCAGCATTCCCAGTACTGGATATCCAATTAAAGGAAAATAAGTTACTATATCAAAAAGACATCTGCAAACGTGTGTTTATCACAGCAAAACTCACAATTGCAGATTGCATTCAACCTAAGTGCCATTCAATCAATAAGTGGGTAAAGAAAATGTGGTATATATACACTATGGAACATGACGCAGCCATAAAAAATGAATGGAATAATGTCTTTTCCAGCAACTTAGATGGAAATGAGGGGCATTATTCTAAGTGAAGAAACTCAAAAATTCAAAACCAAATACTGCATCTTTTTACTTATAAGTGGGAGCTAAGCTACGAATATGAAAAGAAATACAGAGTAGTATTGGTGATAAATTTGAGACTCAGAAGTGGGAAAGGTTGTAGGTTGAGTGAAGGTTGAAAAACTAACTATTGGGTAGAATGTACAATTCTCAGGTGACAGGTTCACTAAAATCCTAGACTTCACCACTATACAATTCATTCATGTGACCAAAAACCACTTGTACTGCTAAATTTATTAAAATAAAATATTTTAAAAAGAATGGAAAAAATAAAATGGTGTATATACACAATGAATTACTATCCAGCCATTAAAATAGTAGGAAATTCTGTAATTTGCAACAACATAGATGAACATGGAGAACATTATGTTCAGTAAAATAAGACAAGCTCAGAAGGTCAAATACCACACGTTCTCACTCATATGTGGAATCTAAAATAGTTAATCTCATAGAAGTAGAGAGTAGAATGGTGGTTACCAGAAGCTGAGGTGGTTAGAAGGAAGGAGGAGTTGAGAAGGTATTCATCAAAGGAGACATAATTAGTTAGATAGGAAAATAATTGCAAGTGCTCCATTGTACAGCACAATGGCTATAGTTGATGATATCATGTATTATCGAAATATGCCAAAAGAGAAAATATTAAGTGTTCTCACCACAGAAATTATAGCTATGGGAGATAATGCAGTTGTTAATTAGCTAGATTTCACCATTCAGCAATCTATATATATACTTCAAAACATGCTGCACATAATACATATATAGAATTTTATATCAATTTGAAAAAATTAAATAAAATATGGTGCCTGTAGATTTTCCCACTGGAAAATTGGACCCCTCAGCTATTTTGTAGAATGTATGGTTCACATAATCTCTAAATTAATCCACGCAGAATGGATATTTTAGCCCGTTGTTAATAGGAAATAAAATTCTTCAAGATTAAGTGATTTATCAATGGTCATAAAACAAATTAAGTGGCATACAACTAGTAATTCAGGACTCCCTTTATTAGTCCACACAACTTAGCCCTCCACTACAATCCCAATGCGTCAATTTTGTGCCATCTCTCATCAGCACTTATATCAACATAGTGCACGTGGGGAACAAGTTAAACACTGGCTCCATCCTCAAAAACTTGAGCATCTGTGGGGGATAGATGACATTAATATAGCAATGAGATGAAATGAACCAGTAAGTGGTTTCTTGTGATGTTGGGAAGGCATTTGAGAGGAAACAAACTTAAATCTACTTTGGAATATACAAGCAGCGTCAGTAAAATGAATTTAAAGATGGAAGTATAAATTAAATATGAACAGAAGGAAAAAGAACGATGATAAATGAAGGTTTCACAGTGTTTCCTAGAGCTTTGACCCAGAGTTCCATCAATACAGCAGCAAATGCAAAAAGTACAAGAAAAATAGTCCTTTTTTCAATAGCCGCGTGGCTATTTTTTTCATGCAAAATAAATAAAAAACTACCAAAAATCTCTCTACTGTGTACCTTATATCAGGCACTATCCTAGGTTTTTTAAAATTAGTATATAGTAATTGTTCTAGTTGCATTTGATTCATTATCTTATTTGATTCTTGTGACACTGATATGATATCAGTGACATAATCTCTTTTGAAAACACAGGAATCTGAGGTACAAAGAACTTACATTTTTTTGTCCAAAGTTGCACAGTAAATAAGTGGCAGAACATATATTTTAATCTAGATCTATCTGCTCTAAAAGTTCATATTTTTTCTACTAAGAAGATATACTGCATTCCTATTTTGTTGTTACACTGTTAAGTAATATCTCCAGCAATATTATTAGTCACATGGTAAAATCTCACTGGCGACTAAGTAAATGGAAATTATTTTTTGAAAACTTTGGATATATGTTTGAACATGTCAAGTTTACTCAACAAAGGTCTTTGTTTTGTCTCGACAATTTTTTGGCAAATCATTTTCTATCAATGCATATGTATTTTGATCTCTCAAGACTGTTTTAAATAAGTTGCTCATTTGTCCAAACATAAATTTTGCTTGGAAAATGCAAGTGTAAGAGACAGCTTCAGTATGAATTATGAAGCTTGGTGTGTTCAAATAAGATTAATAGTGGTGGGGCTTGGAATTCATGCCATATTTCTTTCCAGAGAAACTTTAGTAAGTTCAGTTATGATACCATTTGAAGTCAGTTTAGTCAGTTGGGAATTTTAATTAAATTCTGGGCAGCACTAAGTATGCCATATTCTGAGGCCATTTGTTTTCCAAGTGGCCACAGAAAATTGGGAAAGTGTACATGAGCACTGTTCATGTGCGTAAATCATTGTCAACGGGAAGGTTCAGAAGGTAGAATACTGGCTCTAAGTGATGTCTGTAGAAACTTCAAGCCAACTTAACCATCACATTGGTTTCCATTTCTTCTAAAATAAACTTGAAATTCTCATTTTGTGTCTGGAAAGCTACCTTACTTTTAACCATACCTTTCTTATAAATTCATTATTTGGAACATTAGTGAGTGCTCTCCCTATTCCCAAAGTTTGCCAAAATTCTTAACTTTCTTTAATAGTCATAATTACCTATTTTAATCTTATTTTTAAAGTATATTTCTCCCTACATGGCATCTCTCCTTTTTAAAGATATTTACCAGTCTCTTGGTATGGTGGACTAAGGTGTAACTGGTGATGAAGCCATATAAAAAATGGTGAGCCTAAGCTGCTGCCTCTAGCTCAGTATTTATTATTTCTAGTTCTCTTCAGCCTTATGACACTGCTGATGAAACTGTTTGTTTGAAAACAACTTGTTTGAGAACAACTTCTTGTTGTTCTTAAGTCAAAACTTCAAAATTTTCTATTTCAAATAAACTCAAAACTGTCCTTATAAAAATGAACTTTAAGTCTGAGGAGATGGTTGTGAAAATTAAGAATGAATATCTCACCTAGGTTTATTTGTATGCTTCTGTAAACCTGGCTACTGGGGAGGCTGAGATGGGAGAATCCGTTGAGTTCAGGAGTTCAAGACCAGCCTGTGTAGTATAGTAAAACTTCCCTGCTCTCCACCCCACTCCCAGCTGCTGCTTCTAAAAAATAAAAATAAATGGACGAACAAATGGCTGAATAAATAAAGAATAAATCTTTCATTTTTATTAATATTCCTCCTTTCTTTTCCTAGAATCTTTACCTTGGGTAATAACAATATCATTCTTGCAATCACTCATACTTAAAAAATAAGTCATGATTGGATCCTGTCTTCCTCAAAACCTTATGTCCAATCAGTTGTCAGGTTTTATAGTTCTGCTTCTCAAATGTTTCTCAATGGCTCCTTTCTTTCCTTTCCACTGTTACCCCTCCATTTTCATCCAAAAGTTACAGTGACATCCTAGACTCCATTCTTTTTCTCATCCCTGAAAGTGCTATGGCTTTGCTTAATCATCTCTCATAATTTCTTGCCTAACAATTAGAAGATTCTGCTGACTTTTCTGCTTAACTCTACTCTTGTTCCCATATTGTTGTAATGATATGCTTTTATATTTGACTCTTTTCTAGACTATTAGCTACTTGACAATAAGAACACTATCTTATTCCAAGCTATCTCCTCAGTAACTCTTACAGTGGCTACCATACAGTTTCAGAACATTTAACATTATTTAATAAGTGTTTACTGAATACCTACTTTATGCAAGGCTCAGGGACTGTAGGAATTAATAAGAAAGACATAGCACTGTTCTCATGGCACTTAAGACATAGTAGGGAGCAACAGATGAAGAGCATCTGGTTTGGAAACAACCCAAAGTTAAGCTGTATTAGCTGGTGTAGATTTAAACCTGAAAGAAGATGATGCAGAGAATAACAGAGAAGTTTCTACTTTAGGTAGGAGGTCACAGAAGCATGAAGAAAAGAAATAGCAAGTCATGTGATAAATGGACAAAGGGGAGACAAAGGAAATAGTTCATGCTAAGGTTCTAAGGCAGGAAGTGCTTGGTGTATTTGAGAAACCAAAAGATCAGTGAAGCTAAACTTAGTGACATGAAATGTGGTGGGAGAGCTAGGCCAGGGCCAGGCAGACAATGCTGGACCTCAGAGGTCGTCATACATTTTCATGCAAGGGAAGAATGAAAATGAGGGGATTAGATGCGTATTTTAAAAATCTCTGTCTTAATCCTAAGTCAAAAGGACAAAGCTGGAGGCGTCACGCTACCTGACTTCAAACTATACTACAAGGCTACAGTAACCAAAACAGCATGGTACTGGTACCAAAACAGAGATATAGACCAATGGAACAGAACAGAGTCCTCAGAAATAATACCACACATCTACAGCCATCTGATCTTTGACAAACCTGAGAGAAACAAGAAATGGGGAAAAGATTCCCTATTTAATAAATGGTGCTGGGAAAATTGGCTAGCCATAAGTAGAAAGCTGAAACTGGATCCTTTCCTTACTCCTTATACAAAGATTAATTCAAGGTGGATTAGAGACTTAAATGTTAGACCTAATACCATAAAAACCCTAGAAGAAAATCTAGGTAGTACCATTCAGGACATAGGCATGGGCAAGGACTTCATGTCTAAAACACCAAAAGCAACGGCAGCAAAAGCAAAAATTGACAAATGGGATTTAATTAAACTAAAGAGCTTCTGCACAGCAAAAGAAACTACCACCAGAGTGAACAGGCAACCTACAGAATGGGAGAAAATTTTTGCAATCTACTCATCTGACAAAGGGCTAATATCCAGAATCTACAAAGAACTCAAACAAATATACAAGAAAAAAACAAACAACCCCATCCAAAAGTGGGCAAAGGATATGAACAGACATTTCTCAAAAGAAGACATTCATACAGCCAACAGACACATGAAAAAATGCTCATCATCACTCGCCATCAGAGAAATGCAAATCAAAACCACCATGAGATACCATCTCACACCAGTTAGAACGGCAATCATTAAAAAGTCAGGAAACAACAGATGTTGGTGAGGATGTGGAGAAATAGGAACACTTTTACACTGTTGGTGGGATTGTAAACTAGTTCAACCATTATGGAAAACAGTATGGCAATTCCTCAAGGATCTAGAACTAGATGTACCATATGACCCAGCCATCCCACTACTGGGTATATACCCAAAGGATTATAAATTATTCTACTACAAAGACACATGCACACATATGTTTATTGCGGCACTATTCACAATAGCAAAGACTTGGAATCAACCCAAATGTCCATCTGTGACAGACTGGATTAAGAAAATGTGGCACATATACACCATGGAATACTATGCAGCCATAAAAAAGGATGAGTTTGCGTCTTTTGTAGGGACATGGATGCAGCTGGAAACCATCATTCTTAGCAAACTATCACAAGAAGAGAAAACCAAACACCGCATGTTCTCACTCATAGGTGGGAACTGAACAATGAGATCACTTGGACTCGGGAAGGGGAACATCACACACTGGGGCCTATCATGGGGAGGGGGGAGGGGGGAGGGATTGCATTGGGAGTTATACATGATAGAAATGATGAATTGATGGGTACTGACTAGTTGATGGGTGCAGCACACCAACATGGCACAAGTATACATATGTAACAAACCTGCACGTTATGCACATGTACCCTAGAACTTAAAGTATAATAATAAAAAAAAAATCTCTGTCTTGCTGCTGTATTGAGTATCAGTTAGGTGCACTTGTAGAACACCAAGTAAGATTTATTATTGTATCAATCAATTGTTTTTTGTCTGGAATTCTGTAATTGCCATCTATCTCTATGTCATCCTAATTCACTTTCCGCTCCAGATTTATTTTCCTGATAAATCTTTACTTACACTTCTCTATCCTACATTTTCTAACACATGAAACTTGCAGTGCAAACTTCTGGGCATGGAGTTTAATATTGCCTAGGGTACTTCTCCCTTTTTTCCTACATATATTTTGTGCTCAAACCAAACTTCTTACTTATCACTCCTTGAAGGTGCCTCTCACGTTCCCACCTCTTGATATTTAATCAGGCAATTCTGCTTAAAATGCTTTCTTCCATATTTCTCTCTATTAAGAGCTCATGCATCCTTTTGGACAGATTCAGATACTGACACATGAAACTTTTTCTGGTATCAATAACTAGAAGTAGTGGCTCCCTCATTTGAATTTTGACTTACGTCACATTTTCCTCCCTTTTCTATTTTGCTCTGTTTTGTGTTAGATTCCTCTGTGTCTTTTTTTTTTTTTTTTTTTTTTGAGACGGAGTCTTGCTCTGCCGCCCAGGCTGGAGTGCAGTGGCCGGATCTCAGCTCACTGCAAGCTCCGCCTCCCTGGTTTACGCCATTCTCCTGCCTCAGCCTCCCGAGTAGCTGGGACTACAGGCGCCCGCTACGTCGCCCGGCTAGTTTTTTGTATTCTTTTAGTAGAGACGAGGTTTCACCGTGTTAGCCAGGATGGTCTCGATTTCCTGACCTCGTGATCCGCCCGTCTCGGCCTCCCAAAGTGCTGGGATTACAGGCTTGAGCCACCGCGCCCAGCTCCTCTGTGTCTTATTCCTTTTTGAATCTTCCCTAGCACCTTGAACGTTGCATGAACTCAGTTAAGTGTTTATTGAAATCAACACATTTCCATACATGTAGCATCTAAGAAAATTGTATATGTGTGCATTTAGGCTTTCATAGTTTATTATTGTATAATTATAGCATAATTTTAAAACATGCTTGCTTTGGAGCTTGTATTTTTGGACACATATTCAGTTTGAATCTTTAAATATCTGGTTCTTAGATATAACAATGTTATGTGCACATGTTTGCTTTAGAAAATTCCCTTACTTCAAAAAAATAGTAAGAGCTTGACACTTACCACTATATTTGAATATCTGATTAAATATTATAATTTCAGAAGTGAATGTGTATGATAGAATAGTAAGAAGATAGTAGCTATAACAAAGAAAGAGTGAAAGTGGGGTAATTATCTTGGTGTTGGCATTAACTCAACCAGATGTGCCAGGAAAAGGCTGAGACATGATTAGAATTCCAAATGCTTAAAAAAAAAATGAAGGCCATCAATAGTAGGGGATAAGTGACCCAAAAAGAGAAACAGATGTTATTTTTGTTCGTTGGTTGAATGACTCAGGAGACACATTCTCACATGCTACATTTTAAGATCTACAGTCTGGCTGCTATTGTTGATAAAACAAAGATTTTGGCCTTGGCCTTGGCTTGAAACAGACATAGGTTCTACCTTATTCCTCTACAGTAAGAACTAATTTTATAGAATTACAGAATTGTTTTCAGTGTGAATATAGTATGCTCAGGTATATAGCCTCTTTGTCCTGGCAGAACTAGATTCAGATCATGGTGTTTCCTCGTATTAAGTTGATGACTTTGGATGAATTGGTCTATCTCTATGTGATACTCATTTTGAAAGTGAAAGTGACAATACTCCTTACCACCCAGGAATTTTGTGAAGAAAAAAAATCATGGAAAACATTTAGTATATAGTCTGGCACACAAGATATGTTGTTAATTGTTCTCTCTCTCCCTTTGCCTTTTCAAGAAGACAAATGGGGATTGTGTCCATATATATCACCAGTTGTCTATATTGACAAGATACCAACCTTTTTAACATACCCATATGAAAAATTTAATAATTATCAACAATCATTGTGTTGAGATCTATAGTAGATTACCGGGGAAGTAAAGCAAGCCTGCTACAGGATTTTTACATTTATTCTGTAGATAAGCAGGAGAGCAGGCAACTTACTTGCGTCACAAAAGGGATCATTTTAGGCTTTGGGGTCTAGAATAGATATTGTGTAGCAATTTTGAATTTAGAAAGACTAGTTAACAGACTGTTGCCTATTAACACATTTTACTTCAGAGAACGGAAATAAAAGAGACAAAGGAGGGGGCTACTAATTTTCATATTCACCTATGTATTGCTTAACATGTAACAAGGGACAAGTATTTCTTTTATTATTAAATCTGATAAAATAATGAGTTAGGTGCAACAGATACTTTAATTCAGGCAAGAAGTGATAGTGTCCTGTTCTAAGCTAGTGGCAGTGGGGAAGGCAATGTCTTGAAAATTACTTAAGAAGTAGAATTGTCAGGATTCAGTGATGGAAAACTGGGAAGGGTAAACAGGAGAGGACAAAGCTTAGGATGAGGGGCAGGCTTCTGATTGCAATGAGGAGACATGGAAAATCCAACAAGTTGCAGGGGCAATGAGAGGAAGATTTTCCAGTTATTGTTTGACACAGTAAATTAAAGTTGCATGAGCCTAATTGCAAGATCAATATCTAGCAGGAGGATTGGTATAAAACTCTAGAGATTAGGATATAGAAGTGGACTAGAGATACACAACTGATATTTATCACCACAGAGACAGTTACAGCCATGAAAGTTAATCATTCAGGAAAATTATACCCAATTATAGTCCAGTAAGTAAGACTTGACATGCATCCATTAGTGACTGGGGGCTCGAAAGTCTAGGGGTTGTACTTCTGATTGATACAAACTTTGAAGATGAACTGAATACACTTTTAATGTTGTATTTTCAATGATCAAGGCTGGAAATGACCTTTGCAAGAAACTGGAGAGTTACCAAAACAAAATATATGTAAAAGGCAGGTCAACAAGGGCAATATAGAACATTGTGGAAGTGAAGCATGGGGTACTGGGAACACTTGGTGTGCCCTTTGTGTAAAAGGGAGAAAGAAGGCTGTGAAATATCTACATTAATATCAGAAAATAGAGCAGAAAAATGTCATCTGACAGAAGTTAAGACTTAATGGTCTCTGGTGCCACCGTCCCTGTATTTTTAGCCAGTTTAGAACATATCCCCATCTCTGTAGCTTCAAACAGCTTAGCTGTTGAAGATAGAGAGTAAGAAAGATCAATGTCACTTGACAGTGAGTATTGTCCCAAATGTTCCCTCCATCACTCTCTACTAGCTTCACTCACTTTACCTGCATGGCACTTATCACCATCTGATACATTGTTTATTTGTTTATCTTTTGTCTCTCCTCACTAGAATAAGCTCCAGTGGAAGAGGCATGTTTCCTGAAATTCAGTGCTGTATGACTGGTACCTAGAACAGTACCTAGTTTATAGTAGCCTCTCAGTAAATAGTATTTGAGTAAATGAATGAATCAATGCTATTTGGCATTGAAAATGGCAGATGTCAGTAACTAGTGGTAGGACGTGGCTATGGGATAGCAGCTTCCAAATACAGCTGCCTGTATTAGTCTATTTTCATACTGCCAATAAAGACATACCTGAGACTGGGAAGAAAAGGGGATTTTAACCGACTCACAGTTCTACATGGCTGGGGAGGCCTTAATCATGGCAGAAGGCAAGGAGGAGCAAGTCACATCTTACTTGGATGGTGGTAGGCAAAAAGAGAGCTTGTGCAGGAAAATTCCGCCTTATAAAACCAGTAGATCTCATGAGACTTATTCACTAGCATGATAACAGCACTGGAAAGACCTGCCCCCATGATTCAATTACCTCCCACCAGGTCCCTCCCACAATACATGGGAATTCAAGATGAGATTTGGGTGGGGACACAGCCAAACCATATCATTCCGTCCCAGTCCCTCCCAAATCTCATGTACTCATATTTTAAAACCAATCATACCTTCCCAACAGTCCCCCAAATTCTTAACTCATTTCAGCATTAAATCGAAAGTCCATAGTCCGGTCTCTTCCGAGACAAGGCAAATCCCTTTTGCCTATGAGCCTCTAAAATCAAAAACAAGTTAGTTACTTCCTGTATACAATGGGGGTACAGGCATTGGGTAAATAAACCTGTTTTGAATTGGAGAAATTGGCCAAAACAAAGGGGCTACATGCCCCATGCAATTCCAAAATCCAGGGGAGCAGTCAAAACTTAAAGCTCCAAAATGATCTCCTTTTACTCCATGTCTCACATCCAGGTAACAGTGATGCAAAAGGTGGGTTCCCATGGCCTTGGGCAGCTCAACTCCTGTGGTTTTGCAGGGTGTAGCCCATCTTCTGGCTGCTTTCCTGGGTTGGCATTGTCTGCAGATTTTCCAGGCACACGGTGCAAGATGTCAGTGGATCTATCATTCTGAGGTCGGGATGATGGTGGCCCTCTTCTCACAGCTTCACTAGGTGGTGCCCCATTAGGGATTCTGTGTGGGGGCTCTGACCCCGCATTTCCCTTCTACACTGCCCTAGCAGAGTTTCTCAGTGAGAGCCATGCCCCTACAGCAAACTTTGCCCTGGGCATCCAAGTGTTTCCATACATCTTCTGAAATCTAGACAGAGGTTCCCAAACCTCAATCTTGACTTCTGTGCAGGCTCAACACCACGTGGGAGCTGTCAAGGCTTGGTGCTTGCACCCTCTGAAGCAACAGCCAAAGCTGCAACTTGGCCCCTTTTAGTTACAGCTAGAGCATCTGGGATACAGGACACCAAGACCCTGGACTGCATACAGCAGAGGGACCCTGGGCCCAGCCCATGAAACCATTTTTTTCCCTCCTAAACTCTGGAGCCTGTGATGGGAAGGATTGCCATGAAGAACCCTGACATGCCCCAAAGACATTTTCCCCATTTTCTTGGGAGATAACATTCAGCTTCTCATTACTTATGCAAATTTTTGCAGCCAGCTTGAATTTCTCCTCAGAAAATGAGATTTTTATTTTCTCTCACATCGTCAGGCTGAAAATTTTCCAAACTTTTATGCTCTGCTTCCTTTGTAAAACTGAATGCCATTAACAGTACCCAAGTAACCTCTTGAACGCTTTGCTGCTTAGAAATTTCCTCTGTCAGATACCCTAAGTCATCTCTCTGAAGTTCAAAGTTCCACAAATTTCTAGGGCAGGGGCAAAAGTGCTGCTAGTCTCCTTGCTAAGACATAACAAGAGCCACTTTTGCTCCATTTCCCAAAGAATTCCTCATTTCCATTTGAGACCACCTCAGCGCGGACTTTATTGTCCATATTGCTATCAGCATTTTGGGGAAAGCCATTCAACAAGTCTCTAGGAAGTTTCAAAATTTCCCACATTTTCCTGTCCTCTTCTGAGCCTCCAAACTGTTCCAACTTCCGCCTGTTACCCAGTTCCAAAGTTGCTTCCACATTTTCAGGTATCTTTTCAGCAATGCACCACTCTACTGGTACCAATTTACTGTATTAGTCCATTTTCACACTGCTGATACAGTCATACCCAAGATTGAGAAGAAGAAGGAATTTTAATGGACTTAAAGTTCCACATGCCAGGGGAGGCCTCACAATCATGGCAGAAGGCAAGGAGGAGCAAGTAACATCTTACATGGATGGCGGTAGGCAAAACAAACAAACAAACAAACAAACAAAAGCTTGTGAAGGGAAACTCCCCCTTATAAACCCATCAGATCTCATGAGACTTATTCACTTTCATGAGAACTGCACTGGAAAATCCTGCCACATGATTCAATTACCTCCCACCAGATCCCTCCCACAACATGTGGGAATTCAAGATGAGATTTGAGTGGGGACACAGCCAAACCATATCACTGACCATGGAAAAATTTGCTGGGAAAGGAGAGTGCTTTTCAAGAAGAAATGGAAAAGCAACTCAGAATAGCATATCTGTAAAAGATGGCCATATAAACATGGCCACACTTAAATCAAAAACCTCTCAAATAAAAATTTGCAAAATAGTGTATAAGTCAACTACTCCAGGTTTTGCCAGATTGTGACTATACACTAAGAACTGTCAGAAATGATGATAAGATTTCAGAGTGACTAAGTGGTAGCAGGTCAAGGATCCAGTAATGTTCCAAAGTAAGATTAACTTAGAACTCCTTCTTGTGAAATTTTTGAGAAAGAAGGCACACAAAGGGAAATGACAAATAGAAAACCAAAGTTTCAGGTTGTGATTGTATGAACTGGTGCTGGATAAATTTTCTAATTTATATTTTCTCTGGTAAACTGGGATATGGCAAAAGGCTTATGTTCATGATCTAAGAGACAGCCTCTCTGGTATACCAATTAGAATTGGTTCTGGTCCCTCAAGGGTGGCCTGCAGGGGGAGGAAATCACAGGGATTGTATCCTGAAGCTCACTTAATATGTAATATTGCCTCTCTGACTAATGAAGCATAGGTAAAGATTTTACCATTGTAAAGGGATAAACATTCTTGGTTTTTAAATTATATTTGTTTTCTTACCATTTAGAATATAAGTTTCATGAAGGTAGAGGTTCTCCTTTGTTGCTTTGCTCATAGCTCTGTCCTTGGTGCCTGGAAGAGTGTCTTGCACACAGCCAGTGCTCAATGAGTAGACATCAAATGAATGAGCTAATTTACATTTTCCATTTCCCAAGGAGGGATGGAAATAGTTGGATTTTCTTGAGAAAGTATGTAAAGTACCAAAGAAGTATTCTCCACTTTCTACTCCCCACCCCAGCCACCACCAAGTGTTGTGTATGTTGAGGGATGAAACAAATCAGAAACTAGTTGTGAAGAGTTGTAAAAGGTTGGAGGAGAGAGGTGTCTGAAGGACAGAAAAGGCAACAGGATTTTTATAATAGATGTTATGAAATAAGCACTTGAACTCTATCAAATATTTGAGAGAGGGATGCATACATAAATATTAAAATTTCTGTTTCAGATGTATCTCTATTAACTGAAACATTGCTCTAAAAAAGGACTACTGAGGTCCAGCTTCTTTTCACACATGTCAAAATGGGATTATATAACATACTAAAGTGGAATGATCTTGATTTTCTAAACCACCGAATCAGAGTTGCTAGGCTCATTGAGTGGAATGCTGAAATGGGGTAGCCACGTTCGCCCATGGAGAAACTGAGAAATAGTAGAAAATAAACTGTGGAAAACCCAGAACTTTGCAACTAAGGAAGTCTCTGTTTCATTCCCAGCAGTGGGATACTGGTTTAGTTTCATTTAGTTTTGACAAGCGTCTCACAGATCTCTGATGCATAGCTTGAGAATTCATCAAACAGATTTTGAGAAAGCCTTACTTCAGAAGAGAGGCGAGCAGCTTGGGAGTAACAGTAATTTACTGCTATTAGGCTTGAAATACTTTTCTGATTGCCAGTACTCCAGCTATGTATTTTGGAATAAATTGTGACCTTTGTAATGAAGAATGACTAACATGTATTTGTGTTACTTTAATAACCCTGTGGACAGAAATGGCTGTCTCAGCCATTTAAATATAGCTTTTATCACCAGTGAACTGCAGAGGGTCACACAGTGGATTCCTTACAGCTTATACATAAGAAGAAACAAATGGTATCAAGATCTCTTGGCTTAATTCACTGGCACTGCTTTCTAGCTCAGCTTACTCTATAAAGGGATGGAGTAAAGAGAAGAAAGAGAGGGTAACGTGGCCATTAGTTGCCTTAGAATGCCAACCCAGTTCAACTTGTCAGTCTGATAGTATGGATTAGGGTGGGGGAGGAAAGAGGACTACATCCATGTGTATGACTTTGTGACACAATGACCCAGGACGACTCAATTCAATTAACAACTCATCTTTATGTGGAGAAGCTAGGAGAAAGCAGAGAGAAGTTCTCTCTCTCTTGCTGTAGGTCAAGACTTGCCTAGCAGTTTCTGGTGACAAATTCCAAGAGTGTCTAAGAGTTACATTATTTAAAATCCAAATTTGGACACCATGAATCGCCACAAGATTAATTGTCATGAATTAACTCTAGTAAAGTTAATCCTCTTGTTATTTTGAGGAGTCCTCTATGGTATACTTCATTTTCATCACTGTCTATCGTAAGAACTCTAATCATCATACCAAATGCCCTATTTCTTGTTGCTCTAAATCTTCAAGTCTTTAGGGTCCCATGTCTTTGCTAGTGAAAAACCTCTGAGGGCTCCAAATGTGGGCCTCTTTTTGACACTTAAATGATAAAATAGCTCGCTCTTGCACTGTATCATTGAGTCTCCCTGAAAAGTTCTATCAGGTTCTGTCCAGAATCTCTACCATTGCCCAGAATCTGACCAATTGGCTCATGAAAATCCTATTAGTCTGGGCTCAGCACAAACAACCACAGAAGCACATAGATACAGAACTGAGTAGAGAATAACTCATCATATCATGCTTTTGTTCTTCAGGCAAGGGGAGTCATTGGGGCTTTTTGAGTAGTAGTGTGGCAATCACAGTGTATTTCAAGAGTATTTCTGCTCCTGGATGGGCAGGTCAACAAAGATCTTAGTTGTGTGACATTCTCAGTAATCTGAGCAGGTACTCATTTAGCCCCTGCTCTAGAGGTAGGCGAACTGGAGAGAAGATAAATTCAAGAAAAAAAAAAAATACAGAAGAGAAGTCAAAGGACCTCAACCAGATTACATGTGGTGAGCAAAGCATGAAAAGAACCACAAAGGGCTTAGTTTTTAGTTAAGAACGATGGGGAGGTGATGGCCCCAAGACTACCTAGTCCCTATCTGCCAGCTCATTTCCAACCTTATACCTTTTTTGTATCACCACTATTAACATATGCATTCCATATTCCAGTAAAATTAAACTCTTTTTTGCCTCTTATGCACTCCTACATTTTCTCTTTGATACATATTTACTAATCCTAAAATCTCCACTTGGAATCTCCTTCTGTCAATATTAAAATTCAAATCATATCACTTAGATTAAACTCACATATTATGTGTTTACAGAGGCAGAACAATGGACTAGAGTTCAAACTTTGAAGGAAGACTGTCTAGGTTCGAGTCCTGGCTCACAATACTTTAGAACTGTGTGAACTTGGGGAAGTTATTTAACTCCTCTGTGGTTCAGTTTCCTCATCTGTAAAATAGACATAAGAAGGATATTGACCTTATTTTGTTGTTGGGAGGATTAAATGTAAAGCATGTGTGTAACCCACCTGGAAGAGCTCTCAACAGTACATATTTGCTATTATTATTTAATTCATTTTTTACTGAAGATTTATTATGCATCAGACGATGAGCAGGATGGGGATCCAGTAGTCACTAAGGTGTGACCTCTGTTCTTATGGGGTACAAAAAATATTATATGAGAGGTACACATATCAAGATATAATTAGAATATGCATTAAAATATGAGAGGAATATATGCAATGTAAAATGGTGAAATAATTGAGTGGTATCCAGAAGACAGGAATGTATACTCTGAAAATAAATCGAGGAAGAGCATATGCAAAAGGAAAATTCTTTGGTGCGTCCACCTCGACAAAATTTCCCTAACTCCTCTTAGCTCAGATAATTTTTTCTTTCTCCTTAACAATGCAAAGAATATAAGAAAGCTTTACATTTTTACCTTGTATTAGAATTATTTACTTATCTAAATGTCTCACCTCCCCCATTTAGACTGTAAACACTTGGAGAGCAAGTGCTATGCATTATTATTTTTTAGGCTTTCCTAAGCAAAGTTAGCAACCCTGTCTAGAGTAGGCATGTTTATACTAAAGGAAGGGAAAGGGAGTATGTGAGTGGCTGGCATGAAGGGATTGTGAAACTGAGGCATAAATGCAATGGACCACAGTTGACCCCTGAGCAGAAGGCCTATAGGGAGGGCCTTTGCAGCCTCTACCACATAAGATGGCGCCACCATATGGCTGATCCTCTAGTCATCCCTGTGGCAAAGGGGTGATTTGATTCTAAGCTTCCAGATTGAGCAGATGTCAGTAGACTCTGTAGAAACAAATTTATTCTCCATCATTCAGAAATCATCTGAGAAAGTGCTGGCCCTATTTTGAGCACAGTTTCTGGCTCAGAAGGTTTGAAGAATAGAGTATCCTGGCACACTTTGCACAATTTTCTTTTCGTTGATCTGTCAAACGCATTGAGTAAACAGGGCCTGGTGTCTTTAAGAATTTCTCTCATTTAGAGAGGCACCAGAGCGCCTATTTGAAATCAACAAATGAAAGTGGCTTGTAGTAGACAAGGTTAGTAGACAGCTTTTATTATACTTACGTACAGTAAACAGAGTGGTTAGAACATCTTTGCTTGTGCAAGTGTGATACAAAGTAGCTATAGATGCGTGTGCCTAGCAAATACATACTTGGGGGTTTTGGTCCTCAAAGAGATTTTTTTTTATACCAGGTTATTTTTGTAAGAGAAATACATTCTTTGTTTAAATGATCAAATCAGACGTATGCATTAAGTATGCATTTATTTTCCCTGTACTTTTGTATCCCCAAAGTAATCTTTTTTTCTTAATAAAAAATATGGTTATGGTTTTACTAATTCTTCTTTTTTCTTATTCTGTGTATTAAAGATTCTTGGAGAAAAAATTAAGCTCTCAGTAAAACCTGATTTAAAAGGTCATTTAAAGATAAAAAATAAAGCCCTGCTTACTGCATTATTAAATCTTTTACTGCCTAATACTGAGAACCAACAGAAACAATGTTTTGTTTGTTCAGATTCAGAGAGGAAAGAGGCAGAAATTCAAATATGTGCAGATTCTTTTATTCTGAAGCTTCAAGTATGTTATGTTTTCATTTTGGGGTACATATGCTTAAAACGAGAGGCTATACAATAAAAGAAGACAATTTATACCGCAATTTTATCATTTTTTCATCACTGATTTCTGATCTGAAACTTTCAACTTGTAATGTGAACAAATTCTTTTTCCTCCATCAATTCTTTCCATATTTAAGAGTATTTGTAATATATATTAAAAGGTGGTTCAGTGGCTATAACATGGACCTCAAACACAGACTGCCTCGGTTTAGAGATGAGACATGTTATTTAATCTCTCTATGCTTAGGTTATATCTTAATCTGTAAAATGGAAGAGTTAATAAATGCACTTAACTCGTAGATTTTCTGAGAGAAACAGATGCTTATGCAAAGTGCTCGGACAGTGCCCTGCATATACTGTTAGTTGCAATTAACTGTTTTTCTCTGAAGGTCCTAAGCTAACCTCATGAGTGGGATACACACGTCTTCATGGTAGGGAGTCAAGTCTTCCATGAGGAAGCTGAGAATGAAGATTCCCTGCCTCGCATTACACTAAGGTAGGATCCAGGGAAGAGGAGGATGAGTAAAAAAGAGCAAATAGAGGGAAATCAGGAAGGAAAGAAGACTTCCTTTGCCCAATGAAGGTGTTTCCATTTTGAGTGATGGGGAAACGAAAGAAAAATTTTGTGTCATCCTTTAGAAAATGAGTGTGGTTATAGTCTTCTAACAGTTAGGTTGTTCTTTCTCTAGTAATAGACCGCATTTGAATACTCTTCCAGATGGCGTGGAACCTAACAGAGTGGTGACAAAAAAAAAGCTCTAGGTTTCATTTTTGAAGCAAGATGCATGCTGGTAGAAGTAGTTTGAATACAGGAATATTGGAATATTCAGGATATTCTGATCCTTTATGGGAACAATGGGAAAAGATGTTTCAAATTGAGACCATACCATAAAATCTGGGCTGTGGTTTTGTTTTATCCTCGTAGGGAGAGTTCAGCAGATGCTTGGCTATATATCTTGTCGGACTGTTACAGGAAGCTTCCTATGGAGATGTTTAAAATTGCATATATTTTTGCTAGGCTATTTGATATATAGGCATAATAAAGTCATATACTCACTTGGCTCCATCATAAGATTAGGTCAAGCTTGATCACTCAGTAGACACCTATGTGGAAGGTTTATTTAAATTATATGAATTATTTTCTTTGGCCAAGGTGGAATGCTTGTGTGACTTATTAACGAAGTGTGAGAAAGTTATTATACCTGGTCAGCTAAAAAGATGGCAGGGTTTTAAATAGGATGAAACCTCAGAGAATTGTCTGGAAAACAGACTATTTGAAGAGTCTCCAGACTCCTTGATATGTTGCTCATTAATGCAAGCCTGTATCTTTCAATTCTCACATGGCTATGTGCTTTGGAATACTTTATAGAACAGTCAAACATAACATTAGGGAAAAGAGCTAATGCTTGCTGGGCTTAATACCAGGTGATGGGCTGTTAGGTGCAGGAAACCACCTATGTAACAAACCTGCACATCCTGCACATGTACCTTGAAACTTTAAAAAAAAATTAATTTTTAAAAAATATGTCCATTTTTGTAAATGATAAAATACTACATTGAACATTTTGATTAATTAAAAAGTCTGTATTTTCCAAATGAATATTAAAATCTGTTTATAAATAGAAGGAGATAGTCCCTGAGAGTCACAGAAGTATATGTGACACATGGGGAATAAAAAACAAATTTCCTGATAACCACAAAATGTTAGACCAGCTGAAATATTGAAGATCATCCAGTTTAGCTTTCTCCTTTCATATATGAAGAAACTGAGACCCAGACACTTTGTGTCTTGTTCACATTTAACACAACTAATTACTCTTAGTAGTGAACACTAGAACCCGTATCTTCAGATTTTCAGCTGAAATATTCTAATTTGTCACAACAGTAAGACCATTAGTTGAGTGTATAACTGAAAAGCAGTAAGAAGTTAACCTTTCTGGGTATCGTCAACCTCAGTTAAAAGTGCCTCAAGAAATATCATGCATGATTTTAGGGATCAAGTTTTAGGGACCCGATGGTTCTTTGTAAGTGCCTTTATGTTGGTGTTTCACACATGGAGCTTTGCTCTGTTTGGGGTATTTTTAATCTGCCAGCCATCATTATAGTGATGACGGGGGTATGTAGTAACTATATTTTTGGTCATACTCAAGAGAGTTGCGGGGAGGTGGCAAAGTCGGGCAACTGTGGAAACAGAAACTGCTGTTGTAAAACAGACTTTAGGACTTTAGTCAGTGGAGAAATTTAAAGATTTTTCTCTTCCAGGAGTTTCCTTGGGAACTTGTCCCAAAGGAATTAAACTCTACCACATTCCACCTTACAGATATGGTGCCCTATGATTAATATGGGATTATTAAAAACACGTCCAAGAGAGTCTGAGACACGGTAAATGCACAGTAAATGTTGCCTAGTAGCTGTCCATACTTTTGGTATGTAATACTTCTCTGCTATAATTTCTTCCCAGGTCATTAAACACTTTGTTCCCAAACTAATAGGAAAACCTAAATGCTTAAATGAAGTTGAGAATGTCAGCATTAAAGGGTCCCTCTCAGACTCTGCAGCCTAAAACTCTCCTTTACAGAAGTGGAAATGGGGCTTGAGATAAAGAGAGACTGATTTCATGTCACCCTGTGAATTAGTTGTGTTGTTCCCTGAGTCATCCGTAATTGTGGTCATATTTCTCAACCTTGTCAAACAATGGCCAGAGGTAAAATTCAAACTTCATCTTGAAAAGAATACATTTTGTGAAAAGATAATTAATTTTTTTTGAACTGGGGCTGATGAATTCTGGGAGGAGAAACAATGTCAAAAGGCCTTGAAATGAGCTCTGTGAATTCAGTGTCAGCTGTTGGGATTCCTGGGTCAAAGATGGCAGAGGCAAATGCAAAAATGAGATAAGCTTTCAAGATAAATTTTCTCCATTGTCTATAGTTTGGTTGTATGGCCTTTGGGAATCTTTTAGAAAATTTATGTATGGTTACAAAATAATGAAAAATATAGACTCTTTAAGGTGATACAAATCCAATAAAATTTGCAACCTTGAGTCAAGCTAAATAGTGAAGGGTTTTTTTCCTTATTGCTGAATAAAAAATGCAGAACCTGCCAACTGTTTTCCCTGTTGGACTATTATTATTTTAGAAAATGTATTAGTGGACAATTTTGAGAATTGTAATTAAAGAATGTAGACTGAATTAATGGCTGCTGGTAGGCAGCTGCCTCATCAGCTTTTTGCCTTGGAATTAAATTCATCCTGAAAAAGATTTACTCAGGGATAACAATATAATCTGAAAGATGATCACACTCTATTCCTGAGGCATTAAAAATATAAATGAGATAATATGTCATCTTTCCATCCCACTCCATATTTAAGCTCCTTCTATTATTCTGTTTTTCCTGTAGGCTGAAGTTCAAGATCCCTTGACCATGATTTTTAAGGCCCTTATCAGTCTAATTGTAACTTGTTTTTCAAGCGCTCTTTTCATTCTGACCCAAACCTCTAAAATTCTCAGCAGTCATACAAAATGACTTTCCTTTCCTATAGCAAACATGCCTTTTCTTTCCTCCATGCAATATCTCATGCTATTTTCTTTAACTGAAGTATTGTCCCATTATCTTTTCATATACCTTCTTCAAGGGCTACATCAACTGATTTCTTCTCCATAAGAATTTTCCTAATATTAACCGTAGCTGCTACGTATTTAAAACCTATTCTATGCCAGGCATTTGCTAGGTGAATTTTCTTATTTAAACCCCATTACTAATCCCAGTCCACGGATAAAAGACTTGAGAATCAGGGAAGTTAAATTTCTTCTTTAAGGTCACATAGCTTGAAAATTGAGGCACCAAAATTCAAACCAAATTGTATCTGACTCCAAAGCTCATAGTCATATACACTACTTTTTCTTCTCTCAGCAAAGTGAATGATTCTCTTCTCTGTGCATGTACGGCCATTTAATTAATACATTTTTATGTCACTTACCTGTTTGGGCTCTATATATGTCTGTCTCCCTGCAAATCTATGAGCTCTTCAAAAACAAAGACTTTATTTTATTCATTTCTACAACCTCAGGATCTAAAGCTATGTCTGGCATTGACTAGATGCTCAGTAAACATTCACTACTCTGAGGGCTACAAATTATTCAATATATAATATCTCTGCCAAAAGTAACTTAATATTTAATCAAGGAGACTGAATATAAACACTTGGGAAAAAATAAAGAGAGAAATACTAGCTCTGTCATTAAATTCATGAAAAGACCTAAAGAGGATGTCAGTGTTTCTGTTTTTGCCATAACTGCGTGTATTTGTGTTGGTTCTTCTGCCTTGGGATGAGACAGACCAAGGCTCGTTGAAGTGGCTCAGTGTTCAAGGGAGAATTGGTGAGTAGAGTCAGTTCTGAAAGCCATGGTGTTGCTGCTCCTAAGCATAGGTGCTATAGTTTGAATGTCCCCTCCAAAACTCATGTTGACATTTAATTGCCATTGTGACAGTACTAAGAAGCAGGACCATTAAGTGGTGATTAGGCTGTGAGGGCTCTGCTCTCATGAGTGGATTAATGTCATCATCTTGTCACTGGGTTGTCATAAAAGCAAGTTTAGCCTTCACTTGTTCTTGCTCTTTCTTGCCCCTCTGCCTTCCCTCATGGGATAAGGCAGCATGAAGACCTTTGCCAGATGACAAAGTCTTAGACTTTTCAGCCTCAAGAACCATGAGCCAAATAAAGTTATTATAAATACCCAGTCTGTGGTATTCTGTTATAGCAACAGAAAAAAGACTACACCAGCAGGCAAGGCTAGAGCTAATGTGACCTCTTGGGGTTCTGCCCTGAAAAAGTAGAGCATTGTCATTGAGCTCCTTCAAAGACTTGTGTGGGTATCTTAAAGAAGCACGTATAAGCTGGACTGTTTAGAGGTAACAGAATGTGGTAAATATGAGCATGGACTCAGGATTCTGTTTGTCTTGGTTTGAAGCCTAGTTTTGACTGTTAGCAGTTTCGTGATCTTACCATTTTTTCCCTTTTCCCTCAGCTTCCTTATGAGTAAAATAAGAGTAATAACTAAAACCTAGTTTACAAAATTGTTCAGAAGGTTAAATAGCTTAATAGATGTAAAACACAAAAAAAGAGTGCCTAGCACAGGTGCATATTTATCGCTTAGTGCATATTTGCTTTTATTTCCAATTTAGTCTTCTTTTTCTCTTACCTCTACTTACATGAATTGTGAATATTAAAGGAACATAATGTCAGTTTTAGCAAAGGTCACTAATACTGTTGTATTACTTTTTAAATGTTAGTTTCCCTCAAATTGGCACTGGCTAACTAAAATATGAGCAAATGATACCCACCGTTATGAAATCCCCATGTGAAAAATTGACATGGATATGATCACATTTAGAGCTAGAAAGGGCATAAGAACTCATTTAATATATTTTTTTTCTTTGCCAATGAGGGAAAAAAGGTCCACAGGAGACAAGTGGCTTGCCCAAGGTCATAGCCCAAGGTCACACTGGAAGTTAATTGTGGAATTACCATCTCAATACTATTTTAAAGATAGCCTGTGTAGAAATAATTAGAGTTGTCAGGGCAGTAATATATGGTCATGAGAATAAAGTAGATGTTTCACTATTCCAGAGCCATCTTTTTAAAGATAAGTGTTTACATTTCACTTCAATTAAGCAATTTTCTTGGGTTATCATTTTAAAATAAACTATTATGACAATAGGGAAAGAATCTGTATAAACCAATGTAATTACTTCTGTTGGTTGTTCTAAATATTATGACTTTATTTATGCTATTGCTACAGAGGGTCTCAAGATTATTAAGAAAACTAGATTGGAATTGGTGATATACTTAAAGTAATATATAAATAAAATTTTGGAAGGTTATAGATGGAAGAATGAGAACATGTTCATGCCATTTGAAAAGTCACTTGCTTGTAAAATAGTCAAGTGCTACCAAAAGTATGGGCTTGAATTTTAAATTACCCCCGAAGATACTGTTCAGAAGCTAATAAAAATAATGCTAAATGCAATATTGAGGTAGCTTGCAGCTTTGGTTGTTAGGGAGATAATGGGACTCCAACAGAGGCTAAATGGTGTTATTGATATGGTAAATGCAGACATGTACATAATATTACATGATGCAATTTTTTTATAATTTGGAAATGATATACACAGATGGTTTAAAATTTAGTAAATGCAAATATTTTCTACCATTTTATAGGTTGTCTTTCTACTTTGTTTCTTTTGTTGTGCAGAACCTTTTTACTTAGATATTTATCTATTTTTGCTTTTGTTGCCTGGGCTTTTAAGGTCTTATTTGTAAAATATTTTGCCAGATTAATTTTGAACAATTTTTCTTATGTTTTCTTCTAGTAGCTTTATAGATTAGGGTGTCACATTTATTTAATCCATTTTGAGGTGATTTTTGTATATGGTGAGATAGGGGTCTAGTTTCAAGCTGCTGCATGTAGATCTTCAGTTTTCCCAGCACCATCTATTGAATAAACTGTTCTTTCCCAAATGATTATTCTTTGTACAATGGGGAAAAATCAATTGACTATAAATATCTGGATTTATTTATTGCCCCTCTATTCGTTCTATTGGTCTACGTGACTGTTTTTCATGCCAGTACCATGCTGTTTTGGTTACTATAACTTTGTGGTATATTTTGATATTTGGTAGTATGACACCTACAGCTTTATTTATTGTTATTATTATTATTATTATTTTCCTCAGGATTCCTCTGGCTAGCCAAAATATTTTGTGGTTATATATATACTATATGTGTGTGTGTGTGTGTATATATATATATATATATATATACACACATATATATGTGTGTGTGTGTATATATATATTTCTGTGAAGACTGTCATGAGTATTTTGATAGAGATTGCATTCAATCTGTATATTGTTCTAGTAGCATGGTCATTGTTTTGACAGGGGATTAATAACCAGAATAAACAAGAAACTAAAACAACTGAACAGTACAAAAACAAATAATCTGATTGACAAATAATTGGAATTGACATTCAAAAGGAGACATACAAATGACCAAAAAATTTGAAAAAAAAAATGTCATTGCTGTTTTGATTTGCATTTCTCTAATGATGAGTGATGTTGAGCTTTATTTCACATGCTTATTGACGGCATGTATGTCTTCTTTTGAAAAGTGTCTGTTAATGTCCTCTGCTTATTTTTAATTTTTTTCTCGTAAAATTGTTTAAATTTCTCATAAATGCAGGATATTAGATTTTTGTCAAGATGCATAGTCAGCAAAAATTTTCTCCCATTATGTAGATTTTCTGTTTATTCTGTTAATAGTTTCTTTTGTTGTACAGAAGCTCTTTAGTTTAAATACATCCTATTTGTCAATTTGTGCTTTTGTTGCAATTGCTTTTGGCATCTACATCATGAAATCTTTGTCCACTCCTATGTCCAGTATGGTATTGCCTCGATTGTCTTCCTTGTTCCTCATAGCACTGGATTTTACATTAAAGTCTTTTATCCAGCTTGAGTTGATTTTTGTGTGTGGTTTAAGGAAGTTTTCCAGTTTCAACATTCCACTCATGGCTAGCCAATTACCCCAGCACCATTTATTGAATAGGAAGTCTTTTCAACCACAATGTGATTTTATCTCACAACAGTCAGAATGATTATTTAAAAGTCAAAAAATAACAGATGTTGGCAAGGTTGCAGAGAACATGCATTGCTTGTACACTCTTGGTGTACTCTTAGTTCAACCATTGTAGAAAGCAGTGTGGTGATTCCTCAAAGACCTAACTACAGAACTACCATTCAACCCAGAAATCCAATTACTGGTTATATACGCAAAGAAATAGAAATCTAGCTGTCATAAAGACACATGCACACATGTGTTCATTGCAGCACTACCACAATATCAAAGACATGGAATCAACCTAAATGCCCATTCATGGTAGACTGAATAAAGAAAATATGATACATATACACCATGGAATAATATGAAGCCAAAAAAAAAGAAAGAACAAGATTATGTCCTTTGCAGGAATATGGATGGAGCTAGGGGCCATTATCTTTATCAAATTAATTCAGGAACAGAAAACCAAATTCCACATGTTCTCACTTATAAGTAGGAGCTAAATGATGAGAACACATGGACACATAGAGAGGAATGACATACACTGGGGCTTATCAGAGGGTAGAGGGTGGTAGGAGGAAGAGAACCAGAAAAAATAACTAATAGGTACTAGGTTTAATACCTGGGTGATGAAATAATCTATACGACAAACCCCCATGAGAGAAGTTTACCTATATGACAAAACTGCAAATATACCCCTAAATATAAAATAAGAATATACAAAAAGAAATCTAATTCCCAAAGGGTTAGTATTAGGAGGTGGGGCCTTTGGGGGGTGGTGAATAGGTCATGAGGGTGGAGCCCTCATGAATGGGATTAGTGCCCAATTAAAAGGGATCCCTGAGAGCTCTCTCACCCACTTTCCACTAAATGAGGATACAACAAGAAGTCAACAGTATGCAACTCAGAAGAGATCCGTCCCCATAACTTGATCATACTGACACCCGATCTCAGACTTCCAGCCTCCAGAATTGTGAGAAATAAATATCTATTGTTTATAAGTCAATAAAAGAAAATAAAATGCTCAACATTACTCTTCTTCAGGGAAATGCAAATCAAAACCACAATGAGATATCACCTCACTGCTGTTAGAATGACTATTACCAAAAAGTGAAAGATCACAAATGTTGGCAAGGACGTAGAGAAAAGAAAGCTCTTATACACTGTTGGTGTGAATGTAAATTCAGACATCCATTATGGAAAACAGTATGGAGTTGGAGAGATTTTTTAAATTTGTTTTCGGATATGTGTTTTCACTCATATTCACAAGCTAGAAAAAGTTTATCTTATAGTAGTAGAGAGTAGAATAACTGTAACTAGAGACTGGAAAGGGCAGTGGGAGTGGAATATGGAGAGGTTGGTTAGATGATACAAACTTACAGTTAAATAGGAGGAATAAGTTTTAGTGTCCTATAGCACTATATAATAGTTATAATTAAAAATAATTTAGGCCGGGCACAGTGTCTCACGCCTGTAAAATCCCAGCACTTTGGGAGGCTGAGGCGGGTGGATCATGATGTCAGGAGATCGAGACCATCCTGACTAACATGGTGAAACCCCGTCTCTACTAAAAATACAAAAAAAAAAAAAAAAAAAATTAGCCAGGTGTGGTGATGGGCACCTGTAGTCCCAGCTACTCGGGAGACTGAGGCAGGAGAATGGTGTGAACCCTGGAGGCGGAGCTTGCAGTGAGCCAAGATTGCACCACTGCACTCCCGCCTGGGCGATTGAACAAGACTCTTTCTCAAAAAAAAAAAAAAAAAAAAGTAATTTAATTTATATTTTCAAATAGCTAGAAGAGAGGATTTTTCATGTGTCCAATATAAGAAATGATAAATGTTTGAAGTGATGGATATGTTTATTATCCCAAATTGATCACCATGAATTGTATGTTTTAAGACATCACTGTTTTCAACAATTATGTACAATTATTATATGCCAGTTTAAAATCATTTTAAAAATTAAAAATATGCTTACAAATTGTGAAGAAAGTAAAATATATACAGAATCTCCTCATGCAGTGGCAGCCATCAGTGATATTTTAGTGTACGTTTCAACAAATACATTTTAGTACCGCTCATGAATTAGGCAGGTAGTGTTCTAGTAAATGGGCATACAGCAATGAACAACAACAAAAAAATCCTTACATTCAGGTGATAGGAGACAGACAAAAAAGATAGGACAAAATCAGATTATTTCAAGAGTTTTGAATAAAATAAAACAGGGCAACAGAGTAGAGCAGTAACACCTTAAAATCATTTGGAAGGCATGTTAAAAAATATTACTGTCAACTAACATAATAAAATTATTATACTTGTTTTTTTAATTCTTGTTTTTTTATTTTTAATTTTTGTAGGTATACAACAGGGATATATACTTGAGGGGTACATGAGATGGTTTGATACAGGCATCCAATGTGAAATAATCACATCATAGAATATGGTGTAACCATCCTCTCAAGCATTTATCGTTTGTGTTACAAACAATTCAGTTACATACTTTTAGTTATTTAAAAATATATAATAAAGTTATTATTGACTATAGTCACTGTATTTTGTGATCAAATAGTAGGTCTTATTCATTTTTTCTAACTATTATTTTGTAACCATTAACCATTCCCACCTCCCTTCCAGCCCTGCACTACCCTTGCCAACCTCTGGTAGCCATCCCTCCTCTAATATCTACCTCCTCTAATATCTCTGAGTTTTAGATGCCACAAATAAGTGAGAAAATCTGATGTTTGTCTTTCTATTCCTGGCTTATTTCACTTAACATAATGATCTCCAGTTCTATCCATGTTGTTGCAAATGACAGAATTTCTTTTTTTCTTTTCTTTTCTTTTTTTTTTTTTTTTTTTTGAGACAGAGTCTTCACTTTGTCACCCAGGTTGGAGTACAGTGGCACAATCTCAGCTCACTGCCACCTCCACCTCCTGGGTTCAAGCAATTCTCCTGCCTCAGCCTCCCAAGTAGCTGGGATTACAGGCATGTGCCACCACATCCAGCTAATTTTTGTATTTTTAGTAGAGGTGGGGTTGCACCATGTTGGCTAGGCCAGTCTTGAACTCCTGATGTCAAGTAGTCCACCTGTCTCGGCCTCCCAAAGTGCTGGGATGACATGCATGAGACACTTCACCCAGCCAGAATTTCATTTTTTTATGGCTTAATAGTACTCCATGGTGTATATGTACCACACTTTCTTTATTCATGCATCTCTTTATGAACACGGGCTGCTTTCAAACCTTAGCTATTGTGAGCAGTGCTGCAATAAACATAGGAATGGAGATATCTCTTCAATATATTGATTTCCTTTCTTTTGGGTATATACCCAGGAGTGGGAATGCTGCGTCATATGATAGCTCTACTTTTAGTTATTTGAAGAACCTCCAAATTGATCTCCATAGTTGTACAAATTTACATTCCTACCAACATTGTACAAGGGTTCCCTATTAACCACATCCTTGCCAGCATTTGTTATTACCTGCATATTGGCTTATTTTTAGAAACAAGCCAATTTAACTGGGATAAGATGATACCTCATTGTGTTTTTGATTTGCATGTCTCTGATGATCAAGGATGTTGAGCGTCTTTTCATGTGCCTATTCATCATTTGTATGTCCTCTACTGAAAAATGTCTCTATAAGTCTTTTGCTCACTTTAAAAATCAGATTATTATATTGTTTTGCTATAGAGTAGTTTCAGCTCCTGACATATACTCATTATTAATTCCTTGTCAAGCTGGTAATTTGCAAATGTTTTCACCCATTCTGTGGGATGTCTTTTCACTTTGTTGACTTTCCTTGGCTCTCCAAAAGCTTTTATACTCGATGTGATTCCGTTTGTCTATGTTTGCTTTGATTGTCTGTGCTTGTGACATAGTACTATATTAGTCCTTTTACACAAAAGCCAAAATTGACAAATGGGATGTAATTAAACTAAAGAGCTAATGCACAGCAAAAGAAACTAGCATCAGAGTAAACAGGTAACCTACAGAATGGGAGAAAATTTTTGCAATCTACCCATCTGACAAAGGTCTAATATCCAGAATCCACAAGGAACTTAAACAAATTTACAGGGAAAAAACAACCCCATCAAAAAGTGGGCAAAGAATATGAACAGACACTTCTCAAAAGAAGACATTTATGCAGCCAACAAACATATGAAAAAAAAGCTCATCATCAGTGATCATTAGAGAAATGCAAATCAAAACCACGCTGAGATACTATCTCACACCAGTGATAATGGTGATTACTAAAAAGTCAGGAAACAATAGACGCTGGAGAGGCTGTGGAAAAATAGGAATGCTTTTACACTATTGGTGGGAGTGTACATTAGTTCAATCATTGTGGAAGAAAGTGTGGCGATTCCTCAAGGATCTAGACCCAGAAATACCATTTGACCCAGCAATCGCATTACTGGGAATAGACCCAAAGGATTATAAATCATTCTACTAAAAGACACATGCACACGTATGTTTATTGTAGCAATATTCACAGCAGCAAAGACTTAGAACCAACTCAATGTCCATCAGTGGTAGACTGGATAAAGAAAATGTGGCACATATATGCCATGGAATGAAATACAGCCATAAAAAAGAATAAGATCATTTCCTTTGCAGGGAGATGGATGAAGCTGAAGCTATCATTCTCAGAAAACTAACACAGGAACAGAAAATCAAACACCACATATTCTCACTTATAAGTGGGAGTTGAACAATGAGAACACATGGACACAGGGAGGGGAACAACACACAGCGGGGCCTTTCAGGAGGTGGGAGCAAGGGGAGGGAGAGCACTAGGACAAATACCTAATGCATGCAGGGCTTAAAACCTAGATGATGTGTTGATAGGTGCAGCAAACCACCATGGCACATGTATACCTATGTAACAAACCTGCACATTTAGCACATGTATCCCAGAACTTAAAAAAAAAGAAAAGAAAGAAAAAAATAGAACCACCTCAGACTGGGTAACTTATTTATTTATTTATTTTTTTATTATACTTTAAGTTCTAGGGTACATGTGCACAACGTGCAGGTTTATTACATATATATACACGTGCCATGTTGGTGTGCTGCAACCATCAATTCGTCAGCACCCATCAACTCGTCATTTATATCAGTTATAACTCCCAATGCCATCCCTCCCCTCTCCCCCCTCCCCATAATAGGCCCCTGTGTGTGATTTTTCCTTTCCCATGTCCAAGTGATCTCATTGTTCAATTCCCACCTATGAGTCAGAACATGCGGTGTTTGGTTTTCTGTTCTTGCGAAAGTTTGCTGAGAATGATGGTTTCCAGCTGCACCCATGTCCATACAAAGGACACGAACTCATCCCTTTTTATGGCTGCATAGTATTCCATGGTGTATATGTGCCACATTTTCTTAATCCAGTCTGTCACTGATGGACATTTGGGTTGACTCCAAGTCTTTGCTATCGTGAATAGTGCCGCAATAAACATACATGTGCATGTGTCTTTATAGCAGCATGATTTATAATCCTTTGGGTATATACCCAGTAATGCGATGGCTGGGTCAAATGGTATTTCTAGTTCTAGATCCTTGAGGAATCGCCATACTGTTTTCCACAATGGTTGAACTAGTTTACAATCCCACCAACAGTGTAAAAGTGTTCTTATTTCTCCACATCCTCTCCAGCACCTGTTGTTTCCTGACTTTCAGTTAGGAAAAGAAGAAGTCAAATTGTCCCTGTTTGCAGATGACATGATTGTATATTTAGAAAACCCCATCATCTCAGTCCAAAATCTCCTTAAGCTGATAAGCAACTTCAGCAAAATCTCAGGATACAAAATTAATGTGCAAAAATCACAAGCATTCTTATACACCAGTGACAGACAATCAGAGAGCCAAATCATGAATGAACTTCCATTCACAATTGCTTCAAAGAGAATAAAATACTTAGGAATCCAACTTACAAGGGATGTAAAGGACCTCTTCAAGGAGAACTACAAACCACTGCTCAGTGAAATCAAAGAGGACACAAACAAATGGAAGAACATTCCATGCTCATGGATAGGAAGAATCAATATCGTGAAAATGGCCATACTGCCCAAGGTAATTTATAGATTCAATGCCATCCCCATCAAGCTACCAATGAGTTTCTTCACAGAATCAGAAAAAACTGCTTTCAAGTTCATATGGAACCAAAAAAGAACCTGCATTGCCAAGACAATCCTAAGCCAAAAGAACAAAGCTGGAGGCATCACGCTACCTGACTTCAAACTATACTACAAGGCTACAGTAACCAAAACAGCATGGTACTGGTACCAAAACAGAGATATAGACCAATGGAACAGAACAGAGTCCTCAGAAATAATACCACACATCTACAGCCATCTGATCTTTGACAAACCTGACAAAAACAAGAAATGGGGAAAGGATTCCCTATTTAATAAATGGTGCTGGGGAAATTGGCTAGCCATAAGCAGAAAGCTGAAACTGGATCCTTTCCTTACTCCTTATATGAAAATTAATTCAAGATGGATTAGAGACTTAAATGTTAGACCTAATACCATAAAAACCCTAGAAGAAAACCTAGGTAATACCATTCAGGACATAGGCATGGGTAAGGACTTCATGTCTAAAACACCAAAAGCAACGGCAACAAAAGCCAAAACTGACAAATGGGATCTAATTAAACTAAAGAGCTTCTACACAGCAAAAGAAACTACCATCAGAGTGAACAGGCAACCTACAGAATGGGAGAAAATTTTTGCAATCTACTCATCTGACAAAGGGCTAATATCCAGAACCTACAAAGAACTCAAACAAATTTACAAGAAAAAAACAAACAACCCCATCAAAAAGTGGGCAAAGGATTTGAACAGACATTTCTCAAAAGAAGACATTCATACAGCCAACAGACACATGAAAAAATGCTCGTCATCACTGGTCATCAGGGAAATTCAAATCAAAACCACAATGAGATACCATCTCACACCAGTTAGAGACTGGGTAACTTATAAAGAAAAGAGGTTAAATTTACTCACAGTTCCACATGACTGGAGAGGCCTCAGAAGACCTGCAGTCATGGCGACGGCAAAGTGGATGCCAGTCATGTCTTACAATGCAACCGGAGAGACAGACAGTGGGGGAGGTGACACACACTTTTAAACCACCAGATCTCCTGAGAACTCACTCACTATCAGAGAAGAGCAAGGGGAAAATCTATCTCCATGATCCAATCACCTCTCAGCAGGCCCTTCCCCTGACATGTGGGTATTACAATTCCAGATGAGACTTGATTTAGAACATAGAGCCAAATCATACCACTGCTCAAGAAATTTCTGCCCAGACCAATGTCCTAGAATATTTCCCCATGTAAATGTTTTTAATACATTTTTATTTGATTTTTATATATGACAAGAGACAAGGGTCTAGTTTCATTCTTCTGCATACCGATATCCAATTTTACAGCACCATTTATTGAAGAGACTGTCTTTTCCCTACTGTATATTCTTGGCACCTTTGCCAAAAATGAGTTCACTGTAGGTGTGTGGATTTGTTTCTGGGTTCTCAGTTCCATTCCGTTGGTCAATGTGTCTGTTTTATGCCAGTATCATGCTGTTTTGGTTACTAGAGCTCTGTAGTATAATTTGAAGTAAGGTAATGTGATTCTTCAAGTTTTTGGTTGTTGTTGTTTGTTTGTTTGTTTGTTTTTTGCTTAGGATAGATCAATGTTTTCTGGTTCCATATAAGTTTTAGTGTTAGATTTTTCTATTTCTATAAGGAATGCCGTTTGTATTTTGATAGGGATTGCATTGAATCTGTAGATTGCTTTTGGTCGTATGCACATTTTAACAATATTGATTCTGCCACTCCATGAATTGGGGTAATTTTCCATTTTTGTGTCCTCTTCAATTTTTTTCCTCAGTGTTTTATGGTTTTCATTATAGAGATCATTCACTTATTTGATTAAGTTAATTCTTTTGTATTTAATTTTTTATGTGACTCTTTAAATGGGATCACTTTTTATTTCTTTTTCATATTATTCACTGTTAGCGTATAGAAATGCTACTGATTTCTATATGCTGATTTTGTATTCTGAAAACTTTACTAAAGTTGTTTATCAGTTCTAATAGTTTTCTTGCAGATTTTTTAGGTTTATCTAAATATAAAATTCTATCATCTGCAAACAAGGATAATTTGATTTCTTCCTTTCCAATTTGGATGCCCTTTATTTCTTTATCTTGTCTGATTGCTCTAACTAGGACTTCCAGTACTATGTTGAATAACAGTGTTGAAAGTGGGCATTCATGTCATGTTTCAGATCTTAGAGGAAAGACTTGCAGTTTTTCCTCATTCAGTATGATACTAGCTGTGTGTTTGTCATATACAGCTTTTATTATGTTGAGGTATGTTTCTTCTATACCTAGTTTTTTTGAGGATTGTTATCATGAAGAGATGTTGAATTTTATCACATGCTTTTCAGCATCAATTGAAATGATCATATGGTTTTTATCCTTCATTTTGTTGATATATCACATTGCTTGATTTGCATATGTTGAAACATTCTTGCATTCCAAGGATAAATCCCACTTGGTCATGATGAGTGATCTTTCTAATATATTGTTGAATTCTGTTTGCTAGTATTTTGTTGAGGATTTTGGCATTAATATTCACCAACAATAATGGCCTGTAGTTTTCTTTTTTTCTTTTTTATATGTCTTCTTCTGGTTTTGATATCAGGTTAATATTGGCCTCATAGAATGAATTTATAAGTATTATCTCCTCATCTATTATTCAGAATAGTTTGAGTAGGATTGGTATTAGTTCTTCTTTAAATGATTGGTAGAATTTAGCATTGGAGCCACTGGGTGCCAGACTTTTCTTTACTTGGAGACCCTTCCCTTCCCTCCCTCCCTCCCTCCCTCCCTCCCTTCCTTCCTTCCTTTCCTTCTTTCTTTTTTTTTTTTCAACAGAGTCTCACTCTGTCACCCATGCTGGAGTGCAGTGCCACGATCTCACTGCAACCTCTACCTCCCAAGTTCAAGCAATTCTCCTGCCTCAGCCTCCTGAGTAGCTGGGATTACACTCACATGCCACCACGCCTGGCTAATTTTTGTATTTTTAGTAGAGACGAGGTTTTGCCATGTTGGCCAGGCTTGTCTTGAACTCCTGACCTCAGAAGATCCTCCTGCCTCAGCCTCCCAATGCACTGAGATTACTGGCATGAGCCGGTACACCCGGCCAGAGACATTTTATTATAGCTTCAGCCTCAATATTTTTTATTGGTCTGTTCAAGTTTGGATTTCTTCCAGTTTCAATTTTGCTAGGTTGTATGTGTCTATAAATTTGTCCATTTCTTCTAGACTTTCCAATTTATGGGCATGTACTTGCTCATAGTAGCCAAAAAATATTCCCTTGAATTTCTACAGTATCAGTTATAGTATCTTTTCTTTTAATTTATGATTTTATTTATTTGAATCTTTTCTTTTTTTCTTAGTCTGGCTAAACATTTGTCACATTTGAATATTTCTGTTGTTTTTTTTTATTTCAACGTCATTTATTTCTGATCTTTATTATTTTTTCTTCTACTAATTTTAAGTTTGGTTTGCTCTTGCTTTTCCATGATTTTCCATATTTTCCAATAATGTTTCCATTATCCTTTGTTTCAAGGAATTTTTCAAGTCCCTTCTTAAATTATTTATTGACCCACTAGTCATTCAAGAACATACTGTTTCATTTCTATGTATTTGCATAGTTTCCAAAAATCCCCTCAGTATTAATTTCTAGTTTTATTCCTTTGTGGTCAGAGAAAATGCTTGATATTATTTCAATTTTCTGAATGTTTCAAGACTATTTTGTGACCTAACATATGGTCTACACTTGTGAAGAATTCATGTGCTGAGGAAAAGAATTTGTATTCTGCAGCTGTTGGGTGAAATGTTCTGTTAATATCTGTTAGATCAATTTAGATGACAGTGCAGATGAATTCTGATTTTTTTGGTGATTTTTTAATCTAGAATATTTGCCCAATTTTGAAATGGAGTGTTGAAGTCTCCCACTATTTTTGTGTTGGGGCCTATCTCTTTCTTTAGCTATAATAATATTTGCTTTATATATCTGGGTGCTCCAGTGATGGGTGCATATATGTTTACAATTGTTAAATCCTTCTGCTAGATTGGCCACTTTATTATCATATAGTGAATCTCTTTGTCTCTTATAGTTTTTGTATTGAAATCTGTTTTGTGTAATATAAATAGAGCTGTTCCTGCTCATTTGGGTTTCCACTGGTATGAAGTATCTTTTCCCATTCCTTTATTTTTAGTCTATGTGTGTCTTTAGAGGTGAAGTGTATTTCTTCTAGGCAGTAGTTCAATGGATCTTGTTGTTTCATTCATTCAGGCAGTCTTTATCTTTTAATTGAAAAGTTTAGTGGATTTACGTTCAATGCTATTTTTGATAAGTAAGGACTTCCTCCTGCCATTTTGTTATTTGTTTTAGGCTTGTTTTGTGGTGGTCTCTTCTTCCTTTCTTCCATCAGTGAAGGCGATTTTCTCTGTTGACATAATTTATTTTCTTGATTTTCATTTTTTGTGTATTCATGTATGATTTTGGTTTGAGGTTCCTATGAAGCTTGCAAATACTATCTTCTACCCTTTAAGAATTTAGGGCCAGCTACAGTGGCTCACATCTGTAATCCCAGCACTTTGGGAGGCCGAGGCAGGTGGATCACTATGTCAAGGGTTCAAGACCAGTCTGGCCAACATGATGAAACCCTGTCTCTACTAAGGATACAAAAATTAGCTGGGCGTGGTGCTGCATGTAATCCCAGCTACTCAGGAGGCTGAGGCAGGATAATTGCTTGAACCCGGGAGGCGGAGGTTGCAGGGAGTCGAGATCACACCACTGCACTCCAGCCTGGATGACAGAGCAAGACTCCATCTCAAAAAAGAAAAAAAAAAAGAATTTAACACGATTTTCGTAAAGTCTTATTTATGAAATTATTATTTTACCCTTATAAAAATTTAACACTATTTTCATAAATAAACAGACAACAAAACCAAATTAATAAAAAGTCTATACCTTAACTTTGTGCTTCTGGTTTTTAATGTTTTGGTTTTTTCTATTTATATCTTATTGTACTGTCTATGTCTTAAAAAGTTGTTGGTAGTTATTTTTCTTTGGTTTACTGTTTAGTCTTTCTAATTAGGATAAGCATAGTTTACACACCAGTTTCAGTCTTATAATAATCTGTTTTTCTGTCTACTTACTAGTACCAGTGAGTTTTGTACCTTCAGGTCCTTACGTATTGCTCATTAACATTTTTTTCCTGATCGAAGCACTCCCTTTACCATTTCTTGTAAGACAGATCTAGTGTTCATGAAAGCTCTCAGCTTTTGATTGTTTGGAAAGTGTTTATTTCTTCTTCATGTTCGAAGGATATTTTTTCCAGATGAACTATTCTAGGGTAACTTTTTTTTTTCCTTCAGCGTTTTAAATATGTCATGCAACTCTCTTCTGGCCTGTAAGATTTCCAACGAAAAGCCTGCTGCCAGACATATGGGAACTCCATGATATGTTATTTGTTTCTTTTCTCTTCCTGATTTTAGGATCTTTTATTTATCCTTGTTCTTTGGGAGTTTCATTATTAAATGCCTTAAGGTAGTCTTCTTTGGGTTAAATATGCATGGAATTCCATAACCTTCTTATATTTAAATATTGCTTTCTTCTGCAGGTTTTGGAAGTTTTCTGTTATTATTCCTTTTAATAAAATTTACACTCCTATCTCTATACCTCCTATTTAAGGGCAATAAGTCTTAAATTTGCACCTTCGAGGCTTGTTTTCAAAATCCTGTAGGAATGTTTTAGTATTTTTCTTCCTTCTTCTTTTGTCTCCTCAGAATGTGTATTTTCAATTAGGTTTTCTTCAATCTCACTAATTCTTGTTTCTGCTTGATCTATTTTGCTATTAAAAGACTGATGCATTTTTCGGTACACCAATTTCATTTTTCAGTTCCTGAATTTCTGCTTGATTTTTTTTAAATTAATTCAACTCTGTAAAATTGATTCTATAGTATCCTGAATTCCATCTCTGTTATCCTGAATTTCTTTGAGTTTCCTCAAAACAGCTTTTTAAAATTATCTCTCTGAAAGGTTATATACCTCTGTTTATCCAGGATTTGTCCGTATTGCTTTATTTAGTTCATTTTGTGAGGTCACATTTCCCCAGATGGTCTAGAAGCTTGTGGATCTTTGTCTTTGTCTCAGCATTGAGGAATTATGTATTTATTGTGGTCCTCACTATCTGGGCTTGTTTGTACCTATCCTTCTTGGGACTGCTTTCCAGGTATTCAAAGAGACTTTGGTATTATGAGCTAAGCCATATTTGCATTAGGAGACACCGCAATCCCAGTAACAACATCGCTCTTGCAAACTTTTAGAGGTAGTGTTTTGATGGTTTTGGGTAAAATATAGAAGAATTCTCTGGATTACCAAGCAGAGACTTGTTCCCTTCCCTTACTTTCTCCCGAAGAAACGGAGTCTCTCTCTCTTTTCTCAACCACCTAAAACTGAGGGTAGAGTGACACCAACACCCCTATGGCCACCACCAGTGTGACTGTGCTGAGTCAAACCTGAACCAGCATAACACTGGGTTTTACCCAAGGCCTACTGTAACCACTTCTTCACTGCTGCCTATGTTTGCTCAATTTCCTGGGGCTCTACAATCAGCAGGTGGCACAGTCAGCAAGGCCTGTGTCCTTCCCTTCAGGGCCATGAGTTCCTGCAGGCCCCAGGTGGGTTTGGAGCTGCTGTTGGGACTCCAGGACATAGAGTCAAAAACCTTAGAAGTCTACCTAGTATTCTATTGTACTGCAGCTAAGGTGGCACTCAGACCACAAGGCATATAGTCTTTCCTACGCTTTCCTACTCTTTCCAAAGGCAGAGGAGGCTCACCCTATGGCCACCGCCACCACCACCACAGGCCATGAGGAGTTATTCCAGACTACCACTGAAGTTCCTTTAATGTCCAAGGGCTTTTCAGTAGGTTTGTGGTGAATTCTGCCTGGCCTAGGACTTATCCTTCAGGGAAATGGGCTCTAGTCTAGCTCAGAGAAGATCCAAAGATCTTGCCCATGAATCAAATCCTGAATCAAGGACCCCAGGTGTCCACTTGGTTCACTACACACGTTGGCCCAGTTGATACCTATGGTGCAACACAAAGTCCCCTTACATTTTTCCTCTGCTTTTCTCAAGCATAAGAAGTTTCAGCCCTTAGTCACGACAGCTGGTAATTTCCTGAATCTTACATGAAGCCAGCAGCTCTCAGAGGCTCACCCACTGCACTCCACATAGTACCTAGGTATTGCTGCTGTTTTATCAGAACCCAAAACTCTTCAGTTAGCAGCTGATGAATGCTTCCAGGTCTGGGTCCTTCTTTTCAAGGCATGGGGTTCCCTTCTGGCTCAGGGTTTTGTCTAGAAATGTCTTTTGGGAGCTAGGGCCTGGAATAGGTGCCACATGACTCTGACCAGCATCCTATACAGCTGTGACTGAGCTGGTATCCAAGATGCAAGACAAAGTCCCCCCAACTCTTCCCTCTCTTCTCCTCAAGTGGAAGGAAGGGATCTCTCTTGGAGCCACAAACTATGCATTTTGGGGTCAGGGAAGGTGTGATGGCATCACTCCCTTAGCCACACCAGTTGGTATCTTAGTGGATTATGTGCACCCCCGCCCTGCCCCGCCCCGCCCCAGGCCACTGACTCCTGGTCCAGTTCAGCACTAGAACTCACCCAATTTTAACATCCTTATGGCCTAGACTGCTTGTCAAGTTTACTTAGAGACCCAGAACACTTTGGCCCTTGGTGGTGAGGTTTGCTAGAACACAAGTTTGGACCATAGAGATTGACAATTCCACTCTGACTAGGGCTGGTTTCACTGCTCCCTCCATGGGTGAGCATCAGCTGAGTTTTCTCTGGTTTTCCTTTGTGCTCTTAACAGAACAGTACCAAGTTCAATGCCTTACAATTGCTGTGTTCATCCCTCAGCACCCAGAGATGCTTTCTACACCAAGTTGCCAGTGCTGAGGGGTGGGGAAAGAGTAGCACTGGTGATTCAAGTTTTTCCATCTTTTCAGTGCCTCTTTCAGTGATATGTAGTTAAAACCAGGTACTAAGAGGGCTCACCGATTTTTGGTTCTTATTAAGGTTTTTTTTTTTTTTTTCTCTGTAGATAGTTGATAAGTGTGTGTCCTTGCAGAGAGGACAATTGGCAGAGCCTTCTATTCTGCCAACTTGCTCTGCCTCCACCATAATTTCTAATTCAGTAAATTTAGGATGAGGCCTAGTATTTTGCAATTCTAACAAGTGACCAGATGTTCCCCATGCTATGGGCCCATGAATTATTTTAAGAATCACTGGAATAGGGGACTGATAGTAATGGGGTGGCTATTTAAAGAAAAGGATCAAGGAAGTATAATGAGGAGATAAGATGAGACATGAAAAGATGAGGGAAAAGCCAGATAATAACAAAGAGGAAGGAGAGGTTTTGGTAGAGGAGAAAAAAGTAAAAAGGTGTGAAGATTGGAACGGGCTTGTGTGTTCTTAGAGGGACAGAAAGAAGGAAAGAAGTTCAGTATGACTGAAGGATAGCAGATACATGAAATAGCAGTTCAATCTGTTTCAGGATCATCTGTTCTTTTAAATGAGGTTTTCAAATTTTTTACCAAAAACCATATTTTAATAAATCTTTAGATAAATCCCTAGTTGTTGTTGTAACTATCTGAGTAAGAAATATGTGGAACCCATAGAAACCAATATTTTTAAATAGTTTTTCAATTAATTTCTGATTATGATAATAAATTCTGTAAATAAAAGTGTATCCTCTTTTGCAATAATTATATTTATTTTAAGCATTTTATATGTTAATACCTTGCCTATATTTTCAAAGCAGTGCTTTTCTTCATCCTGTTTTAATTTTTCACCATTAAATATAATGCCAAAATCTGGTAAGAAAAGGTTATTTTATACATATTTTCCTAATAACCACGCTTAATAAACGTGGAAAAGATGTTCATCCTCATGAATAAAGTAATGTAAGTTAAAACTATAAGCACAGTGTCTTACCTATAGCGACAGAGATATAGGAAAGATGTATATATAAAGGGGAAGACATGGGATAGATGTATTTATAAAGGGGAGTTTATTAAGGAGTTTTGACTCACGTGATCGCAAGGTGAGGTCCCACAATAGACCACCTGCAAGCTAAGAAGAAAGGAAGCCCGTCCAAGTCCTAAAACCTCAAAAGTAGGGAAGCCGACAGTGCAGCCATCAGTCTGTGGTCAAAGGTCCAAGAGTCCCAAAGCTAAAGAAATTGGAGTCCAATGTTGGAGGGGAGGAAGCATCCAGCATAGGAGAAAGACGTAGGCTGGGAAACTAAGCCAGTTTAGTCTTTCCGTGTTCTTTTGCTTGCTTTAATTCTGGCCCTGCTGGCAGCTGATTAGATTGTGCCTGCCCAAATTGAAGGTGGGTCTGCCTTTCCCAGTCTGCTGACTCAAATGTTAATCTCCTTTGGCAACACACTCACCGACACACCCAGGAACAATACTTTGCATTCTTCAATCCAATCAAGTTAAGGCTTAATATTAACCATCACGGACTGATATACCCAATTGCTGGCATAATTGTTGGAGCACAAATACTCATATTCTGCTGTATTTTAAATATTCTTAAAGTGTAATTTTGATTTTCTCTTTAACTAAATATGTATTCACTAGAGAGTTTTGTATTTCCCAAACATGGTAAGTAACTTCTGTTTTAAATGTGCTATTTTTATTTTTATTGTGTTATGGTCATAGAATTTGGCCTACCCATTTTTATAATTTTCAAATTTACTGAGTTATTTTGTTGGAGACCTACTAAGTGATTTAGCATCTTATTGTGCCATAAATGCTTTCATAAAAAAGCATATTTATATTTATACAAATAAATATTTATATCATTTATATTCTAAAAAATAGGTCAAAAATGTTTGAACTCTATTCCTCCATGTTAATTATATTATCTAGATCTTCTTTATCAGTGGTTTGCAAATTATGACATACAAGAAAAATCTGGGTAGCCACCTGTGTTGTAAGTATTTCTAGAGATTCAGCCATGCCCATCCATTTACACATCATCTTATGAATTGTTTCATACTATAACAGTGGAGTTGCATAGCAAACTGTAAAGCCTAAAGTATTTACTATTGCCCCCTTTACCAAAAAAGTTCAATGACTCCAGTTCTACTTTTGTTTGATTATTTATTTGTGACAGTAGAAATCTGTTTTAAAAGCTCTAGTTATTATATTTTTTCAATTTCTACGTATTATAAAATAGATCTTGATTTTATATATGTGCCACGAAAAGTCATAGCAATTCCTATAAAATAACAGTCTTTGACACATTTAGTACATTTTGTCTTGGAATATTCTTGCAAATAATGTTGTTAGCCCTGCCTTTGGCATATGTTAGCTTGGTAAAATTTTGCTTGCTATCTTATTTTTAATTTCCACTGCATTAGGAGCAGGCATGGAGTGTACAAGAAAGATTCTGAGTGGCTTGTAAAGTGGATTCCAGGAACAAGGAATACAAGAGTCCCACACTTAGGACCTTTAGTTCAGGCTTCCAACTCTCTGATCACTGTATATGAGATGTGGGTGGAAGGTTCTTTCCCTCTTCCAGGTGCGGTCATGTTTTTGAAAGTTAGGCATGGGTTTGCTTCCACTTATTTCAATTGGGACCATCTGTTCTAAGGGTACGTCTTTCTGAAGGATTAACGTATTACTTATTGGTATCCTTACTTTCCAAAGCTGTTTTAACTTTGCGGATTTTCGGTTTTTATCTTGAATTTAGTATTTTCAGGTAGGATGGGTAAAGAGATTAAACTACGTACCACCTGTTGACTACATCACAACTCACAATCCCACATGAATTTTTAGAAATACCTAAATGTTGAATAATTTTGATTAAATCACTTAACTTTTAAGCTGATGTTAAATTTACATGGATCTGGAAGTAACATTCATGCATTTTAAAAATACGTATTGAGCTCCTGCTATGCCCCAGGTACTGTGCTAGGTGCTGGGTTTATCACTCTGGAAATGCTGGATTCCTATGTATCTCAGAGTTTAATGTGAAAGAAGAGAAACTGGCAACTTCAGTAGTGTGATTTCCAAGATACGAAGATGGTTGTAATACTCAGTTATTTGATGCAGACCTTAAAAATAAATTATATTTTCTATTTAAATATTAAATTAGAGAGATATATATATAATTACTATTAATAGATGGGATAGTCTTCATAAAATAGTACCATAAAAACTGGATATCTACACACAAAAATTAATCTAGATACTGACATGAATTATTTCCAAAATTAACTCAAGATAGATCATAAACCTAAATATCAAATTTCATACTATAAAACTTCTAGAAGTTAGGCCAGGTGCGGTGGCTCATGCCTGTAATCCCAGCATGCTGGCAGGCCGTGGTGGGTGGATCACCTGAGGTCAGGAGTTCGTGACCCACCTGGCCAACACGGCAAAACCCTATCTCTACTAAAAATACAAAATTAGCCAGGTGTAGTGGCAGGCACCTATAATCCCAGTTACTCCTATTCCGGAGGCTGAGGCAGGAGAATCACCTGAACCCAGGAGACTTAGGTTGCAGTGAGCCAAGATCGCACCATTGCACTCCAGCCTGGGCGACAAGAGCAAAACTCCATTTCAAAAACAAACAAACAAACAAACCCACAAAAAACAACAACAACAAATAACTTCTAGAAGTTAACATAGGAGAAATTATAGGTGACTTTAGGTTTGGGAACAATTTATTAGAACACCAAAAGCACCACTCATGAAAGAAAAAAAATGTTAAGTTGGACTTCATTAAAATTTAAAACCAAAAAACATCAGAACTCTTACTTCAGACTTTTCCACCTCAGCTAACACATTAACATTTAAAGCCATGACATTGTGGGTCACCATCCAGCCAACAATTCAGCTTGATTAGTGTCACCATCTTTGATCTGCATGATTTGTGTAATTATTTAATAAAATATTCATGTTGTCTTACTTTATTAAATATATAAATAAAAATGAAACTATTGATAAGTAATAAGAAGCCTAGATCTCATTATTTAATAAAATTAATCAAAGAAAATCATCAGGTCTGCTGAAAACTGTGATTCTTTGGTTTTAGTTAGATGCTCACGGAGTTAACTGAGGAAAAAAAATTCATAACATGGAGAAAATCAATATGTTACATATAAATTAACACAAAATGAGTCATAGATTTATATGTGAAATGAAAAACTATAACATTTCTAGAAAAAATAATGTGGAAAAATCTACCTAATCTTGGGTTGGACTATGAGATTTTAGATGTAACACCAAAAGACTGATTAATGAAAGTGAAAGAAGAGATAGATAAGTTGAATTTTGTTAAAACAAAAAACTTCTGTATAAAAAACAGTTAAGATAATGGAAAAATGTCAGAGAACATTGAACATTTACAAAACGCATATCTGATAATGGACTTGTCACAAAATATACAAAGAATTCATAAAAGTCTACAAGAAGAAAGCAAGCAACTCAACTTAAAATAGGGTAAAAGATCTGAACAGACACCTCATCAAAGAAGATAGACAGAAAACAAGTATATGAAAATATGCTCAACATAATTTCCATTGAAAATGTAAATTAAAACAAGATACCTCTATAGAATTATGAGAATGGCTAAACTTAAAAAAACCAACAATATAAATTGCTGTAGCGTTTTTGCAGCATTAAGATCTCTCATTCATTGCTCACATGAATGCAAAACGATATAATGACTTTGGAAGACTTTTGCAAATTCTTACCAAGCTGAATATTGTTTTTCCATACCATCTAGCAATTGCACTCCTGTTTACCTAAATGAGTCAAAGTACCGCTGTCTACATACAAAGGACTATTTTTTTAAGTTACTTTTAATTCTAGAAATATTAGAGGTTGATTGCAATAATTTCTGGAAGACAGAAAATTCCAAAGATGTAAATAAAAATTATCTGTTTTCTTATAGCCCAGGGATAACCGTTATACAATTATACAATGAACGTTACACATTATACAATTTTTTGATTTAACTTTTTATATTTTGTTTATCCATAAGTATGCATGTATATAATTTAAAAACAAAATTGGGATTATAGTATACATACTCTTATATTTTACCTTTTCACCTATATTGAGAACATTTATGAACATTTTCCAATATCATAAATAGTTTTATAGTGACATTTTTAATTGGCTGAAAATATTAGTGAATGGATATAGTTGATTGCCCATTTATTATTATATATTCAGATTGCTTACTGCTTTTAAAAAGTTAATTATTAAGATTTGTATTTGGAAAAGCATAATGGTTAACAATACAATGTCTTATCTTTGAGGATCAATGGTCTGTATATTCTTCTGATAAACTAATTTGTGAGTTTCGAATACTGGGAATATTGTGCGTAATAACATCCCCTCTTCACATTGGCTGCTGTGAATCTTAGACCCACCTAGTTTATGGATTTCTTAATTCTGTCTCTGGGCTTTGACTTGCTTTCCTTTACAGTTAAGTTTGTCTCAGTTTTTTTAGGTGAATTTCATAGTATCGTATTGTGTGCACATTTTTAAATTTCCTTAATTATCTTGGGAACATAGTAGGGAACAAATACATAAAAATAAATAAATTACAACCTTTATAATGGTAAGTGCAAATATCATCAGACGTGAGGGCCTAATTTGTAATACAATTTCCTTCACAAGACTTCCCAAAGACTGTACTTTATTTGGTATAACTTGATTGGACAATTCTTGACATTACTTTCTGGTTGCCTTATTATCTTTATATTTTTCAAGTTTTCAGAAAGGCTGAGTGAGATTAATATTTTGTTCTACTAGGCTTTTCTAGAATAAATGGCAAGCAGTTGAGAATGTGTTCTGAAATTGTAAATAGCCAGCATGTTCATTTATCTTTCTTTTGGCTGACTGTAGGTAATAAAATATTGAATACTATACAAATTTAAGCAGAGAAAAATGTCAACTGCCCAAATGTTTGTAGTTACTGATGAAATTGCATGTGTAATGGTGTCTATCAAGAGAGTGATTCTGTAAAGGACAATTAGTCTCACCAGAAAACACTTACTGAAATTTATTTTTAGTGAAATGAACCAGAAAATACCACATGAATTGTATTTCACAATTAAACTTGATTGGAAGCTGCGGATCTGAACAATAGACAAATTATAGGTGTGGACTTAGTACTAATTAAATGCTCACTGTTTGTCACTTTTTGGTAACAAAATTTCTACATGATAAGAAGCACCATATTTATCAAATTTAACAAATATACAAAGCAAATTAATTAACTTGAACATCTTATGTACCATATGCACATCAACTGTGGGACTCTTCTGTGTATATATTTCTCGTTTACAAACATTGCTTCACACTGACTTTCTTTGTCAAAGAACTAGGGATTAAGACTACTTCATTCCTCCGACACTAAGCATTTACTTCTTCAACAGTAAAATAGTAATTTAAAAGATCAACTTTGTTCATTTCTCCAAGTAGTTATGAAAGCAACTGCTTGAATTTAGTTTGTGAATGTGAGAATACAGCATATTATAAGACGTGTGGAAAAACAGGAACATACAGAACTGAATATAACACCAATAAATACGTAAATAATATCAGGGTATTTTGTGCTGAGAGAAAATATGTAGTTTAATGGATAAGTACACGGACTGCGCATTAATGCCTTGGCTCCACCACTTATTCTCTGAGAGATCTTGGCCAATCATTTAATACCTGATTTCCAGGGTTTTGTAATCATTAGAAGGAGTTTAGAAAGGCTTATGTGTCAGAGGAGTATCATAATGAATGAATGACTTGGGTGAGGTTTCTGCTTCTATGCAGAAATAATACCTGAAACATTTGCATGTGTGAGAAAATAAACAACAGGCAATGTTATAATGTCTGTGTGTATTCTCAGAAAGTTTCTTAAAAAGAAAAATGAGATCCAGTCATTTGTAGCAACAGGGATGAAACTGCAGATTGTTATGTTAAGTGAAATGAGCCAGGCACAGAAAGACAAATAACACATGTTTCTGACTTATTTGTAGGATATAAAAATCAAAATAATTGAACTCAGGGACATAGAGAGTAGAAGGCTGGTTACCAGAGGCCTCGTGTGGTAGTCGGGGAGTAGCTCCAGAGGAGGTAGAGATTGTTAATGGGTACTAAAAAATAGAAAGAATGAATAAGACCTACTGTTTGATAAAATAACAGGGTGATTATAGTCAATAATAACTTGTTTATTTTTAAATAACTCAAATAAGGTAAATAGATTGCTTGTCAAAGAATAAATGCTTAAGGGTATGTATACCCCATTCTCCACCATGTGCTTATTTCACATTGCATTCCTATATGAAAATATCTCATGTATCCCATAAACATATACACCTGCTATGTACCCACATAATTTAAACATTAAAAAAATTAAAAAACAGAAACAAGACAATCAAAATATATATGTGTATACATATGTGTGTATATATAGATATATGTGTATATATTTATGCAAGACTGCTAATTATAACTTTATTGATGTACACAGAGTTGATTTAATCATACTCCTCATTTCAAGACACGGGATCATGCAAAACCCTTCTCTTATTCTATTTTATTTTTTTTCTTTGTCTCTGATTCCCACACTCATTTCTTTTTTTCTGATAAATACTCATTTCCGATTAAGTCTTCGTTTATATGTTTTAAGTGCTATATAAATAGTATCGTATTGCAGATGTTTTGGGGTTTGTTTTCCAGCTTTGCTGAGGCATAATTGTCAAATAAAAGCCATATATATTTAAGGTGTATGATGTGATATTTTGACATACATATACTGTGAAACAATTATAACAATATAGCTAATTAACATATCTATCATCTCACACAGTTACACTTGTGTGTGTGCAACGAGAATACTTAAGATCTATTTTCTTTGCAAATTTCACGCATACATTATTGTTAACTATAGTCACTATAGTCACCATCCTATGCATTAGGTCTCCAGAACTTATTTTACTTATAGCTGAAAATTTGTGTCATTTGACCAATATCTCCTTATTTGTCACCAACCAACTCCTGGTATCTAGGGTTCTACTCTCTGTGTCTACGTATTTGAGTTTTTAGAATTCCACATACCACTGGGATCAGGCATGCAGTGTTTGTCTTTCTGTGCCTGGCTTATTTCACTTAGCATAACAGCCTCCATTATGAATGTTCTTACAAATACAAGATTTTTTGTTTTTGAAATCTGGATAATATTCCATTGTGTGTATACATATACACACATGCACACTCCACACTTTCTCCATCCATTCCCTGATAGACACTTAGCTTGTTTCCATATCTTATCTGTTGTGAGTAATGTTGTAATGACATGGTAGTGCACATTAGCCTTGAGGAACTGAATTCAATTATTTGAATATATACCCAGAAGTGACATGACTGGTTTATATGGTAGTCCTAGTTTTATTTTCTGGAACTTTTACACAGTTTTCTATAATGCCTGTACTAATGTACAGTCCCATAAACAGAGTACAAGGATTGTCTTTTCTCCACACCCTCACCAACACTTATTATCTTTTGTCTTTTTGATTGTAGCCATTCTAACAAACGTGAAATGTTATTGTGGTTTTGCATTTCCCTGAGGCTTAGTAATATTGAACACCTTTTCATATACAGATTGGCAATTTTTATGTCTTTTTTGAGAAATGTTGATCCAGGTCCTTTGCTCATTTTAAATTGAATTGTTTGCTTTTTTTTTGCCATGGAGTTAATGAATTACTTAAATATTTCGGTATTTAACCCCTTAGTGGATACGTGGTTTGCAAGTATTTTTTTCCCATTCCATAGATTGTCTTTTTGTTTTACTAATTGTTTCCTTTGCCTTGCAAAAGTTTTTCAGGTTGTTTAACTTCCACTTGTTTATTTTTGCTTTTGTTGCCTATGCTTTTGGCTTCATATAAAAAAATCATTGCCAAGACCAATGTCATAGGCCTTTCCCTTATATTTCTTTCCAGGGATTTTATACTTTCAATTTTTACATTTAACGCTTTAATATATTTTGGGTTGATTTATGTGTATTGTTTATGATAAGGATTCAATTTCATTTCATATTTTCTGCATGCAGTTATGCAGTTTGACCAGCACCATTTATTGAAAAGACCATCGTTTCCTTATGCATTGTTGATTAGTCTCCATTTTTATCATTCTTCTTATCTGTGTGTCTTTTTATTCTGGTAGTATTAAAGGTTTGCTTTTTGTCTTTGCTTTTTAGAAGTTTCACCACAATGTGTCCTCATAATGTTCCTCATGTGCTTTTCAGTGCATTTTTCCTGCTTTGAGGGTAATGACCTTCTTTGATCTATTCATGATCTAGGTAACTTGATTTTATTATCTTCTCCTTACAGATAGTAAACTTTTCCATTTTTCTTTTCTTTGGATACTTTTTTAGAGTTTTCATTTCTCTGCCATGATTCACAATCTATTAACTCATTGCTATGTCTTCTTTAATATCACTAAAACTTGTTTATAACTGCTACTTAAAACACAAACACACATCCATATAAATATAGGCCAATTTTAACATGTGTAGCATATCGATATCTATTTATTTTGGCTACTTATTAAGTGTCAAATTTCCTACTTCATATATCTAGTAATTTTTATCATAAACTGTATATTGTGGTTGATGTTTTGCCACACCTCACATTTCCATCAGAAAGGTTTTTTTTTTTTTTTTGTTTTGTTTTGTTTTGTTTTGTTTTGTTGAGACGGAGTCTCGCTCTGTCGCCCAGGCTGGAGTGCAGTGGCCGGATCTCAGCTCACTGCAAGCTCCGCCTTCCGGGTTTACGCCATTCTCCAGCCTCAGCCTCCCAGGTAGCTGGGACTACAGGCGCCGCCACCTCGCCTGGCTAGTTTTTCATTTTTTTTTTTTTAGTAGAGACGGGGTTTCACTGTGTTAGCCAGGATGGTCTCGATCTCCTGACCTCGTGATGCACCCGTCTCGGCCTCCCAAAGTGCTGGGATTACAGGCTTGAGCCACCGCGCCCGGCCCATCAGAAAGCTTTTTTTAACAAAGAAAAAAGGTATATGCAACAGCACTAATTATAATTTTCTTAATATACAGAGAGTTGATTAAATAGCACTCCTCAATTCAAGACAAAGTATTATGCAAGGCCATCTTTTATTTTACTTGTGTGTTGTAGGGCATCTAGATCATGGCACTTTCTTTAAAAAGTGTTGATATTTAATCTGACAGGCAGTTATATTACTTTCAGAGCCTTTGGTCCTGTCACATTGGTGATTTCCCTAATCTATTTCTGTTTTCAACTTAGTCCTACATCACGGACCGTACTTTGGTTTATTATTCCAAAATAGTAGTCTTTTAATGGTCTCAACTGAATTCCAGAGGTATTCAATGAGGTCTTACACCTCTACTTGGGTCAGAACTACATCTCCCAGCCTTGCCAAACATCTGTTTCAGCCAGTAGGCCCACAGCAGACAGTATTTCCTAGGCTTTGTGGAGTTCATATCCAGTACAGGTCTAGTCCGTATCTTAGTCAAGGACTCATGACAAATTCCCACTCAGACATAAGGAATCCACTTTCTGAATATCTTACTGTTTTCTAATGCTTTGCCTCAAGAATTCCAGGTCCTTCTGCAGACCAGAACTCTTATCTCTGTCTCTTGGTACTTTTGAGCTACTATAACAAAATACCATAAGCTGGGTAGTTATAAACAACAACAACTTACTTCTCACAGTTCTGGAGGCTGGGAAGTCCACATTGATGGGATATTCAGAGGGTCTACTTCCTGGTTTATAGACAGTACCTTCTTGCTGTGTCTTCACATGGTATAAAGGGTGAAGGAGCTCTCTGATGTCTCTTTTATAAGGACACTAATTACATTCCTAAGGTCCCCACCCTCATGAACAAATCACCTCCCCAAAGCCACTCCTCCTAATACCATCAAATTAGGGGTTAGTTTCAATATCTGAATTGTGGGGAGATACAAACATTCAGACCATAGCAGCCTCCTAAGGTCATTTCTTCCATTACTTCACTTTGGATCTACCTCCTGGTGTTGTAGAAAGAAATTTCCCCCAGAAAGAAATCCAGAGATGTAAAGGGGTGGGGTTGGACTATTTTGTATTTTTTCCTTCTCTTGATAATTATAGTACTGCCTGATATGCAGTGCTTGAAAACCACTACCTCATTTATTTTGTCACTTTTAAAATTGTTTTGGCAAAATAGCAATTTCAGCAACACTTATTCTGTCATGGCTGGTAGTGAAAGTTTAACTTAAAGTTGTTTTTTTAATGGCGCATCTTTTATCACCATTTAAATTTTTAATGGTTACTTTTACAATCATAATTTTAAAAATTGCTTCTTCTGCCACTTATATCTTTTCAGAAATTCACTTTTTTCTTTGGTTTACAAATGTATTGACATAAAGTTGTTCATAATACTCTTATTATCTTAAAATTTTTAAAAATCTTGGTTTTGTTTGTAGGTATTTATACTTATTTTTCTTTTTCTATTCCTTCTGCCATTTATATATGTATGTCTTGTATCTTTCCTGATTATACTTATCAGTGATTTTTCTATCTTACTAATGTCTCCAAACACCCCAGCTTTTATTGGAATAATATTATTTCATGTTATAGATTCACTTTATTATTTATCTTTGGATTTACATAACTGAAGTACTTTACTTACTTTACTTAAATTTCACTCACTTGCTTCTTTGTTAAAAAATAGATACATTTACATCTCTAAAGTTTTCTCTGGCTACCACTTTATCCATATCCCAGACATTTTAACATTAGTGGTAACTATTCAACAGAAGTATTTCATTCCACTCCGGTTTCTTCTCAAATCGGGTCCAAATCATAACTATGGGAAATGCTGCGCAACTTTTACTCCAGCCTAGTCAGGTCAGCTGATTCTAATTAGGCAAGATTTTTCTGGCTCTACCACCAAAGAAGTTAGCTCATCCATAGCCCTCTAGATTGCCAAGAACAATCATTGTATCCCTGTTCATGGTGGACCGCAGCTATAGGACAAACAAAGCAAGCTTACCAACTCTCTTCAGGCTTGAGGTGAGGAAAATAATATATTTCTCCCAAGGTGAGGATAGGTACTCTCAGTAGGGCAAGAGATCTCTCCAAAGAAATTTCTTCATTGTTAGAAGCCGGTATCTGTATACACATAATCTTCTCCTTCATTAACTGTGGATGAACAATCTGTGCTTATTGCTAAGGCCAACATTTGCACTTGGAAAGAAAATTTCATTTTTCTTGTCTACTTCCAGTCATAGTTTCCAACAGTTATTCTCTTTATAACCTGCATCATCGATATTCTATTTTTGATCATATAATTTATATCAACAACTTAATGACATGCTGATATGGCTTAGCTGTGTCCCCACCCCAAATCTCATCTTGAATTGCAGTTCCCATAATACCCACATGTTGTGGGAGACCAGGTGGAGATAATTGAATCATGGGGGCAGTTTCCACCATTGCATTCTTGTGATAGTAAGTTCTCATCAGATCTGATAGTTTTATAAAGGTCTTCCCCTTTCACTTGGCTATCATTCTTCTCTCTCCTGCCACTATGTGAAGAAGTACATGTTTGCTTCCCCTTCCACCATGATTGCACGTTTCCTGAGGCCTCCCTAACAATGCTGAACTGTGAGTCAATTAAATCTATTTTCTTTATAAATTACCCAGTCTCAGGTATTTCTTCACAGCAGCATGAGATCGCACTAATAGAGTAAATTGGCACTAGGTAGTGGGATGCTGCTATAAAGATACCTGAAAATGTGGAAACAACTCTGGAACCGGGTAACAGGCAGAGGTTGGAACAGTTTGGAGGGGTCAGAAAAAGATAGAAAAATGTGGGATAGTTTGAAATTTTCTAGAGACTTGGAGGGCTCAGAGGAGCGAAACATGTGGGAAAGTTTAGAATTTCCTAGAGACTTGTGAAAGGTTTTGACCAAAATGCTGATAGTGATATGGACAATGAGGTCCAGGCTGAGGTGGTCTCAGATGGAGATGAGGAACTTGTTGGGAACTGGAATAAAGGTGACTCTTGCTATGTATTAGCAAAGAGACTGGTGGCATTTTGCTTTTTCCCTAGAGATCTGTGGAACTTTAAACATGAGATAGATAATTTAGGGTATCTGGTAAAAGAAATTTCTAAGCAGCAAAGCATTCAAGAGGAAGCAGAACACAAAAGTTTGGAAAATTTGCAGCCGATGATGCAATGGCAAAGAAAAATCAGTTCTCTGGAGAGAAATTCAAACAGGCTGCAGAAATTTGCATGAGTAATGAGGAGCCAAATGTTAACCATCAAGGCAATGGGGAAAATGTCTCCAGGGCATGTCAGAGACATTTACAGCAACCCCTCTCATCACAGGCCCAGAGTCCTAGGAGGAAAAATGGTTTTGTAGGCTGGGCTGAGGGATCCCCTGATGTGCGTGGCCTAGGGATTTGGTGCCCTGCATCCCAGCTGCTCCAGCCATGACTAAAAAAAGCCAAGGTACAGCTCGGGACATGACTTCAGAGAGTAAGTCTTTACCTTCCTGTACAAGAATGTTTATACTTCGTCCAGATTTGGGAAATTTTTAGCTATTATAGTTTTAAATAAGCTTGTTTCCTCTTTTCTTCTACCTTTGAACCCCTATAATACAAATATTAGCTGTTAATGACATCCAATAAATTCCATAGTTTTTGTCCAATCCTTTTCATTCTTTTCCATTTTTTCTCCTTTGACACTCTATTTTAAATAACTTTTCATTTAGTTCACAGATTTTTTTTTCTGCCTGATCATGTCTGCTGTTGATAGTTTCCATTGCATTTTTAATTCACGTAGCTTTCAGCTCCACATTTCTGGTGTGTGTGTGTGTGTGTGTGTGTGTGTGTGTGTATTTCAATCCTGCTAAATTTTACATTTTGTCTGTTTGTAGTTTTCCTGATTTAACTGAATTATCTATCTATATTTTCTTGAAGTTTTCTGAGCCTCCTTAAAACAATTATTCTGAATTTGGTCAAATACTCTCTACCTCCTTTCCTTTTGGGTCTGTTACTGGAATATCATGTTGCTTTTCTAGTGTCAACATTTTTCTTGCTTTGTGTGTGTCTGTGTTTTTTGTTGTCTTATGTCTGCATATTTGGTGGAGCAATCACCTCTTTTGTACCTTACAGTCTGGTTTCATGGGGAAATAACTTTACCTATTAGGAGGTGTGAGAGTGCTGGCTGGGTGGTGTGGAATAGTTCTGGCACTAGTAAGGAAACAGCTATGTAGTCTCCATGCAGATGTGTCAATTGAGGTCAGTGTTGATGGTTACAGGGATCCTCAGCAACAAACACTGTGGATGTCTACAGTGGCAATGAGGGCTGTTAGGGTCTTTGTTAGTGATGACTGCTATGTACCTCCTGATCTTTTTCTTTTTTCACCCGGGAAGTTGTGGATGTGGAGATTCCTCTTTTACTCTTGGCATTGATTCCGGCTTACTGTCCTGCTAACAGTGGTGGTGGCACAGATGGCCGATAAGTGGCATCCATGAGGTGGGCATGGAGTAAAAGCCTGAAGCATAAGCCCATGTGGAGGGATTATGGCTGTGGGGTGCAGGGTTATAATGGCATTAGAGCCTAGGACACATGTACACCTTCTACTGCATTACTAATAGTGTGCCACACGTGAGTGCTTAGGAAGCAGCCTGAGACCAAAAGATGAAGCACAGGCATGCTCAGAGCTATGATGTCTCTGGGGTTGGGGCAGGGTGTAGCTCTCGATGGTGGCTGAGCTGGTGCCCAGAGTGCACACATGTGTAGAGAGTCCTTGTCTACTGGGTCCAGGGTGAGAGCTACCTTACTATGACAATGGCTTTAATGTCTGAAGTGTGAGCAGGTGCAGTACAATCACAGATCCATCGTCCAGAGTGTAGACAGTTGCAGGGAAGCTGTGGCTTGGGTATTAGAAGCATGCATGGGTTTAGGAGAGGTGGTAGTTTTGGTTCTGAAGCAGTACAACTGCAACTTCTTCTTGTGGTAGGGTGTGCAGTCACATCTCCCTCTCTAGCATTCCCCAGAGGGACAAGTTGTTGGTTACATCAGTGGCAAAAGATGCTGGTGTTCTCTGTGGAGCAGACTACTGAAGACCATAGTGGTTCTCCACCACGTGGCTTACACCAGCAGCCTCTGCCTTTCTTTATTGTTCCTAGCCTTTTCCTGACATCTCGGGTATGCTGATCTCACTAGCTATCCTTTCTGTGTTATGTTTCTCCAGTTTGCTTTTATTTGATATACTTTGTTTCTACGGATTCGTAAATGAATCCTTGAATTTTTCCAGCATATTTGGTTTTAGGATAGCTGTCTATATTTGTGTTTTTTTTATTGTTGTTGTTGTTTGTTTGTTTATTTGCATTTGTGGAAAGATGAAAGCTGGTGTCTCCTAGTCTGCCATCTTGGTTGCATTATTCCCCTGTATCTTAAGAGGTTTTTAAAATAGATTTTAGATATAAGTTTATTATAAAATATATGTTTTGCAAGTATTTCCTTCCAGTTTGTTGACTTGTCTTTTAATTTTCTTAATAGTATCTTTTACACAGATAATTTTTTACATGTTAATAAAATCCAACTCACCTAACTTTTCTTTCATAAATCATGGTTTTGGTTTGTACCTAAACATTTCTCACCCAACCCAGTATCACATAGAGTTTCTCCCATGTTTTTGTCTAGCATCTTTATAGTTTTGAATTTCATATTTATATATGATATATACTTTTAGTTCTTTTAATTTTCATAAAAGCATTTATTTTTTCTCAGATTAATATAATAAGCAAGTATAACTGCAGAATCATATATTTCAGCAGATCTGATTATCTTATTACATCAATTTTATTAAATAATAAATTTGGATTATTTTTGTTGTAGGTTTTCAGGTGTTTGACATACATTGAATATATTTTCTTATTTTACTTTCTACTGATACATTAAATTATAGATATTGATGGGTAAATGTGATATGTTGTTACATTCATACAATGTGTGATTATCAACTCATGGTAATTAGGATATCCATCACCTCAAACATGTATCATTTCTTTTGTGTTGGAAACATTCCAAAATTTCTCTGCTAGGTATTTTGAAATATGTAATAAATTATTATTAACCGCTGTTACATTATTGTGATATTGAACACTAAAACTTATTCCTTGTATCTAAATGTATTTTTGTAGGTTTCTTAGTAGTAGTAAACTTTTTTTATTTTTACATTTTTGCTTTTTTAATGGAATAAGAATATACTTGACTATTTTTTTAATTCCAAAAACATTGAAGCGTAGGCAAAGATGGTTACATAACAAGTTGAATTGCTGGCTGAATGGTGACACCACCATGCTCTGGTTTTAAATGTGAATTCGTTAACTGACATATGAAAGTCTGAACTAGGAGTGTAGACATATTTTGGTGATTTCAATGCATAATGTCAGGAACAGGGCTTTTTTGTTTTGAGGGTCATAGTTATGGTGGTTGTTTTCGTCATCCTCATGGTGCAATATGTAAAATATCCTTCTCTTGGAGTTTTTGGATCCTAGCGTAATGTGCAGGCAAAAACTAGAACTACCATGGGTTACCAGAGCAATCTGAAGAAGATACGTAAACTTGTATAAGACCTAGTATACACTACTCGATAGAAGCAATTTTTGACAACATATTAGAATTAAGATTTTACGTAAAATATTGTATGTTCAAAAGTGAATTACAGAATATTGCTGAGTCTAACAATGTTAACTTAAATATAATATATAAATTTAGAAAAGAAGAGGAGAAATGAGACTTTATTTCTTATAAAGATGCAAGGTAGACTTCCCACAGTCTGGGAAGCATGCTTCCAGCCAAGAACACAGACAAGCACATTCATTCAAGGAAGAGGAGCTGGGGTAGGTGCTTTATGATAACAAGTTTGTTAAACATAAATATTCAACAGATTACAGGAGGAACTATGAGTATTCATGAAGTTGTTCCTGACCAATGTATATTGAACGAACATGCATGTAACATACAATTCATGTTTATCTTAGAGTGAAGACTTAATATTTGAATGTATTATAATTAGGCCCCATGAGTCAAACTGTATTTGCAGGACATGAAAGCCCACAAATGCGCAATCTCTGTAAACCAGCCAGAACCATTCAATGGTCAATGATATTCTTGTCAGGAGCTATAGTCATGACTGGTGGAACAGGGGGTCAACCTGTGATCTAAATAATTTCTAGTTGTTTTAATATTGCTTGTCTTAAGGACAGTGGTGGTTTAGCTGCTAGGGAAAAACAAAAGCCTTCTGGCCATTAGTTTATTCTTTAAGTGTAGAAGTTCCTGACTTAACCCTTGCCTGGCCTGGCTTTAGGTCCTGTTTATAATTTGGTATTTTATTGCCAAAAAAAGTCTGTTCTATCAGTCTTAGGATCTCTATTTTAACATTAGTGCCAGCCAGTTTTGTCTAAACTGCAAAATGGAGGGGATATAACGAGGCGTGTCTGACCTCCCACGCTGTCATAGCCAGAAACTCAGTTTTAAGGTTTCTCTGGTGCCCCCTTAGCCAAGAGGGGATCCGTTCAGTCAGTTGGGCACTTAGGATCTTATTTTTCGTTTACAAAGCCATCTCTAGATATCCTGTAATCCATTTATTTTCTTACATTTGGTTGATAATTCAGGTAATATCATAAAGTACCTATTTGATTTTGGTGCACTTGACAATTGTGGTATCATACATGGATTGACTAAGATTCACTACAGTTTTTCATTTATTAATATTTGGGTTTTTAAAGCACACATCCCTTTTATTAGCAAGGTATATGCATATTTGGTCCAGGGCAGCTTAACAACATATAAAGTTAACTTCATGCCAAATTGAGATAACAGTTACAAGCATATACATTGTTCTAAATCTACACTAGGTGTTGCTGTTGCTTGGATATAATATTTTAACATATTGAGCCTATGTAAAAGTTGCAAGAATAGTACATTGAGCATCTGTATAATCTTCACATAGATTAATTAATTAACATCTTATCACATTTAAGTGGTTTTTTTTTTTTCTCTCTCACTTCAACTCTATACACATCATCAGGTATCATGGTACTTTTGCATATTACTATAATGCCATTATGATACCCAAGGAATTTGAAATTGGTAGAATTATCATTCAATATATGTTATATAGTCAAGTTTTCCCAATGTACCAATAATATTGTTTACATCTCCTTGTTCTTTTTTCCAATTCCCAATCTAATCTGAGATCAAACACTGCATTTGATTGTCATTTTTTTTTTTTTATCTCCTTTGGTCTAGAACATTCCCTTCACACACAAATACCTTTTGTTTTATTTCAAACATTGTCATTATTAGAATCTCTGTTAATCAATGTCGGACATCCCAAAATAGAAATGTTTCTGGTGAATTTATTTTTGTTAGATCCAGATCAAATATTTTTGGCAAGAAAACCACATAAATGAAGCTGTGTCTTTCCCATTGCACTCCATCAAAAGCCACATGTCAGTTTGTCCCATTATTGGTAATGTTAAGTGTGGTCACTTGATTAAAATAGTGTCTGCCGTATTTCTCTATTGTAATAGTACTTTATTCCTTTGTAATAAATACTGTATGTGGTGTTACTTTGAGGCTGTGTGAATATCTACTTCTCTACGTTGTTTTTTTTTTTAAGTTCTCTTCTTTCCCCATTTGATAATTTAATAATCTTAGTGTTATTGCTGTTTTTATTTTTGCCCTTGTATAAATGACTTTCCCATTCTGTTTCTTTAAAATTATGCTCGCAAATGATCTTTTTGTTTCTAATCCTCTATGATTGTGGTGCAATGTTTTGCTCTCTGAACTGTAAATTCTTGTGTATGTAGGCTAATAACTTGCATCCAACCATTAGTTTAGTCTGCTGATATTATTCCATTAAGCGTTCTCTTGAAACTGAGGTTCAATGGAATTTTTAGAACTATTCAGATGAATTACCTTTTACCTTGGAAAACCTTTGTGATGCCATACATGAGTTCAAATTAGAATGAGAGTACATAGAAGTTACACTTCTGCCACCACAGTTATGATGTAATTTAGTTATTCATCAATTTTAAGTTGTCTTATTCTTCCCATGTTTTAGTAATATATTTCTTCTTAACATTTTATTTGAAAGTCACTGCAAAATTGAAGAAATTGTTAAAACTTGTAGCTTTTATATGGGGATCTTATTACCTAAGTTATAGGAAACTTATGCTGATAAAAGGATTATCATTTTCTAATGCAATATATCAAATCTGGTAATAAAACAGCTGTCAAACTTAATTGTAATTCTATACAGAATTTCAGCTCTAAATTTCCTTTTCTATCTAAGCGTGTTTTAGCATTAGGAGTTATTTTATGATTTTACTTTATTTTGTGTTTCATTAGAGTCTGCTGTCATTTATTTATTAAGAAATTTTAGTAAATGCATCCCTGTGGTATATTGCTTCCTCAGATTATATTAAGGACACATTTAGATGAAGAAAAACTGAGAAAATAAAATAGTTAAATTGTGGAAATCTCTTTTGCTTCAAGTACTAATTCTTATCACTTGATAGAAATCCTTGCATTTTCTTACAGGCTCCATTTGCTTTCCCCAGCCTAATGTATCAGTGATCAACATTGATAATGACTGTAGAAGTCAAAGGACTAACAGTATAGTCCTGTTTTGTTGATTTTAAGTTCTGATGCTTTGGGCAACTCATTTTCTTTCTCTAAACTGTAGTTTCCTTTTTTTGTCTTATAAACTTTTACAAATTTAATTTAATTTTGTTTCAGATTCACTTGGTACATTAGTACGTTTGTTACTTGGTTATATGACATACCGGTGGGGATTGAGCTTCTAGTGTATTCATTACAAAAATAGTGAACACTGTACCCATTAAGTAATTTTTCAACACTCGCCCAGCCTCCCACCCTCTCCCCTTTTGGAGTCTCCAGTTTCTAATATTTTTATCTTTATGTCCATGTGTGGTCATTGCTTAGCTCCCACTTTTAAGTGAAAACATGTGGTATTTAATTTTCTGTTTCTGAATTAGTTCACTTAGGATAATGGTCTCAAAATCCATCCATGTTGCTACAAGGAGCTTTCTAATAGGAAAAATGAAAAGAATGAACTAAGTGGTTTCTAATGATGTATTCAGCTCGGAATATTGTATTATTTTTTACAAAACTGATTTATATGTTTTACAATAATAAAAACTCAATTACTTATGGCATTCCTAAACATGGTTTAAACAAATAGTAGGTACATTGTCACAAATTTCCTCACTACTTTGCCACTATTCTTGGTTGGCAGCCAGTAGTAGTAGACATAATACCTTAACCATGCACACATGAGCACCTTGAATATCATCAACACTGTTCAGCCTTCAGGGATACATTTCTTCAAAGGTCTTGCCCTTCAAAGAAAAGGTAACTATGTATCAATGCCAGCAAATTTCATAGATTATGCCTCTGACAATATTGGAGACAGACTTTCCTGCAGAGTTCGGGGAGGATTTGTGAAAGTACTTAGGTAAAAAAAAAAAAAAAAAAAAAAAAAAAAAAAAAAAAAAGAAATTAATTAACTTCTTATGTCCTTCTTCTCAAATAGCGTGATTGTAGTAATCCTTTCATTAGGAAATATCCTTTTTCAGTAGTGACAAGCATTCATTCTCTTGCTTCTCCTTGTATTTACAAGCTGGTACTCATTTGCAACATTTACACATGGTAGATGAGGGACTTTTTTTCAATAAAATATTACTTTTCAAATAATAAAAATTGTATAGTGATGCATGTCTAGATGTAAAGTATGTAAAACATGATACTGTTTCATGTATATTGGAAAAAAGACAGAAATGGACTGATTAATGTAATTAAAATATTTGTATAACAATATGGCCGGGCGCGGTGGCTCAAGCCTGTAATCTCAGCACTTTGGGAGGCCGAGACGGGCGGATCACGAGGTCAGGAGATCGAGACCATCCTGGCTAACACGGTGAAACCCCGTGTCTACTAAAAAATACAAAAATCGCCGGGCGCGGTGGCTCAAGCCTGTAATCCCAGCACTTTGGGAGGCCGAGACGGGCGGATCACGAGGTCAGGAGATCGAGACCATCCTGGCTAACACAGTGAAACCCCGTCTCTACTAAAAATACAAAAACTAGCCGGGCGAGGTGGCGGGCGCCTGTAGTCCCAGCTACTCGGGAGGCTGAGGCAGGAGAATGGCGTAAACCCGGGAGGCGGAGCTTGCAGTGAGCTGAGATCCGGCCACTGCACTCCAGTCCGGGCGACAGAGCGAGACTCCGCCTCAAAAAAAAAAAAAAAAAAAAAAAAAAAAAAAAAAAAAAAAAAAAATCTAGCCTGGTGAGGTGGCGGGCGCCTGTAGTCCCAGCTACTCTGGAGGCTGAGGCAGGAGAATGGCGTAAACCCGGGAGGCGGAGCTTGCAGTGAGCTGAGATCGTGCCACTGCACTCCAGCCTGGGCGACAGAGCGAGACTCCGTCTCAAAAAAAAAAAAAAAAAAAAAAATTTGTATAACAATATTTTATAAAACATTTTCAAACATATGAATAATCTGTATAGAAATAATTTGA